>NC_040904.2:139720928-140357883 GCF_004126475.2 Phyllostomus discolor
TTTTCCAGGTGCCAGGTGCCTCAGGTTTGAGTTTTGTTTTGGTGTTGTTTTTTTTATTTGTTCTATGAGCTATTAAGTACCTGTTCCATAAATTCCTTTATTTCAGGGATATCAAACTCATTTTCACCGGGGGGCCACATCAGTCTTGCAGTTGCCTTCAAAGGGCCGAATGTAATTTTAGGACTATATAAATGTAACTACTCCTTAACTAGGGGCGAGGAGCTCAGAACTGCCTCCAGGTAGAAACAAGGTGCTGGGCCAGATAAAACCAGGTGGATGGCCGGATTCAGGCCTCAGGCCTATGTTTGCCACCTGTGCTTTATTTGGTTAAGTTAGTTTGAACCCTGACTATGTGAAAGAGAGGGATGAGTGCAGACCTTATAGATAAGATATGTGATGTTTGCGGATACAAGGTTCCCCACCCAAAAAAACACCCACCTACCCCAAAACAAAGAAAGTTGCCAGCGGTTCAAAAGGATAATTATTGGTTTACTGAATAAATGCAGTGATTGATTAGTTATTTTTAATATTAAAGACTTTGCATCTATAAAATACAGGGTGGGGCAGCAAAAGTAGGTTTACAGTTGTTCATATGAAAAATAATACAATAATTAAATAATAATACAAGAATAAACTTGAACATACAACTATAAATCTACTTTTGCCCCACCCTATATTTTATCACTCCAATATTTTAAGTAGCTATCTAGTTAAATCATACTATCAAAGCTCATCCTATATAATATAAATTTTACTAATCAATACATTATAAAATCAATAAATATATATATTATTATTTCTATGTAACGCAAACATTTACAAACCTTGCATAATCTAATTTATGTACTTTTTTTATGGTGATGGTGACACAGAGACTGCTTTACCTTTCTTCTTGGCACATATCCCTCTGGAAGACATAGAAAGGTCAACTCATTTCGTTTCCCCAGGGAAGCTTACTCAGCATCTCTCTACCTGTGGTCCTTTTCTTCCATTCTATTGGCTCTGAGCTACCCCCTTGCTAGCCTTACACTGAAAACAACAGAAGACTATAAACAGCATGTGTCACTCTGTCCCTTTGCTCTAAAAAAAACTACCTCTGAAGCTTGCAAATGTGACCAGGAGGCAGCAGCTTCAAAAACAGAGGACTTAACAGATATTTTCACTTGCATTTTAGAAATCAGGTAAAGGAACTGAAAAAACAAGATTGCAGCTCTCGATTGCTAGTTAGTTCTTGCTAATAGGACACATCTAAAATGATTATTAATCAAGCTCACTTGACTCAAACTTCTCATTTTAAAAATGAGGAAACTGGGGACTAGAAAACTCAAATAGCTAGCTGAGGATGAATACATTTTTAACAGCTTAATTATATGATTGTAATTTTAGTATTTCTTAAGCTGTCTTTGAAAATAAAAGCATTTAATTTATTAAGTATGTTAGGTTACCATAAATAAAGCCTTTTCTAAAGCTAATACTAATTCTTTTTAATAGTAAGTATTAGTATTGTATCCTGAAATTTATCTTTATTCTGAAAATCCTATCAAAGATAGCACTAGAACTTAATTTTATGAAATTAAACCATTATGTCAATTTTATTGATCAATGAATGTCCATGGTTTAAAGCTAATAAATAACACTAACAAACCTCCCCTTACTTCTTATTTATTTTATTTCTTCAATGATTATATTGCAATCAATACTGAATTTTCAGAAATCCAGATTTTGCTTATACTTCACATTGATGACTAGTCATCGGGATTTTTTCTTGAAATCCTTTTCTTTACTGTAAAGTAAATTTTAAGATATTCACTAGTTTTCAAAGGATTTAGTACAGAGAAAAATATAAAATGTCATTTAATCTTTAGTATCATCATATATATGGCCACAAGAGGGCAATATGTGAAAATAATTGAAATTTCAATGAAAACTTTAGCATTAGCAACATGTAATGTGTGAATGTAATGTGGTATCATGATCATAAATTTAGTACTGCTGTCAGAATATATAAAAGAA
Source organism: Phyllostomus discolor (assembly GCF_004126475.2). Taxonomy (NCBI): domain Eukaryota; kingdom Metazoa; phylum Chordata; class Mammalia; order Chiroptera; family Phyllostomidae; genus Phyllostomus; species Phyllostomus discolor. The sequence goes on from NC_040904.2 coordinate 139,722,942, forward strand.
ATAAATTTTAACTACATAGCATTTAATTTTTTCTAATTAAGACAAATGAAGCTTTAAGTTTTCCTGTAGGTTGTGATGTTGACAGCAATGCAATAAACCCATCCCATGTGTGACACTCAAGTAGGATCACCTCCTTGTAGTGAGGTCTTCAAAACAAGCAAGCAAACAAGCAAATAAACAAACTGTAATGCCAATACTATCCCAGAAGAGTGACAGTCTTTCAATGATCAAGATGACTTTCATTTTTAAAGATCGACATGGGTCTTAATGACCGTTGCCTAATCACCAACAATGTCAATTACCTGCTTTCAACACATCACATGAGACTTAAGGTGAAAAAGGATCACTTATAAATTAAGATCTCTTTTGATAGATAAAAGTAGACTTATTTTGTCTCTATCTCTATGACTCAAGGTAAATAGCATTAAAATGATCACATTTTACTGAATCAAAGAGGGAACAGTGTTTAGATGATAAAGAATGACTTGACAAACTGATCACTGCAAAATCTCTGCTCATCCTAAACTCCCACCCCAACAATTCCCAAAATAATGCATATCATCTAAAATGCTTTTGTTCCAAAGGAAATAATGCAGTAGAGTCTTCCAAGCGAACTTCTGGAAGCAGGTGTCCTCTATGATAGCATCGCCTAATTCCTGCCAAGAACATAATGTTCAGCACAAAATTTCAGTTTTATTAATCTTATTATTGCTTGCACTCTACTCTGATCATTCTGCCAGACATACTGCAGGGTGATTCAAACAGCTCAAGAGAGAATTTCTATTTATATCCAACATTGTATCTTTTTAGTCACATTGCTTAGTTTTAATATTATGCCATTTTAAATTTAATAAGGATGTAAATGTAATACTGGATTAAATATTTATAGATTTATATTTTTGGTGGTGCTTAAGATAATATAATTAGCCTTAATTTAGGATTTTATAAGTTAAAGTAGGCTACATTAGTAGAAAATATCTCTTTGATGTGCAGCGGAAAAAGCTGAAAATAGCTTCTTTTCAACTCATGGAGAAAATTTCTTCCAGGTATCTTTACAGTCCTTTTTGACATAGGAGGAGTCCTCTCTACTACCTTTAATGTTTCTGCAATTAGGTTAGGATGTGCCGATTACATTTATAAACTTATTATAAATTATATCAACATGGGATAATACTCACTTCGAAAAGGAATAACAAAACCTAGCTTTAATATTCTGCTCTGGAAACTGGACATCTCTATCAACTAAGTATGGTTCTGTGGTTGGGCTTTAAAATGAAATTTAATAATATTGCTATTGAGAATTCTCTATTCCTCTTTCTGTGACTTATGCATTTTTCCTTTTATCAGAGACAGGTTAGCTATGCACATGAAATAATTACGGGGAGCAAAAACAGAAGAAAGGAGAAAAATCAGGAAATAGTAATAATGTTTAGAAAAATGCCAGGAAGTAATAGAAATAACATATAAATAAAATTAATATTTTATTTAACTACCTATAGTGCTGTTTATTTTCAAATAACATCTCCAAATATAATCTTTATAAGAACTCTCTCAGGTATGTGTTATTATTGTTAGTTACAGCTCTGGAAACCATGATATTAAAAGTTAAGTATCTCTCCCAGGGTCACCTAAATAGCCACAATAGAAAGCAGCAAAACTAGGGTTCAACTCATACTATTTGATTCCAACTAAACCACCAGAACACTTGAGATCAACAGATTTTCTAGATATTCATAATGCCTCATAGAGAGAAGAGGCAGTAAAAGAAAGGATGTAAAAAGAGGAAAAACAGAGTAAAAACAAGAAAGAGGGATATAATTTGCCAGGATTGGACATGTAATAGAATAACAATTTTAAAACATGACTTAAAAAAAGAATTCAAAATTGAATAACATTTCTGTTTTGAGTCCCCTGCAAACTGTTTTTTTTTGTGCTTGTATGCTTTTTATCTTGTTTTATTTTAACCTGATTTTTACACTTTTAATCTGAACAGAAAAACATAACGCTACCTAACCATGTGTTAAAGCTTTACTCTGTTCTGAATTACCCTCATGATTACTGGCTTAGGTAAAATTAGAAAAATTAGTTCTTTAACTCCCAAGTTTGTTTTGATTACAAAATATTGTTATGTTTCTATTTTGACAAAAACCACAGTGTATTACCTATAATTTGGGAGTAACTAATGTTTTTTTCTAAAAAGTGAATATACAGTTTTGGGCCTCCTACCTATTCAAGTCTATAATTCTGCTATGCAAGGTAGATTGTTTAAAGTAGACATTGTATTGACTAGTCCAGTGAGTGATGTTGCACTTCTGCTTGTGTATGGTAAATGGTGTTCATTCTTTCAGCAAATATTTATTGAGTAGCTATTGAGTTGGCCAAAATGTTAATTTGTATTTTTATTTCTGTAAGATGGCTTTAGTAGTACTTAGTTGTCTTTAATTTCATTGGAAACAATTGTGCTAAATTGTATCGTGACAGCTGTAGTATCAGAGGGCATTTAAAAAAACATCAATATTGGTGAATTTCTGTGTAGCCATTTTAATATAGAAGATGCAGGAAAATATATAACATTTTCATCACATTATGCTTTATTATTTCAAGAAAGTTAAAAACGCCACTGAAATGCAAAAAAAAAAAAAAAAAAGAAAGAAAAAGAAAAGAAAAGGTTTGTGCAGTGTATGGAGAAGGTGCCCTGACTGATTCAACGTGCCAAAAGTGGTTTGTGAGGTTTCCTGCTGGAGATTTCTCTCTGAATGATGCTCCATGGTTGGGTAGACCAATTGAAGTTGATGGCAATCAAATCAATACATAAATTGAGAAAATCAACATTATATCATGTGCGAGATAGCTGACATATTCAAAATATCCAAATCAATAAAACTGTTGGTGAAAATGAAAAATGTTGTCTTTTATTTTATGTAAAAAATCATATGGACTTTTTGGCCAACCCATTATCTTATGAGGCACTGTTCTAAGCACAGAACTTACAGCAGTGAGCAAACAAAATCGCCTATCATTATAAAATTTACATAATTCTAGTAGGAGGAACAAAATGAGTTTCATTTCACATCAGATGTTTTTTGCATTAGATTTGTATAAGAAAAGGTCCAGAAATGTATCTAGGTCATTAAGACATTTGTTCTTTTGGGTGCCTGGCTTTAGGAACTGGACCCATACAATACAATTGTGGATGTAATACAGATGCAGTCTGAAGACAGGTGGTAGTGGGAGTCTTATATTGTAAATGTAACTCACTCTGGCATCTTTGGCAGATTACTTAACTGCTCACATTTGTAAACTAGTGATACATCTTTGCCTTAGTAAAATTAATGTGTCAGTTCTATATAGTAGATTAATGAAGTTAATGATATATTGTTTTAGGTCATTATAATTGCTTAAGATACCAATCATTTTAATGAGCATTTATAAACATCAGCTTGAATTTCCCATCACAGTTATCTACTCTTTTAAATTACCTTCATACATATTGAGCATCTCTATTTTCACTATTTTGAATATTTCCTGAAAGTCTCATGTCTCTAAATAAGCTGGACTATTCCTTTTGAGGGACCCCACAAGATCATTCTACTATCCACACTTCCACTTACTGCTGGCTGGAAGGCTAATCTCCCATTTGATGGAAATAGAGCGATATTGAATGCAATTGTAGGCTCATTGGCATGCCTGTTCTTCATTGCAACTTCTTCTTCCCCAGCGTAGTTGTGAAAGAGCATATTCACTATCTTGCTTGTCTTTGTTCAAAAAAAAACGTTTTAAATGCATCTTTTTACCCCCTTATCTTAGAGTTAGTTCATCATTTCTGAAATAATTGTCTTTAAACCATAAATTTTATCTTTCATAAATTGTAAGTTATTTAGCATTATTGCTACATGGCCCTGGTTATCCCCAATGTGCTATCTGTGGTTTTGGAAGTTTTGCCACTGCGATGTCCTGAGCTGAGCAGGGGGAGAACAAAACATTGACAACCTGGGCACAATCAATTCTATTAAGTCCATTTTTTTCCCCAGAACTTCCCTGTCTGCTTCAAATGCCACTTACTTACATCTCTGAACTGCTTTGTTTTTCTGTTTCTGCCAGTGTTAAGTGTTTACCAGGGCTCAAAAACTGTGGCAAGATGCCTCAGGGAAAGCTCCAGCAGGGACTCTTGAAAAGGCCAGTCTCTGGTTCTGTAACTTCTGCCTCAAGCAAAGAAATGCCACGCTATACACCTTACAGCTTGTACTTCCACATATAATTTTATTTAAAATGTATTTTTTGTTTAAAAACGTGTTGAGAATTAGCAATCACTGGATTTTATTAACACCTTCCTTGAAGAAATCTATATTGAACCCCTTAGCACTGATATCTAGAACCCAAGATTATTTTGGGTGTTGGTGTTGAGCCCTGTATCAAACTGCAAGCACATGTTCTTTGTTATTATATTCCTCTCCTGGCCCTCCATTTAATTCAGGAAAGGAAATTAATTGTGTGGCAATTTGTCACTTCATTGGTCAGTATTGTGGATTCTGGTGATCATGGGCAGGATACAGCACCTCCTTTCCCAGACCACCTGGCTTGCTGTCCAGGGTATCAGCTTGGACAACGAAGCTACCCTCTCCAGACAGCTCTTGCTTCAGTCATGAGCTTTAGAGTGGGCTGCTTCAGTGGAGAAATGCCCAACCCAGTGTAAGGCTTGATGGCCTCTCTTTTTAGCTTTTTTTTTTTTTTTGCTGGTTCTTCCACATTTCACCAGACTTTTTAATATTGGGGTGCTGGAGGGTTCTGTCATTGGAATTCTCCTCTGATCTCCCTATATTTGTATACCCCTTACATATATACACCAAAGACTCTCAAATTTATAATGCTTTCCCAGACTCTACACTAATACCCAAGTTTATATGTCCAGTTACCTACTTGATATTTCCATGTGACTATCTAATATGTAACTAAAACTCAACATGTTGAAAACCAAGCTCTAGATCTTCCTTCCAAACCTGATGCAACCACAGTCTTCCCCATCACGGTTTATAGCAACTTCATCCTTCATTTGCATAGGTAAGATTCTTGGAGTTATTCCTGTTTCCTATTTCCCTCACATCCACATCTATCTTCAAAATATACTTAGTGTCCAACTATGTCTCATTACTTTCACCACTACCACCTTGTTCTGAGCCACCTCTAGTTTTCACCCCCATAGCCTTCTAGCTTGTTTCCCTTTCCCTCCTCTCACTACCCCTCCCCATGCTTTATTCTCAGTCCAGAAGCCAGAATATTTTTAAAATGTTGTTTAATCATCTAATTGTCACTCCTCTCACAAAACCTTCCAAAGCCTCCCCTACCCTTCTTCTTAGTCTTTCTCAGGATAAAAGTCAATGCATGTTTAATGCTATAACATTTGACATAATCTAGCTTCTTTATCTCTCTCTGATTTCATCATCTACTACTCTTTCGCTCGTATACGCAGCTTGGATCCACCACCGTCCTTGTCTTTCAGTTGCACTCTAACCATGCTACCACCTTGGCACCTTTGTGTATCTTCTTGGCTCTCCCTGGGGCCCTCTTTCTTGGTTATCTGTGTGCCCCATTCCCTTACCTTGAGTCTATTTCTGTTCAAATGTTATTTTCTCCTTGACTGGCATAGCTCAGTGGATTGAGCTCGGACTGCAAACCAAAGTGTTGCAGGTTCGATTCCCAGTCAGGGCACATGCCTGGGATGCAGGCCATGGCCCCCAGCAACCGCACATTGATGTTTCTCTCTCTCTTTCTCCCTCCATTCCCTCTCTAAAAATAAATAAATAAAATCTTTAAAAAAATGTTATTTTCTCATTGAAGTCTTCTTTATCTTTAACATTTTAATTCCCTATTCCTCCCAACTTCCCCCCCGCCCCCAAATAACACTTATCACCTTCTAATATGCTATATAAATTTCTTATTTATTCCATGGGAAGATAAATTCCATGAGGAAAGAAAAATATTTTTTTTTTCTGTTTTGTTCACTGTGGAATCTTTAGCAGTTCAAACAGCTTTGGGAGATGAAAAATATTTTTTAAATAAATCAATGATCTTCCCTTAAATTCTTTCCTTTGTTATCTAAATAATCTATCCACTTTAATATGGGTGTTCCAGTGCCTTTAAATTTCTGAAGATTTTAAAGAGGATTTTAAATTTGCTTGCTATCTGCCTTAAACCTCTTACTTGGGTTTAAGGCTGCAGGCTCTATTCCTGTGACCTTTGATGCTCTCAGCCCCTCCCACCAGATTCTGTCCCTGCTTAAACCTCCTGTACTCCTGCACCAGATGCACCTCCAGCACCCTCCCTCCCCAATATGTCATTAATAAAGGTTTTTATGGGTAATTATAAGATTAAAAAAATTATATCACAAGAAAAGCAGTTTAAAATCAATACTAGACATAATGGCTCATAAAATTTATTGGGCATCTGCTGCCTTGGATTATGTCTTTATGTGTCTCACCTGAAGCTTTGGATATTTGTTTATATCTTTATAATTCTCAGTTTTAGTTATAGTCTAGTTATCAAACTCCAAAAGTTGGTCCATTAAAACTTATTGATTATAAACATTAGTCAGGTAGTTTTGATTGTTTCTATATCTATATTGGATCCAGAGGACAAAATTGAACCATAAGAACCTTTTTTGTTTGGTGCTTTCATAAATATATGTTTTTTCCTTTGAAATATAAATTATATATTTAGTTGTATGATATTTTACTTCTGATGTATCTGTTTTATCATCTTTTTAAAAATAAATCTTACTTTTCACATTTATCTGATCAGTATTTATTTTTACTGCTGGGTTGTTTTCTTTTTAAATGCTTAGCTTTATGTTGTTAATGGCCATAAGGGAAATTATATTTTATATTCTGAATATTAAACTTTAACAGCTAAGTAACTAAGACATGAATTTTACAATTTGTTTGCCTTTTATCCCTCTGGGAGAAACTCTAAAGTTGCCAGAAAAACCATTTAACATTTCAGTTGTAAAAATAATAAGGATCTTACTCAAATTTCTTGTTCTGGAAAAATAATTTTTTTGCTTCTAAACAAATAACATTTTCTTAATATTATTAGCTAGTCTCATTCACATATAGATCATGTATAATTCTTTTCTTAAACCAGGCCATATCCAGGTAGAAATTTAGAAGGTGAGGGAAAAAAAAAAGCGCGATGAATAGTCCCTGTGGTATTTGGGTCGACTACTTTGCTGACTTCCATGACCACTTGGGATTATAAAATTATTTATCCAGCATACATTATTAACAATGCTTTACATGTCTATTTCACTAACCCCTTAAGCATCCTTGTCATCAGCACCAAAGCTCCTAAGAATGGAAGTAGCATTGACCAGTTTGGATGCTCCTAGGATTTTTGTTGTTGTTTGTTTGTTTACCAGGGAGAGACATTTTGCTTTACTTTGAAGTCAAAGAAAAGAATATAGTAAATAGCATATGTGAAAAAAAATCAAGCTTCTATGACTATTATTGAATGATGATTTAACTCAAAAAAGCAGTGTAATGATCTTCACAATGTTTTTGTTTTAATTTTTATAAGAATATATGTGCAAGGTTTTTAATAATTAGACCTACCTTTTTAAAAATAATGATATCTATGTTTTGAATGTATCCCCAATGCTTAGTACAAAGCTTAGAACAGTATAGACACTCAATCAATAACTGTAGAGTTGATGAATGAGGGGTCTCATTTAGAGGAGTTTGGCAGGTTATTGTCATCTGTAGAAGTGTCATGAGCATCAAAAGCAGAATTTTTAAATATGAAAAATTTCCCAATTATTGAGAAATAATATATTGATTAAAGTTCAGTTTGATTGGCTTTACTTTTTATGTTTAATAACTTTGAAGATAATTATTACTTGCATTTATTTACTCAGTAAATCTTTATTAACAATGTTATACCAAATATTATCTTAAGCCTTGGGAATACAACATTAATAAAAAAGAAAAAATCTCTTTCCTCATAAAAATGATGATATTATACACAGTGAAAATGCAATGAGGAAAACAAAGCTGATTAAGAAAATAGAGAGCAGCATTGCGGGAGTGGAAACATACATATCACATTCGCTTCAGTTAAGGACTTCCAGAAATGGTGACATTTGGGCCAATACCTGAATAACTGATGGAGGGAACCCTATGAATGTTGGGTTGGCTGGGGAGAGCGCCAGACAAAAGGAACAGCGATTGCCTATGCCAAAGTGAGAATATGCTTACTATGGGATTTGAAATCACCACTCGCTGATCCCTTCTTCCCTCGCTCTAGTTCCTGTCCCACTCCCTGGCTCTTACTTCTTTTCATTGCACATAATTACTATAATGTTAATGGTTTTTGTACTTCCAACTACAGTGAAAGCTCTACAAGGAAGGATGTTGGTCACCTGTGCTCACCGATGTATCCTAAATCCCTAGAATAGCATCAAGTTTATAGTTGGTGCTCAATAGATCCTCACTGTATTGATTGACATTATATTCTGGGAACAGCAAGGAGATGGTGTGGCCAGTGGACAGTGTGTAAGAGCATGGGGACATAAAATGAGGACAAAGAGGGACAGGATCAAATATTTGTACAGCTTTATAGGCCGTGGGAAAGACTGGATTTTCTCCAACCTGTGATAGTAAGCTATGGGAGGGCTGAGAGTAAGAGAAGGAAATGGTCTGATTAGCATATTTACCGTGTGGAGAACACAATCCACATTCTCCCAGAGCTCACAGTTGAATGGACAGGCACATCATTGCAGACCTTAAGAAGGCCTACAACTGAACCACAAATGAGTTGTGTGAGAATAAAATGACTGCAGACTGGTGAGGATTTATAGAAGAGGGGTCACAAGAGCTGAATCTTGAGTATGAGTGAAAAATAAATTCTGAGCAACAGAAAACAATTGAGAAATGGATAAATGCAACACAATATATTGGTGAAAAGAAAAGAAATTTAGAAATTAAGTTTAATTCTGAGTGACTGAGAGGGTGATAATGACTGTAAGTACTTTACTACATTATCTGACTTAATTTTCACAACACCCCATTGAGGTAAAACCTATGTTATAACCCCTACTTCTCTGAGAATAAATCTGAAGCTCTGAGAAACTAAATCAAAGCTTTCTTCACCCAGAAAGTAAAAGCAAGGAGATTTGAACTTGGGTCTGTTTGCCAATAGAACCCATGTACTGAGTTGATGAATTAATAATAATACAATCAGAATTTAAAGAAGTATCTAATCAGTGTGATCTAATTAATATTTATTTTGCATGTCTGGGACTTCCAGTATAAATAATGCTGTCCCAGGCATTGTAATCACATTACTGATTATGTGACCTTTTGCTAATGGAGGAAAACAGCAATAATAAAAATTTCTGCCTTTGTTGTGAAATGTTAATATTTAGCTTCCTTTCATTTATTTATGTGTGGTGAATGTCAAGTACAAGGCAGATAAACTGAGGAAACTAATGTATGCCCATAGTTTATCATGACATAATAAACTCTTAATTGTGTGTCTGCGTGGCCTCCTCAACAAGCTGCAGAGCTGTGACTTGACCCTAGTGGTTTTGGTGTCTACATTTCCATCTGAAAGGTTGTGATCTAGCACATTTTTAATAATTCACTATCAATATGTCCAAAATGAAGTTTTGCTGTGGACATTCCCTAAGCGGTATTCCACCTTTTCATTCCTTATTTAGCTATTGGACTGAAAAATATACCAATAACACAAAACTGGTCATGTGACCTGGATGTAGACGAGAGGGTCAACATAAAAAATGGAATTTAATGGAGAAAAAGGTTAAAAGATAAACTTCTCAAAGACGAATATGGGCCAGAGATTTTCTGAGGAGAAGAATAAATGAGACCAGTGTTTCTCAAACTTTTTCACAATATGGCACAAATAGAAAAGTATTCTATTTCTACATCACAGCAATGGAGACAGAGGAGAGTGCTCCAACCTAGAATTGAGTACCACAGGAGCTCTGGAAGTCCCAGGATTTACGGAGTCACCTGATGCTGAGAGACTGATGTTTCAGCACACCTATAACCTATTTGCAACACTGGTTGAAAAGCACTGCCCTAGTTAGCTCAGAATGATTCATTGTATGACCAAGAAGAGCAGGGCATTCTCATCTCTCTTATGCTCAGTTTCAGTATAAAATAAAAGAACTACACTGCATCAGTGACCTTTCATCCTGTTTGCACATTGAAAAACACCTGGGGAGATTTAGAAAAGTACCCATTTGGCATCCTTAAACTAATTAAAATAACATCATTAGAGGAGAAGCCTAAACATTGCTATTTTTCAAAGCACCCTAGAGTATTCTGAGGTTCTACTGTGCTAGATGATCTCTAGGATATTCAATATCTAAAACCATCTTGGATTTTAAATAATGTCAGGAGATATTACATAGAAACCTAAGTTTAGAGAATGAATATGTGAGTGCTTTAGAGAGACAAGCAAGGAAAACCCATAAAAGAGACTGTTCTAGAAAAAGGAATGCAAGCCGTCGCTAAAAATACGTAAGATCCCCACGTGGACTTAAAATTGCCAGGAAGCTTCTCTTTCTCCTTGTGACATAATTCAAGTGGAAGTATCAGTATCAAATATCAGTTCCAGACTTTGAGATGAGAGAAAAAAGAAAAGGAGAGGAACAAACACATATAAGTTTGTAAACAAACAAACAAACAAATACAGAGGGGAGATTTCACTATCAAACTGAACTGCTAATCTGTGGAGAGTGAGTGAGAACCAATGGAGAAAGGCAGTAAACAGACTGTAAAAGGTTTATTGAGCTGCTGTGAAAAGAAAATGGGAGTTAGTGGGGGCCAGACAGTGTAGAGGGTGGTACTGGGGTTGAGGACGGGAGCTTGTCAGTGCGCTGGTTGTCTGGTGTACGCCCACAGCACACACCGACTCAGGTTGCAGCAGAGGAGCTGAACAAATGGATTAATATAACTTGTTACTGAATGGTTCAAAGTATATTAGGATATTGAGATTGAGGGCATTGGCAAGATAATGAAAGAAAAAATAGACCATGGATTTTTAGTTAGGAATATAGACTCACATTAAGAGTTTATTTTGTCATGAAAAATTATGGGCATACATAATTTCCACTCCCCCAGGAAGAAGTGGTTTCCTTTGGTAAGCAAGTTTGAGAGAATGAACTGGATACGTGTGTCTCAGCCCTTTCTTTCCTTGTTACCAATCTGTGGGACTGCCTACCTCCGCAGAGCATGTGTTCTAAACTGCTCTCTGCCACGCTGTAAAAACTTTGCAGTTTAAGCTTTTAATTTAAGGAGATAAAGTCAACTGATTTGCTTGCATGTCTAAGCTGTGTTCTTTAACATGGTATTGTTTATATTCTGCTTTTCTCCTGTATAACAGTTTCATACTGTTCCTTCACTGCAAACATTCACAACTGTCTCCCCCAACCTGACTCTCACCTGATTTGCTTGCTAAGTTCCTGACAACGGGCACAAACTCCTACCATCACAATTACAAACATGGCAATCCACATGCTCTGCTATCAAAGATGCTATCCTCTTCCTCTCTAAAGCCAATCTCTTCTCTTATAGATTGTATCTCCTTTCACCTGCTGAAAAACGTTGCTCCAGAAATGCCTCTTTGCATCCTACATCATCGATTTTTCTCCTGGAGCATTTTCCTTAGGACAACAACCTGTTCTTATTTCTCTCCCTTTTCATTGCCAGTCGCTGTCTCATTACTTTGATTTTCTTCGCAACAATATGCTTTAATATTGTTGTATAAGAATAGTGTTTCCAAATTCTCTCCCCTCAATTCATCATAAACTTACTTCGATTCAGTTTTTCTCCCAGATATCTACTGGAGCCAGCCTTTACGTGACAATCTGGTGCCCTGTCCTCAGTCCTCAACTTCTGAACTCTCCTCCACATTTGATACAGATGATCACTCTTGCTACTTAATTCATATTAATTGTTGGACTTTAAGGATGCACCCTTCCTTTGATCTTCCTTAACCCTCACTGATTGTTCCCACTTCTTGTCCCTCTCTGGTCTCCCAGGATGCTTATTGTGCACCAGGGCTTGAGCCTGGACCTCTTCTCCCCTTCTCTCCTGTATTTCCTTTCATTTCCTCATGACTTCATTCCAGTTTTTTGTTTTGTTTTGTCTTGGGGGGATTTTAGCCTGTATGCTAATGCAGCTTTCAAATCTGTAAATTCAACTGCCAGTGTGACATCTCTATTTGGCTGACTAATGGAAAACTTAAACTCAACATGTGCCAAACTGAGCAACTGAATTTTCTCCAAACCTGATTCTCTTGCAGCCTTCTCCATCTCATTTGGTGGTGATTTCACCCTCCACCCATTCAGGCCAGAGACTTGAACAACTGCTCGGACCAACAGCCTTTCCGTGGTTCTGTGTTCCTTTCTGTCTTCCTCAGGCCATGTCTGATCCATGAGGAAAATTTGAATATGTCCACAAAGTAAAAATACATATTTCATCAAATAACTGGTCACCTAAAAGTATTTTAGTGTATGAAATCAATTAATCAATCAGGTACTTATTAATTCCTTCTTCATATTCTATACTGAATTAAAATTGTTGGCAGACAAATCAGTACCCAGATGTAATTTTGATTCATAGTGTGGCTTTGTAATCAGATAGACCTGACTTCAAGTGACTTGTTCACTCATAACTCGTGTGATCTTAGACAGGTTATAATCTTTCTAAGACTCAGTTTCCTTATATGCAACTGAGAAATAAATACATTCTTTAGAGGGCTTTGTAAAAGGAAGCACTGTGGCTGCCATAAAATATAATTCAATAATGGTAATTATTGAGCCACTGTTCTTGTTCTTAATAAAAAAAAGAAACAATGATTGGCTTTGTCTTCCAAAAAAACATTGTTGGAAAAAACATAATTCAGGAGAAAATAATGTACTTTCTACCATGGCAACTGTGGTAAAAAGGTTTTGAAAAGTACTACTCCATAGTTCTGCCTAATATTGCCCTTATTCCCATAATCTTGAAATCTTTATTTTTAAACATGGTGCTATTATGGAGTATCCACCTATATATTAATCATTTTTTAAAAATGTATTCCATTATTTCAAGCTATACATGGTAATATTACCCTAAAAGTATTCACATAGAATCAGTTACCATCATGAGTCTTTTTCTCTTCCATCAATTGAATCTGTTTCTTCTGGGATTATATAAACAAAGTGTTTAAAATAAAGTAAACTAGATGAAAAACATTAGAACATATGGTTTGTTTGCTTGGAACATACCATTTTCCCCTTCAATGTGGTATTTCTTTCAGTGCTCTGTAAATGGGTGCATGGAGATCAGTTTAGCTTTTTGGTGGATGAGTGCATATATGTTTGGAGAATAAACATTTTTTGAACTTTAAGGACTGGTCAGCAAGTAAAAATGAGATAATTGAAATTACCATGGGAAGAGGGGGAGAGAGAGAGAGACAGAGAGAGAGAGACAGAGAGAGAGAGAGAGAAGCACAGCCAGCGGAAGATGTTTCAATTATTTCCCAAATATTAAGCAATGCCTATTCTATGTCATACATTGTGCTGGTCCTTTTCAGTGATAGACAAGAAATTCCATATAAGGCATAACTTTTTCCCTAGGAAAGCATATTTCATATGAAAATTTAGCTAGAAATTTTGCTCCCTGATTAAAAAAATAAAATTCAAATGCTGTATAAGTGACAGAGAATTCTTTGTATTCTGATACAATACTTCTTGTGCAAAGGATCAGAGAACATATATTGAAGATGGACAGTAAATAAAATAGAGAATATAGACTTAGCCAGAGTGGAAATATTTTGCTTGTTCACATATGGTTAGGAATTTTACCAATTTCTGGGGAAGAGTGAAACTTAACTTCAAACCCGTACTGTACAATAGAGCACATAGGGCACATCCACGTTTAAGTTCAATATATAATACTCCATATGTAGTTCTCATGCCATCGAATGGACCCAATATTTCTCATCTAACTTTATTTATTTTATAAAAAGTCAGAACTCAGAAATTCCTGTAGGTGTTATTATAAAATCTTGAACTACGTGAACATCTGGCATTCAGAGTAGTAGATGAGGAAATAACAGCCTGTCATAGAACTTTAATGTGGTTTTTGTAACATCAGGCTGGTGACACATTTTAGAATATGACATAAATTTAACAAAATATAATAAAATTATTGAGTTGTAAAATTATAGGGTGCTAATCAATTAACATTTTTAAGGAAACAAAATAAAACAAAACTCAATCCTGAATTTTATATAATTTAATATTTTTAATTTACATAAATATGTTCATGGGCTATCATAATACATGTAAACATTTGTGGAAAATGTGCTTTAAGCAAAAAAACACTAAAGTAAAATAAAAGAAAGAATACGGAAATAAGACACTATTTTAAAATTTTCTGATTTCAGTTCCAAAGACAGTATATATGTAGACATGTGTGTACATGTGTATGTACATGTATACACACATGCATACACATGCATGTATTTGATCAATGTGTATATAAATGCACACACAAATATATGCACACTTATGGTTATACATATATACATATAGCCATATATTTCATACAATCATGTTCACATGCAAGGATCATCAATCATAGCTAAGCTTCCTTTAAACTCAAATAAAACAATAACTAATAGTTCCTGCTAGCTCAGTATAAAGTGAGCACTACCAGATAAAAATGGTTATAAAGAATCGTCACAGTGATAGGACACTATGGGATTATCTGATTCCTTCAAAAGCAGTCTGACATTCGTTTTTTAAGTGGCTCACAGCAGGGTGGAGTATTACCATCAATTTCAGCCTCCATTGTATAATTGAATATTATGACCTTAGTGTGAATTCTTCACAAATTATGTAAATTTTCTGTTCTATTCAGTAGACATTTATTTAGCATATATTATGTGAAGAATGTTCTTGTTTATTAATTAAGAAAACATTTATGATCTGTGTAAAACACACATTTGAACTCTTTTAGTTTCAAAAACCTATTTCAACATCAGAAGAACCTGTTTGACTGCATAGTATATTATATTTGCTGACTTTAGGGGAACTAAACTTGTTGACTGAGTAGACACTCTCTGTAAGTGTGGTTAAGGGGTGTGTGTGTGGTCGTGCTGGAGGTGGGAGGGGATGTGGGTAGTTGTATCTTGCTTTTCTAGGCTGTAGGTAGTATTTTGAAATGCTGGGCACATTTCAAGGTTTGGGAGTGATTGTTTAATTGTAGTTTCTATTTTCTTTTGTCAGAGATGCTCTGAAATCTATACACATATAGATTATGCAAAATGCCAGCACATTATCATCAAAATCATCAAGATT
The DNA here is from genome assembly GCF_004126475.2 of Phyllostomus discolor. Classification (NCBI taxonomy): domain Eukaryota; kingdom Metazoa; phylum Chordata; class Mammalia; order Chiroptera; family Phyllostomidae; genus Phyllostomus; species Phyllostomus discolor. The sequence goes on from NC_040904.2 coordinate 139,738,309, forward strand.
GAATTTAAGCCAAATTTAATATTTTTCCTGTTATAAATGGGAGCTTATAAATTTAAATTTCAATATCGTTAAATTTTTTTGTCTACATGGCTGCAAATCGTGCAGGTTCCCGACAAATTCTAAACATTGTATTCATTTATTTGGGGCATCTCAATGAATGGTTTGCTAGCAAAAAAATCACTTGAACTTGGAAGAAAGTCCCTAAGGTATAAGGAGGGTTTTTTCCTGTTTGTTTGTTTGTTTGTTTGTTTGTTTTGGATGCCCTCTGAAATGAGCTCACTGCTAGCACTGACTACACCTGTACGAGGGAGCTTCTTATTGACTTATGACTAAATGCAAAGTGTTCACCACTAGCTTCACTTGCTCTTCATTTCTGTTCTAAATGTACCAGGGGTCTGGCACAACATCACTCCTCACTAAGGACTGTTGAACAAATGAGTAAGTGATGACTGAATGAAGGGACAAATCCTACAAACTTGTATGGAGTCTTCTGTGACACCTAGGAAATAGGTAACTCAGAAGCAGAATGTAAAAGTAAACTTAGACTTTTGGCTGTCTATGGAGGGTCATCTTTGCTACAGTTTGTAAAATTTATGATACAAGGATAAGAATACACATATAAACAGAGAATATATATTTGAGAATATATAAATGTGAATATATATTTAGGTAGATGATAGGTAGATAACTTAGCTGGCAGGATATGCTTAACTAGCTTCCATATGCCATCCATATGACTCCTCTAGGATGTATTGCCCATCTGTCTATACATTTCACTCCATCTGGAATGACATCTAACAGAATACTTGGATATGAAATCCTTTATTATCCTATAGTGCTACTGTGTAACATGGTGTAAATTGTAGTGATACCTCTCCACTCTTTTTCTCCTGCTCTTCCTCTCCTTCTCCTCTCTTTCCCACCATCCACCCCTCCTATTCTTGTCCAGTATGGCATTTTTATCCACCTGAGCATTTACCAGAGACTAACAGCAGACAAGAAGTTCTTTTCAGTGTATTCCTTTAACTCACCAAATTCTTACCACTCTATAATTTTTTTTAGCTTTTTATCCATTATCAATAAAGTAATGAAAGAAAAACTATATTGAATTTGTGTTGAAGCAGAATATATCTACAGTTATTTGAGTAAAAATTATTTTGAAGTGATAGAAAAAATGTTTGAGCTGAATCTTCCAAAATTTGAAATGGTAGGCTCTAAAATATTTTTTGAACCTTTTACAAAATCAAACTGATAACATACATTTAAGAAAGCTATTGAGTAATTGTTCCCAGAGGCATAAGGGTATATTAGCTAACTTGTGGGAATCTTCTCTCTTAGTGTATTAGAAACAAGTGTCAGTATTTAGGACTTTATTTTACCCATTTTTAAGAAAGTGCAATTTAGTCATCCTTTTACTTCTTCATTCACAATTTCTTTCTATAAACATTCAAGTGGTTGAAATAGCTGTTATTAAACTTTCTAGAGTTCATCTTCTTTTTAGAAAAAATATTTTATTTCTTTTTAGAGAGTGGGGAAGCGAGGGAGAAAGAGAGGGAGAGAAACATCAAAGTGTGGTTGCCTCTTGCACACCCTCTACTGGGGACCTGGCCTGCAACCCAGGCATATTCCCTGACTGGGAATCAAATCAGGGACCCTTTGGGTCACAGTCCAGTACTCAGTCCACTGAGCCACACCAACCAGGGCTAGAGTTCATACTCTTAATTCACTCTCTTGGTGACAGGTACATCTGGAGAGATATGGGTTGCTGTTCTAACTGTAACAATTAAAATGGATGTATTATTTGCCCTTCAAGTGGTAGACATTATCTGGAAACTCCTACCATAAACATATTAAATTTTGTTTCATATAGTAATATTGTACTATATACTTTACTTTCAAGTTAATACCTAAAATCATCTTAGTATAAATGAAAAGCAATCAGATGAAGAATGAAACTTCTTGACAAGCCAAAATAATCTTGGAAAGTTATTTGAAAAACTAAAAACAAAACTAAAGTATAACTAACCAAAAGTATGAAAGTATGAAGCTATATTTCATATCTTTTTGAAACAAGAATGTTCTAAATTTACTTGATATCATAGATAGGGTGTTAACCAGATTAAGTCTCTTTACTAATTTCACTTGAGAAAATGTTTATAAATGAAAAAGCACATCTACCACAGTTACTTTTTATGCCCTAAAATGTTTTCTGCTCTATCTCCCCAAATATTCCATGTCATCTTATATCTTTTCACACATGTCAATGGGAAGGGCTTTCCCTGCTCTTGGGAAAGCGTTTACCCTCCTGCTCTCGCCAGGGTCACTCCAACAAATCCCTTGAGTAGGTGCTGTTCAGGTGCTGAGCATGTTATACTCATTATCTGCCTCATTAGTTGATGTCCCTCCCATCAAACTTTAAGTGTCTTGAGGACAGAGACCATATCTTTCATAATTTTGCCTCCAGGACCTGGAAACTGTACCAGTTCTCTACAACCACAATGCATGAGACAGGATCCTAGATCTTTAGCAATTCTCAGGCCTGGACACCACTTTTCCTATATCTATCAGGCAGAGAGGGAAAGTGGAGTTGTCTACAAATAGGCCATCAGAAAAGTGAAATAGTGTCATTATCATAAATAGCCTACATAAAAAATTTTTGAAAAGAATGTATATTTTGGCAATTTTCAACAACATTTAAAACAGAGCAGTGCTTACATATTAATTATATATTAATAATGTTTCTTTTTCCTGCCTCTTTTAACATTAATTCCTACTGCTCTCTTTTCCTTCTCACACAAGAAATATGAAAAACTTATTTTTATTGACCAAAATGCTTTAGAATTCCTAACTTAAATAATTTGCTGTTTGATGCAAATTCAGTAAATATATGAGATTATATCAGGAATATGTCATATAATAAAGGAATATTTGATTTATTGGCTCCCTTACAATAATAATGAGAAATCTAGTGAATTGTCTGGTCTAAATTATATCAGAACCAATTTATAGGTAAGCATAAAAGTATGTGAAAGTTATATTTAAACCATAATAACTTATTTGGCAAACAAATTTTTCCTGTAAAACCTGGGTTTGCAAGAAGCTTCTCTTTTGTTTTGAAGACATTATTTCCACTGACAGCTGTTTCGTAAGCTTGAGTTATAGGGCCCCACTAGACACAGGAGAAAGTGCGATCCCAATCCGTAATTTCAAATGAGAAGAACAAAATGTCTTACATACATCACTGATTACCACAACTTATATATTTATATAGTTTATTTAATTTGAGAATCATTTGAATGGATTCTATGAGAGTTAATAAATCAAAATGAGTAAAAATAGATTATTTTAAAAAATAAACTAATATGGCTGCTTAAATAATTCTGAAAAATATAAAACACTTTTTCAAGTTGACATGTGGGGATAATCAGAATTATAGTTAAAGAGACCAATACTTTTTGCAAACAGGCAATTGATACAGGAGAAAAAAACATAGTTAAAAAAATCATCCCTTGTTCAAAAAAAATGAGAGCATGTCAAAGGTAAACAGGAATGACAACTGAGCAATAAAATAAATTGTATTGTGTTATAACCCAAATTATAAAGGAAATATACCATAGTTTATACTGATAAAATAAATCATTGAAAAATAATTAGAAGAGGCAAACTTTCTATACAAGAAAATTCCATTTAATATATGTCAGTACTACCTTCTCCAGGAGTAAATCTTAATTTTACCACTCCCTATCACCTATTTCATAATGCACTAGATTTAGTGACTAACTTCCAAAGAATAGGGTATGGAAAGAGAAAAATAATAATTCTGCAATAGAAAAACCAGACCAATACTACTTTAACCTACCATGAAGGTTAATATTACTAGTGATGTTTGTATATCATGCACCCCCCCCATATGAGGTCACTTCACCTCTCTGGTGAATCCAAATCCCAAATCCATAGCCCTAGTCTAGTATGAGAGTATCATTAAACAAAATTAATATAAGCATCAGAGCAAGGGATATCCTACAGGATACTTGAGCAGTACTTCTTGATAGTCATAAAAAATAAACAGAAGCTATCACAGACCAGATGAAACTGGGGAGTCATGGAAAGTAAATAAATGTGCTACCCGAGGTTGGAACCCAGAACAGGAAAGACTAGTGAAGTCCAAATAAAGTCTAAAGTTTAGTTAATAATAAGGTACCAGTATCAGTTTTTTAGTTTTGATAAATGCATCATAGTAATATAAGATGTTAATTGGGGAAACTGGGTAAGGTATACATGGGAACTCTTTTTTTTAACATTTTAATTTAATTTTTATTTTATTGTTTATATTACCTTTTAGTGCCCTTATACACTCCTCATCCTAGCAATCACCACACTGCTGTTCATGAGTCCCTTTTCATTTTTGCCCAGTCCCTGCAACTCCTACAACCCCCACTAGCTCTCATCCTGCTCTCCATCTATGAGTCTCTCCCCATTTTGCTTGTTAGTTCAGTTTGTTCACTAGATTCCACATATGAGTGAAATCATATTGTATTTATCTTTCTCTGACTGGCTTACTTCACTTAGCATAATGTTCTCCAGGTACCTCTTGTACCATCTTTGCAACTTTTCTATACACCTAAAATTATCCCTAAATTCAACAAAATGAAAAGGGAACACACCATATGGGAGAACACATTCAGCAATGACATATCTGATGTATAAAGAACTTATACAACTCAACACCAGATAGACAAACAATACAGTTTAAAAAAAGGGGCAAAGGACCTGAACAGATACTTCTCCAAAGATGACATACAGATGGTCAACAAACATATGAAAAGATGCTCAATGTCACTAATCATCAGAGAAATGCAAATTAAAACCACAATAAGATATCATCTCCCACCTGTCAGAATGGCCATCATCAATCAATCAACAAACAACATGTGCTGGCAATGATGTGGAGAAAAGGGAACCTCATGCACTGTTGGTGGGAATGCAGACCAGTGCAGCCACTGTGGAAAACAGTATGGGGTTTTATAAAAAACCTAAAAATGGAACCGCATTTTGACCCAGTGATCTCACTTCTTGGAATATATCCTAAGAATCCTGAAACACCCATTTGAAAGAATATACGGACCTTTATGTTCATAGCAACATTACTTACAACAGCCAAGATCCAAAAACAGCCCATTAGTAGATGAGTGGATAAAGAAAGCTGTGGTACAATTTCACAATGGAATACTATGAGACTGTGAAAGAGAAGGAACTTTTACCATTGCAACAGCATGGATGGACCTGGAGAATATTATGCTAAGTGAAATAAGCCAGTCAAAGAATGACACATACCATATGATTTGTATATGGAATCTAATGAACAAAGTAAACTGATTAACAAAAGAGAAACAGAGGCATGGAGACATGGAACAGACTGACAGCTGTCAGAGGGAAGGGAAAACTGAGTGAAAGAAGGGGAAGGGAATAGTCTAAGAATATACATGCATAAGCCATAGACACAGACAACAGTGTGTTCATGGCCAGAGGGAGGATGGCAAGAGTCTGGGTGGAGGCAGGCAAAGAGGGGGAAATGGGGACATCTGTAATAATGTCAGTAATAAAAATTCTAAAATTAAAAAATTAACTTATTTAAAAATATCTCCTAGTCTATTTAGTGTTTGCTAGGTAAATAGTTACCTATTTGCAAAATTTACCAGAATGTAGGAATACCATCGAAGAAATTAAAAATAATTTTCTCTGCTCCCTCCTTATTAATATTATAAATCTGAATCGTAATTGGAGAATTGAAGTACAAATGAATATAAGTTAAGTTTTACGAGCCCATCCCCATTGTACAGGGTCCAGCAGAAGTAACACCTGCTTGAGTGTGGTTGGTAGGGTAATAATATGGGTGCACTAATTTATAGTTTTAATTCGAACATTTCACCTAAAACTTCATATGGTGTGCTTGACTATAATAGTGTAATGTTACCGAATTATATCCTTATGATTTCCTAATAAAAGATTTCATAATAAAAAAGGGGAGTTATTGGTGTTGGACCCTGTACTTTGTCTATAGCCTCAGATTCAAAGCAGGTAGTTTCTGGTTCTTGATTGTGTATAACTATCTCATCCTGGATAAATTCACAAACACACCACTTTTGGCTTATTTTGTCTCTGTCCTCCCAAAGTCTCCACCTTGGAAACATGTGTAAATGGAACATTTATTTTTACCTCTAAAATGTGTAAAGTCATCTGAATATGATCTTTTATGCAGAATGAATAATTTGTTTAAGAGATACAGAAAAATGATTATGCTTTGTAATGTATTCTAGATGTTTACAATTAATATTTTTGGATCTGTGTCAAAAATCTATATATCTAAAAGATATATTATTAATTGTTTTCTATATATAAGAAATAGAGTTTGATTTTTTGAAATGTACTCTTTAGGCATTGACTGTGAAATTTAATAGTTTTTGAGTTAAGATGGAGAAATAGAATAATGATTGTTTATGTTCACGTTAATGATGCTCTTTAGGAGTTCAGAAAAATAGAAATATTTTAGTGTAATTTATTTGATGATATCCCTAGTATTATATAGCTTTACTGAATTCTATGCCTTGTGCCTGGGTGCCCTAGTCAGATTTGATCTATAAATTTAAAAATGACTCTTTACTTTAAAATAAAGGGCTTTGTACCAAAATTGAAAACCTTTTTCAAAATACTGTACAGATTTAGAAACATAGAAATAAGAGTGAAAGAAAAATAATTTGTTACCGAATATAGCTTTAAACAGTACATGAAACATGCTTCAGGTTAGTCAGAAGAGGTCCTCTGAATTACACTGTGAATACTACCCTGAAATGAAACTGTGTGTTATTGGTTAACCAGGATATTTAGCATAATCACTCTGCTAGACTGTGTGGAGGGGGGTGATTATCACTGAGAACAGATGGGCAGGTCCACAGCACTGCCAGATCCTGCACATGCTCCATTTATTGTTGGTTCTTGCCTTTTCTTTCTGTATTTAAAAAAAAAAAAATTTAAACATTGTATGTTCTAGAGAGCTAGCTGCACAAAAGGTCAGTGGCTGATGACCTTTCGGCTTAGATTTCAAACGTAGGAGAAAGATTCAAAATGCTATCACTATGTATCTATGAAGGATGGGGCAGATTTCATTTTACCCTCTAGCCTCCCTCAATGCATGCATGGATTTATCTGTACGCTAAGCTCTCTGCTCTGCATCTGTAGCTCCTTGTGGATTATATTGTCTGTGATCAGAGATGATTTTCTCGGATATGAACACCGTTTCTGGCTCCCCTAAAGTGCATCCTCCTAATGGGACCCGGTTTTACACTTTTCAAGTAAGTGTGCTTTAAATGGCTTCACTACTTAGGAAGTTAATATGTAGTCAAAGTTAAAATAAAGGGAAAATGAGAAAAAGAAAACTGCAAAGTGTGGAAGTATTAAAGAGAATGTAAGAAATGGGTATGTCAGTTTAATCTATGCTTTAAATATGAAAATAAGATGGCATTAAGATTCTCTGTGAATTCAAGCAAAATAATAGTGAATACTTAATTTTCACAGGGATTTTAAAATTTTCTACAGTATCATCCTTGAGGGTTTATGAGATTTGTCTACTGATACTGTTATTTATAGCTATAATATGGTGGACATTATAGATTTACTTTCCTTATATATATCACAGAAGAGTAGGATTAAATGACATTTTATGGAACTTTGCAAACTGTGTCCTCTGGGCTTAGAAAAATGTTTTGTATTTCATAAACATAGTTTAATATGATTCTTATTTTTTAATTTTTATGTGTGCAATATATGAGCAATCTTATAATACAGAAGGCTTAAGTACCACATTTAATATGCTTTTCAAATTGAGATAAAGCCAAACCTCATTAAGATGGAAGATTTTCTGTGTTACCAAAAAGTCAAAATGATTTATAATATACATATAATAGTGAGTCACAAAGGTGTTACCTACTAAATGTATTTCAACTGCCTGAGAATAAATCAGTCATCCATCTAAAAAATGGTTAAGTCTAAACTAAATCAGATTCCACCTCATTTTTATCCTCAAATTGCATCTTTCAGTACTAAGGTTTACTTTGTAATTTAGTCATATCATCTTTACATGAAAAAGGAAAGTGAACCTCTTCTCCCTGTATATGTTACACTGTAGGAATATAAACATCCTAGCATTTAATTATTTTACTACATAGTTATAATGTTATGAAAAAACTATAAAGACCTAGTGAATTAATATAGTAGAGGTAGCCTGCATTCTTTTAAAAGGTGGTTCTGAAAAAATGCACATCTTGTTTGTTAAAGTCTCTTGCCTTTGCAAACTATAAGCAGTGGGTATAAATACTCTCTCTCTCTCTCCCATTTTATACTTCTATTTTTAATCCTGTCGCCTTGTCTGCTTTACACTGATGTCTACTGATAGTGCACGTCTGTGTTGTTAGAGAATATATTCGCTTCCCAGTGGCGATTTCTTATTGTGGCAGTGACTCAAAATGCAAGTGCCCTGGGGCTCTTCTGCAGAATTATTACCTTTTTTTTTTCCCTTCTCTGTACACTGATATACACACTCTTTACAATATCCTGTAACTGGCTCTTTGGGGCAGCTTTTGACATTAGGTATTCTACTTCAGTCTCTTAAAGTTTAAGGGTCAGTAAATTCTGTATGCTCAGTCATCACACAGGCTTTCTACAATTCCTTCAGTGAAGATCTTGCTGACAGCCTTCTGGGCAGGCGATTTTCTTTGAAAACACACTGGAATGATTTTTAAACACAGTTCTACTTTGTTGATGTTATAACAATTTGTGTAAAAACTGTAGGATTTTGGGTGAAATATAAATGTTACCAGATATGAACTCCGTCCTACATTTTTAATTTACAAAATGATACTTGATTTTTATACTTATACCAGTAAATGTGTTTAAATTTTAGTTCATATTAGTTTTTAGTGGAAGAGAGGAAAGAAAGATGATTTTAAAGCATGATGGCAAAGATGTATAAAAGTTGACTCTACTTTTATTTTCAAAGTAACATAATTAAACATGAATATTTTTCTTATTTATATGTTTTCAGCTATTTTATGAGAATATATTTTCTGTGATTGAAATACTGTTATAAGAAATGAGATGCTGTGAAAGTAATAGATCATTCTCAAAAATGTACCTTTTGAAAGTGATTAGTTAAATTTCAAAAGTGGTTCTCATTATGGAATGGCATAAATGCATTTCTGAAATAGTACTGCATCAAGAAGTTGGGATTTTAATGCTTACTTTCTTAAAATTACAAGAGTTAACATATGCAAAAAAATTGAAGATAGCTTAGCATGAATAATATTGAGTTTTAGTTTCATCGTCTCATAAAATATTCAAACCATCTTGCCATTTTTCTAAAGTTGTACATTATCAAATTTTAAAAGAAAAATTTAGAATGCATTTGACCTGAATAGTTCAAAGGTAAAAAAACAACAGATAAGCAGCTCAGGGATTTTTAATTACAAGATTTTCTTTTTCATTGAATTTTAATGTAGTAAAATACCTTCATACTTCTCCACACGTGCACACACTATTTTTGTCTAGTCCATCTAACACTTAATTTAAATGAGTTTCCTCATGTGTAAGGTCTCTATTACTATGATTATACTTTTGTCAGCATTTTTCTATTCATAGGAGCCTGAACCATGGGTGATGCCAACACCCAATTTGCAGTGTAGGTTTAGTGAATTATTTATCACCAAAATTAAGTTCTGCATTATAGTTGACTAGAATGCCCTTTGATAGACAAAAATTAAGATTAAATGCTACTATAAAATTAATTATAATATTTATATGCATTAGAACAGTCAATTATGGGGCTCAAATAAATACAAATGTGAAGTAAACTTTGAAGCAAAATTAAATGGATATACACATAACACATAGTACATATGAATGCGGTAACTTCTCCTTAATTTAATGTCTCAAAAATGATGTCCCAACATGATTTTACATTTAGCTCTGTTTTTGCAAATGAAACCATTTACATGCTTTACTAAGTCTCTAGATTGGTTAATCATCACCTAATATGTTAATCTTCTTAGAGGTATTGATGACATGCTCCTCCTCATTTCCTGTAGAGTAACTATCTTAACCTAGTGATTTTCAAACTCTACAGCACTGAGGTTTCATAGGAGTGTGTTAGTATCTGCTAGATATAGTAGGGAAGAGGGATACACCTTTTTGAGGCCTTAATGTTTCCTTGTTCTACATTTACCTGCTCTATGCAAGCTTTCATGAACAACAATAACAAATAGTGTGCTTTATCAAAAACGATATTTGACAAAGAATGCGAAAACATACAGTAAAGTTAAGATAGTGTTCATTAAATGGTGTTAGGAAAATTGGACAGATATGTGCAAAAAAATGAAACTAGACCATCTTCTTATACCATATGCAAGAATAAACTCAAGTGGATTAAAGACTTACGTGTAAATTTTGAAACCATAATAATCCTACCTAGGAGAAAACAAAGTAAAATCTTGGGCATTTCTTATAGCAATATTTTTTCTGATATATTGCCTCGGGCAAGGGCAACAAAAGAAAAATAAATAAATGCGACTACATCATGCTACAAAGTTTTTACATAGCAAAGGAAACCATTGACAAATGAAGAGACAACCAACCCCTGAATAGGAGGACACATTCGTCAACGATACATCTAATAAGGGGTTAATACCCCAAATTTACAAAAACAAAGTTTGCAGACCACTTCCTCAAATCAAAGGAATTTATTTCTGACAGGAGCACTTTTATTTATTGAACCCACAGAGGAATTATTTCTGTTTAAAATACATTTCTTCACCATTCACTCCCAGCATTAATAACATTAACTACCAACACTGTGTGAAGAAGTGCTGACTCTGTTGCCCCCCCGGACCCACTGAAAATTAGAGAAAGACACTTTATCACAAAATATAAATACATACTAATCTGCCATTTTCCTGTTTAAACTACTTCATGCAACCCCTGTCCTTAAATAATAAACTTCATTTCCCCAACTTGGCATAAAAAGCCCTTGTGGTCAGGATGGAATGCATGCAACACTCTGCTTCATGAACTCTGCTTCCCCACAAAGCTGTCACTGTGCTTTTGCTGGCTTTGCCTCTTTGCAGCCTGCCCATTGGAGATTTGTTTTTACCTAAAGACTCGTGTTAAATGCCACCTCCCTCGTGAAGACTTCACACATTCCCCTCATATGTCCTATTAAGTGCCTTTTCTTTGATCATTTACATGTTTCTGCCTCTATTAAAACACTTATGCTTTGCTTTAATCCCTGAGAACGTTGTATTAATCTGTGTCTCTAGCACACAGTTACCACTGATATCTCTATTAAATACACTGGGGCATATATTTAAAAGTTAAGTGATTATGTATGAATATTTAACACAAAAGGCAACAATTTTAACTATATATGAGCAGCCTATGAGGCATAGCTATATATTATTAAAGAAAATATCTAAAGATATATAAAGGTAAATTTAATACTTAACCTTTGTCTACTATGGTTGGATTATTCAAAATAGGTAAGCTCCCTGAGTAATTAATGAAATGCTTTATTTTCATTATTTTAAAATGTATATTTCTAGATTGAGAAATACACATTGTTAGTTATAAAATAGTCATGGGGATGTAAAGTATAGCATAGGAAAAATAGCCAATAATATTGTAATAAGTATGTATGGCGCAGGTGGGTACTAGAAATATCAGGGGAACACACTGTAAAGTATATGATTGTCTAACCACAGTGCTGTACACTTGAAACTAACACAAAATAATACTGAATGTAAACTGTAATTGAAACATTAATAAAAAATAAATAATTAATTTAAAATATACCGTATTCTTCAGACTATAAGACACACTCTTTTCTCCCCAAATTTGGGAGGAAAATGGGGGTGCATCTTATAGTCCAAATGTAGCTTACCGGGCTAGCTGGGGGTGGGCAGGGCAGCAGTCCATGTTATTTATGTTATTAGAAATTTTACCACATTTTTTGCTTCAAAAATTTTTTTCCTGTTTTCCTCCTGTAAAACCTAGGTGTGTCTTATGGTCCAAAAATACAGCATAGTTCTATGATAGACAAAAATTTTTAGACCTTTTTCTTTATATCTCTTTACTGTTTTTGATTACTTGATATTTTTCACATTTTATCAAGAGAAATTTAAAATTTGATTAGTATATACTTTCCAGTTTAGCAGATAGGGTTAGCACTTGAAATGTATAGAAGATTAATAGGCAAGTTGGAAATCTCAACTGCATGAAGAATTTCACTCAAAACCATTACTGGTGATTAGTATGGGACACCATGTCTTTGTGAGCAAAGCGATTCAGGTATTCGGCAAAAAAACCAAACTTTTTTATATTCAGTCATTTTGGTACTACTAGAAATTCACCATTATTTTTCTATTATTTGGAGCACATTATAACTTCTTATTGTTGATCATTTTTAAATGCATTGGATATATCTAGCACAATGGTTGGAATTAAGGCATGGATGCTAAGAATGACCGATGCCTCGGCAGTTCTAGGGTTGCATAGTAGAAGAGGCAGAAGTCCTCAGCTAAATGAGAGAACTGAGGTTTTTCTCTGTCAGCCAATCATATGCAGCCATGATTGTGAGTGGCAGAGATAACACAAGAGGTGTTTGAAGCAGGTGGGGCCACCATATTCAATGGTGCTTACTCCTGTGTGGGAAAGGCTGAGGATAGTATAACTGGAGCAAAAGTTAGAGATAGTAAATGACTAAAAGTAAAATGTGCAAACTCCAGAATACAAAGATAAATTTAAATGTCATCCTCAAGGTCTTGGACTTGAGGTTTAAGGAATTTCAATGAGGACTCACAGGCTGGTATTTTCTGTTTAGTTAGAATATGCATTGTGCCTTGGCTGGGTGATAGGATTGAGGCAGAGAGAAAAAGTCAGTAGCTTCCCACAATATCCAAATGAATTGTCAAGATTTCCCTGTTTTTCAAATGAAATGAAATGAAATGAAATGAAATGAATAAAATAAAATAAATAATAAAATAAAATAAAATAAAATAAAACTGATGCCCACAAACCCACATAGTTGTTAATGTAGAGAGTAACTGATGTAGTTCCTGTCTGAATCTAAAGTTATAAAATCCAAAATTCCGTGATTTTTCTTCTATATTCTACTGGGTCAAGTGTTGATGATGAAGTACAGCTGCAAAAGTTTTCCAGGCTACCTAATATCTAATCTAAATTGTCTATTAATTCTGAAATTTATAGAAGTTTGGTTCTGCCACTTCAAAGCATTGTACTATACAGATTCCTTAGGTTTTTATACTTCAGACTTTCATTTAGTTACACCTCTTCATTCTGTTTTTATTGACCCAATATTCTCCTAGTTGGAATTACAGTTTTTGGTTCATAGGCTGGTGCTCAATCCACTGAGCACACCAGCCAGGATGGAATTACAGTTTTATAGTAAACAAATTGTTAATAAACTTACATCCTGCTAATGTACTGGAAGAATAAAAAGGTAAATTGAAGGGGAAAGCTTTTCCTAAACTTACACCTTTGTTAATTTAATAATGTTCCTTACACCAATGAGGCCAACTCTAAAAACTAATGAATTGCCCCTGGGGTCCCATGTAGGACATGATAACTCTTCCATCTGCAGCGGTTTCTGCTTAACAGAAATCTGCTAGGCAGGCTATATGTTCTGTGAGGACAGGTGGCGTGGCCTTCTTTTTACTATTAAATCAGCAGCATCAAGCAGAGTGTCTGGCACATAACCATGAGTAAATACATATTGATTTGAATTACAAATTGAAAATATGAATGTCTTGCTCTGTATCATATAGGTCTTACTGATATCCTCATTTACAATGACCTTCCCTAAGACTATACTTTCAGGGATCATTTCTATAGTTTGTTACTAGAATGGCCTTTCCATAGGAACACATAAATGGTTGTAATATTCCCAGCCTGGAGTCCACGAATATATTTCATGTATTTCACCTATACCTAGCTGGAATAGCTGTATATTACAGGTAATGCTTCGAGGGCAGGAAAATTGGATATAGAGAAATGATTGAGGAGATTCTTAAGGTAAAGGACCTGATGCACTGAGCACAGCACCTGGTGGTTAGTAAGAGTTCAAAAAGCTGCTGCTGCAACGGTGGAAGCAGCCAGAGTCGGGGTCTGTAGACCACAATAGAGGTGGCAAGAAAGTGAGCTAAAACACTTATGGAGGAAAGAAAAGTCATGAAAAGATACATTCAAAAGAATTTAACTTGCTAAAAAAGGACATAAAAGGAAAAAGGTAAGAACCTCTGAAGTTTCTCATGAGGGAGAGAGCAATATGGAGCAGGAGCAGCTTTGGAAAACAATTACTGAGTTCAGTTTTGGACAGATTGAATAGACAGTTGGAAACACAGGTTTGTCTCTCAGGAGAGAGGTCTGTGAGTACTAAATGCAAATGCAGGAGGCATCTGCTTATGGGGTAGGGAATACTATAGAAATAGATAAAATGACCTTGGCAAAGAATGAGGAAAATGGGGCAGGTGGGGAGGGACATGAAATCCTTGGATACATTGAATTCTCATTTTGAGCACGTGTGCTTGGTTGATTTTGCAAACGTGTTTTGGAGGCTTTTTTCCTTCCTTATCACCTCTCCTTGAACATTTACCCAGAACTTAATTCAGGTTAGATGCTTCTGCCTCGTTATGTGTGGATATGCTTTATTTTGTAAATCTGTTTTGAAAACTCACATTCCCTTTCCACCCACTCCATGAATATCATACCTGAACTTTAAAATAAGTTAAATTCTCCTGTTCTTGCATTTCAGTAACACAGTTTACTATTTATTATACTACATTTTGCTTCTTGCTTATATGTCTTTAACCCCAGTTTGTGAACTTCTGGAGAACATAAAGTTTATTTTACTTAATCATCAATACTTACATCTGTTTATTGACACCTAGCCTAATGCTTGTCAAATAGACGTTGCCTGTGCTTTTAGGTTGCATGAATGAATTCATGTTCATATTGAAGACTGCCTAAAATTAATCCTTTTCTATTAATTTGCAAAATCCTTCAACACACTTTGTTGAGCATTCCCATTGTGTCAGACTTTAACGATGGTGAGCGAAACACTTGGTTTCTGCATAAAATCTTAGAGTCAACTCAAGGAAAATATTTAAAAGTCACACTAGCACATTATTTGGGTTGACTTTAAAGGTACATATAGATATTATTATTATAATGTGGTAACTTTAATTAAATAATTTTATTTTCAAACCCACTTTTGATTCCAGTTCACAGCTAACTTTTCCAATGTTACCCTGTTGGTCACAATAAGATTGCATAATGGTTAAGAGCATCCCCTTCAGAATTAAACACATGGTTTAAGGTGACAAAGGGGCTATGAGCAATTGTAATTGTTTCTGTACTTTCACTTCCCTTGACTGTTGTGAGGGAATGAAAGTAGGCCTTGAAGCCATCACCCTAGAAGGATTATTTATGGAAATATATCTAAAGTATTTTCTTCCAGTAAAAATGGCACTGAATCAAAATTAGCTAATGTTGTTTTAATGATAAATGTACTTTCTAAAAATAACATAATTTATAAGTGATGTTTAAAACACCCACAAGCGATTTTTTAAACTTAATAATAATTTAGAAAAAATGCTCAGAACATATTTACCACTTTAAGGACTTCATACATAAGGGAACTTATTAAAATATATTTAATTAACTTTTCAAGGTCTTAATTTTATATAAAATACTTTTGTGCTTATAGAATAAAAACTTTCAGAGCATTGATATTATAGAAGTATACTTGGATTTCTTTTATACAAACTTATTTTGTATCATAGATTT
This sequence comes from Phyllostomus discolor, assembly GCF_004126475.2. NCBI lineage: Eukaryota > Metazoa > Chordata > Mammalia > Chiroptera > Phyllostomidae > Phyllostomus > Phyllostomus discolor. Next base: position 139,754,215 of record NC_040904.2, read on the forward strand.
TTTATCCATTTACTGGTGGGTTCTTAGGCTGCTTCCCGCACTTGGCTATTGTAACTTGTGCTGCTATGAACATAGGGGTGCATAGATTCTTTTGAATTGGTGTTTCAGGGTTCCTAGGTTATAATACCAGGAGTGGTGTTGCTAGGTTGAAAGGTAGATCCATTTTTAATTTTTGAGGCATCTCCACACTGCTTTCAATAGTGGCTACACCAATCTGAGCTCCCACCAACAGTGCAAAAAGGTTCCCCTTTTCTCCACACCCTCGCCAGCACTTGCTGTGTGTAGATTTATTGATGATGGCCATTCTGGCAGGTGAGAGATGATATCTTATTCTGGTTTTAATTTGCACTTCTCTGATGATTATTGACATTGAGTATATTGTCATATGTCTATTGGCCATCTGTATGTTCTCTTTGGAGAAGTGTCTGTTCCGGTCCTTTGCCCATATTTTAAAAGATTTTATTTATTTATTTTTAGAGAGCAGGGAAGGGAGGAAGAAAGAGGGAGAGAAACATCAATGTGTGGTTGCTTCCAGCATACGCTCCACTAGGGACCTGGCCCTCATCCCAGGCATGTGCCCCGACTGGGAATCGAACAACTCTTTGATTTGCAGGCCTCCGCTCAATCCACTGAGCTATACCAGCCAGGGCCACCACTTTTTAAATTGTTTATATTTTGGTGGTGAGTTTTGTAAGTTCTTTATTAATTTTATATATTACCCCCTTATCAGATGTATCAGTGAATACATTCTCCCATTCCGTGGGTTGTCTTTTTATTTTGTTGATGGTTTCTTTTGCTGTGCAAAAACTTTTTAGTTTGATGTGGTCCCACTTGTTTATTTATTTTTTCTTTTTTTCTCTTGCCTGGGAGATATATTCAATAAATTTGCTACAAGCAATGTCAGAGATTTTGCTGCCTATATTTTCTTCCACAGTTTTTGTGCTTTTGGGTCTAACATTTAAATCTTTGAGCTATTTTGAATTTATTCTTGTGTGTGGTGTAAGAAGGTGGTCTAGTTTCATTTCTCTGTACATATCTGCCCAATTTTCCCAACACCATTTATTGAAGAAACTATCTATCCCATTGATGTGATTTCTTCCTCTGTCGAATATTAATGAACTATGAAGGCATGAGTTTATTTCTGGGCTTCTCTTCTGTTCAATTCATCTAAATGTTCTTATGCCAGTACCAAACTGTTTTGATTACTAAGGCCTTGTAGTGTAGTTTGATATTAGGTAGGATGATTCCTCCAACTTTGGTTTTCTTTCTCAGGATTGCTGTTGCTATGTGGGGCCTTTTGTGGTTTCATATAAATTCTTGAAATATTTGTTTTAGTTCTGTGAAATCAGTCATTGGAATCTTGAAAGGAATTACATTGAATCTATAAATTGCTTTGAGTAGTATGGACATTTCAATGATGTTAATTCTTCCTATTCATGAACATGGTATGTGCTTCCACTTATTTGTATCTTCTTCAATTTCTTTCTTCACTCATACTTTTCAAAGTATATGTCTTTTACATCCTTGGTTAGGTTTATTCCTAGGTATTTAACTTTTTGTAGCAATTGCAAATGGGAATTTTTTCTTAATTCCCTTTCTAGTTCTTGTATCTTAAATATTCACAATTTTAATTATGTTGTAGAAAAGCACAGAGGTCATAGAAAACAACATTATTTGTTTTTTTATAAATCAGTGCAAAAGTGACAGTTCTGAACTACAATGCTATGATACACTGTTCCATTGCATACTGTTTCTTTTATCCTATATTTTTGTTTTTCTTATTTAACATATTAATCTAATTTTTGTAAGAAGATCCATCTTTGAGGTTGTAATATGCCTCTGGGAAGGCACAGAAGTATCAAAATTAATGTTACAAAGATGCTACAAAAAGAAGACTTTTTTGAAATCCTAAGAAATATATGCTATCATAAATAAAATACAAATTCATTGTATTTGAAGACTTATGCTTTATTATTAAGTGTTTTTGTTTTAATGCCATTTTATTTAGATGTTAAAATATATGCATAAAGAATCAAATGTTTTAACAGTAATATAATGCAATTCATATATTTGCATACATTTTTTTCCTTCAGGGAATAGTAATTAATAACTAATTTTACATGTGGTCTATATTTTTAAGGAGCAATTATTACAATATATAATAGGTCAAAATATATATAATAAAGCATTATGTAAAGTACAGTGACATGCTAAAAGAGTCAGGTAATTTCAAATGTGTCTTCAAGAAAGAGCATTACTTGAAAAAATAGTAAGGATATTCAAAATAACTCTATCACACAAATATAGATGCAAAAAATTATGTTTTGACCCATATATACCAGCCATGTTTTATGAATGACCAAGGGGATATTTTCTGTGAGACCATCCTAAACAGAGCTCCACTCTATTTTCCCTTATATTTTTAGAATTTTCTTGGATTTAAAAAAAAAAAAATATTAGAACGATGTGGGAAACTTCAAAAGAAAAGTCAAAGATTCAAGAATTTATTGACTTGTATAGCCAACTATGTGCCGGGTTCTGATCTATGCCTTGGATGTGTAGTGAGCAAATGGAAATTGAAGCTAGCAGAATGATAGATAAAGTAAATCAGACACTACATGGTATGTTAGATGGTGATAAATACAAAGGGGAGATATAAACCATGGAAAGGGGAGGAGTATAAATATGCAGCTTGAACCATGTGAGCAGGGAAGTGTCCAGAAGAAGAGAACATTTGAATGAAGACCTAAAGGGATCAGAGCAGCTCTTTACATCTCTGCATTAGAATGAACTGAAAGATGTTCTCTTCAGATAAGCCAACTCTTCCTATATGCCTCTACTCAAATTTAAATTCGAGGAGAGAAAATCTGCTTGGTTGGCCCAACCTGGATTTCCCTTCATCATAAATGTGCTGTCATCTGCTTGCCTTCTGACTGTGGTGCCCCACCTCTGTTCCAAACCTTTCCCACTTTACTGTAATGAGATTTATTATAAACAGACAGTTTCAACAGATTGTAGATTTCCTTTAAGATATCAGTGAGTGTTCATTACATCTCTATATTCTTCACTGTTCCTAGAACTTCCTTCATATCCCATCATTTCTTCAATTCCTTTTTGCCCCCAAATCTCACTAATTCTTTTTCTCAATATTCTTCTTTTTAAAGATTTTATTTATTTATTTTTAGAGAGAGGGGAAAGGAGGAAGAAAGAGAAGGAGAGGAACATCATGTGTGGTTGCCTCTCATGAGCACCCCACTGGGGACTGGGCTTGCAACTCAGGCATGTGCCCTGACTGGGAATTGAACCAATGATCTTTTGGTTCGCAGTCTGGCACTCAATGCACTGAGCCACACTGGCCAGGGCAAATTTCACTAATTCTTTAGAGTTCAGTGTAATATATGTCTTTTATGAATGTGTTATAGTCCCTAGTTAGGTTCATCTACCCTCTTGCTAAGATCTCATAAAATGATTTCTTTACTTCAATTATAATAATTACCACAAGTCTAATTTAAGTATGCATATTTGTTTCCCTATTATACTACATGTTCCTTAAGGCCACAGTATATATTTATTAGGAGAACAAACTGCCCAATAAATGTCTACATATATAATTGCCTGCAATTATCCCAAAGGTCACAAAATGCATCTTTATGTTGAGAATATGTAGATTAAAATTAACATTGTGACTATAAAATATTAATTATCTGACAGAAGATAGTTGATTAGCCTCACTATCTTGTCATGTTTGTGTATGTGTGTGTGTATTATTATTGTTTTTTTGTTTACTTATAATTAAGGTCATAAATTATTGTTGTAAGGATTTTTAATTAAATATTCATACATTTTAAATAAATATATTTGTTCAAATTTAATGTCTACTAAATTATATCAGTATCTATATACTTAATGGGAGCTTGATATAAAACTTAGGGGTTCTATTTCAATTTGTTTGAACCTCTATAATACCCAGCTATAAAAATCAGTTTCAATTTTCTTATCAAATATTTTTTCTGAAGTTATCACTGCTAAATACTAAATATTTACTTTTATTTTTGATGTTTATCATTAAAAAAAATTTTTTACTGCTATTCTATTACAGTTGTCCCAATTTTTCCCCCTTTGCCCTTCTCTGCCCTGCTCACCCCCTGCTCCCACCATTAGTCCCCACACTGTTGTCCATGTCCATGCGTCACTCATACATGTTCTTTGTTTAGTCTCTTCCCCTTCTTTCCACTATTATTTCCTTCCCTCCTCATCTCTTACCACTCTCTGTCTATTCCATGGTTCTATGACTCTGGTTCTGTTTTGCTCATTAGTTTATTTTGTTCATTAGATTTGCCTCATAAATGAGATCATACGGTATTTGTCTTTCATCACCTGGCTTATTTCACTTAGCATACTAGTCTCCAGTTCCATCCACACTGTTGCAAAAAGTAGAGTTCCTTTTTTCTGTTGCACAGTATTCCATTTTGTAAATATACCACAGTGTTTTGAGTCACTCATTTACTGATGGGCACTTAGGCTGTTTCCAGCATTTGGCTATTATAAATAGTACTGCTATGAACATAGGGGTACATAGGTTCTTTTGAATTGGTGATTTGGGATTATTCAGGTACTTTCCCAGCAGTGGAATCACTGGGTCAAAAGGCAGTTCCATTTTTAAGTTTTTGAGGTACCTTTATATTGCTTTCCACAGTGGCTGCACAGTCTGCATTCCCAGCAATAGTGCAAAAGGGCCCCTCTTTCTCTGAAACCTCACCAGCACTTGTTGTTTGTTGATTTATTGATGATAGCCATTCTGACAGGTGTGAGATGATATCTTATTGTGGTTTTAATTTGAATTTCTCTGATGATTAGTGACATTCAGCATCATTTTATATGCCTATTAGCCATCTGTATGTTCTCTGTGGAGAAGTGTCTATTCAGGTCTTTTGTCAATTTTTTAAAATTGCTTATTTTTTGGTATTGAGTTTTGTAAGTTCTTTATGTCATTGTATGCTTGTGCCCCCTTTGTCAATTTCAATTTACCATAGAAACATGGGTTTACCATAGAAACATGGGTTTATTTCAGGGTCATCTATTCTGTTTTGTTGATCTATGTGTCTGTTCTCATGCCAGTACCAGACTGTTTCAATTACAGTGGCCTTGTAGTATAGTTCAGGTATAATATAGTTCAGTAATATCAGGTATTATGATCCTTCCCACTTTGCTCTTTTTTTCTCAAGATCATTGTTGCTAACTGAGCTCTTTTTTGCATCCATATAAATTTTTGAAATATTTGCTCTAGATCTGTGAAATATGCCATTGGTATTTTAATAGGAATTGCTTTGAATCTATAGATTGCTTTGAGAGGTATGGAATTTTAATGTTAATTTTTCCTATCCACGAATATGGTATATGCTTCCATTTAATTGTATCTTCCTCAATTTCTTTCTTCAGTGTTCTATAGTTTTCTAAGTATAGGTCTTTTACATCCTTAGTTAAATTTATCCTAGGTACTTTATTTTTTTGTTGTTGATACAGTAAATGGGATTTTTCCCTAGTTTCTCACATTTTTATACAATAATGAGCTATCAGAAAGAGAAACTAGGGAATAAATCTTCTTTAATCTATAATGGCACAGTATAGCAGCTTGAAGCCACACAGACCTGAATGTTAGTCATTCTCTCTATCTTCACTTTTTTCATCTCTGAAATGGGGTAAATGGAATTACCAACTTCAAAGAACAGTCGTTAAGGCTAATTGAGATAATTACCATGGGTCTCAATATGAAGAAATCCAAAACCTACAACATTCTCTTCATTAATGTTATTATTAAAATATCAAATATTTGAATGAAATAAATTGTTTTCCAAAACTATATTTACTTCTTACTGTTAATGCAAATTGTCTTTTGAAATTGAAATTGGATTTTCAGAACTTATCTCTCCTTTCTTGTGAATTGGAATAAAACATCCTTAGAATTTTTATAGAGATTTTCAAGCTTCAGAATACATAACTACCCAAAATGCAGGTTTGCCACCCCCAAAGATGGTTCAGAAAATCTGGTAATGGCCAACAAATCTTCATTTAAACTGAATTCCAGGTAATGTCTATGCAGAAATGTCACAAATTTGGAAAGAGCAGGTAGGATATAGAGAAAGTTTAGCACTATGAAAGGTACTTTCTGTTTGAAAGATAGCTGATGAGCAGAGAATATCCAAAATGCCTTCCTCTAGTTTTAAATAATTATTTTATTTTAGAAACATATGCTTTGATTTGTGGCGATGAAGGTATTTTGTTATTTCTTTCATGGACTGATTATTAAATCCAATTGATGAATGAATTGTTAAGATTCCAAACTACAGCTAAAATAAGCTGATAAAATTGAGGATGAGCCATCAGTAACGATGAACTTGAACTTATCCCTTCTGTAGGGCATGTGATTGTCATGAAATTTCCAAATTCAGATTTAATATATTGCTATGTCAAGAATAACAGTCATCTGGTGTTAATTAATGATTTGCCTGCCACCTGGAAACTGTGTAAAATGAAATGAAACCTTTAAATTATCCAATAGTAAATAATGAGTTTTAAAATTCTGATTTCAAATTAGGTCTTGATTTAAATAATTCATGTTCCTTAGAAGAGGGGTGTTATGTAGCTGCTATTTCTGTACTAGACAATTTTTAAATATCAGGAATAATGTGTCCATGTGTGTTTGGTCATGATCTTTAAGCATTCCACAGAATCTCAATGTTAAGACCTACAAGTTGTGACTGTGCTTTCATAAACTATCTGCTCATATGCCAATGTATATTTGCAAATTCAAAATTACAGGTTCAAAAGGAAATTGTAATGTTAAAACATTCATGAAAGGGCCCTACTATGTGATTGGTTATAAATACACTAATTACTTATCTCAAGATTTTTTTAAATTTATCTTCAACAGGAAGAAAATTGGAAGTCTTATTCTAATATAGCAAAACTAAGATTTGATATTAAATATTTTTTACCTAGAAGAAATTTAAGTACATGTATTAGTAGTATTGATTAATATCTCTATCTCCTCACTTTGTGCTATATTTAACAGGTATAATGGTCATTATACAAACATTTTTAATATCTAGCAGGATTAGCCCAGAGCTGACGATATTTTCTGAAAAGGATCATGTTATGAATGAAAGAATATAAGATTGGAATCAGATCCACATACATCATGCCACTTACTACTTATATGACAATTGTCCCACTACTTATATGACAATTGTGTAACTACTTTGAATTTTAGTTTTCTCACTATAAAATGAAAATAATAAAACCTGCCTCACAGGAATTTTGTGAAAATTAGAAATGAAGTAAAGGAATTTTATAAAGATTAGAAATGAGACCCTGGCCAGTGTCGTAGGTTTTATCCCAGTCAGGGCACAGGTCAAAATCAAGCAATGAATGCATAAATAACAGAACAACAAGCCAGTGTTTCTCTCTCTCTCCTCTCCTCCTTCCTCTCTCTAAAAAATCAATATGTAAAAATTAAATATAAAAAAATGAATGAGTAAACTACCAAGTACATGGTGTGCATTTTATAATAAAAATGATTATAATAAAATAATAATGATGATGATATTATTAATAATACCTGACTTAATTTCTAACTTCCAAGATAACTGCTAATGAACCTCACTTCTTAAAATTCACACCTTTGTGTAAATCCCTCCTTCATTAAATTAGAACTGACCGCTAACATAAGGTGCAAGGAAAAGAGCGTGCCTTCTGAAATGAGATCATGAAGGCACTGCAGCTTCCTCCTAGCTCTTTGGAATTGCTCACAAGTCAGCGACCGTGCTGTGTGTGTGCCCCAGAAGTCCTGTGCACATTCTCACAAGAAGAGGCACTCCTGCCCCAGCCAACTCCCAACACTAAATTGCCGCTGAGAGTGAAACAAATAAACAAGAAGAACAAAAAATGGGTAGGAGATATTTTCAGACAACGTATCATATCAAAGTGTAGCATTTAAATGGATTTATTTTAAAATATTTTTTCAGAGAAATGTTTTTAAAATATGACTTAGTTATCTAAATATTTTCAAAGCCTTCACATTAGCTCAGTAATGCTAAGCAGCTTTTATAAAATATGTATACATAATATTTATATATTTTAATGATATTTATATGATCTTGACAGTAGAAATTTATTCACATATGTGTCTGTGATAATACTGAAAACTTACATAGATTAATTGTAAATGTAAACTTATAATACTAATAAACAAAAAACTAATCATATAGCAGACTCAAGAAAAATAGTAGAATAGAGAAATTGGGCATTATCTCCAAGGGGTTAACAAATGCTGCTATATTAGATAAGATTAGTTAGGATAAGGTTGAATTGTATATTTAAAAGATCTCAATCCAACATTGGCTAAAATAAAGAAGTTTATTTCCCACATAAAGTACTACCGAACACAGGTGGTCCATGTCCAGCTGCAAGGGAGGCTGGTGTAGCCTGTGGCTTGTGATTCTGTCTGGCATGCCCTTTACTCCTCCCCTCCTCCCACCATCTGGCGAAGATCTATTCACCCTTCCAGCCTCAGATGTAAAGTCATTTTCTCAGGCAAACCATTAAATATCCATTTTTTTCTTTATTATAAGGTTCCAAATCTTAATTCAGTCCATTTCATGTGAGTGTAGCATCTTCTCTTACAACCAGTTCTCACTTGCTAATGTAAGGGAACATGTTGTGTGGAAGTTCTAAGAAGCTCTTTAAAAGAGATGGAAGCCACCCACTTTACTCTTTTGTCTAGCTGGAATGCAGAGGTGATTGTTAAATCTGAAACAGCCACCTTTGCTAATGAGGTAAAAGCACATGTTTAGACTGGCAGAAACAAAAGAGAAGGAATACAGGCCCCTGTCAACTTAGAGCTTCTTTCAAATAGCCTTGTGCCACGTATATCCAGGAGTCTCTTATAGGAGAGAGTAGTAAACTTTTCTCCTGTTTCTGTCATTTTTCGTTTACAAATTTTATATTCAACTGAATTCTATCTTAATATAAAAATTTTTGCTGACCCATTAGATAAGCTCAAGTTCTTCTGTTTGATAGGTTTATGGCACTGTATTATTTCATTTCATTCTGGTTATTTCAGTACATAATCATACATTTTTATATACTGGCTTTTTAAAATTTTCAGTGGGGATTCTAGACAGCAAGACCCATGTATGTCTTTATACATTTTGATTCACTTCAGTCTATCAAAGTTCTGACCACAAAGTCAGTAATTCATAAATATTTGTCCAAGGGGGAATGATCACAAGGTCAATATGTAAGAGTTGAGACTGATAAACTTAAGTGGGACTTTAAATTTTTCATGAAACACTGTGAATAATGATGACTTTCTGGACCCATGTTTGCCCTGGTTGTCTGTTCAGAATATGTAACTATTTGCTTTGTCATAGGATGGTAGGTGGTGAAAGGAATGATGTGGAAAACACTCTGTTTTGGCAGGATTATAAAGTTCAGTGTCCTCTTTACTCTATGATGAAATCCACAGTTTTAGGTGTTTACTAAAATTTATCTTTAATTTCAGGAACTATTTCCATTGTGGATATAGGGGTATTGAAAAGTAATTATTAAATATATCCTCACAAATCTACAGTGAGATAGAAATTTAACAACCTTAAGGTGATTTTAAAATCAATGATCTCATGGGTATTAAATTTTTTAATTTAGAAGAACACCCTTTTGAAATGATTATTCTTCCACTTCATATATATCTTGAAAAAATTAAATACATATATTAATCTTCTTTGTTTCATAATAGAGTGTTCTGCCAGTTTTCAGAACCAAAAGAAGCAGTTTATTTAGCATTCAAATTAGTCTTAATACAATTCCATGAAATAGGAGAAAATATCAAAATCTTTTTTGGTTGCATGTCATGTAACCTTAGGTAACACAAAGCCTCGCCACAGCAAACAATTAAACTTGGCAAATGTAAGTGCAGTGTGAACCACAAAAGCATCAATTAAATCAGGGCCCTGTTTCTATAAATGGACATGTGACTCACTGAATGCAAACCCTTTCAGGGTAATGGAGGATTTTTCCAAGAAAAACAAAAAAATGTCTGTAGGGACACCATGATCGCTACAGGTAAAAATACACTTGCACATATTTTGTTCACGGGAACTGGAAAGCCAAAGGGTAGTCCAGAAATTATGTAGCTGAGAGGTAATTATGCGTTGTGCAACTTGTCATTGCATTCATTTAGCCTTAATGAAAACTTTTATGTCTGAAAAGCTGAACACAGGCATAGGAGTAAAAATCACCTGCTCTAATCCTGACCATTTTCTATTTAATGGTATTTAGACAAGTTTTTGTTTTAATACAAGTAATTTCAAAATTCTGAAGCATCAAAAAACACTCAGTAATGGTCATTTTAGTTTTGGTTTTAGATATGTCTAATTCTTTAAAAGCTGATCTTTCATTGCTATTAACAAAATGTTATATTTCTAGAATTCTCCGTTCATTCCCTGATTAAAACAAAAATATATTAGGAAGCAATACATCAACAGATTGTAAGGTATGGCATGCAAGCTTCTGGCTGCACAGAAGTAGATAAAAGAGGAAATGTGAAAGTTATTTTTCATGAGTGTCTACAGAAATGGATATGCAGCCCATGATAGCTATTTCTGTAGTGTGATATTAGAAAATGTAACATTAAATGTGCAGTTGAGTACCATCTGTTTAGTTGCAGGCCAAAATCATGATCACAGATCTGACATATTAAGAAGTAAAGCTCTAATGAGAGGGTGAAAGTAAGAGGTACAATTCCTACTGAGAATATCCTCAGCCTAGAAAGCATTGGATTATTGTGTGTGTGTTGTTTTCAGATAAGATATTAGAGTGTTTCTCAGTTAGAGATATTGACCTCTCTGTGACTAAGTCAACCAAAACTTCTTTAACAGCAATAGATATTCAAAAATAATTTAGCATAGTTAAGGGCAATAGTTAATAGCTATTCCAAAGGAGTGTTTTACATAACGGTTTTGAAACTGCTGGCACCCATGATTGAACCCATGCTGCTCCTTTTCTGTCTTCTTTATGGGAAGTTACAAATTCTTAGCTGGAGAGGTGAAGAAAGACTTGTGATGCTGGTTGTCAGACCCAAGGCAAGATCACAACCAGGCAGTGAAAGCACCGAAATCAGAGGCAGATGGTAAAATGAGTGGGTGCAAATTCACCAGAGAGAAAACTAGAAATAGAGACAGCTTTGGAACCTACCATAGGTTACTCCACTTTCCCCCCTTGGAGCATTCAGTCTTGCTAACGCCATATGTGGTTTAAGAATTAGAGGAGTGGATGTTTGTAAATGTTTTCTAAATGGACGTGCATAGACTTTTAGTGTTCCAAAATGGTGATCTAAGCTCTACGTATAAAACACTTGTGTTATTATTAGAAAGGAATTGGCTATTTTCTTACTACTTCAGATAATGTGAAGGCAGGCCAAGATATTCTACTGTTTGTGTGGCCCTCTTTTTTTTTAAGGTCTATAACCATCATTATATATGTTGGGAACTTAATATCAAATACATCTGTGCTGACCCTTTCCACCAACTTACAACACATTTTTAAAATCTCGATAGTCATATGGACATTTGGAGCACAATGTTTAATTAAATTTACTGTTAGTGTATTTATTTATTTATTGAATGTATTTTTGCCTTCTTGTGATACCAGTTAAACTATATTAGTTCCCATTATATATTTTATATCTACTTTTTGAAAAGATTTTATTTATTTACTTTTAGAAAAAGGAGAAGGGACGGAGGAAGAGAGGGAGAGAAACGTTGATGTGTGAGAGAAACATCAGTTGGTTGTCTTTCATGCCCCCAACCGGGGGCCTGGCCCGCTGGGAATTGAACTGGCAATCTTTTGGTTCACAGGCTGGTGTTCAATCCACTGAGCCACACTAGCCAGGGATGTGTAAATACTTTTAAATTAAGGGTATATGTTAGGGGTAGAGGCAGGGTTGGGAAGCAGTGGGAAGCAGAGGGCTCCAGACAGAAAGAGAAACAAATATAAATCTGAAGTGGAAGACTGGTGTGTCCAGAGGAAGCAAAGAGACCAGTGTGGCTGGAGCCAGAGTGCTCGGGAGTCGGACAGAGTTGCACATCAGGCACAGTCTGAGGAGAATCTTCAAACAGGTTCTCTCATCAGCTTCCATAGCTGTCATGACTCAGAATCCAGCATTGGCTTTCTATGTTGGCTCGGATAACAAACATAGAGAATATTTTTGTTGGAATGCCACTTTCATATACTAAAGAAGTAGATAGACCACATTGGGTTTCTCTTAACATCAATAAATATTGTTTTGTATCATCTTGAACAAAAAATTTTCTAGGCCCAGGGTTTTAATAGGGGAAAACAATTAGGTATTCTGTAAATATCTTTGGATTAAGTGAATGAATAAATTATTAAATGTATAGAATTATCATAGTTATAAAGTTCAGGGAGGCAGATAATTGTGTTTTACACAATTATACACACATATAGATCACACAATCTGTGATCTGTCCCAAGCAATTTACTCACATGTTAACTCGTTGACCTGAACAACAATGCAGTAGGTAGTGTTATTATTCTATTTTCAGATGTGTAACTTGCTCAAGGTTCTACAGCTCACAACTGGAAGAGCTGTGATTTCAACCCAAGCTTCCTGCCTCTGAGCCCCTGAACCAATATGCCAGACTTCCTCTATGTAAGCTGGGCTGCTATGTTGCTAGTCACAAGGTAAAGCAAGGAGAAAGAAAGTTGGCAGTATATATGAATACATTTTTCTTCTAACAGTTTGCCTTTATGTGTTTATTATATTATTAGGTTTTTCCTTTATTTTTTTCTACCCCAATGCCCTGTTCAATGCTCAAGAATGTAGGTCAGAAATGTTAATTGCAGTAATTGATTACCACATGAAACTCTAAATCTGCAGTTATGTGAAAGCATATTCTAAAGCTCTTTACCCAAGAAATTTTCAATTCTGGAGTCATCCTCAATGTAGGCATACTCTAAATAGGTTCTGTGAATGCAGGTATCATAGGTAGTTTGAGTAATCACAGTGTAGCCAAGTGATAAATAAATTTTTAATATAAAAAAGTACAAAGAAATATTCTCTATTTTGAATACTATGAATGTTCTTTTTTAGGAGATTTTTTAAACTAGTGGATGAAGTTTATACTTGGCTATGTAACTGATACATATCTACATTTGTACAGTAGTCAAAGTATTAGAAGAATAAAAACTATAAGGGAAATTTACCTTTAGTGAATTTCAAACTGTCTTTCTATGATGGAATAATATCTCCTTTTAGGCATTGTGGGGCTATTTTTATAATCTGCATTGCATTTTATTATGTTGTAATTAATAAATAACTTTGTGTCTTTAAGTTACATTAATATATACAAACTTTAATAGAATGGGTCCAAAATTTCTCTCCTTTTAAAACAAAAGCATCTATATTATTCATGAATGTTAAAAATGAATCAATTTTTTAAAACAAAACAAGATAGCATAAAGAAGCACAATAGATTATTCTTAATGAGTCTCACATACTGTATTTGTCTTGTCAAAAATAGTAGCGCCTTTTATTGCTCATAATGCAACTCCTGTCCTCCTGCCTCAGCATATTTCATGATGTGGCAACAGCAGTTGTCTTTCTCTAAATTTAAGTTGGCAAGAAATGAAGGGAAAAATTTTAAAAGATTCTCATCTAAAATTTTACCACTTTAGAATAGCATGAAAACCAATATTAAATGTAATTGTGAAGTTAAAAAATAGCGTCTCTCATTGTATTTTTACTGAATTTAGTCAAAACAGTCTTGTTCTTTAACAGGTTACTTTTTTACTCCTGATGTTAACCATATAGATTATCATGTATTTGAGAAATAGGAAGTTGAAAACAAAGAGGTGGGAAAATGAATGGTTGCTTTGCTGAGTTTTGAAACCATGTGGGATAACAAGCTGACACATGTCTGATTTGGAGACTTGGTGAAAGAGCTGATGGATATGGCTTATTTTTCCAAGAATTTTGTTCTACTAGGGGGTGCAATTTAAACTCCAAATTTAAGTGTGGAGTTGTATTACAGATAGACTTGACTTTAAACACCTTTACCATTCCTTTGGGACAAATAAAACTATTGTGAGCTTGTTTATCATTTGTCTCTGACCTGAATAAATCTAAAAAAGCATAGAAAGGTGATATGATTTATATAAATCACATTACCATGTAGGTAAATTTTCAGCAATTCATTAAAAATGCATAATTCAAGATTAATGCATAATCATGACTATTAAATAGTTGAATATTGTTTTGCCTTCAGCAATTGTATGTCAATATTATTATGAAGAAAAGTAAAAAAATACTTAATTTAGTTTTAGCTAAGCTGTGGTTCTCTATTTGGCCATATACACATATTTTTTTACTTTAGATAAATAATGGTAAATGTATATTTTTGTTTAACAAATAATATTTTGAAGAATTAAACTTATTTTTTTAAATTTCCCCATTAAACCATGGTTTTATTTATAGCTTCTGACCTCAGACATTAAATAACTATGCAGAGAATGGGGTAAAGCCTTACTCTCTTTAGCAAAACGGGGAAATTAAAGGGTAGGAATTGAGCAGGTTGAAGACATGTTGGATAAAATAGAGGTATATAAGGAAGACAGGACATTTGACCATAATGGGTTTCTGTTTAGTACTCTGAAATGAGACTCCTTCAACCAGCGCTAGAAGGGAGATTGGATCCTAGACTCCCTGTTTTCCCTGTAGTGTGGACAGATATGTGAGTTCTCAAGTAAAATCTTACTGACAGGACATGCTAGAGGTAGCTGATTTGAATTCCTGTGGGCTTGCAATGAGAAAAAGCATTTTGATCCAGTGGGAATGGCAGGGGGATGGACCACCCATCCCTGGAAACTCAGTGCAGCTTGGGACTCAGGTAAAAGTAAGCTGGCTGACAATGGTGACCAGGCTCCAACAGAGATTTCTAGTTACACAAACCACAGACAGTTTGTGAATATAAGAAGGAAGACAGACTACCAGACAGACATGGGACAAAGGAGGTAGAGGACAGAGTCCTTTGAGGTCTCTGACGCTTGTGCTTTTTTGTGAGTTTGTATAAGCCCCACCACCCTGATCTGACATCTCAGGGAGTAGCCATGGCACAAGATACGGAAATCTTGGAGAATAAGAAATTTACCTAAAGGAACTATTTAAATTATCAGGCTTGAATGAGTTAATTTCTTACCTTCCATCCAGTGGGTATACCTTCTTGAGGAAGATTAGATGAATTTCATATGAAACAAACAACTCACTCTGTACCTTCAAACGTAGTTAGTGTTAGTCATGCTTATGTCATGGTTATTGCAATGCACCCCTGACATTACCACCCAGAGTTAGCACAAGTTTCTCAGACTGCAGGCATAGTCCTGCACAAAACTCCACACATTCTGACACCTGCTGCAAGTTTAGGGTTCCCTAGTGACCCAGACTTCTAATGAACTGGCTATGAAGCAGATGGTTTTCACTACCTGCTCAGGATCAGTAATGACTCAAAGAACTCAGGGAGAGGCTATACTTACAATTAAAGTTTCACTGTAAAAGATACAAATCAGGACAAGTCAAATGTAGAGGAAACACATGGAGTGAGATCTGGGAGGGTCCCCAATGTAAAGCTTCCCTGGCCTCACACCCCTGGCACACTGATGTGCATTACAAATCAGGAAATGTATCAAGCTTCAGATGTTCAGAGCTTTTCTTGGGGTTTTATTATGCAGGTACCATTAATCGAATCATCAACACAGTGATTGGGCTCTGCCTCTAGTCCTCTCCATTCATTGGAAGTCAGGAGGTCAGTCTGATTTCAGATAGCTCAAACCCCCAACCTTTTAATCACATGGTTGATCTTTCATACAAGAAAGTTATTGTGTCAGGGCAGGTCATCCATCTGGGACTCTCACCCAGCAGGAGTGATGTGTTCTTACTGGGGAGAAAAACTGCTTGGAGCACACTTAGAGGGACTTAGTATTTTGCTCAACAGTGTGATGACTCCTTGAGGGATTGTTTGGAGTGGTTCTGAATAAATCAGGTTTTGCCTGGTGAACTGACTTTAAGACCTGACCTCCTATAGAGAAAATATGATTTCTCTGTAAATATTTATATATGACAAGTTTGAGTCAGGTTTCAGATACAGAGCTACCTTTGGCAACTGATTTTAAGACTTTATTTATTTATTTATTTTTAGAGAGGGGAAGGCAGGGAGAAAAACATCGATGTGTGAGTTATACATTAATTGGTTGCCTCTCACATGCCCCTACTGGGGACCTGGCTCACAACCCAGGCATGTGCCTTGACTGGGAATCGAACCTGCGAACTTTTGATTTGTATGCCAGCACTCAGTCAACTGAGCCACAGCATCCAGGGCTAATTTTATCTAAAGGAAGTAAATAGTTGTAGATTTGTCCTAAAATGAAGTGACCAGATGACAAATAAAAGGAGTGTTTGTTGCATTTTTGATGGCATCTTTTGAGGCTCAGATTGTAATTTTTATAAGATATGAAAGACATTTGCAGGAATCTGATTTCCTTATTCTTGTTTTTTAGGGCAACAGAGTCTCAGCTGTGTTAAGTAACATTCATTTGAGGATTGCAGGGAGTACAACACTGTGTTTAGGAGTTGGTCTATCACTTTATAATTGAAGTAAATGAGAGGGTGGGAAAACACGTATAACACTCATTAAAATATTCTTTAGACTATTATAAATACTTTTAGAAAGGGGTGTGTGTGCTTCACTGTATAGCCTTACCAAGGTGCTCGGTTTGCATTTTTATGAAAAGATCATTCCGTACAGAGCATCCTGGGTTCTGGTTCAGTTATGCCCCTATGAGTCTTTGTGTTTTGGAGCAAATTTCTTCCAGAAAGTCAGTTCCGTTTTTATAAAAATAATGAATGGCTACCAAATGGTCTCTAAGTTCTCTCTCCCTTTAAAAGTCTACAGCTGTACACATTATCTCAAGTTAAATAAACCATATTTGAAGTACCATTTGATTAATAATTAATTTCACAAGTATTCAGTGAAGATGAATGTTTTCTATTTGCAATGTTAATCAGAACTAATAATATCATTCAAAATAATTACCTGTCATACTTAGGTCTGATTTACAAAATGAGTAATGTTTTGTGTCATTCACATAGAATTGTTTAGAAGCCATTTTGGTTTATTTTCACTTAAAGGAGGAGATTTATGTAGAGTATTCTTATTGATTTTATATACTTGAATGAAAGGAGTGATATGTATTAAACATTTTTCAAATAAGCCCTCTTCCATGACATGATGCTATAAATATTTTTATTACAGCATTAATCACATTTTATAACAATTATTTGTGTATTTTTCTCCTTTTCATAAGTTCAGGGATCATATTTTACTGAGGCTTAAACTTGGCATCTCCAATGACTGATGCCTGCCAAATGATAATGGTTTGATAATGGTTTGATAACTGTTAAGTGAACAAATTGATGAATAGTGATTGAATATGTTGTTATAGAAGCCAAGAGTGGAGGCAGGTTGAAAGAAAGGAGTCATAAATTGTGTCAGATACTACCAGGCAGATTAGATGTGGACTGAAAGGACCGTTGGATACATTTTATTATAAATAAAGCCAGATTGCGATGAACAAATTAAAACCGATGGAAGCAGTGAAGTGAGACTGCTTAAGCAGGGTTGTAATAAGGAGAAGTCTAAGGCACTAGAATAGAGGTTGTGAATATATTAAAGATGCTGTTGTAGATTGTTAGATATGTCTGTGTTGTGCAGCATTTGAAAGTCATGCTGAAGGATCTGATGGAGACGCTGCAGGGGGTGGATACCCAGGAGAGCCTTGCAGTGAATCATCAGTAGAAGATGAAAGCAATGGCATAGGCAAACATATCTTTATAAAGAAATAGATGGCTAGATGTTTTAGAAAAGATCCTTTTTTAAAATGAATGCATTATAGAAAAGAGGACAAAATGGAGATTCACTCCTAAATAAGAAAGATGGAAAATGGAGCCTGTGCCTTCTCTATGTAGACCACATTCATTGTCCACTGACATGTGTAATGACTTGTAAGAACATCTCCTCATGCCTTCTACCCTGCTGTGATGTTTGTGTTCCCATATTGGAATTCTCCAGAGCAAGTGGTTATTGCAGAGTCAACACAAATTCTTACAAAATGGCTACACACTTTTACAATATTCCTCAGAAAACTTTACTCAGTTACCCTCTTTGGTCCTAACTATACAAGAATTTCCACTGTTTTCCCAAATGCTATACTTCCTGTAATTATCTGTGTAATGAAAACAAATCATCGATTGGCAATAAAAACAATGCAGTAACATTCTTTGAATTATGTTTATTTTATGTGCTGGTTTAATTACTTTTTACTTAAGTTAAAAATCTATGATCAGAGAACATAAATAATGTATGCTAATCTAAAAATGTAGATTAGCATATATTATTTTTTTTAGTCACCACTTTTAGATTCATTCAATTTTTATGTTTTTCCACTGGGTTTTCATAATTTTCTCTTTATATCCTGTAAGTTATATTTATTTTTCTGCAATGCTAGGCAACAGACAACTGCTCTAAAATTAGGTCTGAAAAATGTTCAGGCTCATTATTTTTTTAAGAGATAAGAAAACTTTAGAACTAAAGAACTCCCATCAATATTAACTTATTGATTTTTATCTTTGATAATATCTGTATATTCTGTCACTAGCAAAAAAAAATGAACACAGAGTATGTGTTACAGTTCAGAGAAAGTCTAGCTAGAATTCACTGGACATAAATGGCTGCCACTGGATACTGAATGTAACTGCCTTCACTTTGGTGGAATGAATTGGCTTTGTTCATGTTGCTGTTTATCAGGTTTCAGTTTATAAACCACAGGTAGAAGCATTCAAATGGCTGAATTTGTGCTAAGGATCAGGGTAAGCATCTAATTTTTAGTAGTGACATAGAGATGTTTTCTTCCACCAAGACCCACCCATCCAACCCTCTACCATTCCCTTCCCCAATTCATTTACTTAATTCAAGTGGTGACCAACTTATCTAAACTTTGCCAATGAGATCTTTCTAGGAAATTTTAGTAGAAACAGAAAATGAAGTAGATTTATACTTGTATGCATAAAGTTTGGGAGCTGCATGAAGTCCCATTTTTTAATCCATGGGAGCTAAAAGATAGAAAGTAGAAGTTCAGAGGGCTAAAATAGGAAAGAACCAAGAAGATTAAAAGAGAGGAGTACAGATAAGAATTTAGTCTGTCAAGTACTCTTTCTGTTTTTAAATTATATTTTGTTTATCCTATTACCGTTGTCCCCAATTTTCCTCCTTAGTTCCCCTCCACCCAGCTACCACCCCAACTTCTTCAGGCAACCTCATACCACTGTCTATGTCCATGAGTCTTGAATATATGTTCTTTGGCTACTCTATTCCCTATGCTGTACTTTACATCCACATGACTATTCTGTAAGTACCAATTTGTGCTGCTTAATCCCTTCACTGTTTTCACTCATCTCCTGACTACCCTCTTATCTGACAACCATCAAAACATTGCCTATATCTATGATTCTGTTTCTGTTCTGCTTGTTTGCTTGTTTTATTTTTTATAGTCAATTGTTGATAGCTAATGTGGTGAAGGAAATAGACATACAAGTCCAGGAAGCACAGAGAGTCCTAAACAAAATGGACCCAAAGAGGCCCACTCCAAGACACATCATAATAAAATGCCAAAGGTTAAATACAAAGAAAGAATCTTAAAAGCAGCATGAGAAAAACAGTTAGTTGTCTACATGGCAGCCCCCATAATACTGTCAGCTGATTTCTTGAAAGAATTTTTGCAGGCTAGAAGGAATTGGCAAGAAATATTCAAAAAGTGATGAAAAGGAAGGATCTACAACCAAGATTACTCTACCTAGCAAAGCTATCATTTAGAATCAGACAGACAAGAAAAACTAAAGGAGTTCATCGTCACCAAACCAGTATTATATGAAATGTTAAGGGGTCATCTTTAAGAAGAAAAAGAGGAAGGTAAAAATATGAACAAGAAAATGACAATAAGCACATATCTATCAAGTACTCTTTCTTTTCTCCATTTCTGAGTCCCAGTTTTATTCCTGCCTCTAACTTTTATGAGACACCTCCTTTCTTTATAATGATTTATGCTTTTTACTTAATTTGGGTTATCTGTTAACTGTGGTTGCTGTAAATATGTCTTTTATTTGCAGGCCAGTTAAAATGAGATAAAATATGATAGGATTTGATGTGAATGAGATTGTCAAATACTTATTTAGTGTTTGACATTTAGAAGTTGTTATGGAATAACTTCTATCATAAATAATGCCGTATAAGTTACAGTAATATAAAGTCTTATTAAAAGGAGAGAAAACAAAGGAATTATACCTTTGAAAAAGTCCCCCTTTTTTTTTTGCTTAGAAACCAAATCAGTCTTTGACATTCTAACTTACAAATAATGTTATTTCAATTTCAACAAATGGAAAATAATTGCTTACTTGAGTGCATTTTTTTGGAAAATACATTACCTTATAATGTCTACATTCACAATACAAAGAATCTAAAGTTCTCTCAAGGTTCAAGTTGAAATTTTTCCTATGTAGCATATTAACATTTTCAATTAACCTTCACATTGGAACATCTAGGTTTTAGTGGACTTCTTTTAAAGAGCTTTTCAAAACATCTGTCCCAAATTAATACAGTTTACTTAATAATAGTACTGATAGCAGAAGTTTGTAATTAGATAATTTTCATGTTAAAATGCATGTATGTTGTCTGTAACTTCTTGATTCTAAATATATGAAAGCTAGTATTTACAAAAGATGCAATAGTTTCTGGATTGTATTTCTGAATTGTAATTACAATTCCTGAATTATTAGCACAATAATTATTTTTAGCAAAGTTATTGCTTTTTTATTTATTGAGATCCGCCCATAAAGTATACAGCCATGTAATATGAAAGTTGGAAACATTTATTGAAGAAGATACAAGATACAAGAAACACTGTATGTAGGACAGTGATGTTTCAGTCCCCTTCAAAGTAGACACTTTGGGACCTCACACAGTTCTCCCAGAGTCTCTTCCACTGTTCAAAACACTCTGAAGCATCCTTTGTTGTAATTGCCATCAGCTGTCCTGTCATATTTTCCTGAATAACATTGATGATCTGAAATCTCTTCTCTTCCAAAGGTGATTTAGTTTGGGGAAAAGCCAAAAGTCACAGGTTACCAAATCTGGGCTGCAGGAGGGCTGAGTCACCCTGGGTGGTTTGATGTTTCACCAAAAACTGTGCACAAAATGTGATGCATGAGTGGGCACATTGCTGTGACGAAGCTGCCAATCACCAGTTGCCCATAACTGTGGCGTTTTGAATTATCTAAATAGTTTCCATGGAGAAATATTCAAGTTTAACACAAAATATGAGACAGATTTATTGGGCTAGTCACTCAGTCTTTTTGAATGCACTGGCCACACTGTACACATCCTCACTCAACAGTGTCTTCCTCCCCTACCGACTAGTACAGTGAAGTCATTGTTCACACATGCGCATTCCAGTCCACTCTCCTTGCTGCCAGGTTACATCAACGTTGAGTGAAACATTCTCGTTATGTTCATGATGGCTGAACTTTTTCCAGACAGAACTCATATGTAATCAGAAGAGTAGATATCTTTAAATTCTTCTTTAAACTATAATGTTTGACCATATTTATTTATTTTTAATTGTTGAAAAGTCTGCATATGGAACTTTATTTCAATCAGACTGATGACTTCACATTTATCAACTCAGCAAGTGCCTATTCCAACCTTTGTAGGTTACTTCTTTGTACAGCCAAACCCTTCTTTTCCTGCCACACCATCCCAGTCATCTGAATTTCACATCCTCTCACCTCCTCTATGAATCACCCCTGATTATTCCCCCCCACCACTGTACTCTCCTTTTCTTGTGTAATCTAATATCTACCTCAAAAGGGTTAATGCAAACATGAAATTAAATGGAATTTGAAAATAATTGACATAATTTAGGTGCTCAATAAACACAACTTTCCCTTTGATGAATTGCATGAATATCTAAAGGGAGAAATGTTTATTTGATGTTAACCAAACCACACACCAAACGGGTGATGTTTCATGATGTATTTTGTATGAAACATTTTTGGAGAAAATGGAGAAACTTTGGAAAGTGATGACTTTTACATAGAAAATGGAAGTTGGTGACTTTCAATCTGTTGTTAATTAGATTAGTAACTCCATGTTGTAATTGCAACAAAGTGATTCATTAAACTCTCTTGGTCAGTGCTCCAGAGAATATAAAAATGATTCAATGGAAGACAAACCTTTCATCTACATGGTTCAGAAACCTTTGAGTACCTTCAGCAGTGTTTCTATGCACTGGTAGTTTTCTCCTGAGCCACATTTCAGTAAGCCATGTATCTCCTGTGGGCATCGTCAGGCCATAAGTAAACCTCCTATCAAAGCTCCACCTAGGTACAAGTTTAGTGGTATATTTGTAAAATTATCAGTTATCCAAAGATGTCATTTTCACATAAAATTAATCTGCTTTCTGTAGCAGTTTGTGTGAAATAGGCATTTGTTCATTTGTCAGTTTGAAGATGCTCAAAACTGATATCTTACAATTATCAGGTATCAACACCCAAATGTTAACAGTAATTATCTTTGGCTTTCAGCATTTAGGGTGATTTTTTTTCCTTAAAAGCTCTCTTTTCCATCTTTCACTGCAGTAACTTGTGCACGAAACCTAGCCTGCTTACAATTGATCTTGGAGAAGTTTCCAGGATTGACTATTTGCAAAGCAAAACTTGCCCTTTCACACTTGTGAGGTTAAAATCCCTCAGTGGCTCCTAATTTTGCTAAAAGAAGACTTCATTCTTTCTAACACTGTTAAAAGATGCTAGAGGATCATAGGGACATTTTAGGCATTGTTCTTGCTATTTTATTGCATTTTTTGTTTAGTTAGTTCCCCTGCTAGAAACGTTACAATCTATTTCTTATTCCTGTTTTTTTTTCTGAATTTATTTCACCTTCACCAAGAAAACTCCACTTAGCCTTTAACAATTTTTCAGATTTCACCTCTCTATTCATTAATAAAACAAGCATTTTTTATTGAGAAACTACTAATTATGATGACATAAAGTAGAATCATTATAGCTGTCTTAGAGCCTCCTGTCTAATGAAGATGTGAATATTTATCAAATACCTAAATATGAATATAAAACTTTAATAGCTATAAAGTAAAGGGATGAGTTTCTGAGAAACCTTCCCTGAGGAGGTCAAGACCTAAAAAGGAAACTTGGCTTTAGCAAGTTAGAGAATGTCAAGGAGTGGGGTAGTGGTTGAATAAGCTCCTGGATAATAGATTCATTTAAATGTTTTTCTTGGTATACATATCTCAGTCTTGGTATATACATCTTATCCCATTTTTTTTTAAACAGAACATCTTTTTTTTTAAAGATTTTATTTATTTATTTTTAGAAAGGAGAAGGGAGGGAGAAAGAGAGAAAGAGAATCAATGTGTGGTTGCCTCTCACATGGCCCCCACTGGGGACCTGGCCTGCAACCTAGGCATGTGCCCTGATTGGGAATTAAGCACTGAAAACTATTTTATGAATTATTATCTTATATTCTAATTGACATGTTATGCCTCAAATTAGTGAAATTAAATTAGTTTATATATCATAAGAAAAAATGGGTTGTAGGAAGTAGCATTTTATGTTCATGCATTTTGTTCTTTGCCATGTAACATACACAGTCTGTCTTATTTTGTAAGTCACAATAGAAATATATTATCATTTTAAATGAATCATAGGAATAATTTTGGCATGTTATTACACTTTTAAAGCTATTATTAATTTTCTTAAATCATTTCCTTAAAACAGCTAAGATATATATAAATAGAAATGAGCAATTAACTTTTTATTTAGAATCAGTGCTCATTTATCATAATTTGGGCATAATGTCTTTTACACAAAAGGTGGTTTATTGATGTCTATTCTCCCCTGGTCGAAAGTTTCAAAACAGTAAATGTATTAGCTATTTTCACATTGATATTTTTTGTTAAATTTTCTAAATTTATGCTTCTGTATTCACCAAGATCATTCCCAGCACAACAGAATCTGAGATACTTGTACCTGAGCTGAAAATAATTCTAGGTCTCTGAGATTCTAAACATGACCTCTTTCTCATATCCTATGCTTTCTCTCGTTTACTAAGCTAAGGTTGCATGATGTTAAAACACAGTCAAGTCCAATCATTTACATGATTAAGCTAAATTAAAATATTTAGAGTATAAATTTAAGATCTGAAAAAGTCTTCTGTGAGAGGGAGCCCAGTTTTCTGCCTGGCAAATAGTAGGATTTTAAGTAAGTCAATCCAGTTTTTATTTAGGAATGAATTAAGACATCCTGATAAATCTAGATCTTTTTCAAACCACATATGACTCTGCTATTATAAGAACAGTCAAATTATGAGGTCATGTCAGTCAATACTTGCAACTAATAATGTATGATAAATTATTGATTTTTACATATAATTCTACATCTAATGCTAAAGGATTTTCTCTTTCTCTCTCTCTCTCTCACACACACACACATACACACTCATGTTTTTGTTTTTACAGAAGGAAATGCCGATATTTTTACAATACTTTAAACATCTTTGCCAAACTACCCCTAGTTTTTGTAACACTTCAACCATATTTTGCCTCCTCACATACTGGTCACTAGTACTTGTACTCATTTTCCTTGGGATCCCAGGTATAGCCCAATAAGTGTCAGTTTAAAAGACAAGAATAAGAAAGAAGGCTCACAGCTCTTCTGCCTCTGAAGTATAATAATATCATGCATTATGTTTTTGATGGAGGAAGTCATATAGGTCAGCCCATAAATCAGCTTTTGAACTTTCTACTCAGGGCAAAAGGGTCTCTAAGTTAGGATGTTATTAACTTGAGCAGATGTATGTCTACATCACTCTGCAGAAAACCATGAGCCAGAAGACTGCAAAAAAAAAAAGCATTATGAAAGGCACTGCATAAAAAAAATGTAAAATTATTTATTAATTATTTTTACTTTGCAATTTTAAAAAGATTGACAACATCCCACATTTCTAAATATGAAGATTTTTTAAATGTTTTTGTAAACTCTTTGATACATTAGCACTTGAACTCATTCTTAAGTTTAGAATTACTTTGCCCTAGAAAAAAGAGGTTTAATGTCATGTTAGGTATAATTTTTAATAATATATTTATATGTGCATAAAATTCCTTTAGATTTCAACAGAAAAGCACTAATTTAACTTTGGGGCAAAATTTATTTTTCTCGCAAATGAATAAAACATTGGTGAACCAACAGCACACAACTCCATGGAATTCCAGTCCTGTATCTTCTTTTCTTGCCCTCTAATTTGTTTACCACCTAGAATATGTGCACATGTACTCACACTGCTGCCGCCAGGCCCACATTCCTTTTCTAAAAAAAGAGAAACAAGGATCTTTAACACTTATTTTTGAAAGGTAGTTACCTGTTATTACCTGAGTTTTAACAAGTTAGAGTATCCTGAAGCAATTCTTTACTTCTTAGGGAAATGAAGGATGACATTTTTTCCATGTGTTTTAAGATATATATTTTTAAAGATTTTATTTATTTATTTTTAGAGAGGGGAAGGTAAGGAGAAAGAGGGAGAGAAACATCAATCTGTGGTTGCATGTTCAGCACCCGCTACTGGGGACCTGGCCTGCAACCCAGACAAGTGCCCTGACTGTGAATCCAACTGGCCAGGCTTTGGTTCACAGGCCAGCACTCAATCCACTGAGCCACACCAGCCAGGGCTAAGGTATTTAAAATTATTGCATAAACTATTATTTTCAGAAGGTTCACTGTTTTTTAATTTTTATTTATTTTCTATCCCAAGACTGTTAACTGTGGGATAAAGTTAGTTAAGTTAGCCAAATAGTCCTGTATTGTTATTTAAGAATTCAGAAAAACAGGTTGTATGCATTGTCTAATGCACAAAGGATTATATTTTAGCTTTTTATGTACACAACATAGTCATCAAGAAATAACACTAACTTCATTGTGTGATATAAAATGGAAATATGCATAAATTCATATTATAGTGCATGCTTTCCCAGCCCATTCTTACCAGAGTGTAAATTGGCAAATACGGGAGTAATCTGTAGTGACCCAATTTTTACTTGCTAGTCCACACTTGCCTTTGCAGGATTTTAAATATTGTACTTAGCAAAAGGCTGGCTATATCTTCATAATATTTTACAAGTCTCCAGAAATGTCTCAGGAGTCTTTTTAAACAAATCCTTTGAGCTACTGTTATCTTCATTGTCTGCCCTGGCTTCTTTGACATCCTGGCCTCTTTGATGTTCATTGTTCTACAGCTCTGTGGTCACGCTAGGATGGGCCAGTCTTCACTGCCACCAGTATGCCAGGCTCTACTATATCCCATGCCAATGTGTGGGAATGCCTTTCTGGGTGGTGCAGTTATTGGTGATTTTGGGGGGATGCTGCTTATCTGTATTTCCTAATTTTTCTCAGTGATTTTATATCAAACTGTATATGAGAATACATTTGCATTAGGGTAAGGAAATATACATTACAGTAACAATGAATGAATCTTCTATTCCTTCTAAATACTGGTTTAAGGTCCAAACTCAGTCAACTAAGAAGTCCAGAGAACATTTGGAAAAATATGAATATGATTCTTTACATGTTTCAACTTAGCCAGGAGAAGAATCACGCATGATATAATATTTCTTACATACAAGGCAGAGTGAATCAAATATCTCTCTTGATAAATGAACCAAAATCTGTGGGTCCCAAGAAGCTATATTTGATAAACCTGATAAATTTTAATCTTTTAAGGTGATTCGTATATAAATAAGATATCTTCAAAATAACAAGAAAAGGACTCAAAAATATTCCAAACACTGCTATTCTTACTAGAATGGTAGATTTCAAACAACACTGCCTGGCTCCAGGGAGAATCCTATGTTGTGCCATCCTGTAGCTTTGATATAAGAAGCTCTATAGTTTATCAAAGTAGATATATTTCTTTACAGCAGGTGTGTTAGATTCTATGACTTTTTTTATTATTCAACATATGTCTATGCTGTATACTTTTAAAACTTATAATATTCTATCTCTCTATTTTAAAAACACAGTGTGGCCCTGGATGGGCTGCTCAGTTGGTGAGAACATCGTTCTGATATGCAAAGGTTGAGGGTTCAATTCCTAGTCAGAGCATATACAAGAATCAATCAATAAGTGCATGAATAAGTGGAGCAACAAATTGATGTTCTCTCTCTCTTCCTTTCTCTCTCTAAAAACAGTAAAAAAATTAAAAATTACAATGTGGATTTTATATTAAAATACAGTTTATTTGCATGTTATGTCAGATAGCATCAATAAAATGTGCAACATAATTTTTATTAAATTTTGGGGTGATATTGATTAATAAAATTATAGAGGTTTCAGGTGTATAATTCTATAATATATCATCTGTATATTGTATTGTGTCAGGCTGCTGCTAGTGGAAATAGTGATCTTTCACAGAATGATGAGACAAGCATTTCAGGGACGTATGCATGGTAAGATTTATTGGAGTAATAACGAAAGATTGCCCTCAGGTGCCCAATGTCTCATCCACAACCAGGTGGCTCAGTTCTGTCTGGCTGTGGCAATAGTGCAGGCTTGTTTTTACCAAGCCCAGAAGAAGGATTAGGATCCAGAGATGTGCCATTACTCAACTTTGGCAGGGCATCCAAAGCTGCCATGGTTTAGTGTAATCCACGCTGAAGCTTAGTCTGGCTCAGTCTCTGTCCCCATCCAGCTAGCTTAATTTCTGTTCCTGGCTCTGCTCCAGCTGGTACTGTGCTGTTGCACCCAGGCTTGCACTTGCAGCCTGTGCTTGGGCCCACACATCCTCCAGGCTCACAAGGCTGATGAGAGTAGAGAATGGGGATGAACAGGTGAGAGCCTGAATTAACATGTGCTTTGATTACATTACCTCAGGCTTGGGTAAGAGCTGGCTTTCTTTTGAACTAACCAATCACTTTCTTAATCCTTTGGGGGTTTATTCTGGGTCCTTCCCTTATCCAATCCAATCCTTTTCCTAGGCTATGCATCCCCCCCTTTATAGTTACCTTCTCGACTTCTACAGTGCCTTCACCCAGCAAAGAAATTTATTCCCACCACTCCAGATAATCCCATTACAGGCCGCTTGTTCCCTGAGGAGATATTTTCTGCCTTCTCCGGGATTGCTCTGGGATTATGTCCAGAGGGCAGAGGATGCTGCAGTCCCCTGGGGAGACTGCGAGTGTTATAGCTTCCCAGGAAATCAGGCTTAATATCCTATGCAGCTCCCGAGTTTATTAGGGTTAATGTCTGATTCCATTTGCTCCTTTCCTTTATTAATACTTACTAGCTACCAATGCTAACAAAATCTCCTTCCATCATCATTTATCCCCCTTTACCCTCTTCCACTCCCCCCACCTCCCTTCCGTCTGGTGATTACCATACTGTTTTTTGTCTGTGTCTATTTTGTCTTCTCTCTCTTTTGCTTTGCTTAACACTTTGCAACATAATTTTCATTATAATGCTGATAACTTTCAAATCTAGATAAATTTAGATGCATGAGATAATTAAATAAATATATTTTTCACCCAAAGTTATTTATTCTACAAAGTTTACTATTCAAAATATATCAAAAGATTGTGGTATTATATTACTACATATTATTGCTTTAACAAAATTGAATTGTAATAATATAACAAATACTTAAACTAAGAGAGTGATGTAATGGCTGTAATTTTGACTCAGGTACAATTCCACATTCTTATTGTTCAGATGTTAAAGAATTCAAGCAGACAATTTCTATTTCACCTTTTGGCTAATAAGATAGGAAGACAAGATGTATATTATATCTTGTTTCTATTAACTATGTAGAATTTTTAAAAACACATATTTGACCATATTTTAAAGAATATCATTAAAATGTTTTATATCTCATGAAATAAAAGAAAATATTACATTTTACACCCAACTGTATTATATAGACCAAATTAATGACATTAGAAGAAAATTACCATATAATTTAAAAATTATCATTCAGGGTCACTGATTCCTAAACACACAATTTGTAACTGGAAACCCACCATCTTTAAAGACCTTTTTGATCCCTTTTCCTATGATAGTCCATTTGGCAATTGAGAAACATAATATGCTAATCACATTTCAAATGCGAGTGCAATTGATCATATAAATGTTTACACAAATTAGGCATGGCTTTCCTAGAGACACCTTTCCTGAATCTCAAGGCTGAAGGTTTATATTATATTAAAGATATAATATATGGCCAAGGAGTTTGTAAGTACATTTTGCTTAAGCATTAATTCTCTCAGACCATTAGTACTTTAAGTAAATTACCCATTTAGTGAGCTAAATGCTATTTAATTTGAGATGGTTCAGTTATCATCCGAAATTATTTAACTCTGAGTAATCATTTACCGGACTTACTGTACTTTCAGCAATTAACTTAAATAATAGAGAGATGAAATTACTATAGATATTCAAAGAGTAACTTTAAGGAGAGCTGATGGAAATTACTGAAATAATGCTTATTCCCAGAATAATTGATAACCTTTATGATAAGATTTCAATAAGAAAGCATTAACTCTAACAATTATGTAAATTCTTATGGTTGATCAATTTTTTTAATCCTCACCTGGGCACATTTTTTTCATTGCTTTTATAGAGAAATGGAGGGAGGGAGGGAGAGAAAGAGAATCATCGATGTGAGAGACAAACATTGATTGGTTGCCTTCTCGAGCACGTTCCAACTGAGGATCAGGCCTACAGCACTTTTTGGTCTATGGGGTGACACTCTAACCAGCAGAGCTAATAAAGATTCTTCTGTACTCTGGTAAGCAGAAATAAAATATGCTGGAATTCTAAAAAGAGTGGGTTTGATATATGCCTCTAGCATAAAGGATTTTAAATATCCTTTAAGTTTTAGGGAATTGGAAATTTTGAAAACATTTCTGCAAGAAACTGCTACTCTGGGAATATCATTATGAATTAAAGCAGAACTGATCCTTTCACTCTTGAAACTTCAGTCCAGCTGACAGTCAAATATTAACAAGTAATCACTCTAAGTAATGTAGCTATAGATCAAGGAAAGCTATACAGTACTAAAAAAGCATATAAATATGACTTTCATTTAATTTGAAGGAGGAGATAGAAAGGCTTCCATAGGTGTGTATAGTTATATTCCTTTTAATTTTTTCATATGTTATTGAGTTTATTAAAGTTACATTGGTTAATAAATTATGTAGGTTTTAGGTATACAATTCTATCATTCATTTTCAGTATATTGTATTGTGTTCACTACTCGAAGTCTAGTCTCCCTCACCGTTTATCCTCCCCCATACCCTCTGCTACCTCCCCCACCCTTTTCCCCTCTGGTAATTACCATACTGATGACTATGTCTAAGAGTTGTTTTTTTTTTTTTGCTTCATTCCTTCACCTATTTCATCCAACCCCACAACATTCCCACCTCTGACAGCTATCAGCCTGTTTTCTGTATCATTGAGTCTGTTTCTATTTTGTTTTCTTGATCTTAAATCTGGTACCTCATAATTTTCTGGCAGTCTCTGTAATCACAATTTTGAGGTAAACTGAGTTGATATTATCAATCAATAATTCAGATCTAAATCTGAATGGGGATGGGATTTTATCAATTGGAGTAACCAAGATTTCAAGATGCTTGGTAGAACTTATACTGTATTAGTTAGATAATTTTAACTTCATTGTGTGAAAGAGACTACTATTGTATTTGTGTGTATGTGTGTGAGTTTGGAATCAAAGAGACCTAATAAACCACTGCTTATTTAATTTCTTCTTTTTCTTTTGACAGTCTCATTGAGGAAAAAATAAAAGTAGGGGCTATCAAGATAACATAACACAATTTACATATATATAAATAATTGTTTTCAGTAGTTAAATAAAGAGCTGCTAGTTAAAATTTATGATAAATTTGAAAATGAGATAATCTGCCACATTCTTGCTAAAAATAAAACATACTAATAAATATGAGACTTACAGACTTGATGTCTATCTTACATTTTAAACTTCTTAGATTCATCATACATTTTGGTAATAAGGACCCCAACAATGGGTTCCCAGGCTTCATGCTACATGTGCAATTTCTCTTTTAAATTGGTTTATTGTCATTGATAATCTTTTCACTTGATGTCTCACCAGCAGCATAAGTTAATGTAGTGGGTAGATAAGTTGAACCCAAAGAACCTAACAGAGCATGCCTCTAAAACTGGTTCAAATGGCCCACTTCTGTTTGAGGAGAAACCCCACTTCATCACTTACCTAATCTCACCTTCAGCAACAAGCTTTCACTCATAGTCACCTAAATCCAATCAACACATTTTACATTTAGTTTGTGAAAAACTTTGCATCATTTAATATGCATAGAAAATTATAAAAAAATTCTCTAGGTGATCACCAAACCAGTTAGTCAAGTTGAGCAATGAGATAATTCAAAACATCTCAATAATTCAGAATAATTAGAATCTCAATAATTCAACATTATTCTTCATAAGACATGTTATTCATTTTGTAGTGTGGGGGCAGTTCAGAATGAGCCACCCCAAGATATGCATCAGTGGTGTGCAGATTACTTTGAGCTAAAGGCAATTTTAGTTTCAGGCTCAAGAGAAACTTCTGTCCTTTTAACTAGAAGAACTTGAATTAGGGGCCTTGCCCATAGTAAGAGATTATCAGAGATAACTTATTCTCACCCGTCTACAGGGTAGGCAAACTTCTATTTACTAAACATCTGCTCTCCTTGTCATTCCTGCAATGACCTTTTGAAACCAAGAAGGCACATTACCTTATCCCTAGCTTAGGATGACTTATGTACCTCAATCCCCCTTTCAATCTCTGAACCTCTTGTGCATGTGGGGTCTCTGGTTATCTCATAAATGCAGGGTTTCCATATATATATATATATATATATGAATTACATTTTGATGTTTTCTCTTGCTAATCTGTCTTATGTCTGTTTGAGTATAAGACCAGCCAGAAGAAACTTGAGGGCAGAGGAAAGTTTGTTCTTCCCCCATAGTAGCCTTAGACTCTTGTTTATTCATTGGCTTAGTTTTGGTAAAATAATCAAGCACATTTATCAATGAATAATTGTTGGACTAGCACCACCTCATTATTTGATCAAATTAGTAAGTTTTCATTATGATCAATAAGTAATGATAAATAGAAAGTATGAAGATAAAATGTATATTATAGGAGTATTTAGAAATATTGGGTTGGCCAAAAGTCCATTATGTTTTTTCTGTATGATGGCTCTTGTAGTGCTTAGTTGTTTTTAACTTCATTCAAAACAATTTTGTTAGATTGTATTGTGACAGCTATCATATCAGTGTACATTTAAAAAATTTACTAAAATTGATGAAATTTGTGCAGCCATTTTAATATTAAAGATGGAAGAAGATATGCAACATTTTGGTATATTGTGCTTTATTATTTCAAGAAAGGTATAAATACAACTAAAATGCAAAAATTATTTGTTCAGCATATGGAGAAAGTGCTGTGACTGATCGAACATGTCAAAAATAGTTTGCAAAGTTTCTTGGTACTATTGGTATATTGGCTTTTTTTTTTTTTTTTTTTTTTTGCTGTGGGGCTCTCTTAAGCATTGGAAGATGTGTAACAGCACCCCTGGCCTCTACTCAGTAGAAGCAAATAGTGGGAGATCGCCAACATACTCAAAATATCCAAATCATTAAAGTTATTGGTAAAAATTTAAAAAATGTGTCTTTTCTTTTATGGGGAAAAAGTAATGGTCCTTTTGGCCAACCCAATAGTTGACAGGTGACTTAGGAGTCCCCAGTCCAGAGACTCTCACACAGCATGAATACTCACAGATCAGACGTATCAGGGTCACCAAGGCTGCTTCCAGAGATAAATGTTTCTTGGTCCCATGCCAAAAACTTGTTATTCTTTTTTTTGAGTGTATTTCAGGTTACACCCCAGAGGGGTTTTACTTCTAAAATCTACTTGAATTATCCCAGTGGGCAACAGGTGCAGGGACCACTGAATTTGACTATGTCATATATTTTATAAGAACACTATTCAATCACCCAGAAAAAATGTTACTAGTATGTACATCTCTGAGCCTTAATGTCTTTGTTCTGCACTCATGACTTAGGATTCTGATATTTTCTCCTTTGCAATTAAAATTTATTTTTCAAAAGTACATTAACTTCATCAATTTCCTGATTTACTAACTTGTGCTCTAATTTTATTCTTGTCTTTTATGGAATTAATTGTAATGTTTTGTGTCTTGCCATCTAAAATATGAGTAAAAAATTAGTTAACAGAAAACCATGACTGAAGAATTATTTATTTTCTCTTAATGAAAGTCTGTTACCATCTGAAAATTGTGCCTGTGAAAATTTATAGATTATCAAAGAATCTCAGGTTAATAAGGCATAATTACATTTGGGAAAAATAGGATAAGAGTTCATGCTAACATTATCCCTTATTCATAGCTACCATATTTATGAGATTTTATTTAGCTAATTATATATGTAACAATGATTTTATACATATCATAATATACTATCTCACTCACCGTATAGTTCAAATTAGAATTACAATGAAAAACTTTCCATTGTTACATCACAAAAATTGATTTTTTTTAAATCACCACTACCTTATATGCATTTCCCACAAGATGTAGTCAGAGTATTGGAAAGGTTATTCGAAGAAGATTGTCAAATACATTTTAAATAACTATATGTTTGTACATATAGAGATATATATTTGGAGAGGTTTTCTTTCTGAGTTTTTAATCTGCTAATTTATGTAGTGAATGCCTAAGAGACAGACATAAATTATAGCACTTTCAAAATTTATATGACCATAAAACCTTATGTTTTTAAAGTATTTAAAGGAAAACTCTTTGGGAATTGCTGAACTAAATCCTATAAGCTTCTTTAGGATTTGCTCACAAGCTATACTCTGTGACCTTACTTTCAAAAGTCCTTCGACCTTTACAAAAGAAAATAAAACAAACAACAAAAAACTCAGAAACAACAACAAAAAACAAAGAACCTTAGTTACCAAAATATCCACCCAGTCCTACCACTGAATATGAAATGAACTCACATAATACTGAACAAGAAGAACCAAGACATACATTTCAAATAGCCTTCAGTTATTGTGCTAAAAAACTGTATAGCGTTTTGGTTCAGAAAATATTTCTATTTCAAATAATAGGAGTAATAACTTCTACTGGATCTATTTTCCTTTCACTTGAACATAATAATTTTCTCCTGTAAAACTATTGACAATGCCAGAAAAAAATTCTCACTTATGAGAATATGAGCACTATGGAGTTAATTCTCTAATATCTGCCCAGATTTCTCAAACATTTTGTTCTTGGATCTGAGGAAGAGAAAGTAAGCTTTCTATTAATATTAGATTTTGGACTATTAAATGAAACCTTAGCCAATTCGGAGGGCATATTTTCTTCCACCAAGATGACAAAATTGAGAGAAGCTATTGTACAGAGGAAGAAAATAAAGATTTAGAAGGAGTAGAGAAGAAGGATCCCTAATTGCAGTTGTCTCAGAGAGTCAGACACACGCCAATCTGTGAGTTCCAGGTGAAAACTCTTCATCCTGGAAATACTCCCACTATGGCTTAAGAAAATTTAATTTGTTTGCTGTCATTTTTGACTATTTGAATACTCAAAGTTATATGTCCCGTCCAACTGATTAAGTCCTACAAACTGTTTCTCCTGTGGGTGTCTCAGCCCACAGCCTCACTGCTGCCCTTTCAGTTCCGGCTCACTATTCTGACTTCCATTGGTGAGGTACCCTTCTACCTGCTCCCCTGATTCTACTTCTAAAATTTAAGTTGCAGTATGTAACATAAATTGTATCAAGTCAATTTCCAACAAAGTATCAAATCAATTAAAATTTTCCTATCTTACCACTGTCCTTAAGATAAAACCAAAAATCTTAAAATGCCATAAAGACCATACCTAACCTGGTTCCCAGCCCATTACCCAGCTCAGTCTCTTACCACCTACCCCATCCTCACCACAAAAACACCTTCTATAATTCAGTTACCCACTGTTGCTGAACAAAAACTCCCAAACACAGTGACTGAAAACAGCAACTTATCACTATTTCTCATTATCTGAGAACTGACTAGATGATTCTCACTTGGAGTCTCATGAAGTTGCAGTTGGAAAGCAGCTGGGGTCTGAGTCGCGTGAAGTCTCTATTGGACTGTGTATTAAAGATGGCTTCTTAGGTGAGCTATATTTTAAATTTTTCAATTACAGTTCACATTCAATATTATTTTGTATTAGTTTCAGCTGTACAGCATGGTGGTTAGACAATCATATGCTTTACAAAGTGCCCCCTCACCCGATGTTTCTAGCTCCCCTGGCACCATACATAGTTATTGCAATATCATTGACTGTGTTCACTGTACTGTACTTTACATCCCCACTACTATTTTGTAACAGTTTGTAATTTTAATACCTTCACCTTTTGCACCCAGCCCCAGCCCACTCCCTTCAAAACACATCACTTTAATACCCTACTTTCTGTGTAACTGTATTGCATCATTCTGTATATGCCCTGTCAAAGAGGTCTCATGACTCTCTTTCAAATAAATTATATCCCTGTTTTTATTTATGTTCTTTCCTGGGTCTGAAATACCTTACCTTCCTAAGTACCTAACAAATTCCTACTTGTTCTTGAAGATTTAGCTCAGATCTGCTGTGTCCTTCTGTACGAATTCTCCCCCAAGCCATGAGCTCTATAATCTCTGGATGTTTACTGCTTCTTAAACACCTTACACAGTTCTGTTATAGCAGTTAGTGTATTGTATGTAACTTTTTTCACTCCTCTATTTTCCTACCTAGACTGTGAATTTTGAAAGGGCAACAATTTTCTTGTTTACTCTGTATCTCCTTTTCTAGTGCTAATTGGTCTATCTACTTGAGATTAAAGATAAAAATAAATCTTAGAGCAAAAATTTCTTTTAACTAAAAGTTCACAAACTCTCCTCAGGAAGAGAACTCTGTGCATTGGCTTGAATCTTGAGTTTGCTTTTTTATTAAGATAAATGCTCTAGGGCTGCTTTTTGAGTGACAAAAACAAGTAAATTACTTTACACAATAAATTAATGGGGATCTGTGAGTGTGGGCCCAGCAGGGAAATGGTCAGTAGGACAGCAGCATTAACAGTGGGTGGAGACAGGAGGGAGGTGGGAAAGGCTGGTCGGGTAAGCTGGGGGGGCGGGTAAAGGGCAGAAAACTGTACCTGAACAACAATTAAAATAAATAAATAAACAAACAAATAAATAAATTCAAAGTTAAAAAAATAGTAACGTGAAGAAGTAGCGACTAAATAACTTTAAAATTATTCTGCTGTTCTTATGCATTAGTATTCATTCTGAGATTATTATTCGTACCTATTAAACATGCAATGACTTATGTGAATGATGTTTTGAGAATATTTAGGGGGAAAAGACTATATTCAAATATTCAGTGAGATAAAAACTTTGGAGATGAACCTTCCTCTGTTTTTAAAAACATCAAGGTGGAATGCATGAGACTTCACATAGGACCTCACATGGGGGTAGCAGACAATATTATTTAAATCTCAAAATGAAGGAGACCTCTGTTAACATCTTGATCATATTTTTACAGAAGCTAAAATTTCTGTCAATTCCTGTAGGGATTCTAATGTGTATCATTAGATATTTTAAAAGTATTTTTTTCTTAGAATATACAATCATTTTCCACTTGTTAATTAAAATATTATTTCCAATTGTGAATGGTAGGTTGAACCTCTGATATCTTTTCAATAAAGTATGTAACTCTCAAACTATTAAAAAACAGAGGTTCTAGGAAAATAGAGGCACTGCTTGAGCTATATATAAATAAAAGCAATAATAAACACATGTGTCAATGCTCTTTCCAGAGAAGCATGTGTTACTAAAAGATACAGCTGGGATGGGACAGATGGGAAAGTATGATTCACTGCCTGTGTGGAGGGATGCTATAGCTCAGACACTTATTTCTACTATTTATTTCTCTTGTGGGAAACTAAGCTCCCTTATATCTTTGCTAATGAAAAGTAACCAACTGAAGCTTGGGAGGAACACAAACATTTTCTTTGCAAATTTAGAAGTAGAGCTCCATAATAAGCACCTGCAGCCTCTTTATGTAAAATCATAATATCTATTGTAACATTAGTTTAATGACTGTCCTCATAATTCCTAACTGTGGCTACAGGAGTCATGAATTAATCGCATTGTCTAAAAGAGAGTGTATATTGTGATTCTCTTCTCAGTTTTTTAAAGTAAGAATAGTTCTTTGCCAGAAAAAACTCAGAAAAGTTCTGATTTCTTTTGTTATTATATTATTTTCTAGGTATTTGTTATTGCTATAGTTAGAGATCACTAATTATTCCTATTTTTAATTAAAATATTAGTCACCTGGGATTTACATAGATTGTGAAAGAGCCTTATAAAAATTATGTGGAATTAAGCTCCAGTCTGCAATTCTCTGTTCTTTCTCTACTTCTCTGTTGGCTTTTCAAATAAATACATTACTGATCCATGTACAAGTTAGTCAACAAGTTAGCAGTTACCGAACTGAAGAATATAGAATATTATTTCAGAATGAGGCTCAGAAGTCAACTTTTGATATCTGGATTTAACGCCATTCAAAAATATGTAATTGGTCCATAAGAATTTTTGGCAATAAAATAGGAATGCAAGTGAAAGTTATATGACTTAGACTTGTAGTTAGTTTGAAGTGAACATAATTCCATACAATGAGCACAGTTTCATAAATGATAACTGAAATTTGTCATGGACAAATAATTTTGTTGCCAACACCAAATTCTAGGTGCTGGAAAACATTATTTCCTTTTCCTTTCCAGCACACCCACCCCCAGCATCTGCCACACTTCTCACTGCCAGGTGCAGGGCACAATTGGGAACTGAGAAGTCACAACCTGCCACCTCTTTCCATACCGGAGAAGAAAACAACAACTACAGGATCAAAATTCCATGAACTAGTGGTGCTCAAACTTCCCAGATCCTAACCCTGACTTACAATTAACCCAGTGATTTCCAATGTGATGCTCTTTTACATTTCCTAAAGTGAAATTCATACAACATATGATCCATCTAAATATATAAAAGTCAATATAATACTCCAAGTGTAAAGGAGGTGTCAAAGAAAGTTGATGCATAATAAATGATGTGTATTTTAATATGAAAATGGACAAGCATATCCAGACATAATCAGTTAGATACTATTGTTTATATACATGATCCCTGTGAATGTGACAGTTGAAGTATTTACATATCACATATTGGAAACTCCAGTTATTGGTAACAGGGCTTTCAAAAATATTTTCAAATAAAATAAAGTCTGGTCAATATTTCCTTTTCTACTGGGGTCTCATTACTTCCATGCCCTCTCAATGGGCAGAACAATTAAATATATGTGTATACTGATATATATGTAGAGAGAGAGATAATAGATGAATAGATCTGTATGAGTTTTATGTGGCTGCTGTACAAATTGCTACAAACTGGGTGGCATGAAAAAAAACCACAAATATATTCTTTCATACTTTGGAAGCTAGGATTCCAAAACTGAGATGTAGGCAGAGCCACACACTCCTTCCCAAGGCTCTTGAGAATCCACTCCTTGCCTTTTCCAACTGGGGGGGATTCTAGGCATTCCCTGGCTTCCAGCTGCATCACTTTAATCTCTGCTGCTGTGGCCCATTGCCTCCTCCTCTTTTGTCTCAAAACTCCTTCTGCCTTTCTCTTAGAAAAATACATGTGATTGCATTCAGGGATTTTATATCAAACAAAGCATGAATTCATACCAGTGTCTCTAACCACAGTTCAGTACACCTTGATCATTCTAGTCTTCACCCTTTGCTTGTTTGTAACCTGTCACTCCAAGAGAAGAGCTTGGCTGTCACCATTAGCCTTCTGTTTACTTGATTGTTCATTTCCAGTATACATCCTATAGTGATTTCAAAACTGTTAACTGTAGCCCAGGGTAAGTCAACTCCTGAGCAAGTCAAGAAAAAATGACTTTTTATCCCAGAAGCCTGATCTCAGATATCCTACTCAAAAAACTAGTAGTCTTTTGTATTTTGATCACTTGAAAGACATCATCTATCTGATTAACATAAAGAAAGAGAACTATCTGTTGAGCAACAGCAGTTGTTTTCACAAATTTGTTTTTCACAAAAGAAAAGAAAGCCTTTACAAAATTGTAATACATATTGTAAAGATCACATAGGGAGCTACCAAAATGGACTTATTTTGTTGTATTTCTCTTGCCATTGTGATTTTGTTTTGGTACTTGATTTTCCACAACAAAAGACAACTTCTTGTATGACATCAATTTTTACATAAAATCAGGTATCTTGCATTGGTGTGGCCAGATGTTGGGGCAGGGCTCATGGGCAGGATTGTCAAATTTGACTATGCCACAGACAATTTCCTACAGCTGAAGTAATTTGAATGGCACTTATTTTTTAAAATGCCTGCCAATAATCTGTTAGTAATGCAAGAAAAAAATTGGAAATTACCTGATTCCCTGTAAGAGAATAAACAGTTTTTTTCTTTGTCAGAGAAGACTAGCAATTCAAACAAATGAACTGCAGATAGAGGTCTACCTACTGATAAGTTTCAAAGCCTCATCTTAGTAAAAAGCTGAGTTATTTGTACAAAGTCTTAAAAATATACTATATGTTCTGTATAGATGTATATACATATTTATATATGCAAGAAATCATATGGGAATGATATATTCCAACTTCTGGATAGCACATGTCCCTGGAAAAAGAAATAAGGGAGGGCTCAATGAGGAGGTACAGGCTTTAACTGCATCTGTGAAATGTAATTTTTTTGAAAGAATCAAATTCATGGGGAAATATAAAACATCTCTAAAATCTTGCTAGATACAAGTTGCATGTCATAATACTTCTGTACTTTTCTATCTATTATTCTTATTGAAATGCACCAAAATACCTTAGAATTCTAAGCTGGAAGTATATATGAATAGTGAAAATAAATTATTTGAGTATGTAAATTTTTGTTTTGAATATTCCCCATTTTATCCACAACACAAAAGAATATATAAACACATGCAATTTGTTCTTAAAATATTTTTAAAGCCCTAAGAGCTACATTTATTTTAAGTTAAATAATTGATAAGTTTCTTTAGTCCCAAAGTTCTTTAATTTAATGAGGAAGAATTCCTTCCAACTATTTTAGTAGTAATTTAATTTTTGCTTACCATTTGGTTTCAAAAGCATTGTCACATATGAGAGATCAATCTCAGCCCTCATGGTGAGTTTACAGGGAAGATTTTCTGGTTGTATGCATACTTATTGTTGAACATGAGGAGGTTCTAATTTCCCTAAATTAGTTGTTGAGCTAGCATCGAAGACAGTTCTTTCCATTTTTAATGACTAACTCTTATGATAAATCTTTTTACCTTCCTTTAATATTAAGTAGAACTTCAAAAGGTCTGTCACATATTTACTCCCTGATTTATGTGTTTATGCTCTTGCTATTTTTTATTTTATTGGTTTGTTTGATTTGGTAAGGTAGGAGTGGGAGTTAGGAAGAAGCAGAGAATCCACCTGAAATAGGCAACTAACATGAACATCTACTGGTTCTTTCTCACTCTCTCCTCACTCTGCCCATTTGTCCTCCCCCCACACCCCACCCACTATGGGAATTCACTTGGGTAAACAAGCTCCTCTTTTGGAATTCTAATTATCCCTGGATGGGTAGAACCTTAGTTGAATTTTAGTTGCTTTAATCACATTTAATGAAAATCAGTTGAAATTAGTGAAATCAGATGGGGAGGATAAAACTTGCTCTAAGCAATCATGCCTGAAAGAAATGGAAAGTAAAAAAATAGGGAATATAAAAGTATGTGAAATGGCTAATCTAAGAGTAGTAACATCTGGAAGCACTCTTGTGTGAGCTCCCTGAGTGACCATTTATTACTATATATAGTAGAGTGTCTGGTTCTTTAGAGGCTCAATAAGAGTTCATTAACATATAAGAGGATCAATATAAACTCTTCTATTTGTATTCGAAGTCCAATTGTCCCTCTATGGCAGTAGTTCTTAAATGTCAGCATGAATCAAAATCATCCTGGAGAGTTATTAAAATACTGTTTTTAAATTGCTGGGCACTGCTGGGAATGTACTGATTTCTTAAGGCTGGGTGGGGCCAAAGACTTGCATTTCTAACAAGTTCCCTTGCAATGTTGTTGATGCTGGTTGGAATAAAGCCATACTAGGTTTTTCTTGACTGATTCTTCCTTCTCAGTTTCCTTTACTGGTATTCCTCCTCTACAGTCATCCTAATACTTGTATGCTACAGAGCCCAGTCCTTGGTTACTTGTTGAAATCATTAGATGTTACCCAAGCTCATGGCTTTAAATACTATTTCTAAACCATAGATTCTCAAATGTGTCATTTTCTGCCCAGATTTCTCTCCAGAACTTCAGACACATGTGTTCAAATGCCTACCCAACCTCTCTATTTCTGTTTCTAATAGATTTCTGGTGCTTTGCATGTCTAAAAATAGAACTCTTGAACTTTGCCTCCAATCTGCTCTACCCAGAGACTTCCCAATATTAGTTGATGACTATTCAATTCTTCTAATAGATTATTTATAAAAATTTAAATCACTTCCAATTGATCTCTTTTACACAGTGCAATCCATTTATTAACCTGAGCACATTTCATCATTTACATTGTTACCACCTTGATCTGAGCAATCATTTCTCATCTGGATTATTATAATACTTTTCTAACTACACACCTTAAACCTAGCCTCTGCCCTTGACTCTCTACAATTTATTCTCAACAGGGAAGTCAGAGTGATGTTAAAATTGTCAGTTCTTTTCATTCTTTTACTCAAAACTCTCCAAAAGCTCACCATCCCACTCCAAATAAAACCTCAAAACCTTAAATGACCTACAAATCAAAATTCACACTCTAACTTCACCCTATACTATCTTCTCCTTAGTTCATTCCATTCTGGCTATTCTGGCCTCCATTCTGTTCCTCTCACACACACACAAAGCAGAACTTTATACCTGAGAACCTGTGTACTTGTGTTGCAGGGGTGCACAGGTAACCAGGTTCTTGAAAATTGGGGACAAAGAATTGAACTGAACACACAGAGAGTTTATAGCAGAGAGAGAGCAGATTTATTAAGTGATTAGTACACTCTACAGAACATGGGCCAACTCCAAGCAGAGATTGATCTCAGGGGCTGGAGGGATTCTATTCTTACAGGGTGGATATTTCCTGGCTAGTTTTGGCTAGCTTTTATTGCACATATACAAGTTGTTATATTCCTTTAAAGCTACTGTGCATGTGGTCTCCTATGATTTTCCTTGAATGGCCACCGGGGAAGGGAGTCCCACAATGTTAATTTATTATAATGCTATTATAATGAAGCAGGTGTCATGTAGCATCTTCTGTGCAAGCCATTCATGATTCACCATGATTCAGCACTTTTTCAGAAAGCAGGAACACTGGTCTTTGAACAGGGTCTCTGTTCTGTATTGATGTCCTTTGTCTTAGCCCTGGGGCACCTCCTGAGTTTCCTCTCTCCTATCTCTTGCTTCACTTGCAGTTTACACCAGAATGCTTTTATACCTGAAATCCACATGTTTTTCTCCTTCACATCTTTGTCCAAATACCATCTTCTTAATGAGACCCACTGTGACTTCCCAATTTAAAATTGAAACCCCTCCCACTCTCCCTCATTCACAGCATTTCCAACCTCCCTGTACCCTTCTCTATTTTTCCAAAGTACTTACCATCTTCTCTCTTATTATATAAAATGTATACTTATTGAATTTTAAAACCTATGTCCACCCTCACTAGAATATATACTCCATAGTAATCCTTTCTACATGCACATACCCAAACATCCAGGTGGCACTCAGGAAGAGTGTTTAACAAAGGAATTAAAATTGATCATCCAGACCCACAACTTCATCTTCTTTGTTTGCCTCAGTTGCTGTCATGATAATATCAACATTCACTTCTTATTGTGAACATTCAGTGACTACTATATATTTTATCATACTTTGTCTTTTTAATACCCAAAACAAACTTTTGAAGTGGCTATTATTATGCTTGTTTTACAAATGGGGCTAATTGGGATGTAGTAACTGTCTAACACTACTATCTAGTGGGGACGACAGCACGTGATTCAATAAACACTGATCCAAGAGGTGTAGCTTAACCATCACGCTGCAATGCCTACCCTTCACTCATTTTGACTTGTGCTTGTCACCAGATTATAGACATGGGTACCGTGAGTCAGTTTAAGATGTGGATTCACACTGTCAGTGTGCTGTCTAAAATCAAATTTTTAACTTTAGAGATTGTGAGGAGGGTAGTTACGTAGGGAAAATTCAGTAAGTAGAGGTCACGCCTTGAGATCCCTGATGGCCAGTCAACTGTGTTCTCCCTCAGAGCTCTGGGTCTCTTCTTCTGATTAACTGTCTGCACAGGTCAGGCACTGTGCCAGGCCCTGGAAAACATTGATGAAACAAGTAACTCACTCACAGTCTAATGGCAAGAAAGGATTCTTAAAATAATTTTCGATCTGCACACCAGAAGAGGTGTATTGACAGTAGAATAAGTGGTCTATCAAGATGTCAATGTAAGAAACATTCAAACCTGTAGAGAATTTTCATGACTTTATTTGAGCCAAACCAAAGATAATTGCTGGGAAGGAAAACCTTAATAAATTAAGAAAAAGCTCTAGAAAGATCTTTTTACATCTTATTGTATACATTACAATCAAAAGAGGAGGCTTAAGTGGGTTACAGGAAATTCACCCATCCATAGATTAGGGAGGTGGGAGGAAGCAAAGCAGAGAGACCTCTGGACTGAATAAAAAGTAATGTGGCAGACACATCTTTTACATAGATTGGTACAGGATAGTTAACAGTCAACAATGAACATGATAACAATAACTATGAGGGGATTTGTGGTCTCCCCCTTGTGCAGTGCCTGTGCTTTGAGGGGTCAGGAAAAGGAAATTTGACATTCCAAAGTGTTTAGGTAGATAACACTTTCCCTTTGTTAGGAAAAGTTCTGGCCTAAGATGTGACTACCCCAGCAAGATCTGCTTTTAGTTAGAAAGTTTTAATGTTATACCATTCTATGTGGTTACTTTAGGTCTCTTGAGTCTGGAAGGCTGCCGTGCAGGCCTCTTTTAATCTTGTCTGGTTTCACATGTGGCCCCTTTTCTTCCACAAAGAGCATCTGGGTTTATCAGCTGTAGGGAACCACCTCAGGGATCTGGGTTGGAGGAGTAAACTATTCACAAA
Organism: Phyllostomus discolor; assembly: GCF_004126475.2. Taxonomy (NCBI): domain Eukaryota; kingdom Metazoa; phylum Chordata; class Mammalia; order Chiroptera; family Phyllostomidae; genus Phyllostomus; species Phyllostomus discolor. Next base: position 139,798,795 of record NC_040904.2, read on the forward strand.
ACGTTGGTGGAGAGAGGGAGGGAATCCAACAAAGGGCATTGCAAGGGCAAAGGCACTCATGTGAGCAAGCCAATGTGTTGTCCTTGGGTGCCACACCGTGCTCTTCTCTCTGCCCCTACTGTTTTTACTCCTCTTCCTTCCTTCCTTCCTTCCTTCCTTCCTTCCTTCCTTCCTTCCTTCCTTCCTTCCTTCCTTCCTTCCTTCCTTCTTTATTTTCTATTCCTTCTAAGTTAAGAAAAGGGGATTGGGTACAGTGTCTGGATTGCCAATGGGGAAGATTTGTGAAAAGATGAGAAAAGTAAGTAAAATTTTTAAGCATTGGATTTTATCTACTGTGTCATTGTCCCAGCAGAGATTTTTAAAACATCTTATATCACATCAAATAAATCCTCTGTTGCCTGGTTATTCTATGATTGTTCCAGACTATTTTTTTTGTTTCATCTATAAAATGCATATGTACTTAAATGCTTTATAGACAATACTTATTTTTAATTTATTATCCTTCTGCTTTCCACTTAGGTTCTAGGGCTGCATTGAACAAATAGTGTATACTTGATAAACAGATATTTACTGATATAAAATGGAACCTGGAAAAGTGGGCGTTCATGCTGCCTGTCACTACCAGAACTAATGAGCAGAGACAGGGATTAAATATTTATGGGTGCTTTATTCAGATGGCAGCTGAGAGGATGGTGGGTTATGTACCCTAACAGATGATCTTACATTCCATTTTAAACAGACCCTTTTTTATAAGAAAAGAAGTATAGGTAAAGGGTTTGGAATTTAAGGAAAAGGTTAATCATATAAAAAGCTGCAGCGTTCTCTCATCTGTGTCCTGATCAGTGGATGTCTCACCCTGGAGTATAATGGCTCAGATACCATGTTGATTGCTTATGGTGTTTTCTGGAGCACAAAGGGCAAATTGCTTGTGGTTGCCAGGAGTCAGAGTGGGTCATACCTTCAGTTCCTGGAAAAGCTTTTATGTGCATTGATTACTAAGTTTATTAGATATTATCTAAAGCTAAAATTTCCAACTCTTGGGTACCCCATCAAAAGTGTGAATCTGTCAGACAATGGTAGGCAACCATTCATGGCTTTTAAAAATGTTTACCTTTCCCGTGGCTGGTGTGGCTCAGTGGACTGAGTGCCAGCCTGCAAATCAAAAGGTTGCCAGTTCTATTCCCAGTCAGGGCACATGCCTGGGTTGTAGGCTAGGTGCTCAGTAGGGGGCATGCAAAAAGCAATGGCACATTGATGTTTCCCTCTCTTCCTTCCTCCCTTCCCCTCTGTCTAAAAATAAAATCTTTAAAAAATGTTTACATTTCATATTTAACATGTATTTCATAGTGTGTATTATTAATTAGGTGATCTGCAGTAGCTAATATGTCACTCACATCTTTTTGTTATTCCTTAGAAAATTTGAGTAATTTTATTCTTTCAGTATAAAATTTTGAAATTTTGAGAGGCAGTTTTTACTTTTGGTTTTCTTTGATAAACTTGTGGTAGAAAAAAACATCTTTAGCTAGTATCTGAAATAAGGTTTTTGATACTTTCTGCACGATATTTAAATAGTTTAGGAAATATAATTAAAAGTTTTATTTGCTAAGCATAATGAAAGTCAGATAAAGAATGCAGTTTATATGCAATATTCAGCATTCATGAGTATGTTACAATAAAATTTGGAATTTATGCTGAGCCAGTGAAGGTTACTGTGCTGATAGTTCAGAACAGATGATACATTCATCTTGTTGCATGTTTATCTTCAGCTAATCTGATAGGGAAGTAAATAATAGTTGTCAGCTTTGTTGTGATTGATGAATTTTAAGTGCTTTGATAGTTAATTTTTCTAGTGAATTCTCTGTATGCTGAGATGTGACTATTTTTACATCATTTATATTTTCATTAAAGACTTAGTTTTGATGATGTGTCAAAATGAATTCAGGGAACAAATGTGAAAGAAAATCTGGCTTTGCTTATATTTTATGACTTGACCAATCTAGTAAAGTAACTAATAGCACAATTTGCTAATGCTTTTCTCTAGTTTTTTACCTTGAATTTTATTCTAGTTTCCCATGTAAAAGGTGGATTTGTATTCAGCTACAACAAGGGAAGCATGAATGGGAAGGTTTTCAAGTTGTAAGACTTATAATAAAAGTGAAACCTTCACACAATTTCTAAATATAAAAATGTGTGCCATAAATTTCCTTATTTTCTGCAATGGGTAGCTGTGGTTGGGGCTCTACCTGCAGGCCCTCCCTAGCTTCCACAGTTGAGACTAAGTCTACCAAGACATCATCTGCTTGGGGAGGAGAGGTGGCCAGTCTCTCAGAGAAGGGCCAAGAGCCTTTTCCACTATGGGTCTTTATTGGATTCAATTTGCACAGGAATACAGGTAAAGTTCATCAATCGTTGTCAGGCAGTAAGGATCAAATAATAGATAACATACAAAGAACTACGAGGACTTATTCTGAGTAAGGGTCAGATAGCTAAAGCACCGTAAAACTTTGGGGAACAAACTCACTTTCTGCTTGGGCCTTTATCAGAAAATTGAGAGCATTCTTAGCAAAGCAGATTTCACAGGATTTTATGTATTTTTTCTTAGGCCTGATCACGTGGGGAACCTGCCCTTTCCAGCACAGGGCAGGGACCACCCTCTGTTGTTGTTTCCGGCCTAAGTCAGGCAGGGGAAGTAAGGCAGCCAAGAGATTAGGAGACTTTTTACAGACAGAATGACTCAGGCTATGTCAAAGCTGAGGAGTGAGGGTCTATCACCTACTTTTTCTGTAGCCCGCCACATCCTTCCCTGAGAGCACCCTCATGACTGTGCCTATCTTAGGTCATTCCTCCCCTGAGGAATCTTACCCATCATTGGCTAACCGATCATGCACTGGGTACGAGGCAGAGTGAAGTAAAGTGGGTAGAGGCAGTGCTCCTGCCAGGGGGATAAGCTTTGTCTCCTTGGTGGCTTAGGGTCTCAAGGTCTCTCAGTCAGCCTTAGCCATGGAGGGGCTAAACCTCTGGAATCAGGCAGGGAGGTTCCCAACAGATAGCTTCTTGTTCTTGAGCCCTCACTTCCTCATATGAAGAAGTGTGAGATGGTATATAAATGAGATATCAGCTAATTTCAGTTTAAAATAGTCTAATTTTTACATAATTAGTCAGTTCTTTTATGGAGGGCAGGGTTTCTATCCACACTCATGAACTCTTTTCCTTCCCTCCTTGCCCAGGTGGTATCAGGATAGAGAGGAAGAACTAGGTAGGTTTCTGGTACTAAGTTAGATTTTCTCAGTTTAGTTGCCTCACCATGATTTCATGGACTCATCTGCAGTGAGATTTCACCTTCTAGGACACTGGGCATTGTGATCTAGTGTCCACTGAAGTGTGTCTGGCCCCAAAAGATTTTTTAATTACTGTTCTGGACCCCAGTGCTGACGACTGTGGACCTAGCCTTTTCCTGTAGTCAAGACTTCTCAATCTCTGAGACCCTCCTAGGATGAAGCCAGGCCTTTTGAAATCCATAGCACCCTCAGAATTTTTATATAGCCTGTGGTTCCCACCGTCCTAGAGATTTCAACTACATATTTCATACTCTGGACTCCAGTGTTCCAGATCTTCTGAGGCTGCTCTCATGTTTATTCATTTAGACAATTTCAGTCATTACCTTCTTGTATTATGGTGGGCATAGCAGCTGCCAGAATGGGAGCTTCTCTGAGAGCACTTAAGCTTTGCTAGAACTACACAGGGGGAAGCAGGAAATATCTCCAAGGTGATCAGTTCTCCAGTCTACTTGAATTAGTTCAGTTATTTAAATGTATTTGTATGTCAGTTACTTTATCTACTCTTACTTCTGAACTTATGGTTTGTCTTCTTAGCTTTGGTTCTTGATAGATGTCAACTCTGTGGTTGTTTGTAGAAAAACTTTTACTCTCTGTTTGGAAAGTCTGCCTTTCTATGAATTCTTGAGTTTGAAACTCAAAGTTTAATAATGCATTCTCAATCCTTGATATCCACTCATGACCTTCTCTAAAAGAATTCTTAAACAGTAAAAAATAACTAACATGAAAACAACTTAATTACAAGAAGAAAAAAATGCATTGACAATATCTCAAAACATTGGTCTCCTTCACCATGTCCCTTCTTTTACTTGATAAAAAAGCCAGCAAGGTAGTATTGATTGAAAGATAAATATGATGTTATTATACAAGGTTGCTAGGTTAAGACAATGACTCAAAGGAACAAAATATGACTTTAGAAACCACTATAATTGAAGAACATCTTTCCATAACATTGACATGTTCTAATGCATATTTTTCACCTTTATCACTAGGACTATTCTAATTCAGGAAAAATTTTGAATCCAATTTCATTCCCACCCAAAAACTTTACAAGTTTAAAAAAACTTAAAAGCAATGGAAAATCACTATGCAAAGTCTGCAACTGAGTATAGCCTATGAGCACTTATTTGCTATAGATTTTGAGGTATTTTCAGTAGCATTTAAAAAAATAACTAGGCTGTAAAGAGTAGGATAAAAAGGGTATTGAAGGCATACACCATTTAAAGAATATATGTATAAATTTGGTAGAACCTAGAATCATAAATGATCTTTGGAGAAAATTAGTACATTTATAGAATATCCTTTTATATTGAACTGTTGCGGCATTATTTATAACAGTACTGTACTTGACCTGTAAGCATTTTGAACATTTTAACCAGTGCCTTTTCATCACAGTTATAACACTTCACTATATAAGTCCCCCTTCTTCAGCCAGGGTATTGGTGACATTGGATATGAAATTGAACCCAACTTTTCTCAGAAGGCTAAGTGACCCTTCACAGCATTTCATATCAATGTTATAATAAAATCAGAATGTCAGCTAAATTTTAGCAAAATAAAAAACAGATACATGAGGAGCACACTATTAATAGAAAACTCTTAAGTGCTATCTGACAAATGCAGAGAAGTTATTGGTTGAGATAAAGGGGCTTTTGCTTCTATCAGTGAAAAGCTAATCCCATTAATATGCTGAGAAAGAGTGAAATGCAAATATCAAAGTTAGAAACTGTTCTAGGCACCCTGCTAAAAAGAAGGAAGTTGTGAGATGAGAAAAAAAAAATAGTAGACATAATTCTTGGTTTGGTAATAAAATAAGGATCAAAATAGATTTCACCATAATGTCAAAATCTAGCTGATAATTAATACCAAAAATTCTGAAAATGGAATAGACTAGATCCAAAAGAGAAGAGCTTTGGGTAACTAGATATTTATAGAGGAGCTGAATAGCTTTATCTATCTATCTATCTATCTATCTATCATCTATTTATATTTTTTGGCTTATAGAGTAAAAAACAAATCTTGACTGCATACTCTCTTATTTGTTGGTTTGATTATTTTGATTTATTATTGCATTTATCCACCCACTGCTCCTTCAATTGCAAGCAACAGACACATGTGAACAAGACCAAGAACAGGGAGTCCTAATTAAAAGGTTTGAAAGGCTCACAAAACCCAAAAATGGAGTAAATGGACTACCTGATTTCATGAGAACTGGCAGACCACTGAGAGCTGAGCTGCTCTGGTACTGCATGATGCTTATCTTACTGCAATTTTCATGTCTTCTCTACCCTTCTTTCTCTACAAATTAGCTTAGTCATCAGTTTGCACAAGCCCAAAAATATCTACCCCAGAACCTAAGGGTACATAATCAGCTGTAAAATCTCCAGCTCACTAGCAACAATCTTGAAATTTCTCACTTGAGTGGATTAGCTCATCTGTTAAAGCCAGACACCCAAGTCATAAATTTCTTCTAGCAAATGTCATGGCTGCTTTTATTTCAGACAACTATTTTTGACCCAACTAACTGAGGCCAAATGTTGTGGTTGGGGAGACAAGAGTGCATTAAAGATAATGCTGACCTTTTAGGAAACTGAGGAACTCAGTTATCATGATATGTGTTCATTATATTTATTTAATTAATATGTATTTACTTAATTCTCAGTTATTTCCAGAAGTGATTTCATAAACCTGGCAGTTGATCTCCAAATTTCTTTCTAATTTTCAGATTCTGTTGTTTTCATTAAATCTGACCAATTTTGTTGTCATTATACCTTAAATTCCTCTTGGCTCCAATCTTACTCCGTTTTAGTGTAATCTCTTGTGTCATTCTCCTTTTTGGGGGGAAAAAAGTCTCCAACACCTTCCCAGTACCCTTAGGAGCAAATCTTTCCTTCACATATCCTCCAAGGCACCTAGGAATACAGATCTTCTTATCCTATATTTGGTCATATCCTCCTATGACAATATGTCAATCTTCCTGATCACACTCTGATAGCCAGTTATTGTTTTCTCCTTCCTCATCATTACTTTGTTTTGTTTTTTTCTGCACTCTAAAACTGCTCCATTCATAGCCTAGGCAACTCTTCATTATTTAAACTGTCATCTAATCACTAACTCACCCCAAAGTCCTCTATGGCCTTTTGATGTTGCATTGTGTTTCACTTTCCTATGATTTTATGGTACACTCTACTTACACTATCATCATTTTTCTTCTCTAGTATTGTTATTTGTCTTTTTTTGCTATACTATATACTGTTTTCTGAAAATCAGGGGCATTATCTTTTATCTCTGAATATGTAGTGTCTAATTGAATTCCAAACACATTGTAACTAATTACTCAATGAGCATTTTAATGAATAAATACTATACCATTTATACCAGTTTGATATGTAGATATGACTTCCATTTATTATAAGAAAATTTTCCTTTTCATTACTGTGTTCCAGAATCTATTATCAGCTACCTTCAGATTGTAAAAACAGGTGTCAAAATCCAAATAATTGAACACAGTTAATGAGAAAAATCATAAAATGTGTGGGAATAATTTACTTCTAAGGAAAGCTTTCACAGAAAATAAATTCTCTCCTGTACAAGAGATAGCACTCTGTTTTATGTGTAAAGGACTAAAAGTTAAATCATGAGGGAAAATGGGATAAAATGATGAAGTGATATAATTTTATAAAGATAAATCATGCATCGATATATAGGAAGGATTGTAGTATTGAACTAGCAGAAGCCTACAGGCAGAAAACGTGGGTGATTTCCTATTCACAATATTTCTATTGTATACTTAAAGAGATGTAATACTGATTGACTCAAGTTTTGTATCTAAAGGATTCCGCATAAGAACTTTTAAAACATTTTATTCAGAAAGCTACTCTTCAGGTAGGTATATTCTATTTTCATTTACATGTTTCTGAGCATAGAAGAAATAGAGTTACATTGAATTTGCTTATATTGTATTATATGTGTAGAAACTACACTAGATAGTTAATGCATATTTCCAAAAATTAAAGTATTTGTGTACATAAGACAGGACTTATTCATTCTTTGGGAAGGTGTAGGGAGTGGAATCCATAGAAAACTAGAGCTGCAACAATCATTTTGGAACAATTAAAGAATGTCTGCAATCCAGTGCACACTTTTAAACATTTTTTCCTTTTTTGAATTCTATAGATTTAATGTTTTCAAAAAGCTATTATACCCTGGCTGGCATAGCTCAGTGGATTGAGTGCGGGTTGCGAACCAAAGTGTCACAGGTTCATTCCCAGTCAGGGTACATGCCTGGGTTGCAGGCCATGACCCCCAGCAATCGCACATTGATGTTTCTCTCTTTCTCTTTCTCTTTCCCTTCCCTCCCTAAAAAATAAATAAATAAAATCTTTATAAAAAGCTATTATAAAACAAATATCTATAAAAGCCCTATTTTTAATATTTTCCTCTTGTCATCCCCATTTATTCCCCAAACAAATTATCTGATTATATTTGGTTAAAATAAGAACAATTGCAAAAATCAAGTCTTGCTCTTATCATTATATAACAACCTACAATTTAAACCTTATAGTATGAACCCAGGCAATGCTGGATGCAGTTTAACTCCCAATAAAATAAAAAATTTGATTTGTACATGCAAATGTGCAATGATTTCAACAAAAATCTATTAGCGTTTCCGAACCTCTTCATTTGGATAACCTATTACTATCTTAACGACCCATGGGCATGAACTAAGGGTGAGCAATGCTAGTGGGAGGGGTGGTGTAGGGAAGAAAAAAAAATGGAACAACTGTAATAGCATAATCAATAAGGTATATTTTAAAAAAGAAGTACTAAAATCATACTTCAATGAAGAAAACAGTCCTCACATGCACCTACCGCAATAGGCTGTGCATGCTATTGTGGGTTGTACATTGTAGGTGCTTGCAATGTGTTTGCTCTTTTCCAATGATCAGAATAAACCTCCATCCACACAATTAAATGAATAATATGTCAAATTACCACTCACCAGAGTTACTGTATTACATAGCATTTATTAAGGGCTGTTACCAAGGGTATGCAGGAGCTCCAAACTCACTTCGATAGTCTATTAGTGATCACTAGACAACACTTTCTTTCTTGTGACCCCTTACATTTCTAAGTGTCAAAAATACATTTTTTATTAGTGCTAATCATTTAGTTACATATACTTTAGTAATTCTTCTATAAAATTTTAGCACAATTCTTTTTTGAAAAATGTACTCTAATTTTGGGGTGTGTGTTAATTTTTAGCATTATGTACAAACTAGAGTAGCATATAAATGAAAAAAAAATTTCTACTATTATCCTTTACAATACTTTCCTAATTTGATGCTCCCCACCTCCCCTGTCTTTCAAAAAGGTGCTATAGTAGTTTCCTATGGCACTTCCAATAGAAGCCAAACTCCCTTGCTCGGCTACTCAGGCACTGCATGGTATGAAACCTGCCTACCTATGCTCTGTCTTCTCTTAACACAACCACTGTCAGGCATTCTGTTCCCAGTACACTGGCTCTTAGAACATGCTATGCTTTTCCCTCCAGAGAAAAGTTGTAGATGCTCTCAGGAAGGATAATCACCACCTCCTGATGCCCTCCCTCACACCTCTTCTCTTGAGGGACTGCTCTGTATCTTGCAGATCTCAGTCACCTCGTCTGTTTGTTATTTGTTATCCTTCCAAACTCGACAAAATGCCAGGCTCATCAAGGTGACCGAAAAATGTTTGTTGAAGGAAGGAAAGAAAGAAGGTAGAAAGGAAAAAGGGAAAAGAATAGCAATTGTCTTTCATACTGTTTATCACATCCTGTGTGGACTTACAAACACATAAACCCAGATAATTTCATTTAAAACGAATGCATCATAAATATTATTATGATAAGCTCTCAATAACATTTTGTGTAATATGCTTTTACATTTAAAGACTGCAGGTTTTAAGAGCATGTTAATTGTACAAGATTCGAAACATTTCTTAAGTATACTACTTCATGTGATTGGACGTACTGTAGATCTCTGGATGCTTCATAAAAACAACACTGCTGTAAATAGTCAAAGTTACATGTAGGTTAGTGTATGGATAAGGCTTTCCTATTGCACGCTTATGCAATGTGGGTCTTTCTATAACTAGCTGATCAGTTTAAATAGTTTGTACTAATTTAATTTTCTTCTCCATTTCTTATTAACAGGTTCTTATGGTTAGTTTAACTGATGTAATTAATAACTTGGGAACTACATTATGGCTGATGAAAAGATCATTAATATGAATCTTTAAATATTTTCAAGCTATTTAATTTCCTTCCTGAAGGATAGATTGAAGAGAGTAGAATCAATTTGAAGAGAATAATAGTTTTAGTACAACATTAATGAAGCCTATAGTTATATTATTTCACTAATTTAAGAATTTATTCAATTAGTTATCTCATATATATTTTAATGTTAGAAAGGTATATTGTTATTCTAGTTGAAGTAATTATCATTAAAAAGTATGGGATTTTATGAGGAAAAATTTAAAATTTTCAAAGATTATATATTCAAATTTCATGATATATAACAAAAATTGTATGTCTTATATATTATTTACAAATGGACTTTTCATTTAACTTTAATGGATAGTCCAGGTAGAATTGTAAGAGTTTGCTTCATCTTAGAATTGCAATATTGTACGACTCATTTACAACATGGCAGTCAGTATTCTACTTAAACAAAGAATTATGACAAGATAATTATGTCACTAATTTTCTTGGTAAATATTTACTGAGTCCTTACTTTACACCAGACATTATTGTACATTCTGGGGCAACAGTAGTGAACAAAAGTGTCTTTGGCATCATGAAAATTATATTATAGTTGAGTAGGAAAAAAAGTCGGTTAAATAGAGATGACAAATAGATAGATGTTATGGAAAACTACAAGGCATAATAGTAGTTTAGAGGGTTTTGCAGAAGAGGAGATGCTTGGAAAGGTTCAGGAGTCTGCAAGATGATAATGATGGTTATAATGATGGTTTATGACATTTAAGATGAATAGCTAGGGATGTGGGGACATGAGAATGAATGAAGAGATAATATGCAGTGGATGTGGGTCCTTCTACTTTTGAAGAATTACTGAATTTGAGGTGTTTGAGGAAGTAGTTAGAAATTAGATGACAATATATAAAAATAGGTTTAAAATTGAGATTATGGGAATCAGGGTGTAGCTATTGTTATTTGTAGGGCATTGTATGACCTTGAAAGTGGGAATCTGAGATATGACTGAGGATTCAGCAATTGAAAAAGACAAAGTTAAAATTCTTTTACATGAATACCGAATGATCAAAATTCAAACTGGAAGAAAAAATCGTGGTAAACCAGGTATTAAAATCTTTAAGGAATAAAGGAAATAAATTAAATTCTTTCTTTAAGTTACTGCAACAAAGAAAAGTAGCAAGCAGTATCGTCTGAGAGTTTGAACTTGAAAAGTGGAAGGTTTCAGGAAGGGCATAGTTTGGAAGTTGCAATGAAAAGTAAAAACTGCTATACTAGAAACTCCACTGGGCACCTAAGGTACTTCTCTAACAAACCAGCCTTACTAGTTTATCTGATGGGTAGGGTGGATGTTCAAAATATCCCCCATCCTTTGCAATGGACCCTGATGAATAGCAGAATGTAGAAAGCTATAACCGACATTTTCAAGATTCTCTTGCAACCAGGGCTCCTGGTGTGATTGAGGTTCAGTCAATCTTGTTCTCTCATAAAGCTCTCTCTCTCTGCAGCCTCTGCTCTGTTGGCTGACAAGCACACCAAGATAAGTTTGTGGCAGCCTTAGCAGAGGTCCCAGCATCTTGTCAGCCATTCTATGGACAGCCACATAGCCCAGATCTCTCTGGAGCAGGCTGTAGCAGATCAGCTGTGGTTTGGGAATGCCACTGCCTGTGATCCTGCTCAGGGCAGTGGTGCTGGATCACTGGGGATTTCCAGTTCCCCTGGATCCTTGTCTGTGGGGTCAGTTACCAAATATTTAACCAATAGCCTGTTTTTTTAGTCCTTCTGGTGATTCAATCATCTAATATGCTCTGACAGATTCCCCACAAGCTAGAATGAAATCTAGTTTCTCTAACAGAACCTGAGCAATATATAACAGTCAGAAAGAGCTACACAGAGTCCCATATGGTGGACAGACATACAGGGAGAAGTTAAGGACAAGTGTTACATAAGTGGTTTGATTAAGCTTCTTTTTTTGCCCATGAAGCCCTCCTTTTGGCTCTGTAGAAAGTAAGGACAATTTATTTAACATGTTTTCATCTGGGTTCAGAAGACTTTCATGCTGGAATCATCAATATCTTTTATTCATTATCTAGTTACCCATAGTACTTTATTAAATAATATGACAGATGATCTACATATTTCAGCTGCATGTGTTTTCTTAACTAACCTTCTAAAATAATTAACATAAGAATAGACAAATTTATATAAAACAAGAAAGCAACAGTATTAGTTTTCTGAAGCTGCTATATAGTAAAGTATTATAAACTGAGGGGCTTCCACAATAGAAATTGATTGTCTTGCAGTTATGGATGCTCAAAGTCTGAAATCAAGGTGTTAGCAGGGCCGATTCATTTTGTGATCTGTGAGGGAGCATTGGTTCCATGCCTCTGGCTGCCTCCCTCTGGTTGTCCTGGGGACTCCTTATAGATAGTGTGCTGCCTCCGTATTGACTTTGTTTGCTCTCTCTCTCTGTGTCTGCCTCTCTGTCCAAATTTCCCCTACCTATAATGATATGATTATATTGAGTTAGGACCCAAACCAAATAACCTCACCTTAATGTGATCATCTGCAAAAACCTTATTTCCAAATTAGGTCACACACAGGTACTGGGGAGCAAGGCTTCATCAGCTTTGGGGGAACATAATTCAACCCATAACAACAACCAAATAAAAATATAAATGTCTAGTAACTAAAAGTTCAGTGTTTAGTGGAGCTGATAGAGACAAGCAGACTATACATTGTAACTAATTTACTTATTTAATCTCAATAACAACTCTACCAGGAAATATTCTTATTTTAGCAGTGAGTAGTCTCTGTGTAGTTGCATAATTTGGCCAAGTATAAGCAAACATAAACACAGTGTTTGATCTCTGAAATTCTAAAACAAATCTATTTGAAACTAATTCAATGCACTTTTCCATTCCTCTAAATTGTTTTGCCCCCCAAAAGAAAAGCTACTTGAGAGTTATAAATCTAGAAAATATTTTTCTTTGATTTTCACAATCAAGGAAATATTTTTATTGTAAAAACTATTTTCTAAGAATAACATCATAATAACTATTTTAATTGTGAGGAACATAAAATTTGGTATACTAGGAATTTAAGGACCTTCCAGGTACACCCTCTGGAAGCTTTGGTAAGAGTTTTGGTAAGAGATGATGAGGACTGTGGTAAAGGAAAGAAGGAATGAGATCCCAGAAATATATTTGGGGTAGAATGTGTAGGTGTTGATGATTTATTGGATGTTAATAGTGGAAAAAAAAGAGTTTAGAGTAACTCCCATTTTTCTGATTTGAAAAAGGAGGTCATTACAAAAAGCACACACAGGAATACACAAAAATACTCAAAAGGGAAAATATTTAAAAAGTAAGTTTTTAGGACACTGAGTGTGAGGTGACTAAAACATCCATACAATGTGCACTAAGAAGTTAAAACATGAGAATCTGAGCTGATGAGAGAAGCCTGGACTGAACACCAGAGGAAATGTTTAAAAGCAGGTGGATACAAACATGAGTCAGAAGTCAGGCAAATGGAAGACAAAGCTAAAATAATCATGGCACAATATTTAGAATTATTGACTGTTTATATTTTTATTAATTTAACTATGTAAACACAGCATGTTGATCAATATAAATAGTATGCACTTAAATGTTAGTATTATTTGCATTCATCAGAGTGTGTTTATAAACATGTTAGAGCCCCAGGCTAGACCACACAGCCCTGGTTCCAGCACCAGGAATAAAGCCCCATGATTTCTGACAGTAAAAACCAGTGGGGGTTGGGGCCACAGAAGAACCTGCCACTTTCTCAAGAGAGTTCATTTAAAGGGCCCGCATGGTCCTAGAATGTAAACACACCCACTCTGGAAACCAACACCAGGACAACAGCTAGAGGGGTGCCAGTCACACATGGGAAGTGGATGCAGAAACTAGAAGCAGGGTGAGTGCTGAGCAAGCCTCCAGCAGCTAGGCAACAATACTGTCCCCTCCCTGACCCTTCCCCCACAAACAGAGCCACAAAGTAGTAATGCATGTTGCCCCACCCTGGCAAATACCCAAGGATCCACTCCATACAACTTAACAGATGTGCTAAGACAGGCAGTCAAAGCAGCTCTATCTAATATACAGAAATAAGCATAGGATGGCTGCCAAATTGAGGAGACAAAGAAATATGGCCCAAATGAAAGAAAATAACAAACCCCAGCAAAAGAAATAAACAAAATGGAGATAGCCAACCTATCAGATGCAGATTCAAAAACACGGATGACAAGGATGCTGAGAGAACTCACTGAGTACAGCAAAAACATAAGGAAGAAATGAAGGCTACACTCATTGAAATAAAGACAAATCCACAGGGAACCAACAGTGAAGACAAGGAAGCTGGAGTTCAAATCAATGATTTGGAATATAAGGAAGAAATAAATAGTCAACCAAAACAGAATGAAGAAACAAGAATTCCAAAAAACGAGGAAAGAATAAGAAGACCTCATGACATCTCCAAAAGTGACAACATCCACATCATAGAGGTGCCAGAAGGAGGAGAGAAAGAACAAGAAATTGAAAACTTATTTGAAAAAATAATGAAGGAAAACTTCTCTAATTTGGTGAAAGAAACAGACATGCAAGTCCAGAAAGCACAGAGTCCCAAACAAGTTGGACCCACAGAGGACCACACCAAGACAGCATAATTAAAATGGTAAAGGTTAAATATAAAGAGAGAATCTTAAAAGCAGCAAAAGAAAAGCAGATAGTTACCTACAAAGGAGTTCCCATAAGACTATCAGCTGATTTCTCAGAAGAAACTTTTCAAGCAAGAAGGGATTGGCAAGAAATATCAAAAATCATGAAAAGCAAGGACCTATAACCAAGATTATCCAGCAAAGCTATCATTTAGAAGTGAAGGGCAGGTAAACTAACTCCTTTAGCTTTCCCAGACAAGGTAAAGCTAAAGGAGTTCATCATCACCAAGCCCTTATTATATGAAATGTTAAAGGGACTTATTTAGGAAAAATAAGATCAAAACTATGAACATTAAAATGACAACAAGCAACTATCAACAACTGAATCTGAAAAACAGAAACAAAGAATATTAGCAAACAATTAGAACAGTATCAGAAACATAGACATGGAGATCTTTTGGTGGGTTATCAGCTGGGGGGGAAGGGTGATAATGGGGGGAAGTGTACAAGGATTAAGAAGTGTAATGGGTAGGTACAAAATACACAGGGGGAGGTTAAGAACAGTATAGGAAATGGAGAAGCTGAATAACTTACACATACGACCCATGGACATGAACTAAGGTGGGGGGCAGGGGTTGTTGGAAGGAATGGGGGTACTGGGTGGAAGGGGGCAAAGGGAGAAAAATTGGGACAACTGTAATAGTATAATCAATAAAATAACACTTTAAAAATGTGTTGGATAATTCTCAAGATTTCTGAGAAACAACTGGTTTTATCCTACAATAAATTTTCTTTTGATTTATCCTATACCAACAATTTATTACATCCAGCTGGTGGGAAGGAAGAGCGTAATCTTATTGTAGATTTCATTACTGTTGAGCTAGTATTGTCTTTTATTTTTCAGGTGCCAAGTATTATTTATTAAAGATAAAGTATGATTTTAATTGTCAGTTTATTTTTATAGTGTGTTAAAAGCAAACAGATGTTTTAAAATTCATGGAGGTGTCAGTAATAGTAACATGTTATACTTTCTTGTTAAATTCCTTTTAGTTTTCACATATATGATCATACAGATTAAAGTTAATAGCAGGAAACAATGCTGAATAAATGAAAAAAACTTTCAGAACAGACACTAATAATCAACAAGCGAGTGTTCTTTATAATAAAAGCATGACAGCTTAAATGTCATAAAATAACAAATGAATTAATTTATTTCTACAATCTGTTATCAAGGAAAGGATAGTAGATTGAAGAAAGTTAAAAAGATAAACCAAGCAGGATAGTTTAGTATATTCATCTTAAGAAAACCTGATTGTTGCGGATCAGTGGATTGAACACAAATTGAGAAACAAAGGGTCCCCGGTTTGATTCCCAGTCAGGGCACACTCCTGGGTTGTGGTCCAGATCCCCACTGAGAGCCACCTGAGAGGCAAACACACATTGATGTTTCTCTCCCTCCCTTTTTCCCTCCCTTCCCCTCTTGCTAAAAAACAAATAAATAAAACCTTTTAAAAATGCACTTTATAAAAAAGAAATAAAAGCAAATTTATTATTGTATAAAAGTAGTTATTTTGAATATCCAACTGTGTCAAAAATATATTATTTAGTTTGCATCACAATACCATGGTATGGGGTGGGGAGGTGAAAGAGGGTAAAGGGGAGACAAATGATGATGAAAGGAGACTTGAGATGGCAAACACACAATACAATATACAGATGTGTTCTGGAATTGTACACCCAAAGCCTATATAATTTTATTAAATGAATATCACTCCATAAGTTCAACTTAAAAAATATGGTGGTACCTTTCTAAAGTTTCTTTTCCTAATTGCATGGTCTTAATAAAGAGTTTACTTACATGTGAATAACTTGTAAGAATGTGCAGAGCTCCAAAAAATCCTATGTATGACTGAAAATGCTCATACAAATACTTCTAAAAGGATTAAAATAAAATATCCTAACTTACAATTTATTCATTTCTTCATTTGATTGCAAAAGCGAAGGTATGAGTATTTGTCATAATTTAGCAACCCAGTATGTGAATTATTATTATAAGATATAAAAATCAAGCCCTTCATTCTAAATGTTGCATATCACTTGAATAAGTCTGCTCCTAGGGTAAATGGAAGTTAAATGTTTTAAATGTTAGCATCTGTAAATTTGTACATGTGGGTTGGGCCTACAGGAGAGAAGACATTTTCTGCTCAAGGCACTGATTCTACATACTGTGTTTGCATTGGCAATTAGTAGGTGATTGCAATAGTCAGGTTCTTCTTTTTCTGTGGAACATATACCTTCCTCTTTTCCTCTTTCAGTCTCCCTTAGCATCTGACAAGTATAAAAGAATGGTTCTAAACTTTTGTAAATGTTCACATTACTTATGTTGAAAAAAGACAAGGTTTAGTTCTCGCAGAAACGATCTTGAGTTCTTTGTTGTTGGGGAAAAAGACTATTTCCTTTAGAGGTGGTATCTGTCTTCCTCTCTTGTTTAAGACAGGTTTTCAGAACCCTGATCTGTCATGGGTTACAGAAGCCAATTTTGATTGTGGGAGTGAGGAGAGTTGACCCACAGCTTTGAATTTGGGGCTGTGAGAAAACAGACTGAATTTCACATAAGACTTTATACATTTTCAAGTTTAAAGAGAAAGTTAGGAATCAAGAGCTACAATTGAAATGAAGAGTTCTCAAAGAGGATTAGGTGGAGTAAGCAGGTTCAAAAGCAAGGACTGGAAGTATTCCATGAAGCAAGAGGATATGGCCAAGAGGAGGGAGCTATTAAGCATCCTAAGATCTTTGGGACAGAGAAGATTTTATGCAGATTCTTGCAATTAAAAGCTTCTTTACCCTGGCTCTACACCTGATATTTGACCCTGACATATATCTCAGACCAAAGGTGGGCAAAGAGAAAGATGGAGTAGGCACCCCAGTAATATAATTTGAAGGTCTTCCCTCATCAACAGGAGGGCTAGAGTTGGAAAACCTTCTTTTCCTTTACCATTTTTTAATTCCTGTGTGATATCTGATATGTACCATTGTGGAAGGGCACTACCTGAATTTCTACCATCTGCACATCTAAACATCTCCCTAAATGGACCCCTTCCTTTGTCTGTCAACCTAATCTCTGACATGTTCACCCTAAAGACCGTACATCCCAAGATGCTACATCCCAAGGAAGGCTGCTTATAGTAGAGGAACTTGGCCCTGTGGGCCAAATTGTATGTGTGTACACGTGTCTGTGTCTTCTCACTGTGTGGGACAAAGCTGGTGGGAAGAAAAGGGGACTGCATCAAACCTCCATTTGCACCCTCGTCATAGGCCCTGCAAATGTGATTGATGACCCTGTAGCCAGACACCAGAACACAAGTACCACCTGCTGCTCATCATTGTAGAGCTGGGTACAGATCAGATCTGCCTGCATAGGGAGTTGCCAACAAAGACAACGAATCAATACCATCATGAGAAGAACACTTTGCTAAAGGGAACAGAATGCCAGATCCTGGCCTTTTGATTAATTGCAATATTTTCTTTTTCCTTACAAAGATGAAGCATAACAGCTATTGCACCATTACTCTCAACACATTCAGGTGCACCTTCTCTTTAGCATTGTAATAGTTTAGCCCTTTCTTCCCTTTCCTGTCCATAGTGCACTTGCCTCTGTGCCTTAAAAGTTTATGAGAAAGAGGTTTCTGTGTTGATCAAGACTTAAAAACTTGGGAAATACCTGATTTAACTCTAGTTAGTTTATAATTAAGTTATTTATTATAAAACTGCATGAGTATCTCACAGCATATATAATTTACTTCCAGAATACCACTATCTTTAATTACCTTACATTAAAAACAGTTTTATTGTGCTCAAATTACCTTCTTTGTATCTTTTGTGTAAATCACAACAATCCAAAAGATTTTTTAATTGAGTTGAAACCAAGCATTGTTTCACAGGTTTACCCCAAATTTCTAGTAGAGTTTATAAGTAGAGAAAAATGTGCAATCTATTCAACTTAGAGACCCAGGAAAATTGATTTCTGGGAGAAGACTATAGATTTGGCTCCTACTTTACTTAGAAGTTGTCAAAAACTGTACCAGTGACAAAACAGTTTGTATCTTTTTTGTTTTATTTCTTCATTTATTAAAGTTTATTCTTTTTACAAAACAATGATAGAGTGAGTAGTCATATGTGTATCCAGACTTGGCTTGCTGGAGTTGCACCAGAGATTTGATGAGAGTCAGGCTATAGAAAACTGTGTATGCCATGTTAAACTATTTGATCTTTACCATGCAGATAATGGGAATTTGTCTATTTGGTTTTTTCCCCCTGCAATGTGATGAGCAGATCTCAGTTTCAGGGATATGTATCTGGAATTTTAAAGAGCTATCTGGAGAGTGAAGATTCTAAATGGCAGGAAGTTTGAAGGCTGTTCTCCCAGTCCTCGCCAGAAGAAATGATCTGGGCCCCACGCAGTGGCAATGGAGGGAGAGAGTAAGAGGAAAGGACTAATCAGTGAGGTGTTGGTTACGGTAGGTGGGAATGTTTAGCCTGGAGAATAACAACTGAACACAGAGTTTGAAAACAGTTGAAGGGTTCTTCTCTGGTTTTGAATTAAATTCTTTTTCTCTCTGTCTCTGTCTTTATCATTCTGCCTGTCTGTCTTTGTCTCTGTCTCCCCCTCTCTTTCTCCGCCTCCTTTCGCCCTCTCTACTTCTCTCTTAAAAATTTCTGTAGGCAGATGCCTTTTGATGGAGTCTGTACTTTCTCCTAGAGGAGACATTCCAATTAAAGGAAGCAGCATAAGTTGTATTATGTAATAGATGGTGGCCAAATTTTTCTAGATCTTAGATATTATTTAGATAAATCATGAAAAATTAATTCAGATTAATTTGAGTTCAGATTCTCTAAGCGAGGCTGAGAAAGGATTGAATGGTTTGCTCATAATAAGGAAAGGTCATTTGATCTTGTTTTTTAATTACAAATCAGGGCAAAGCATGACTTTCGTGAAATTATGGTATTCCACTGGGAAAAAGAACAGTGCTCCAAAAACACACTTCCCTTCTTCTGAGATAAAATGTTTCTCATTATGTTATTTTCTGTCAGTGCCAGGACCCAGAGCTGTCCTCTTCAAAACCTCAGAATGTCTGTAGCTCTATGCATTCTTGGCTTTCACTTTCTTGTTTTTTGATATACGTTAGCAGAAAATTGAAAATAAAAGCACTACATATACTTAAGAGCTGATCTTCACCTTGGAAATAACACTGCCTTTAGCATATTTTTTTAAAAATAAAAATATGAATAATAAACTTTTAACAATATGTATAAAGAGATAGCAAAATATAATCACATAATATTAGCTTGTATATACTGACTACTATTATTTAGTAATAATAATCCATACTCAAACATTTGCAAAAGCCAATAATGTTGTATCTATTCATTTATTTATTCATTCATTTGATAAATGTGTTTTGAGAAACTATTAGGTGCCAGGTAGTTCTCTAGGTCTCATAATATTGTGTAACAATGCTCAAAATAGAGTAACATGCCTGTGTCATGGAGCATACAGTGGTCAGAAGGAATAGACAATAAATGAAACAGTTTAAGCAAATACAGAGTTTGTTAGATGATGATAAAGCAGGGGTATTGCAGATTGAAGTAAGGTGGTCAGAAAATGCCTTGATGAAAGAGGGCATTTTAGTAAAGATTTGACTGAGATGGGGGAAAAACTGTCTGGGGAAAGCAAAAAAAATAGCAAGTGAAAAGGGCCCTCGGTGGAAGTATCCTGGCATGTTTGAGCAAAGAATACAATTCTGCTACAAAAGACTATATTGGAATAAAAATAATCATTCATGAAGTCAGTGCAGATATTGCGGGACATTGTAGGCAATCACAATGACTGGCTTTAACTGTGAGTGAGATAAGAAGAACTGGAGGATTGTGAGGGGGTGGTGGTGCTGGTCTGCCTTTGGTGTGAACAAGATCTCCTGGCTACTGTGTTGAAAATAGACTGAAGTAGGGCAACTACTATTATTAGCAATGGCTTTGACCTCTTCCCTGAAGCAGCTTTATCTATGCTAATCTGATTATAAGGAGCAGAGTTCAGGAATACAAGAGTTAAAGCTATAGACAAACAAAAACAGCAATTGAGAAATCAGTGTCAAATAAACAGATACAATTCACAAAATCCCAGGGTTCAAGGATATGAGTCATAAACAGGTTGAAATATGAACAATCACAAGCACAAGTGAATGAATGAGGATTTGACAACCTAAATGTTATTTAATAAAACATAATACACTAGTAACATACAATCTGATTATGTTAATTTAAAATATATTATAAAAAGAATTTATGGTATTTATTAAAAATAGAAATTGAGCAGTTTCTATTATGCATCCATGGAGGCATGTTGTGAGATGGACAAGATGTTGGGTGCTTTGAGCCAAAAGTAGTATCGTGTGTGAATTGCAATCTTTGACCTGCAAGCTTTCCAGTCTTCAGTGTCTAGGAATTTGTGTAGAATGTGCAAATGAACTCAAAATGAATAAAAGCTCATGGATATTATTTAATTCAAATTCAATAAAACTTACAGAATGCTCATTGTATTCCAAGCACTTTACTACAAGCCATGGCTGGCCAGCGGCTGGTGGTTCAGGGACCCATAAGAAGCAGAGGGTGTATACAACAGTGGTTTTGAGGTCAGGCTTCCGGTCAATTCTCTGCTAACACAGAACCAGAGGAAAGAGAATTCTAGGCATTTCTTGCTAGCTTTATGACACTGAGTAATTTAATCTTTCTAAACTTCAGTTCCTGAAGTGTAAATGGTGATTGCAGTATCTGCTTCATAGGGCCGATGAAAGATTAAATAAAATAATTATATAAAGTGCTTAGCAGAGAGCCAGGCATGTAATAAGGACTCAGTTAATAATGGTAGTTCCTCTGTTGCTGCTTTTACCTGAGTTTACTTATTTACAGGTTAGGGTAGCAAACACTATGTTTGCAATGTTATATATTTGAAATAGATTGATAGTATATAGATAAATACATAGGTGACAGATAGATGGTTTCATGTATTGCAAGAAAGAAGATAGTAAAGCTATCTGATGAAATCAAGAAAAATGTCACAGAGGTAAGCAAGGAAGCACATAAACTGGATTGTAAAGAATTAATTTAAGTTTCCAGGCGAAGGCCATAAATCATTCATTCATTCATTCATTCCAGCCACTTAATTAATACACATTTTGTTATATACTATGTTCTTTTTTTTAAGATTTTATTTATTTATTTTTAGAGAGGGAAGGGAGGGAAACAGAGAGAGAGAGAGAAACATCAATGTGCGGTTGTCATGGCCTGCAACCCAGGCATGTACCCTGGCTGGGAATCGAACCTGCGACACTGGTTCACAGCCCGTGCTCAATCCACTGAGCTACACCAGCCAGGTTATATACTATGTTCTTAAACTGCGCCAGTAACCGGTAACACAAACATTTATAAGAAATACTCCTTGTCCAACCTTTTCCACTATGATGGCAAAGAGCAGTTTTTTAGAATCAACTGTTATCCTATGTGAATATTTGTTTCCTAAACCTATCTATAAGCTATAATGCCCTGAGAGTAGAAAGGAATGAACAAGATTGATTCTATCTGCAGTAATGAGAGAAGGCAAATGACAAGAAAATCCTGCAAGTACCTGTTCTAAACACTTTACATAGCCACTTAGAATTCACAACAACCTTCTGAATTATGTTTCCTCATTGGTGGATGAGGAAACTTAGGTTTAGGTCACATAACTAGCTAAGGGAAGAATTCACATTTGAACATGGCCACAGGTAACTTTAAAGTGAGAAAGAAAATTCATGTTGGTATGTGCAGAAAGGAGCAGAGACCTGGGATATTTGTGAGCATCTCTAATGACAACCACAGATGACTCCTTGCCTTGAGGGACTGGTCACAGTCGAGTTGGCTGAAGTTAGTCAGTGTAGGAGGATCATGTCCTTTGGTTTAAGGACTCCTGTCGATCGAGAGCTGCAGCAGTGAGGCAGGGTATGGGAAGAGTGGTATCCGGGGAGATTATCAAAGAGGTACTTAGGCATGGAGTCTCACTTGGAATCACTTTCCAGGAAGTGCTGCACTGCCCAGACCTCCATCTGAGTATGTTATCAGCTGGACCTTTCACTTTTAACAGAGAGTCCTAAAGTCTTGGGCATGAAAAAATTTCTTCTGTAAGTTCAAGATCTTTGAATACATAACATTAAAGCAAGAGTAAAGGTCAGGGTCTCTCTTTTTTAATTTCTAATTTTGCTACCTCTACAAGAGGTAGCAAACATTCCTTTTCCTACAAGGAATGTTGACTGTGAGTCATGGAACCATGAAACATGGAATCAGAAATAGAGAAACAGGTTTTGATTTCACTTCAAGACTACATACGTGATCTCTAACTACTCGTTTGTACTAAAGTAGGACTAGCCATGTGAGAAAGGCTTCCCAACCTCTAGCAAGGTCCAATCTGTATACAATTGAACAGCATTGAATAAGAATTTTTTGAAGCCC
This sequence comes from Phyllostomus discolor, assembly GCF_004126475.2. Lineage (NCBI taxonomy): Eukaryota > Metazoa > Chordata > Mammalia > Chiroptera > Phyllostomidae > Phyllostomus > Phyllostomus discolor. The sequence goes on from NC_040904.2 coordinate 139,821,599, forward strand.
TGTGTGCTATGGATCATATTGTTCACATCATTTCTGACTTTCAAAAAGGAGTCAGAGAAAGAGACATACCATTACCAATGATCTCAGGGCAATTGCCAAGGAATCTACTCTGCAGGAAAACAGGAATGGGATTGGATTTGATTGGTGACACCAGGAAAAGTGTGTGTCTTTGAACCACACACTCAGAAAGCATGTGATTTCTCCCTCCAGGTGAGGGAGAAAGGGGCATGCTACAACCCAGTGTCTTTCCCCTGTCTTTACCCCTTACTGCCTGGCTAACTTTGAATAACTTTTTTAATCATACTGGACTCCACTCTTCTCGCTGTAAAATAAGAATGTTAATATTTACCTCACAGGCTTCTCAGAGTTAAGGGAAATGTGAATTTAATATAAATGTAAATATAAATGGAAAGTATGTTACAAAAAGGGTGATTTGTCTTCCCTTCTCCCTCTTTCCCTGTTCCTCAAAAATATCATTAGTATTAGATGAAACTACTTCCAAGGTAAGAATTAACTGAGGAGAGTATGGACTCCCTTGAGAGATGAGTTAAACTGAGCCTCTTTGATCAAACTGAGCCTCCCTAAAATTAAAGGGAGGAGAGAGAGAACAATGAAAGACAGAATGAGAGTTAATAGCTATTTTTCTTAGCTTTTCAGCAATTCTTAGGTAGAACAAAAGAAAAAAAAATAACAGGCAAGGGCTCCTGCAAATTGTCATAGTTGTTGATAAAAGAGATAATGAGCAGATGCAGAATGGTGTACATTTGAAGAGGCAGCACGATGGTGTGGTTCAGAGATAGGATGTGTCCAGGCAGGGAGAATGTTCCATGAGTTCACTTCATGGGGTGCAGAACTGGCCACAGTTGACGTGGCAGAAATACTGGCGTTCTTGCAGCCCCTACCAGTGAGCTTATAGTGTTGGCTTATGGATAACAGCCAAAAATGCCAACAGAGAAAGAGGCTCATAATTTTCTTTCATGGCTTGATTTGTACTACTTTTCTTTAGTTTACTTTCCTCCAGAGCAATATGCATTTTTAAATACCTATGACCTGAACCTGCTGAGAGGGCACAATAAGAAGGGCACATTACTTCTGTGGTATATTTACTCAAAACTTACAACCTCTTTGTAATCGTGGGAAAATATCAAATCAACACAAATTGAGGATCACTCTACAAACTATGTGACCAGTGTACCTCAAAAATGTCAAGGTCATGGAAGACTGAGAAACTGTCACAGATTAGAGAAGACTAAGAAGACATGATGACTGACTACAACATGGGGTGATGGTATCTTGGGTTAGATCCTGTGACAGAATAAGAATATTAGTGTAAAAACTTGGGAAGTGTGAATATTTTAGTTAATAATTTTGCACCAGTGCTAATTTCTTTTTTTAATTATTTTATTGTTGTCCAATTACAGTTGTCTGCATTTACCCCTCAACACTCCCCTCACCCCAGCCATCCCCACTTCCCTCCCCTGCTTCCATCCCTCTCTTGATTTTGTCCATGTGTCCTTTACACTTGTTCCTGAAAACCCTTCCCCTTTCCCCACATTATCCCCTCCCACCTCCCCTCTGGTCACTGTCAGATTGTTCTTAATTTCAGTGTCTCTGGTTATATTTTGCTTGCTTGTTTGTTTTGTTGACCAGGTTCCATTTAAAGGTGAGATCATATGGTATTTGCCATTTATCATCTGACTTATTTCACTTAGCATAATACTCTTAGCTTTCATAAATGTTCTATGGTTCCATCAGATGCTAACAGTTGGTGTACTCATGAGTGGTATATGGGAAATCTTTGTACTATCTCTGTAGTACACACACTGTGTAGTACACAGTACACTCTCAAGAGTCATGCCAACTTTTCATGACTTTGTGAGAATCACAGCCATTAGTATGTTTTTGTTGTTTTATCAGCAGTTGGGGCACTGTGCCCTCCTCCTCATCTTTTTCCCAAAACATTTTTGTGGAAGAGCCTGGGAAAGCAAAAATCGTGGAGAAAAGAAGTTGAGCTCCGTTGGTGGAAGGTGAAGACAACTCTTCAGAACTAGAACTTTAGGTAGTTTTTAACAGCACCGAAAAAGGACCTAACTATGAGATATAGGAAACTATTTAGATGCATGACCAACATGAGGGAAGAGAGGACACCCTTTTTATAGTTCATCTTTATTATGTTTTGTTAGGTAGCTCATTCCAAAAGTATATGAGGAAACCTGTGCCCTAATAAAGAGAAAATTAATACAAAGCTTTATTTACAAATATTCTTGGGAAGAACAGGTATTAAGTTACTAATCTCATCTAGGAATTCAAAGGCATCTCGTTTTTAATCTTTAATTTTCAATATCATTGAGCCAAAAATAATCATAAAATGACCTAAAGGTGTGGTCTTGGTGCAGTTTCTTCGGTTTCATTTTTATTAATCACAAGGAATGACCTCTAAGAGGGTTATTTCTGTAGTCACACTGTACTGGTGAACAAAGGCTAGTGGAACTACTGCCAAGCCACCCACATGGTGCGGAACTGAGCATGGGTAGGGACATATATTTTGAACTTTATGATTCAGGACTACTAATTATAACAAATTTGTGTTACTGATTGTTAAATTTAAAAAATCATCTGTAACCGCACTCAGCAGGGATGTGGAGCTTCAGTATGGGTAAAGCCATTTTAAAATCCATTTGCTCTGGGGCACATCATAGTCAAGAAAAACAGTAAGCTGTGATACATGACATAAGATATCCACCTTCTCAGATTTATTTTTATACCTCAAAGATGGCTCCCTTTCCTTATAGTAAATCATCCTTCTAGTCTTATTAGTATAAACACATATATTTTTTCAGCATATTCCTTTGGTTTTATTCTTAAGTGTTGAATTATTGCATCCTATCCCAGAGTATTATAAGCTAGAAACATTGAACTCTGACCATGTGTATAAAATCTGACAAAGTGTGAAGAGTAAAAGTTTATTGTTGTCAAATTTTCTTTCATCTATATTTATAATTTTTTGCCACATTTGCTTCATCTATTTCTTTCTCCAAATTTTTATCTGAAAAATAAGTGGCAGATAACATGGTATCTCTTCTCAAAAGATTTAGTGTGTCTCTTTCAAAAATGAAAACTTTGTCTTATTATGACAATACTATTACCATACCAAGACAATTCACATGATACAATAGTATTATCTCATGAATAGTCCATACTCAGTCTCCTCCAATTATCCCGAAAGATTCTTATTCTTCATCTCTTTTTATTCAATCCAGAAATTAATTAAGCATTGTACATTGATCCATGAATAGGTTTTCCATGACCTCCTTTTCTAAAAGTAATTTGTCTATTAAAGAATCAAGTTGATTCTCCTTTATCACAACTTACTCTACAAATGCACACCTATCTATTTATATACAAAAAAGAAAGAACAAAGAGAGAAAGCAAGGAGGAAAAACAAAGAAAGGGAGAGAGAGAAGAGATGTATCTGTCTATCTCAAATTTTTTCATGGTGCATTACTCTGTTATAAAAACTCCTGCAGCACCAAATAAGAAGACAAAACACAGAACTGACATCTATGGAGTATTCTTTAGTCAAGTTGTAGTGTCCTTTTCATTTTCCTAGGCAGTGCCAATAAAATGTACTTTCTATATTTTATGAGGGGAAAAGGTACAAAGAATAAGTAGCATAGAAGGTAGGTAGAAAATAAACAGGGGGAAGGTAAGAATAGTATGGGAAATGTAGAAGCTAAAGAACTTGTAATTATGATACATGGACATGAACTAAAGCGGGGGGAATGTGGGTGGGAAGGCATGTGCTGTGTGGAGGGGAATGAAGGGGGGGAAATGGGGCAACTGTAATAGCATTATCAATAAAATATATTTAAAATATATATATATTATAATTTAACATCAAACCTTGTAATATATATATGTTTTTATTTAAACTAATAGTTTGAGTAACAATAACTAGTCAATAATGTTTTACTATTTTGCTAGTAATAATTCATGAGAATTCAAGCCAGAAGCAAAATTCAAAAACTGGAGCCTTATAATGTTATGCACTTTAATTTAACTTGCTTAAATATATTTTTTTGCAGACAAACACATTAGGTGGTCAATTAGGGACTTGAATCTTAAAAATGCATTTCATGTGGTTGAGAAATAAGATGGAAATACAATTTTTTAAAGATTTTATCTATTTACTTTTTGGAGAGGGAGGAAAGGAAAGAGAAAGAGAGGGAGAAAAACATCAAAATGTGAGAGATGCAGCAATTGATTGCTTCTTGCAAGCCTCTAACTGGGGAACCTGGGCCACAACTAGGCATGTGCCCTGACTGGGAATCAAACCTGTGACCTTTTGGTTTGGAGGCCAGCACTCAGTCCGCTGAGCCACACCAGCCAAGGCAAAAATACAATTAAACAGAGAAAAACTTTGAAATATCTGTCTTAAGAATTTTTTTATGTTTTAGTAGATAATGGGTATAAAATTGCAAAACTATTATGATTCAATTTGATGTATTTAAAAGAGTGATGTAATGGTTATATTTTAATATACCAAAATTTACAACCTATTAAAATTATGTGCGTATTTCCAATTAGACATAGAGTAACAAATTTCACATTTCATTTTAAAAATGTGTGAGGAGTTACATTCCTTAAATGTCTTGGATAACTGAACAAATATGTTTGAAACAACACTTTCACACCTTTAATTCCTTTGGAATTTCTAAATCTTCTTCCTCATGTTCGGTTGTTGACTCTGCTGCTTACTCTAACTGAGACACCAGAATTCCCCACATCCCATCCCCCACGGGCCTCCATGTTACGCATGAAGTTCTATTTCCTCTGTGGAAAAACTGACGCTGACCCTGGCAGAGGCCAGCCCCTCCCACGGCTCCCTTCTCTCCTGCTCAGAAACAGAGTTTTAATAATTCTTCTTTCTCTTTGATCATTTTCCCTCTTCTATTAGGTCTTTTCCATCAATATTCAAAATTCTGTTATTTTTCTAATGTTAATAGCAATATATGATAACCCCCCACTGATTCCACTTGTGCTTCTAGTTGTGTTGCCCACCCCAATTCCTTTACAGCACAATGACTCAAAAATTGTGAATGCTGATTTCCTCCAGTCTCTAGCTTCTAATTCTTTCAGGCTCTGCCCCTAACTTTCCAGTGAAACATAATATAAGGAATGTCAGAGATCTCTGTGTTGTCAAATCCAGTGATTTTCAGTTTTCAAAGCTGATTAGTCCTTCCTTACAACATGTTTCAGCCTTCTAGTGATATGTTCCTCTGCTTTTTCTCCCTCCTCTCTGCCCACTGTCTCTGTTTCTTTCATCGGCTTTCTCCTTATTTCTCCAACACCCAAACACTGAGGAATGCACCTGTCTCATTCTGTGGACCTTTTCTTTTTGTATTCATTCTGTCTTGTACCTTTAGTAATCCTGGCTGAACTATAGATTTAAGTACCATTTTATAACTAATGACTCCCAAATTAATGTCTCCAACTTAGACCCCCCTCCGCTAAATTCCAAACTTCAAAAATACATGTTAACTTGGTTTTCTAGTAAGCATCTCAATTCACTTAACACATCAAAAATGGACATCCTGACTTCTCATGCCCTGCTCCAAACCTGCTCTTCCCGTAATTTCCTCAGTCTCTATCATTTTCTTCTAGTTGCTTTAGACAAAATTCTCTGAATCAGTGGCCATCATCCTCTTTATCTCACACTGACATAAACTTTTTAGCATACCCTGTTGGCTTTATCATTCACATATATATTTATATACATATATATATATATCATAATAGCCAGATATATATATATTATTCATATATATATCTGGCTATTCCAGTCACTTCCATGGCTAACACTCTGGTTCAAGTCACCATTATCTCCCTCCAGATTTTTGCAAGAGCCCTCTCTTTGATCTCCCTCTTCTTCTTTTGCCTCATTTCAGCCTATCAATCTCTCAAGCAGCTGCTAAAAGGATTGTAGTAACCCAGAAAACAGATCATGTCACTTTTCTGATCAAAATCTTCTAAATGCTTCCAAATAGACAAGTCTCCCAATGGGCCATAGAAAGTCCCTCACACTTGAGTGTGGAGTTACCTCCAAGATCTGGTCTCTTTTTCCTTGCTCACTCTGCTCAAAATACTCCCCCTTCCATCATAGGAAAAGCACTCCACCCACCACACGTCTTACCCTCCTACTCCCTCCAGGCCTTCAGTGAAATGCTACACTTTCCTCCAGTGTTTTCTGCCCAGCCTATCGAAACTGCAGCTCCACACTCCCATTTTGTTTTGTTCTTTAGCACTTGCCACCACCTATTATGTTCTATATGTGTTTATCTTTCTTATTAACATGTCTTTCTAGCCCCCACCACCATCCCTTATGAAGAAGCAAGCTTCATAAGGGCACAGGTTGTTGACAGTCTTGACTGAAGAGGGTCTGCTCTTGTATTTCCATTTTCTGGCAAAGTGATTGTTCCTCTTAGTAGGAAACTTGTCTGTGTTTTTGAATGAATAAATGCAAGAATGAATGTGATGAATTTTTGAAAAAATAGATAATTGGTAGATTTTCTGGCCTTTTTTCATGCAGATTTTATTATATCAAACATAACCAACATACTACATGATACTTATTTTCCTAAAACAATTTATAAGACACTTTTAAATTGTCTTTATAATCAGGAACACAAAACTCTTTCGGCTTAGATATGAAGAACAACAGACTCTTTAAATTCTGGACAGCTGGAGAAGTGTTCAGTGAGGAACAGAAATTTGACCTAAACCTTAAACAAACAAACAAACACAGTGTTTAGGATGTAGGAAGGTAAATAAGTGAATGATCCAGGCAAGAGAACTGGTGCAAAACTAAATGGAACAGGCGGGACTGTATGTAAACTTGCCTTTTTCCCCTGAGGCAGACAGAGCACTCTTTTCAAAGGAGTATGGGAAGTTATGGCTTAAGGCTATAGGGAGAGGCTAGCACATGCTGACCTTAAACAAAGGGCTAAGGACTTTTCTTTTTCTCCTCCAAGCATCGGTATTTTTCAGATGTTCAGGTGACATACTGTGAGGGAGGAAACGGGGGAGTGAAATGCCCAAACAAAACACTGGAATAAGTGGCATTCTAACTGTAAGATGAATTAAACATAAAACTGAATGTGGAATGCTGGATTAAAAATTATTTCAGTAGAGTGGGGATTAAGAAAAAAAGTAATACTTAATTCAGGGCAATGATCAGAAGTTACTTTTCCTAAAGCATGATAGAATGGAGAGAGACAGTAACTGGAAAACAGGGATTGCAGAAAGGTAACTTACAAAGAACAAAAAGAGAGGACCTCTCTCAAAGATGGCATTGAAGAGGGGAGAGCATTGCTGGCATAATGAAAAGCAAACACAAAGTCCACCTGTAGGTGAGAGTTTAGTGCTGCACAGGAACTGGTAGAAGCGACACTATTCTCCTGACAGGATACCTCAGGAAACGTCAGGAGACGAGGCCAGAAATAAAAAGAGAGGCCTTGGGGCCTTGAAGAAATGGAGTCAGGTACAAAAGTAAGTACAGTACAAAAGTGAGGTGCTATATTCTTTCACTGAAGAATACTTAGTAGAGGATTTATGCTTCAAAGGAAGCTGAATGACTGAGAATGTTAAACATGAGGAAAATGAATGGCGCATTTAGACGCAAATGCCTCCATGGCAGAAGCAGCTGTGTAAAATGAGAACCAAGCGGGAAAAGACGGAGGGAAAATGGCATGTGGGAAAGGCAGAGGAGAGCCCTGGAATAGAGAATCTGACAGTGTGGAAGCCTTAGAGGTCTGAAATAATTTTTGTTGTTGTTCTTTCCCCTGCACAGTCAAAGCTACTTAACAACTTTTACTTATGTTTAATGAATGTGAATTTTACACTCAGAATTCCTTTTGGATCTAAATATACAAACTTCAGCAAACCTCTAATTGCATTTAGTGCTCTTACTTTTTCATTTTCTCAGACACAAGCATCCAATTTAGAAGAAATAGCATGTTGCTCATTTAGAAGCATTAGTGATGGTAAATGGCGATGGAGACAACCACAGAAAAGAATGATGCTGATAGCCTGAATGCATTTCCTTTCTAGTTAGCCATTATGAACTTCCACTGAGGCAGGTGTTTACACTTATGCCAAGCTTGCATTTGCAATTTTCAGTGGACTGCATTTCCAGAATTATCCTACAAGACAATATGCTCAGGTAAGAATTAACATGAACAAAAAAATGAGAAATTTCTGAAGGATGACCTTATAGCTGCTAAAATTCCCTGGGTAGAGAGCCATCTGCGAATTAGTAGACATTGTAAGTTTGAATTGAGTATTTCCAAACTACGCTATTACTTTAATTCAACATGAATTTTTAAAGCACCTCCCATGTGCTCAACATTGCTAAGGTGTTTATTCATGACACCAAGATCAATATTTCGTCTTATAAGTGGAAGATCTTATCATGGGGAACCTGGACATATGTACAAGAGAAAGACTAAAATGATAAGTGAGAACCAGTGATATGACACAGATAATAAATCAATAAATTGATAGATAGAGGAAAGGAAGAGAGAGAGGCCATTTATTTCTAACTGGAAGAATATCTGAGTACCCTTCTCTATAGGGGTGAAACACAAAATGAATCTTGAAAGACGGGTAGCATATCAATAGGAAGAGTTATAAAGACATTTTTGTCAACCTCCACTTGTGCAATGGTTTGATTTGTTAAGTATGATGCATAGGCAACATTCAAAGAAGACAGGGTGCTTTATTTCCAGTTCTTATATGTAGCTTAAATACTATAAAGTCTTTAAGATTATGTTTATAGAAACTATTTCACACAGAAACTCTCTAGGGAGTAATAATTAACAGTTGAAATTTTTTAAATTATGTGAAAATTAAGCTTGTATCAAAAACAGATTTGAAATTGTTTTTTCATGATTGAGTGATAATTGAGTATAGTTGTAACCAGAAAAGACACCGATGTTCGGGCTGCCTGTCACTACCAAATCCAATAAGCAATGACAGTGATTGAATCTTTTATAGGCACTTTATTCAGATGGCCAGTGATCCAAGAAGATGGCAGGTTCATACCATAACAAACCATCTTGCTCTTTCTTTCCCAGCCAGATCTTTTATAAGGGGGTTGGCAAACAAGGTGTCAGCGAAAGCCTTTGAAATTCAACAGTTGCCTCCAAGGGGGAAAGGTAGTCGCTTGCTTCTTCCTGGTACAGATGTCTGCAGACTGAGGTAATCTCCAGCCAGGAGGTCAACTGCTGAATCTTAGGTGCCAGGATGGGCCTTATCTGTAGTTACTGAAACAAAAACTTAACATACACATTACTTGCTAGATTTATGACTATTTACCTTAAGTTAAATTTTCCCAAGTCTTAAACCCCTATCAGTGACTATTTAAGAGAAAATTAAAACAATAATTTTAAGCCCTGGCTGGAGTAGCTCAGTGGATTGAGTGCGGGCTGCAAACCAAAGTGTCTCAGGTTCGATTCCCAGTCAGGGTACATGCCTGGGTTGCAGGCCATGACCCCCAGCAACCACACATTGATGTTTTTCTCTCCCTCTCTTTCTCCCTCCCTTCCCTCTCTAAAAATAAATAAATAAAATCTTTTAAAAAATAATAATAATTTTAAAAGATTTTTTTCTTTTTCATTCCTCTGGTCAATAATCCAAGGTATTTAATGTTTTTTTTCTCTGTATTACTTTGATTGCTTTAAACTGGCAATTTGAAACATTTATATATGCAACCATCCAAATAAACAGAACCCTAGAACATTTGGTAAAATACTTTTAAAATAATTATGTTATAAATATTTTATTATAGTAATGATTTCTCTATATGTTATGATTAGAGTACTCAACTACTAGAGAACCATTTCAAAATTTTTTCTCTGATACTTTAACACTTTGAATACCTGAAAATTCATGAACTACCTGATTAATTAGCAATGCCCTTTACTACAGTTTGTAAGTTTTATAACTCTCAGTGTTACCAAACTAAAATACACTGAGAACATGGTAAACAGAATATGTGATCCAAAAAAGTTGAGCACTGGTGACCTGCTCTGATCAATGTGTAAAAAGAGCACAGGTGCTTATTTAGGTAACTGAACTCCACGACCTTAGAATCATTGTGCTGTGCTCAATTGTATACTTCTGTTTTATTAGGTAATTTGTTCGTTCAAACACACTGAGATCCCACTCTGCTTAAATACCTTATTGTGAGAGGGACACACAAATAAAGAATAGCACAATTATTGTTCTATAGAGTCCTGCGGTCTTGTACAAATAATTATAGCACCATGACAACTGCACAAATAATTACAGCACCATTAATAGATAACTTTAGTTGATGGGGAACCTCAGAACAGATTTCAAAATCTTTTCTTCAGAAGATAGGCGTCTTAGAATAGAAGATATGCCATCTAAGTGCTAGAGAATGAAAAGCAATTTTCCGGGTAAAGAAGGCAAGCAAGAGCAACCAGAGCAGAGAAAAAACACTGTGCAGCATCAGAGATCACGGTCCCTTCAGAAGACTCTGTAAGGCAGTAGGGCTTTTGAGTGACTGGCAATACTCACTCAAATGTCATCAGGAGCCAGATCACACAGAGATTTTAAGCAGAGGAGCTACGGGATGATAGATGGGTTTTTGAAAGATCACTTGGGTATGATATGGAGTGAAAAGGCACTGAGTCCAGGAAAAATTGATAAGTCTGGCAAAAAATCAGCCTCATCTTAACTAAGACAATAGTAGTGAACAAGGGCATCCACAGATATAAAAGACAGCAAAAATATAGAATGGCAAAGCATGATAATCCATTGGATATTTTGACAGGAAGACAAGGAGAAATCTTTGTGTTACTGTCTCTGTCACTCTTAATTTGTGTTTTTAAGTTTTGTGTGTTGGTGGTTACTTCAGGGAAATTCTGTTACTATGGGGCAGGTAAGTGGCACAAGATCCTTAAGACCCTATCCTGTAATGGCAAAATGGCAAGAGACAAGAATGGTAAATAGTGGTAGTGGGAGGAAACAGGTCACAGGTGCATTGTACTCATTTGCTAGTAAAGTTGAAGTGGTTTCTGATTTCATTATGGTCATACCCTCTGTGTGCAACAAATATTTCACATTTGTCTGATCCTGTTCTCCAAATGCACTTATTTTTAAACCTAGAATAATAAAACAACAGGAAAAGACGGTAAAAGATAGACCTCAAAACTCTAATTTATTTTGTATAGTATTGTTGCATAAGAGATTTTCTTTGATATGTGCTGGAATTCTCAGCAATGATTAGCGTATTCACAAAATATTTAACTCTAATGCATGTCTTTAACTCACCAATTTAAATGTGACAATGGAAATGTAAATGCAAGTATCAACCATAAAATCAGATTGTGAGATGTATTAGCCTCACACGTATTCTAAATTATTTGTGAGTATGTATATGTTTTTTATCTTTTGTTTGCTATGGTGATTTATATAAATGACTCATTCTCCACAGTTCTGTCCAGATTCTTTGAACATCAGCCTGGCCATCAGACAGCTGTCATTATTGTGATATGAGGTCTAAATGCCACTGTCTTTCTTTCACCATAACAGAAATAACTGAAATTGACTATGATAGAATTCTGGTGGTGGACTTGAGGGCATGAATATAAAATACCAGCCATGCAAGCTGATGTTTAATGTAACAGTGTGAGTATCTATGGGTTTCTGGGGTTTGGGGACATACAGCTCACTCCTAGAATTACCTGTGACATGAGCTTCCCACCCCTAAAGATGTGAAGTGTGTTTGTTCCAATAATAAAATAAATAATAATAAATAATTAATACTTAGCAAGTACTTAGACTTGCCTAAGCATTTTACACGAATAACTTAGCTAAGTCTCACAACAGCCTAATGAGACTGCATTTGGTTCTGTGATTTATCTTTTTTTTAAAGGTGAATAAGGAAAAGCACAAAAAAAGTAAAGAAAATTTTCCAAGGATACACAGCTACTGAAAAATGGAGCTGGAATTCAAACACCTCTATCTCTGGAGCTGGAGGTTTGAGCCACTGTGCTAACTTACTTTCCCAGAGGCCACCTGGCTCCCTCACATAACTAAACCAATGGAAAATTCATGCCAAAATTCTGCACCAGACTCTTCAAACTTAACCTAGGGTGCTGTGCATGTTCACATGATTTTCATTCCTAAGGGAAGCTTCCTAAGGGCAGGATCAAATTATGTTTTGTAAAATATGAATAGTCATTGAATAAATAAAAAGTTCATTTATATATATCTTTTGCTAAGTGAAATAAGCCAGTCATAGAAAGACAAGTACATATGATCTCACGTATGTAAGCATCTAAAGAACAAAATAGAACCTGTGACATGGATACATGGAACAGTCTGACAGCTGTCAGGGTGCGAGGAGAACTGGATGAAAGAAAGTGAAGGGAGTAGCCAAAGAACATGTATGCATGACCCATGGACACAGAGAACAGTGTGGAGATGACCAGAGGGAAGGGGGTGGGGGGCTGGGTAGAGGTAGGCAAAGGAGGGGGAAATGGGGACATCTGTAATAATGTCAACAATAAAAATAGAGTTGAATATATATATGTGTATGCATATTCAGGGTTTTACATGATTCACTATCTGACTATAAAAAGGACGTGGACTTGGCTGGCATATGTATGGAATTTGGGGGTTTTATTGTAACTATAGTTAACATTTTGAGAAAGTGCCAAACTGGTTTCCAAAATGACTGTGCCATTTTTCCATACCACCAAAATGATGAATGAAGTTAAAACTTCCATGACACATAGGTGAGTTGCAGAAGAATTCTGTCTTCATTTTACAGAATAAAGTTTAACACAATAGAGTATATATCACAGTGTACCTGGAACAGATCTGTCTCCTCCATCGACTATAAGCAGAACTTTAGATTTGGACCCTATTTTACCCACCTTTGTGATGCCAGCACAATTTTGACTCCTGACAGTCACTTCTAAAATGTTGAATAAATGTGATGTGGACTTATCATTTAATAAAAATACCTTTGTGACTTCCTTATAATCATACCCTGTTGACTGTGAAACAACTCTTCAAAGTAAAAGTCTTTCAGGTAATTGGAGATAGCTGTCATCTCCTCTCCTCTCCTCTGTCCTGAGGTTTTTCACTTATTTTCTTCAGACCAAACTAACAGAAAGCACTGCACTGTTGAAATGTCAATGTTTTAGCTGACTGAATTATTTTAAATATAGTTCATATTTTATGTAATATAAAGCTAGATTTGTTTTTTGTTTATTTTTATGAACTCATTAGTTTTTATGTCATATTTAATCATGTGTCTCACAAACTAGGTGACTGGCAGAGAAAAAACAAATTTCCTAAAGATATTTCCCTGATGAGTTGAATCATGTATAATGTTAATTCAGTATAGGTACTCAACATCCATAAATATGTTATTGGGTTTAACTTCTACTTTTTTCTAATGTGGAAAAAATGTAAGTCTGAAATGCCTTCCCAGTACAAAAACTAAGGTAAAATGCAACAAATAGGCCACTGAAAAACCATACGATGTTTTCTGAAGACCTGAACATCTTGAAGACATTTGCTGATCCCAGGAACTAGAAATTTGGGGTTTAACGTCAATGCGGTATGTTGGGAGCAAGGAAGGAAGCCAGGCCTTAAACCTAGAAAAAAGAGAGCTGTAACTAAAACCCTGCATAAATCCTGAACCACCTCAGAGACAGGGTGGCCTGAAGGAAACCTTCCATCAACAAAAGGATGTCAGGAAGGCTATCAATATAAATTTGAGTTAAGGTTTAGGAGAAAAACAAAGATTCCCACAATGTTGCCTCTGAAAATGGTTGGTGTTCAAACCATTAATTAATGGTTTGAATAATAATGGTTTGAATTAATAATTAATTATTAATTATTTAAACCCATAGTAGTCCCTTATTCATAGTGCCTAGTGGAAGGAAAAATATATTCTCTCTTAAGGAAGTTCTTTCAGTCAAATCTTACAGAAGTCCCACAGATTAAGATAACTAAATATGATGTGGCAATCATTGTTTTAAATCTTAATAACTAAGTTGCCTTGTGCTGTAGTCAGAAGAAACAATAAATAGCAAATTCTGTTTTCAAAAATGTCACTTATTAGAATTATAATACCCATAATATGAAGTTTAAAATGTTTAAAGAATAACACTTTCAGAAGAATGAAACTGATATACCACGTTTTAAAATTCATTCCTTAATTTTTTTTCAGAAACAAGATTTTAGTTCTCTTTTAAAAAATGTTTACTAAGCTGCAATAAAAAGTTTTCATCACTAAATGTGAACAGTAAATTTAACATCACCCTTATTTAACAAATGTAATCTCTACAACAGGCCCAGGGTGAGCAGCTGGCAATATAACTAAGGTAAGAAATTCTTAGCTCTGGCCCTCACAGAGTTTACCATCTAGAGGCAGAGACTGTTATATTGGGTTAAATGAAAAGTTCTAGTTCTGCTTTACTGGGATCTGGAAGTTTACTATACTAGATTAACAAAAATCAAAGGAAGAGTGGCATGAATAATTTAAATGAGAGTTAACTCACCTAAAATCTCATTATTTTCCGAGGACCATTTTATTTTTATGTATTATGTATCATTTTGTTCTAAACAATTCACATTTCAATGTTTGTTAATATTTTCAACCCATCAGGTCCACCTTTTGTATGTCCCATTCACTGACTTCTCAGCCCAGGGATCCTGTGAGTGATCTCGTCAGAGCCACTAGAGCACAATCAGCAAACTTATGACTAACCAGAAGAAGGCTATGACATTTTTATACCTTAAAAGTAGATTTAGAAACACTAATTAGATTTTTGCTTACTTATGAAATAGAGATGGTTTTTAAAGAACACCATTAATCAAAGGACAATACATTTCATAGCAATTAACTTCTTTCAAAATAGACTGGGTGTTACTATATTTAAGTGTAGGGGTGTTTAAAAGAGAATGTAAAAACTCAACATGAAGGAAGGGTTGAAAATGTTTTCTTCCCTGAAAATTCTAATCTTCTTTTACTTTTTTCTATAAAATATTTTCTTACTCATGGACTATGTTCTTTCTCTTGTAGTATAATATATCATTAAATAAATTATTTTAGCACCAAAGGTAAAATCAGGCAGAAAGAACATCTGATTATATACACTCACTCTTAGCTACATTTCATTTTCCCAAGTAATATTAGCATAAGTAAATTAAAAAAGGAGTAAGGAGTGCTATGGACCCTCTGACAAATCAAGTGGCTCTCTATGTTCATTTCTCTGCATAATGTAGACAGTCAATCATTCTAATGCAATTTATGCAGGTAAAGAAATAATGGTAATGAAGTCATGGTTCTTCAGTTCAAGAATTTTTTACAGTAGAAGTTGTTTGGTTTGTTTTTGGTTTTGGTTTTGTTTTTAATCCTTACCTGAAGAGAGTTTTTCATTGCTTTGTAGAAAAGGAAGGAGAAAGGAAGGGAGGGAGAGAGAGACAAACATTAATTCAAGAAAGAAGTTATTGGTTGCCTCCCATAAGCACCCAGACCAAGGAATGAACCCACAACCTAAGTATGTGCCCTGAAGAGAATTGAACCCAAAACATTTTGATCAAGGATGACATTCAACCAAATGAACCATACCACCCAAGGCTAGAGTAGAAGTTCTTAACTTGGACTATTTGCAATATTTTTTTAAAGAAGATGTAACAAAAAAAAAGTACAACTTAGAACAGGATTGCAAATAGGATTATGTTGGGTGCTAGTTTGGGTTATTAAGTAGTTGCTGCTTAAAGTGCAACATCAAGGAATGTTATGGGCCTGCTTAGAAGAGGTGATTATTTCATCTTGTCTCAGGCAAGGAAAGATAGAGTGGGAAGACACATAATTCATTGCGTGAAGCTATAGAAAAACAGTATAAAATAGCAAATATCAGTCTACTATGTACCTGATTGTACACTTCATTCTATATGCAGTTTTATGCATGTGTATGTTTATGTAGCAATTCATTATTGACAGACATTTCATATGAGTAAATATCTATAAGATAGGGGGAAGTCAAGAGTTTTTCTAAATTTCACTAAGTCTTCACAGAATTCTTATGAACAGTTGAAAAGGTTACGAATATTTGTGAGTGATTTTATGAATATTTTCCTTGATAAATTTTTCATGAGTCTCAAGAAATCAGAGTATTGTGAAATTCTTTCTTCTTCTGCAGACCAAAAAGATACTCAGAACTCAGAGAAAGTGCCCTGGGAAAAGAAGATGAAAAGGCAAGGGGGAAATGGCATATTTCTTACGTAAAGAGTTATTTTTACTAACTTTTGTTGCTGGGGGAAGGATGGTGAGAATAGGAATGAAAATTCCTATGGTAACAAGAAACAAATGCTGTCTAAGTTGAAAGAACTGGGGGTCCACAAGAAGACCATATGCCAGGGTATCACTATCTTGATAAATTTAGCAAGGTCCAGAATTGAGCTCTTAGCTTACCAAGTCAGAAACCTGGTGTTTTCAATGTCTTTGAGTGGTTGCTGAATTTATACGAAGGACAATACAGTTAACAATCTCATTCACTTTCTTAAATCTCTTCCATGGTTCCCATTGTCCTTTATGAAAAACCACAATACTTAGCATTGCTTACACTTGCTGCATCTACACTAAACTGTCATTTAAATATGCATGTATGTATGTATGTATGTATTTATCCTTACTTGAGGACATGCTCAATGATTCCAGAAAGAAGGGAAGGGAGGGAGAGAGATGGAGAGAAACATTGATGTGAGAGAGAAACATCAATAGGTTGCCTCTTATACATGCCACAACCAGGGACTGAACCCTCATCCCTGGCATGTGCCCTGACTGGAAATTGAACCCATGACCTTTTGGTTTACAGAACAATGCTCCAAACAACAGAGCCACATTGGCCAGGGCTGAACTGCCTTTTAAAATCGGATTTATTGAAACATCATTCACATACCATTTTATTCACCCATTAAAAGTGCAATTTATTGTCTTGTGCATCCATCACCACAATCAGTCTTTAGAATGTTCTCATTACCCCCAAAAGAAATATCATACCTCTTAACTGCCACCTGCTCCAATCTCCCCATCTTCCCTACTAGCCCTAGCTACCACTGATTTACTTTCTATTCCTACATATTTACCTATTCTGTACATTTCATACTAATGGAATTATATAATACTTGGTCCTTTGTGACAGGCTCCTTTAACAGCATGTCTTGAAGTCTCGTCTAGGCTGTAGCATGTATCAAGACTTGAGTTGTTTTATTTCTGGATAATATTCTATTATATATACTATATGTTTTTAATCCATTCTTCAATTGTTGGACATTTGGGTTGTTTCTACTTTTTAGCTTTAAGGAAAACATTGACATGAACATTTGTGCACAAGTTTCTGTGTGGACATGCTTTCTATTTTCTTGAATTTATTTCTAATAGTGAAATTGCTGGATCATATGTTAACTCTATTTGTACCATTTGAGGCACTGCAGGATGGTTTTTCAAAGCAGTTGTGTCATTTCACATTTCCACCAGCAGTGCAGGAGCCTTCTCCATATTCTTACCAACACATTCTTTATCTTCTTCATTATAGCCTCATATAATGAGGTCATAATGTGGTCATATCTCACTGTAATTTTGATTTGTTATTTCCCTGATGCTTAGTGATATTGAAAATCTTTTTATTTGCTTATTGGCCACTTATATATCTTTTTAGAGCTATCTATTCAGAGCTTTTGCTCATTTTGAATTGGGCTATTTGTCCTTTTATTAGTTAGTTGTAAGAGGTATTTACCTAGTCTACAAACAAATTCTTATTATAAGATATATGATTGGGAAAAATTGTCTCTCATTCTATGGGTTGTCTTTTCACTTTCTGGGTCATTGAAGTGCAGAGATTATCCCTTTTGAAGGTGCATTAATCATCTCAGGCTTTCATAACAAAATGCCAGAGACTGAGTGGCTTAAGCAGATCTATTTTCTCACAGTTCTGGTGACTGAAAGTCTGCATTCAGGATGCCACCACAGCCAAGTCCTCATCTTGGCTTATACACTGCTACGTTTTTTAATATTTTATTGATTATGCTATTATAATTGTCCCATTTTTTCTCCCCTTTATTCCTCTCTACCCTGCGCCCCCTCCCATCAGCATTCTCCCTCCTTAGTTCATGTCCATGGGTTATACATGTAAGTTCTTTGTTTCCTTACTATTCTTAACCTCCTTCTGTCTATTTTGTACCTACCATTTATATTTCTTATTCCCTGTTTCTTTTTCACCCTTTTCCCTTCTTCCAATCCATGCTGATAACCCTCCATGTGATCTCCATTTTCTGTGATTCTATCCTGTTCTAGTTGTTTGTTTAGTTTGTTTTCATTTTTGTTTTTATGTTCAGTTGTTGATGATGGTGAGTTTGTTGTCATTTTACTGTTTATATTTTTGATCATCTTCTTTTTCTTAGATAAGTCCCTTTAACATTTCATATAATATGAATGTGGTAATAATGAACTCTTTTAACCTGACCTTGTCTGGGAAGCACTTTATCTGCCCTTCCATTCTAAATGATAGCTTTGTTAGATAATCTTGGACGTAGGTCCTTGCTTTCCATGGTTTTGAATACTTCTTTCCAGCCTCTTATTGCCTACAAGGTTTCTTTTGAGAAATCAGCTGATAGTCTTTTGGAAACTCCTTTGTAGGTAATTGGCTTCTTTTCTCTTTCTGCTTTTAAGATTCTCTCCTTATCTTTAATCTTGGGTAATATAATTATAATGTGCTTCAGTGTCTATTTCCTTGGGACTCTCTGAGCTTCCTGGACTTCCTGGAAGTCTCTTTTCTTTGCCAGATTAGGGAAGTTCTCCTTCATTATTTCTTTCGAATGAGTTTTTAATTTCTTGTTCTTCCTCTTCGCCTCCTGGCACCCCTGTGGTTCAGATGTTGGAGTGTTTAAAGTTGTCTCCAAGGTCCCTAAGCCTCTCCTCATTTTTTTGAATTCTTGTTTCTTCATTCTATTCTGGTTGAATGTTTATTTCTTCCTTCTCCTCTAAATCATTGATTTGAGTCCTGATTTCCTTCACTTTACTGTTGATTCCCTGTATACATTTTTTATTTCACTTTGTGTAGCTTTAATTTTTTCCCTATGTTTTGCAACTGTACTCAACCATTTCTGTGAGCATCATGATTACCAGTGTTTTTAACTCTGTATCTGATAGGTTGGCTATCTCTTCATTGCTTAGTTGTATTTTTTCTGGAGCTTTGCTCTGTTCTTTCATTTGGGCCACATTTCTTTGTCTTAGTGCACCTGTTACATATTAAGGAGCAGAGCCTTAGGTATTTGCCAGGGCAGAGCAACAAAGTGGCTGCGTTTTGGTGCTGTATGTGGGAGAGAGGTCTGAGAGGGAACAATGCTGCTTGCTTGGCTCTTAGCCAGCTTTCTGTCACTTTCCCCATTATGCACAAGTGAGTTGTGCCTTTTCAGGTGCTAATTCCCATGTGAGTGGGCTTGTCGCTGCTTTGTGGCACTGCTACATTCTGTCTGTGTCCTCCTGTGGCAGAGAGAGATCTGGTGTCTTTTCCTTTACTTTTAAGGGCAATAATCCCATCATGAGGACCCCACCCCTATCACTTTATGTAAACTTAAATCTCTCTCCAAGGCCCCACCTCCAAATACCATTACTTTGGAGGTCAAGGTTTAAACACATGAATTTGGGGAAACACAATTTAGGCTACAACAAATGGTATCTCTTTGATCTATTTCTTCTTGTGTTTCTTGGGCTTTTAGATTCATATCTAAGAAACCGTTACCTAATGCAAGATTATGATTTACCTTTATGGTTTTTAGTAAGAGTGTTACAATTTTAGTGTATTTAGATTTTTTTAGAAGTCATTCATGCTGTTGTTCCCTTAATGTTAGACGCTCTCTGCATACACACACCCACTACATGGATTAGTTAAACTGTGCCTGTGCTTTTACGCTGAGTACCCTCTATATAGCTCCATTAACACATTATAATATTTTATTTTAACCATTTCAGTTACCATTATATATACATTATAATGTCTGAAAATATTACAGGATCTTCTACATGTTAGAACTGGATATTTTAGGGAGTCAGGAAACAAAATGATTAAAGTTTCAATTTGTTAACTTATAGTAAGTAATAGAATTCTCAAGCAGAACTGGTATCCAGACCGGGCTGACAAGGACAAGTTTCTTCTCTGGAGGAAACTACACCAAAAAATTAAATTATCCTAAAACCATTTCTCAGTATTAGGGACTCAGAATGTGTTATATTATTTGAACATTTGATGGCACAGTGTCATGGTAGTGTGTCCTCACAATTCCAGAGCACATGTATACTTGTTTCTACCCCTATTCCCAGATGACTACAATCATTGAGACTGGACTCCCTTTCTAACGGAGCTCATTTAGAATTGCCCTGCCACCTCTTTCTTTTCTGTTGCTTGCTTTTCTGTTATTTGATACAATCCTCTTTCCTCATTGACAAATTATGCTTTAATTCTAATGGTAATGCAATGTAATCAAACACCAAATGTTTCTCTGAGCCACGTTCTACTCTTCTAAACTCTACACACAGTAAAATTCTCCAAGTCAGGACAGTATATTTTGATATACTTTACAACTTATATGGCACCCATGACAACATTATAACTCAGTGAATAGCAAACAATGGCATAGCCCAAATATTTTTGATTATAAATCTGTTGATTGCTAGAGAGATATGATTTAGTTTTGTTTAGAGTTTGAGCCTTGTTGGGCTATGTTGGGAGATTTAAATATTTTATTTGGATGCTATTTTGTGTGCCTGGGAGTGTTCACCACAGCAGGTGTTACCTAAACAGATGCTAAAGCCTTTGAAATTAATACGCAGCATCTTGTCAAACATGCCTCCTGCTTTACACTGTCAGAGCTGTTGAGAATTGGCTTTATCTGCCAACAGAGTTTTCGGTTGGCAGTGACTCAGCCCTGGCATGCTTCAGCTACAATGTTTACTGAGCCAGGTGACTTTACTAATGTATTAGAATGTTGCATTTAAAAATTTTTTCAAATGCCTCAACCATTAAACAGCAAAACTATCTTTTGGCCATTGGTAGAGATAAAAGATATTTTTCATCTCTTTGTATAAAGAGTCAAGATTAAGGACAATATCATTAATTGGGTTACAGAACTGGAAGGCATGATTGCTCTGTTGGTTATTTCTGTTTTAGGATCTTCCTCTCTTATTTCCTATGTCTGATACAATAAGATTGGGCCTAACGGCTTTTCTCTTTCAGAGAAAAGCATAGGGCAAGCTGTAGCCAGTTAAAAGGATAGAATACTTGAAGTGAATAACTTCAGTATTGGTTCTAGGCCATTGAGCTTGTCTTTCTCAATCTAATATTCACATACACAGTGACAAGGTTTAGAAATTAGAGGAGCTTCTCAAATTTAGGCTTTGGGATGCTACTCAAACAAAGAGACAATGCAGAAAGGAGTGGGGTCTTCATTCAACATTGTCCATCCTACTCTCCTGGGTAGGCCTCAGGCTGTAACCCTGGATTCTGGGCAGACTGTGGGTAGCTGGGCTCCTCTCCAACAGTGTCTCATAACAACCCATACAAGAGTCCACTGAAAACTTCTCCAGTGTGTTTTATCCTGCCATTTTATTTCAGATTACAGACAAAATCTTGAGAGCTGTGTGAGCCCCAGGCTAGTAATAGATACAATCAGAGACATGTGGAGGGAATAATAGCAGGTAAGGTTAAAGACACGTGTTCTAGGAAGACTTTTAAGAACAGTGTTATGATGTCCAGAGAATTTTCTCATAGTTTCTGTATTTATAGATGTCAATATGCTGCCTTTTTTTTGTAAGAGGACGTAGAATGTTATGTTATGTACTTCAGGTAATAAAAACCTAATTAATGGATCAGTAAGAATCAGTAATGTTACAGTAGGACCCTTCTTTCTTTTTTGTTACTCTTCAGAGAAAACATGCTGTCCCTGACTTATTATTAGGAGTGATATTAGGATCTTCTCCCCCAAAGTGAGAGATACTTCACAATGAGATTTATGTAAGTTATTTATTTAAGTCAGTTATGTGACTCTTGAGTTAGATTTCAGTTACTATTAATGAAAAAAAAGTGCATGATGTTTGTGTTTCCTGAAGCACCTAATGAAATATATTATCCTTATATGGAAAAATGGATGTTGGAAGAAAACAAAATTGTATGTGGAATAAGTATCAGTAGGTCAAAAAATTATTCAGTGTGTATCTATTGGATCTATTATAATCAGCAACTATGCTAGTCACATTTATATTAAGGATCTCATTTTTTAGTACTTTAAGACTATTTTTTAGAGCAGTTTAGATTTATAGCAATATTGGGAGGAAGCTACATAGATTTTCTATATACCAACTACCCCCACACATGCATAGCCTCCTTCATTATCAACATCCTCCACCAGATGGTATATTTCCTACAACTTATGGGCCTGCATTGATATATCTCTACAAGCCAAAGTCCATAGTTTTCATTATGGTTCACTCTCCGTGTCACATTTTCTATGGGCTTGGAAAAGTGTATAATGGCATGTATCTGCCATTATAGTATCATACAAAGTATTTTCATTGCCTTAAAAATCCTCTGCACTCTGCCCTGGCTGGTGTGGTTCAGGAGATTGAGCACAGGCCTGCAAACCAAATGGTTACCAGTTCGCTTCACAGTCAGGGCACTTGCCTGGGTTTCGGGCCAGGTCCCCAGTGTGGGGTACATGAGAGGCAAGCACACTTTGATGTTTCTCTTCCTCTCTTTCTCTTTTCCTTCCCCTCTGGGAATAAATAAAATATTTTTTTAAAAATCCTCTGCATTCCAACTATTCATCCTAAACCCCTCTGACTCAACCCCTGACAACCACTGTCTCCATAGTTTTAACTTTTTCAGAATGTAACATATTGGAAATCATACAGTGAAGCCTTTTCAGATTGGCTTCTTTCACTTAGTAATATGCATTGTGCATTCCTCCATGTTTTCTCATGGCCTGATAGCTCATTCCCTTTTAACACTGAGTAATATTCCATTTTATAGATGTATCACAGTTTATTTACCCACTTACCTATTGAAGGACATCTTGGTTACTTCCAGATTTTGGCAATTATGAATAAGTTGCTATAACATCCATGTACAGGTTTTTTATGGATATATTTTCAATTCCTTTGCATAAATACCAAGAAGCATGACTACTGAATCTTTACCTGCATCCATCCAGTAAGAAGGCATGCTACCTGCATTCCCAGAAAGACAACTGGGACTTAACAACTGAAGCTAGATGGGAACCCAGCTCTGTTTCATCCTGAAATCAGTGCTTTTTGGACCACAGCACATGTGACTTCCTGGAGTAGGCAGGGTTTAAGGCTAGTTTACCCATTAGGTACTGTGAAAGCACTGCTTAGGGCTCTTACTACTTTTTGGGGACCATGAAATGTTTCAATTATCTTTAAAGTTAAAAGAAAAAAAAAGAACAGAAACCAGTCTGGATTACATTTATCTCTTTATCAGTGGAGTAATAAAATAGTTTCTAGTATTTCCTATGAATGAAGGGGCCCACAAAGCAAAAATACCTAAGACCTGCAGAAGTCACAATGTTGATTTTGAGATACTGAAAAATTAACTTGTCTCTAAATATGTTCCTACCAACTTTGTGATATCATTGCCTGCCCTCCAGTATTCAGCAACAAAGATGAATCTTTTCTAACAGTTGCTGTTAAAGAGCACCTGATACCTGGTGCCACTCCGAACACATATTGACAAATTAAAGCCTGGAAAGCAGAGTGAGGCTGAGATGTAAGTGGGGCACATTTCTGTGGGAGGGCAGTGAGTGACGTCTGTTAGGGACACAAATGAGTGGTTAGACAGCCTGAGGCTGCCTGGCAGCACCCATGTTTGATTTCAACAAACATTCATGTATTTTTTTTTTGGACTTCTGATTCCTGTTACCTTGACTAGAGATATTTTAAAACAACAGTTACTCAATACCTATGTTCACATACCATACAATGGCCATCATAACATGTTCAATTTTAAATAGACTTCCATGTCTCAGGTCATTATTAATGCATTAAGATAATCTTCTACTATGCAATTTTAGGGGAAGAACAATTCTCATTGGAATATAGGTACATAAAAAATCAAGGGGGCACAAAATATTATTCACATGAATTTTAAATCTCATTTTCCTTTTAAATTGAGCATCCTTATTCAACAATTTTGGTGAAACTCTAGGAGTCCAGTTGTGGCTGTCAAATTGTATTAGCTATGCAGGCAGCTCTGCCTAGGAGCTGTCTAGCTCAGGGCTGACCATGAGACATGGCTGTGTCACACAGTAATTTTGGATGACAGCTTACCCTGAGCTCATAGGAGTCTGGGAGGCAATTATAAGACCAGAGGTCATTAACACTGCATTGGATTATATAATATAATGTAGCACAAATTACATACACACATGGTGGGGTTTTGATTTCTATGAAATAGTGCTGCTTTGTTTCCAAACCAAATGATTTCTAAACTAAATTTCTAAAGTCTTGTGTGATTTATAACTAATATTCTGAGATATGTAT
This sequence comes from Phyllostomus discolor, assembly GCF_004126475.2. Lineage (NCBI taxonomy): Eukaryota > Metazoa > Chordata > Mammalia > Chiroptera > Phyllostomidae > Phyllostomus > Phyllostomus discolor. Next base: position 139,846,263 of record NC_040904.2, read on the forward strand.
ACATATCAAATGTAAGGAATATATATATGTATTATCTTTTATTGTTTTGTTTTCATCTCTCCAATGTATTACTTCTGCTATTAATTTGTTCTAGGAAGTAATGTCCTATGGTGTGGGGAATGATGTACATATTTTATACATGGAAATTTTTGTGCCATTTCATCCAAAAATATACAGATTTAAAATCCAAATCTTTCTACTGAGTATTACAAATAGAATTGGTAGAAGAAGTTTTAATTTTTGAAAGAAGAGACACCAAAATATAGTTTGGGGCATAGCCCAGGGAAGTCATTATAAAAACATTTTGGAGTAGTTAATTTTGTCTGATTTGAGTGCTAGATGGTCAAGTCAGCATGCTTCCATGCCATATGCTTTCCTCAGAGCTATTTTTGATTTGCACAAATGTTAGGTGGTTAGAGAATAAACTTAAAAGATGCTTTTTTGTGGTTGGTGAGGGTGTTGGTGGTGCTCAGTGAGGCTGAATTCCAGCTCATTCTTCGTTTTTTCTCTTCTCTCTCAGGCTGGTTTGCCCTCGTGAGTCTTCATCCAGGGCTCACTCAGGTGTATGGCTGCAGATGCAAGGCCTTGTCAGTTCACCAGTTTAGTGACCCACAAGATTAGAGCGCACAGGTTTTTTGTTTTTGTTTTTGGGTTTTTTTTGCTAAGTAAAGAGTGTTAAAATTGTAATTATGATGAATGGACTGCCATAGATTTCTCTGGAGACTGCTATCTGGTGTCAATGATTTGGAATTAAAAGGTTGATTTTTTCCCTCCAGTCATGCAGCTTTTCCTGACCTGCTTTTCTGAGGTGTAGACTCACTTATTAAATCAAGGCCTTTCAAACATTTCGTTAATGAGAAAATATATCCCCCCACCCCAAATAAACCTCCTTGAGTTAGCATACCATTCTGTAAAGAGTCAGGGAAATCAATAGTCCCTTTTAGTTCTTCTATGTTTAATATTAAATATCAGAAAATGGACTTAAATGTAAGCATGTATAAAAATAGAATGTTCTACATCTGTGCCAAGATGGGCAGCCTGGTAGGCTGTGGTGATTTACTGGGTAGAAAGAGGCATGAAGAGAAGAGGAAGGACGGCCAGATGAAGCTCTGAATCTATACATTCTTCTGACCAGGTGACTTCTACAGAATCTACGTAAGCACCAGAACCGAGTGAATCTGTCCTTTGCCCTTCTGTTTTTCTCTTTGAGAATAACACGTGGGGACCAAGACAAAAGATTGTTTATGCAAACACTGAGAATAACCCACTGATCTAAGGGCTATTATTTAGAATATTAGCAGTTTAGTCACTTTAATTACTCAAGTTCACCCTTAGCTCAGATTCACGCATAGTTCACACTTAGTTCACACTTAGCGGCGTGAAACCACCATAACAATAATGAGGAAGGTTACCTGTGTCCTAGGTAGGGCTTGAAAAGCCTGAGCAATGTTGACACCAGCCCTGACATTGCCAAGAACTAGCATGATCCTTGTTACAGTTAAACCCTTTTATCTAAGTTTTCTCATCTGTGTACTGTGAATAATAAGGATGCCATGAGGACTAAATCATGCAACCGACATAAAGTTTCTACCAACATCCCTGGCCTATTAAAAATGCTCAAAAAACAACACCTTAAGAAGAGGATAAAGTGGGCAGGAAAGAAAGGCAGTAATACTAAAAATGTAGCTGAAATTGAGCAACTTTAGACTTTATGTAATTTAAGAGACTTGTAACTTATAATTAGGAGCACAAGACAATTAGATGACTGTTGGGGAAAAAAACGATTTTATTTTGTTCTGTTTTTTAAAGAAAGAGTGCTCTACCACATGAATTAAGTTAGAATTGAAGGGGATTGATATAGCTAAAAATGATCCACTCCTGAGTAAAAAGTTTGAGTGGTGAATGCCTGAGTGCATTTACCACTTACTGAGAACTTACTGAGTTCAGGGACTTTAACTTGATGAGAACAGGGATTCTAACTTGCTTCCTTTACCACCACCTCCCTTGCACTTACAGTAGTGCCCAACATAGGGACTGCTCACATAAATGTGTGTGTGGTGTGCACGAGTGCATGTTGGTAAAGAACAGGACATTCCCTTCAGTCTGTGGGTACTGTGTGTCCTGACCACTCTTGAAAATTCCAAGGAAAAAATACAGAGTAGGGAAAGTAATTTTGGTCCTTGGGCAAAGTAAGAATTTTGGCAGACTGTGGTTGGAGAACAACATGATTAGCTCAAAATGTTATTGAGTATAATTTGTGGTTGGTAACTGATCCTCGACTCCTGTCTCAGTGAGTCAAAGCAAACTCAGCTCCTTTGAATTCAGACATGGTTTAGACAAATGAAGTTTTCTTCTATCGTTTGTCCTTCACTGTTTTCAGCTTCTTGCAATACTCTCTGTTATATACACTGTTTTATGTTTCATACCATTTTTACTATAAGTTATATTTTTGAAATCTTTTGATGCTGTTATATAAAGATCTAAGCTACTTATGTTGCCTCGATACAGTTCCTTATGTGTACTTAGTACATTTAATTCATCTATTTTATTGTAGATGGAAATTCAGTTGTTCCTAATTCTTGACAACAAAACCTTTTACTCATATTCTCTTATATTCTGATACCTGTAGTAGATATACAAGAGCAAAAGTTAGCAAATATTATTTTCCAAATTCATTTGACTCTGAATTTTTTCTGGGTATTCTGTGGAAATTCTGTTCTGTAGATTATATTTTGAGGGAAAAAAGACTAGAGGAATAACATAGGGGTTAAATATGTATTTTCACTTTCAAAATGAATAAGATCAATATAATATATCCAACAAACAAATGATAAATCCAAATTCACAGGCATTAGGAGCAATAGTATCACTTTATATACATGCAAATAAAGCCTAGCAGATAGTAATGTCATTTTTGTGTAGAATATAGTATATAATATTTCAGAGATAGACAAAGAACAACTACAAATATTAATAATGTCACTCAGAAAAACAAATAACTCTACTTAATTATATCTTTTACAAATTGGTTTGGCATTAAAGTAAAAAAGTTTAGGGAAAGTGAGCCATTCACTGTTACAATAAAGCTTTGTTGAGTGTATATAATTTGTCAGGAACTATTTAAAGTCCTGAGGATATAAAAATAAATGAGATAGCAACCTTGCCTTAAAGAATTATAATGCTTACTTGGAGGAGATGAACACATAACTAGCTTAAATAAAAACAATACCATGAGTGCATTGCTAGATTTTGAACAAGGATTATAGAGCATTAACAAGTTAAGCTGGTGCATTAAGAATAAATTAGACAGGGTGGATGATGGGTAAGAGTACTCTAGGTACAGGAAATAGTATATGAAAGAAAATGAAATCAAGAGATGAAAAAATGGAAAGGAGGAAATAGAAACAGGAAGAAAAATCTCTGGTAGATGCACAAGATACACCCTTTAAGGAAGAGGTTTTGGAACGTCAGTGTATCAATGGTGTTTTTAAACATATATTACTGTGGGTACAGTACTTTGGTGATGAGTTTTGAGTGCTTGTTGGTGATGGAAATCCCTGATGTGTCTCAAATGTGAATTATGAAAGCTCTTTGGGGTCAAGTGAAACAACCAAGTCTAAGTTATCTCTATATCTTCAGCACCTAGCAAGGCTCTGGTATGTAGTAGGTGCTTAATAAATATTGTATGGATATATAGGTAGTTAGAGGAATGATAAATTTATATAATTTGTGCACTTAAGGAATTTGATGATTTTTCATTTTCAGCAAGAATTAAGCAGTGTTTCAGGAATTAAAGAGTTTTGGAATATGGTGGATTATTTGTAAGTGTGACCTTGAGCAATTTATTTATCCATGCTAAGCTTCAGTATCCTTACCTTCAAAATAAGAAAGAGATTAAGTAATTCATACAAAATGCTAAGCTCAGGGAATCTGTACCATTGATCATGCCAAACTTTGGGGAAATAACTTCTGTAGGCCTCAATGAGATAAAAAAATGAAATGTATATTCTTAGAGCAGTTTTAAGTTCACAAAAAAAGTGAAAAGCAAGTACAGAGCCTTTTAGATGGGGGTACTCTGTAACCACACATGCATAGCCTCCCTCATTAAAATCGTCCCCCATTGGAGTGGTACATTTCTAGTAGTTGATGAATCTACGTTGAGACATCATCACCCAGAGTCCATAGTTTATATCATGGTTCACTCTTGGTGTTGTACATTCTGTTCTAAAAATGTATAATGACTAGATGTGTCATGATATCATAAAGAGTATTCCACTGTCCCAAAATCTTCTGTGCTTGGCCTACTTATCCCTTGACCCCCCAGAGCACTCCTGGCAACTGCCTAGCAACTGTTGATCTTTTTGCTGTCTTTGTAGTTCCAACTTTTTTTTTCAGAATGCCATATAGTTGGAATCATACAGAATGTAGGCTTTTTCAGTGTGGTTGCTTTCACTTAGCAATATGCATTTAAGGTTCCTCCATGTTTCTTTCCTGGCTGGATAGCTCATTTCTTTTTAGCACTGAATAATCTTCCTTTCAGTGGATATGTTACAGAACAGACCTGGGGGCTATATGATATACTATTACCAAAAGGGCCCCCCCTTTTTCTCCAGGGGTTCCTCCCCCATACTAGGTTCACTTTGCCCACCACCAGAGGAAAGATGTCTCTCAATGCCAGAGACTGGTGAAAAGGAAAGGAATTATTTATTTCAAAGTTATACAGACTTAGAGTAATAACTTAATGTCTTCGTTAAAATACTAAAGTTCTTTAGAATACCCACAAAGGCACACAGTCCTTCCTTCTCCCTTTTGCCAGGTCTGGTGTACTGGATCTCAGGAAAAGAAGTAGAAGTCTGTGATTCAGGCTTTTTGCACCATCAGCTGTGTCATTGCCATGATCTGCAGTTAATCCAAAGCCATGGGGCATCTTCTCATGGCTCACCAGCAAGAGTCCTTTCACCCCTTTTCTTCCAGGCAAAGTCTCTCCTGCTTTCTAAGTCACATGACAAAAGGGAGCAGCCCAAAGCCACATGGTCCTAATTCTTGCCCAAGCCTCATGGTCCCAACCTCTGCCAAAGCTGCGTGGTCTTCTCCTGGTATGGCTGCTGTGCCTGGGTTTAAATCCCTGCACAGGTCTTCCTCTGCAGCCCCATTTCCAACTTCTCCCACAATCAGTTGCACCTACCAGCATTCCTGTATTCTCCAGCTTTAATGGGCTGTCATAGTAAGTCCAGGCAGGCATGGCCCCATGGTGTGGAGCCAATCATCTTCAAGCTCTCAAGTAGGTGCTATAACCAGGGGGAGTTGCTTCCCAGTAGCATCCTAGATTGAAGTCATTCCCATCCCCCTGGCTCAAAGCATGGCCACAGCTATTTAACATATCTATGAAACCAGTTAAAGGTTATAGATACATTACATGGCCATGCCAAAGGTTAGCTGCAAAGATTTTGCTATGCAAAATAGCTCTCAATGGTCCTGATGTATGTTTCCCATCCCCCAGCTCAGACTGGTGGGGGGTGAGGACATCATATATATTTTTCTCTAATATTTCCTGGATACCCTGAGTTCTGGACCCCATTACAAACCCTCATTTGGGGACCCCTCTTCAGCTGCACCCTGTTACAGATATAGCACAATTTATTTATCTGTTCACCTGGTGAAGGATACCTTGGTTGCTTCCAAGTTTGGGCAATTATGAGTAAATCTTCCATAAACACCCATGTGGAGGTTTTGTGTAAATATTTCTCAGCTCTTTGGGGTAAATATCAATGAGTAAGATTGCTGGATTATATGGTATGAGTATATAGTAGGGTTTTTTTTTTATGTGAGGTATTGTGTTTTTCAGGGTTTTATTAAGATTAATTAGATAATCAATATAAATTGCTTCACAGAGTGCCTGGCATATTGTAAGGGCTCAATCAATGTTAATTATATTTGCTGTTATTATCTCATGAAAGATGGTATAAAATTCAGTTATTTACAGTAAGACTGGAAAAGTAGGTAGAGAAGAGGGAAATGTCAGAAGAAAAGTGTAAAATAATTTGATAGGTAACTCTGTGTGGGGCATCTGCATCTGTTGCAGTCCCAGAGATGCAGCACGTGCTTGTCTAATACTTGTCACTCAGCATGAAAGGAATACCCTTTGTTGGGCCTCCTAGTTCCCCACCCTGGCTTTGGACTAATTAAGAAAGACTATGCAAGGTAATTGTAAGCAATGGTTTCTAACTCTTCAAATAATAAAAGAAGAGTATTGCTAAATGCACTCTAAATCCAAATCATATAAACCTGATCAACAATTAAGGTTGAAATGGTACAGAGGAAAAGCTGTAGACAGAGTCTGGAGAACCATGTTCACAGCCTGACTCACTCTGTGGCTTGCTTGGGAACTTGGACTTAATTCTTACTAATTCAGTTTGCTCCCCATAAAATGCGAGTGAGACTCCCTCATGGTTGTTTAGATAGCAAGATGAGATGATGAATGTGAAAGTAATGCCTGAAATTGGCAAGAAGTCAGTAACTGTAAGTCTAATTTTAATACATAGAGTCACTGAATAGCTTGCTCATAATCAGTGCCTTAATAATAAATAAAAAATGCAAAGTCATTTGGCCCCCATAGCATCTTGACTAATTTCTGTCAAGAGGCTCATTTCTTACAATGGATGAATCTACATGGACACACCATCACTCAGTTTTGAATACCTAATTGCACTTACAGAGTTACATTTTCTCTTATTGTCTATGCATAAAAAGCATTTTCCTCTAATGTAGAGAATTTGGTAATAGAAATACATAGGAGAAAGCAAAAAAATTATATTATTTCACCACCAGGAAATATCCAATTCTTTTTGATTTTTTATATTTCTGTCCATAGCAAGCTAAATATCCATTTATATATTTCTTAAAATTGGTATGTTAAGTATATATATTTATATGTCATCTTATAATATTTATGAGTATTAGTTTACATTTTAGTGACTGTTGATAATACACAATACAAAATCTTTGTCGCTTTCCTCTTTTTCTCTATCAAAACTACATGGTTTATCTAAGGCTTCATTTTTATGGAAATGTTCATTGTTTTCTATTTGTTTATTTCCATGCTCTACTTAAATAATATATCAGGAAATATCAATAGCATTTAAGCTGGCAGTGATTAAGGAAGAAACTCTTATCTGTGATGCCAGCAATGGATTCCCTCATCAGGATTCTAAGCTCTAAGTCTACTCTGAGGCCTTTGAAGTATTCATTTGGGCTGAAGCCACTCAGAGAAATGCAGCAAAATAAGTGGTTTGAAGCAAACAAAAATATAAAGCCTCAACTTTTTCCAGGCTTGCATAATCATCATATTCATTTACTTCATACCAAATTTGCCATTGTGGAGGTTAGGTTAACCAATCCTGTCTCCCCCATTTGGGTTTTTTTTTTTTTTTTTTTTTTTTTTTTATCTTCTAACAGTGGCTTCTTAGCCTACAGTTGAGTTTTCCCAAATACTTAAATATTTGACAAGCATCAGTTTTATTACTCCAAAACTTGCAATTTTTACAACAATATGACCTGTTTATTTTGACGGAAAATAAGTACTAAATTGAAAATTCATTATGACTTAGACATTAAGAGTATAGACAAAGTCCCATTTTTCATGAAGTTTACATTTCAGAAGGAAAGCTATGTATAAATTAAAAGGTTATTGGATAATGTTACTAAGTCTTATGTCCATTTATTATTTTGTAAGAGGTACATTCTCTTCATGTTCTTCACAAATAAATGAACTTCTTAATCTAAATAGCACTTTCAGCAAGATTTTTTTTGATTGGGGTTGGTATTTATTGTTTATTTGATCATTTGTTTAATAATCTAGTATATATAATATAGTCAGAACATTGCTCTACAGAAATAAAAGTATAAGATTTGTTGAGTGGTTAACACAATTAGACAAATTAAAATTATTCTATATTATTACCATACTATACTAATGTTAAGTTTAGTATGATATATCTGACACATTTTGAAATAATTTTTATCCATTCATCTAAACAGTATATTATAATAAAATATGTATGTTAAATATTATAGATGAGCATTTTTTGAACATTAGAATCAAGCTAATTGAATAATATATATATATATATATATACACACACACATAGCTAGGCAATTGAGTCATTTTTTTCATTTTTTACATTTATATTTAGCTTTTAATTTTTTTTAATTTCTGCTGGAATACATTTTTTATACCTAAAGTGTGTCTTCAAATATTTTTATTCCCCTTCAGGAATTTGCTGCACTGACAAAAGAATTAAATGCCTGTAGGGAACAACTTCTAGAGAAGGAAGAAGAAATTTCTGAACTTAAAGCTGAAAGAAACAACACAAGAGTAAGTATAAAACTACCTCTGCTTGCAATTGATTCCATATATGGTTCAGTGCCTTATCGCTTGTATGTGAATAAAAATAAACATTTAAAAACTTCAGGAAGACTTTAAGTAGACATCACTTAGAGTCTGTTGCTTAAAGTAAAGGACAATATACTACAAAACTCAAAACAAGAAGACAGGAATCCTAAATTTTACTCTTGGCTACTAACTCACTATGTTGCCTTAGGAAATGTTCTTATTCTTGTCAATCTTTGCTTTTTTCAATTTTAAAAAGAAAGGCTAAATTTTAATATAGAATTTCAAACTTTCAAATAGTTGTGCTGGAGTGAGAGACCTATACCCCACGGCTGGAGATGGGCCACGCGGTAGGTTTGAGAGAGGAGCCAGAATTTCGGTTATGAGGTACTAGGAGGGAGTGATGTGCCATTGGTGCTCCCCTCCCCCAGCAAAGTATTTATTTAAAAAAAATTTTTAAGTGTTAAAATGAAAAACCACTGGAACAGAAATCTCCTAGGTAAAGGAGGCATATCTTTTCTGTTTCAGAAGATTGTCATGTAGACTTTCATTTCTGGTATTCTGATTTTATGAAACTGACGGAATTTACTATATGCTGCCCTTGGAAACCCATGTGTTGTTTCATCTCATGACATTTAACAGTAAAATTTAGAATTTGATCAATGATGCTGTATTTTCTAGTTATGAAGTCACTGAATTTCATAAAATGTATAAGTTGCCATAGTACCCATAAATGAGAGCAGTTTTGTACTAAAGAACATTGAGAAAAAACGCTTTTGTGTGGATAGAGTTCAATTTTATATGCATTAGGTGAAACATATTTTAAATGTTAGAATTCTAACAAATGCATGCTGAGAAAATAATGTATAGTTAACATATTCATTCATTTTATGCTTGATCTTCAAGAGCAATATACTAAGAATGGCTTCACTGACAGAGAGCTTGTGCTTCTAATGAGAGGTGCCATCACTTGAACAATGAATACATGATCCAACCCAGTCTATCTCCTTATTCATCAGGGGCTCATCTCACAATAAAGAGAATTCATTCAGCGTGCACACAGGAATCGGTTTTCACTGAGACTTTGATGAGCCCGTCTTGTGGACTGCCTCAAACAGGACATAGCAAGCAGTCTTTAGTTCATGTTAGTAGATCACGTCGAAGAGCAGTCAGATTACTTTTTCTGTTTCTTTCTTCCTCTATATGTTTTCCCACCCTTGATTTTTTAAGTACACTTTAAAAAAAAAACAAATTTAAAGTTTATTTCTGCCATGATATTTATTCTGCCTCATTTCATTGTTTTCTATTTTAACACTTTTGGCTACATTCCCTGATGTAGTACATTATGGGCGGCTGAGCTCACCAGAAGTCCTGCCATAATAAATAGCAGAGAAAGGATTTGAAACTAAGGCAGAATAACTCCAGAGCCCAGACCCTTTCTCGAAACCTACCAGCAAAATTATTCAAGTTAAATCCATGAAAACAACTCCAAGATTTAGTATAACTTAGAGGAGACATTACCTAAGCATAGACCAATGTAGTACAGAGTGTGTCTTTTTCCTTGATTGTGACTAATTTCAGAGAACTAGGAGATTTGGGGACAGCATCCACACAGTTTTTTCATCAGATTACATTCCAAGAGACGCAAAAGTACATGTGGCTATCATACCTGCAAAGGAACTCAGGTAATTAAAGAACTAAAGCAAGCTATATTTAAAATACCTGTTCAGGAGTCAAAGAGAGCAAAATAGAAATATTAAGTTCTACTAGGATAATAGAAATTGGTTTTAAACATCATAATAGTTACTTTGAAAGCATGAATAAACCTGGAAAATATATTTTTTCTTTTTAAATTCATTTTAAAATTATTATTGACATACAAGGATATGTTAATTGCAGGTGTACAAAATAGTGATTAGACATTTATGTACCTTATGAAGTCATCACCACAATCTATGTAGTGCTCATGTGCCACCATTCATGGTTATTACAATACTAGTGACTATATTCCCTGTGCTATGCTACTTTATAGTCCTGTGACTATTTTTATAATTGATGATTTGTACTGCTTAATCCTCTTCACATTTTTGCCCATCTTCCAACTGGAAACCATTTTTCTACCTTCCTTAAAAGCAGTTACATGGAGGATTTTTGTTGTTGACTACGTCAAAAAAATTATGGAGATTTCCTTGTTCAAAGTATCAATTGTATGACAACTACCTAACTTATATAACCATCTCTCATCTCCTTCACCACCAAAAAAATATCCAGGGCTGAAAAATTAGATATATATTCTCTCTTCCCCATAATTCCTTATTAAATGTTGCTAAATGCAACAGTTTTATACATTTTATATAATGTTTTTCTTCTACATGTTGTCTCTTTCTTCTTGCTATAAATACCTGCTTTTTGGTCATGGAGAGAAAGCAACCAGCTAGTATTTTCTTCTCACACCTGCAGAATATTTGATTGGTGTTAGATTGTGAGAAACTTTAAAGCAGAATTGCATGTTTTAATTTCCAGGGTTCTCATAAATTGTGACTCTTCTCTTTCTACCTTGAGTGTTAACATATGGGTTGAAATAATGCACACACACAAAAAAACAGACACAAAGAGAACTTGTAAGTAGATACAGTTATGTGTTAATTTTGATTATCATCAAAAACAATAGATCAGAAAGGGCCCTCCTATTTGATATATGAATGAATTATATCTTTCTTCCAAATAGAAAGCAGAAGTTGCAAATGGAGTCGATTGAATAGAGTTTATTTAATATATCAAGTTATAATAAGGATAATTACATAATAGCTAAATTAATTATGTGCAGAGTGTTTTTAAGTCTCTCACATGTTTAACCCACTTTATTCTTATGGTAATCCCACTTTCCCCATTTCACTGATGAGAAAACTATTGTAGTAAGTAACTTGCCTCAGGCCACATGACTTCTGACACACCAGGGGAATACACTGCTCAGCCTAACCACAAGCTGTGTATTTAAGAAACCACATTCCTATTTCCTATGTCATTCATGAATCATATGTGTTACAAGGAATTGTGTTTAGGGAAGGGCAAAGTTTTTCTTTTTCTTTTTTGTAATTCATTCCCAATCTGTTCAGTAATTGATTCTTGTATCAATTGTGTAGAAAATAATGTACTAGGTATTTATTGTGATGTCTGAGCTGAAAGTTGTGGCCATTTATCATTTTGTCACTAAAGAAACATCTGATCCCCTGCCTCGGAATTTGAGTGAATGAAAAAAAAATATGAGTGAATGAAAGAAATCAAAGAAATAACTAGAGGTGCTCTTAAATCCATCTGCTTCAAGTAATTAAATTGAGTATATCCAAATAAAATTATCTTAATGTTATTCTTGGTTGTACAAAAATTATAGTAGGTATTTACATAAATATTTAAAGAAGCTGTATTATTTAATATTTCCACATAATAAAATATAGAAAAAGTGATTAAACAAAATTTGTTATTCCTAAAACTTTTCTGACCATAGTTAGACAAGTTATACTTATAAAAAATAACTTAATCTGGCTATTATTTCAACTTTTTCAAGTTGACTACTAAGATTTAGCAAGTTTTTATTTTTCAGAATTATTTGAATTAATGAAAAGGTGAAGGGAAACCAAAAATGTTAACATAGTTACTATCTTTTCATATCAGAGCAGAAAATTGTTATTGTTGTTTCAGAACTGTTTCGATTGTTTCTGTGGCCAAAGATCAAAAGCTGATTATGTTATTGACAGTGTTTAACCAGATAGTTATAGTTATATTGAGAATATAACTATTGCCTAACTTTGAAAAAGAAGTCACAATTTCAAGAGTCAGAAACAGTATAGCTATAATTTCATCTCATGGATCACAAAGTTAAAGAATTAATTGTTAATTCAAATTAAAGACTTAATTCTAAACCTATTTTACAATGCCCATACTTTTATTTTGATCTAAAGGAATTATATAAATGTTCAAAGGCACTTGCCATCATTAAAGAAAAGCTTCCCATTCTTGACAACCTGTTGACACAAGTTAATAAAATTCCTCCAATTACATTTCCTCAATGAGTAGAAAATACAGTCCAATTGAGGGGAATAAAAAAGACCCTAGCGATGAAAATGAGGTAAAGATACATATGTACATATACATGGGTGCATGTATACATATTTGGGAATGTACAATAATGGTATAAAATAAATGCACTAGTGAATAAGACAGGACATATGCCCCCCCCCCAAAGCATTGAGACTTCAATGTAGGACTTAAACATGTACCTAAGAAACATAGGGAACTGTAAACAGTATTTGAGATTAAAACATTTTGAGTGGCCTGAGCATGAAAGGAACTAGTTTGAAGTTTTGTTTTGTTTTTTTCCCAGATATTAACATTGAGTTATATGACTAGATTATAGAAGCCAAGTTGGTTTATGGGGAAGAATGTATTTCTACTTGAACACCATTTGTGATTGAAAATAACTGTGCACAAGGTTATGTCAAATTCAGATTTAAAAGGAAGATGTAAAGTTTTTTAAGCATATTTTATTGATTATGCTATTACAGTTTTCCCAATTTTTTCTCCCCTTTCTCCCCTCTCTTCCCTGCACTCCCCAACCCTCCAGCAATCCCCTCCCCCCTCTTAGATCATGTCCATGGGTTGTACATATAAGTTCTTTGGCTTCTCTGATTAGTTTTAGAAATTTAGTTCAATCAACCAAGATGGCAGTGTAGGTAGATAGACATTGTCTCCTCATACAACCAAAAGAAGGACAGCAACAAATTTAAAAACAAAAATTAACCAGGACTGCCAGAAAATTGAACTGTATGGAAGTCCAACAACCAAGGAACTAAAGAAAAAACATTCATCCAGACCAGTAGGAGGGGTGGAGATGGGAAGCCAGGGTGGAGAGAACTCTCAGCAAGTTGGTGGCGGGTGAACTGGGCAGTCCCACATTTGTGTGCAGATAAACTTGGAGGAACAACTGGGGAACAATATAGACTGTGGAACCCAGGGTTCCAGTGCAGGGAAATAAAGCTTCAAAACCTCTGGCTGAAAAACCTGTGGGGGTTGAGGTGGCAGGAGAAATTCCCAGCCTCACAGGAGAGTTCACTGAAGAGAACTTCAGGGTCCTAGAACATACACAAACCACCCACATGGAAATCAGCACCAGAAGGGCCCAATTTGCTTGTGGGTAGCAAGGAAAAGTGACTGAAAGCTGCACAGAGCTGAGCAAGTGGCATTGTTCCCTCTCAGACCCCCCCTACACACACATACACTATCATGTAGGGAGGTGGGTTGCCCCACCTGGGTGAACACCTAAGGCTCTGCCCCTTACTACATAACAGGCACATTGAGACAAAAAAATGGCCCAAATGAAAGGACAGATCAAAGCTTCAGAAAAAGAACTAAGTGACAAAGAGATAGTCAACCTATCAATTGCAGTGTTCAAAGCACTGGTAATCAGGATGCTCACAGAAATGGTTGAGTATAGTCACAAAATAGAGGAAGAAGAGGAGACTATGCAAAGTGAAATAAAGAAAAATATACAGGAAACCAATAGTGAAGAGAAGGAAACCAGGACTCAGATCAACAGTTGGGAGCAGAAGTAGGAAAGAAGCATTCAACCAGAATAAAATGAAGAAACAGAATTCAAAAAAATGAGGAGAGGCTTAGGAACCTCTGGGACAACTTTAAATGTTCCAGCATCTGGCTCATAGGGGTGCCAGAAGGAGAAGAGGAAGAGCAACAAATTGAAAACTTATTTGAAAAAAATAATGAAGAAGAACTTCCCCAATCTGGCAAAGGACATAGACTTCCAGGAGGTCCAGGAAGCTCAGAGAGTCCCAAAGAGGTTGGACCCAAGGAAGTACACACCAAGGCTCATCATACTTACATTAGCCAAGATGAAAGAGAAGGAGAGAATCTTAAAAGCAGCAACAGAAAAGGAGAGAGTTGCCTACAAAGGAGTTTCCAAAAGACTGTCAGCTGATTTCTCAAAAGAGACCTTACAGGCAAGAAGGGGCTGGGAAGAAGTATTCCAAGTCATGAAAGGCAAGGACCTACATCCAAGATTACTCTATCCAGAAAAGCTTTCATTTAAAATGGAAGGCCAGATAAAGTGCTTCCCAGGTAAGGTCAAGTGAAAGGAATTCATCATCAGCAAGCCCTTATTATATAAAATGTTAAAGGGACTTATTGAAGAAAAAGAAGAACATCAAAAATATGAAGAGTAAAATGATAACAAACAACTATCAACAACTGAACCTAAACAAAAATGAAAGCAAAAACAAACTAAGCAAACAATTAGCACAGGAACAGAATCACAGAAATGGAGATCACATGGAGGTTATCTTACAGAGGGGGATGGGGACAGTGGGAGAAAGGTACAGGTAATTAAAAGTATAATTGCTAGGCATAAAAATAGTCAGGGGGAGTTTAAGAATAGTATAGAAAATGGATAAGCCAAAGAACTTATACGTATGACCCACGGACATGAACTAAGGGAAGGGTGGTTGGATGGGGTTGCAGGGTAGAGGGGAAAAAGGGGAGAAAAAAATGGGACAACTGTAATAGCATAATCAATAAAACACATTTAAAAAAATATTATTTATAAAAAGAAGTTTAGTTCAAAAGTTTCCAGTGATTCTGTATATCTGTAGGCCTGTATGATGTATGTTTCTTTGTGTACATATATTGGTGGTGGTCATTTCAAGGGAATTCCAACATAAAATTACTGTATTTTTCAGACCATAAAATGCACCTAGGTTTTAGAGGAGGAAAATAGGAAAAACATTTTGAAGCAAAAAAATGTGGTAAAATATTTAATAACATAAATAACATAATATTTCACCAATGTAGGTGTAAACAGAACTCAACAGCATCATTAACAATTATTCCTCCCAAATTGGGGGGGGCAGTTGCATCTTATAGTCCAAAAATATGGTAATCACCATTCATATATTCCCTGCAAATTTTTGAGTGTACCCCTGCAAGCTTTATTAAAATTTAGACTAAAGTGTAGCTCCCATAAAAAATACACTTAGTAGATTGTTAGAGTCATCTTAGATGATTTTCTCTTTATTTTTAATTTATTTTCATTTGTAAGCTAAAGCCGCAGATACCTGCTATAGTAGAATATTTTAAGCCAAATGCTCCAGGCTAATTTACATTTCTTATTAAGTTAGATTCTTAAGTACTAAGCGCGTATTATATGGAATATTTTCTTAGGTACTGAGGAGTATTCAAGATAAGTTAAATTAACCCTTTAAGGAGTCTATTTTATATTGATGAAATACATTTGGTTTTGTGTACAGGTGAGAGTTCAAAGCTACCTATAACAGTACAGCTTAACTGTTTTCATCAAAATATTAACTAAGGCATATAAGAAATCTCTACTGAACTTCCATGCACAATCCTAGGACCACATTTCTTGGTCTTGTGAATGTTTCCCACATCCCCAGCCCCAGTAACATGCAGCCTCTGCTGCTACCTGTGCCTGCAATATAGGTGGATGCTCCATACCCAGCACGTTTCCTCATCTGAAGGCCTCAGAATCTGTCCTGAGCCTGTTGGTTCCGGTTGGCTGACTCTTAAGTCACATATCTGCCACCTAGTGGCAGACATGACTGAGAAATGTTTCTTGGATCCTATATTACCAGGCATTCAGAATGTCACTCAGAATGTCATTCAGATATCATTCAGAATGTGGGGAATTATTAAATATGGTGGGTAAAAAATTGGGGGCAACCACAAATGTCAAGTCTAAACTATAATCCAACTTTTACCATATGCTTTTCTGTATTAAAAGTCTAAACAATAGTAATACTGACATGCATCAACCTAACAAATAGTTATAGCATGTCTGTAGATGCCAGGAACTAAGCCAATATCCAAATACAAATATCAAAATGATCATGACAGAAATGGTACCTACCCTCATGGAGTTTATATTTCAGTGAGGAAACAAAAAGATTTAGAGAAACTGTTCTTAAGGAATTACGCATGATATGTTATGAAGAAATAAAATAAAGCAAGACATTCAAATAGAGAATTACGAAGGCTGGGAAGAGGAGAGACCTATTTTACACAGAGTAGTGAGCAAAATTTTCTTTGAGAGGATGATAATTAAACTGAGATTAAAGAATGAGAAAGAGCTGGCCAACTGAGGAGCAAAGGCAGAGAATTCCAGGCAGAGGATTCAATATGTGCAAAGGCTTGGCATATTGAGGAACCAAAAGTAGGCTGGAGTGGTTAGAGCATACTTTGTCAGAAAAAGACTAACACCAAATGATGCTGGAAAAATAAGCAGAGTACAGTTCATACAATTCCAACTACATGAAACAGCTTGGATTTAACCAATACAGGCATGCATCTATATAATTCAAGAGGAGAAAACCATGAATAAAATCAGAGGTTGATGAATAAAGGGAAAATTCCTTGAAATATTAATAATTGTGCCATCTTCATATGGAATTTCTATTACCATTTTGACCCTTAAGTATGACTTCTCTCTACTGATCTATATAAGTTTAAAATCTCAGGTATTTGTGTTCTTTTGTGCCAATGGCATGGCCAAGTTTTCTGACACTTGGAACCATAATTAGAAACAGTAAATGTAGAGAAATTAACTTACTAAGCACTAAGAAACATGATACTAATATGTGACACTAAATCTAATAGTGGCGTTGTAAAAACCAGAAATTTTCATTATAGCCCTGGCTGGCATGTCTCAGTTAGTTGGGCATCATCCTGCAAAGTAAAAAGTTGGTTCAATTCCCAGTCAGGGCACATGCGTGGGTGCAGGCCAGGTCCTGGTTGCGGGTAGGTGAGAGGCAACCCATTGTTTCTCTCACATATCAAGGATTCTCTCCCTCTCTTTCTCCCTCCCTCCCCTATCTCTAAAAATAAATAAAATCTTTTCTAAAAAAAATT
The DNA here is from genome assembly GCF_004126475.2 of Phyllostomus discolor. Classification (NCBI taxonomy): domain Eukaryota; kingdom Metazoa; phylum Chordata; class Mammalia; order Chiroptera; family Phyllostomidae; genus Phyllostomus; species Phyllostomus discolor. Next base: position 139,863,583 of record NC_040904.2, read on the forward strand.
TCATTACAGTGTAAGCTTTAGGAAAAAATCCTGAAAAAAAAAAGAATATCATTCTGTTTCTTTCTTTCCACCCCAGTATCTTATATTTGCTTTTTCTTGTTTGAGTAACTTCTGCTTTATTTTGCATAAACACCATTTGTTAGCCTCTGATTTCACCATCCTTCTAAAAAGCTCTCCTATAAAACAGACTGGTCATGTATTGTTCTTCTGTGGTAACATTTTAATACTGATAACCTGGTAGTTTTATTATTATTATTTTCTTTACACGTGTCTTTGTTTTTAGTGGCAAATCTCTTATAAAACAAAACAAAAGTGAATCCCAAGTCACAAAACATTTCAAAGCAAAATTTCTCCAGGAAAGAACATAGAGTCTGGAACATAATTGAAACACTATCCACTGGACTTTTATCTGTTCCTGACGTGAATCTGCCCCAGTGACTACTCTGGGCAATGCAGGTTCTAGACTACTCAGTTTAAAAATGATGTACACTGAAACTAATATAATATTGTATGTCAGCCTTAACTGAAAAATAAAAAAGGATATAAAAATTGTCCTCTAACTTTTTTTCCCAAAATGACTATTGCAAATGTCGGTTTCTGTATTCCAGTTGATTGCATACATTTTTCTATGACATAATTTAATAATAATAGAACATATAATCATTAGTGATTATCACCATAGTTACTAGAGCAGCATGTGATTATGATTATCACTGTAATCAATATACAACATGTGATTATTTATCATTATAATCACATTTAAAGCCAGGTGATGATTATGCTCATTTCCTTCTATTAAACATTTTTAAATAACCAAATATAAATGAAATTAATTTGTCTTTAAACACTGTTAACAAGATGATCATACATTATACAATATTTTTTAATAATTTTCATATTGGATCACACATATGTTGTGTTCTACTACTGAATTCATACTGAAATGACTGCATTATCTAAATGAGTGCATAAAATTAGCATTATATTTTTAAATTCAGTAACTTGTTATGTGATAGCAATGAAATTTACCTTTAATGTATTTTATGAACCTTGGTTTAGATACAGGTTTGTACTTCTTTGCTGCTGACCTGTGTTATAATCTGAGGTTATCATTAGATATTATTTAACCTTCAGTCTGTTAAGGTTGAAGTCACTTATAAGTATTAGTGACTTGTATCTATCTATACCATAATATATTTTCTGTTAACCCCACAGCTGTTACTGGAGCATTTGGAGTGCCTTGTGTCTCGGCATGAAAGGTCCCTGAGAATGACGGTGGTAAAACGGCAAGCCCAGTCCCCCTCGGGAGTTTCCAGTGAAGTTGAGGTTCTCAAGGCCCTGAAATCTTTGTTTGAGCACCACAAGGCCTTGGATGAAAAGGTGCAGTATTGTAAAAGGATTCTTACAATTTTATGTGTCAATTCTACTCCAAAAAATCTAATTTAAAAAAATTTATCTACTAAATGGAAAAAGGTAGAGTATTGGCAAAAGTTTTCAGCTTAACTGTCTCTTCGCTGAGGATCACAGCAGCTGTGCTCCTCGTCTTCAGCCATGATGCACCTGACTCCTGAAGTCCATCAGTTCAGAGGGACATATTTGAGTTATAGGAGAGTCATTTTTAACAAATGCAACAGTATTATTGTGTGTATATTGGTAATATTCATACCTCTATCTTTTTAGTATCACTGAATCTATGGCTTATTGAGTTAGACTTCTGTTATGGTACATTACGGTCCTGTTCCAGAAAGTCAATTGAAATTTAATGTTGTCATTTAGCCTCTCTCTCTCCCCCCCCACCCTCTCTATCTCATTTTCTCTTCCCCTCCCCATCTCTGAAATGTGTGTATATAGATGCCAACACTGGAAATTATTAATGAGCAATTAAACATATTTTGAGGTATATATTGGAACAAATCACTTTTTAGTCTCTAATATCATAGTTATGAATTCACATTTTTAAGTCTCTGCATGTCAACAGCATAAAGTATTAGTAGAAAAACCTACTTTAGATCTTCTTGAAAACAGCTATAAATTCCTTTCAGCTATTCCTCTGATATGTTTTACTGACATAAATAAGCCAATATGATGATAATATCCTTTGCAGATGAGTAAGGCTTATGACATGATTTCCATTTTGTAAATTTTAAAGAATGAAAATTTTAAAATTAATACAACTTTAGGACTTTGTAGAGTGGGAATTGGGTCACTTCATTGTAAAACATCTGACAAGCTCTGAGCATTAAAATCCAAAGTAGGGATTATTACAAAGTGATAGGTTTTGACATGCAGACACTGTAGCTCTATTTAATGTTTATTTGCATGTATATTTTTATCATTGGTCTTTCAGCTGTTCTTTGAGTAGGGGATTATATGGAGTGTGTTCATAATGACAACTATAATTCTATCTTCCATATTATTAAGAGGAAATTATTTTAGTTCTCATTTTAGCTATGAGAGGCAACTAGTTTATAAATAATTTTGAATAAAGCCAAATGAAATTATATAAAGATCCCGGATAAATATAATATTAACTAATATGGCTTATCAAGTAATCATTTAATATACTTAATGTTGTTTTATATTATATCCCCTTTCTTATTATAAAAGTACATTGTTAAGAATTTTCAAGCCTTTATAGAATATATGTTATGTGTCAAATTCCTTGGCAGGCATTTGTCACACAAAGATAAATAATACATTCTTTTTACAACTGAGGAGTTTATAATTAGTGTTGGACATTCACATGTCAATAACAGGCACTGCTAAGAAGAGATATGTACAATGTGATATGTAGTCACAGAAAAAGTTAGTACTTTTTTTGCTTGAAAATGTGACAAGAAAGTCAAGAATGTATTCACAGAGGTGACATTTGATCTGGGTACTTAAAATATGTCAAGGTTTTTTGAGCAGAGAAATATACTCTAAACAATATGAACAATATATAAAATAACCCAAAACTATAAGAAGAGCATGGCCTGTTCAGGGAAAATTTAACATGACTTGAATGAAAAAGATACTTGACAATGTGTGGTTTGGGATGCTCCCTAGAAGCGCCCCATACTGTTTAAATGAGGAATACCTTTATGAAGGAATGAATAAAAAGCAATAAACAGCTTTTAAGAGAAACAACCTGATGGGTATGAGTACATTTAGGAAGAAAATGGTTGTCGTACAACTTAGTATGTAGAGATGATTGCTATAAGTTCAGTGAGCATATCATAATTAAAAGAAATATTTCTTACTATAGCCCCAGAAGCTGTAACAAGGTATAATAACTTACCAGTGGTGCCTTGCATACCAGTGAGTTTAGGAGCAAATGAACTGATTGTCAACTAAGTAATGATGAACATCCTAAAGAACAACTTTTATGACTTTGGGCTCTGACATTGGATGGACATGTATGAGTGGCTTCTCTAAGCATCTTCTTCTGAATGAGGAGAGAAAAATAGCAACTACCTCATTGAGTTATGCAAATTAGATATGACCTGACATGCAAAGCTCTTAGCCCATGCTTAGCATATGTCAAGTGCTCAGTGAATGTTAATGAATATTACTATTAATATGCATGTTTCAATATTAACAAAACTTTCAAACTATGTAAAAATACTGTTATCACTGTTGATTCTCATGCTTGTCTTAAATAGTATTTCATTTAGTCATTGAGGAATTACTATGTACCTAAGCAACTTTATAAATAAGTTTCCTAAGAATAGCTCGCAGCTTCTCATGATGGTAGGAATGGAAGAGGAAACAGATGTAAAACATATAAATTCTAATTTGAGCTATGGATAATATATTCCAGTTTAAATAGAAGATCAAATGAAGATGCAATTAACCATACCTCAAGGGCAAGAAACTACCAACTTAATCACACAGGGCTTAGAACCCCTGAAGAGTTAAATACAGGGGAAAAGTCTGAGCGTGCTCTGGACAGCACAGTGACTGGCAGTCTTCATTGCTGATGCCCTTATTTATACATCCACTGAGTTGTAGGGTGGAAGTTTTACAATTAGCTAAGACCAACAGTAATTTTGAGAGCACTCTCCATCACCAATTCTGTGGGCTGGAAGAAATGAGAAATATATATATACTTTGTTATCACTCAGATATCATTGACTATTTTTTAAAATAAGATATGTATGGGAACTATAGCAAAAATATTAAATATATATACATTTTCCCTTTTTTTCTGTGATCTAATATCACAGTGCCAAAACTGTATTTGAACTTCTGGTATTCAGAAATTTTTTCACAAATGTTGTCATGGGATTGAAAATTCCAAAATGAAACCCTGTCAATGACTTAATTTTTATTTCAAACATATGCATATCCCACAAAAGTTTCCTTTCATTCTGAAACAGATTTGTCATGTTTAGGGACATATTTTAATTCCCAGGAATAAAATTTCTGTGGTCTTGAAACATCTTTTGGGAAAAAAATTACTTTATTTTTATATAATTATGAAGAAAATAAATATAACATGAAGTTATATATCAAATATTCTAGCTTTACATAAACTATGTGGGGGGTTCCACTATAGCTATACAAATAAGTACTCAATATGTCTTAAAGACTATGCAGAAACTGATTAATTGAACATGATTAAATAGTAAGAAAAAAACAGAAAAAATTAAGTATCGAGACAAAGCTGTCAACTGTGTACTTACATTTAGGGGAAGAAAGCAAATCCAAGAAGAAAAATAAAGATAATTATGACATTCCCCTGATGCTATGCTCAGAGCAAAAAGCTAAAAGGCTTATCAAAAATACTATTTTTCCATCAGTGGAGTTCCAGCTATGAACACAGGGTAAACTATCAGTGTCCTTTAAACCATGGACAAGTTACCCTCTTGTCCTACCCATTTTTTCTTACTAAGTTTAGCTGAAATTAGTGCATAATGAATTAAATACATTCTCATATAAATGTGAATAAAATTTCATATTAGAATGTACTGATACATGAGCAATTTTACATTTATAGCATTAATTCAAATATATATTTATAACTTTTTATTTTCTTGTAAAAACGGCTTCAGATTCATTACTTTGTAAATGATATAATCTCAAGTTATAAATGCTATTCTAAATTGATTGAGGGGTAACTCAATTTTCTTAAAGACTCAATATAATGAAAATATACATGTTTAATTTGTGGTAAATAGGAAACAGTCTCAAACAGATTCTAGGATTTTCAGTTGAGCAAAGAAAATCAGGAAGATATTTTAACCTACAAGATAGCCTGGTTTCAGTCATTTCTTATATGATTTGAATAACTCTTTTAGAAACATTCCAATGTGTTAGCATATCTTTTAGGAAGTGGGGATAAAACTTTACAACCATCCTCATTAAATATCAAGCACATCTCCTAACATTTTTACTCATATCTTTGTTCCACATATCAGCAGTCCTACTCATTTACCTGCCTTGGGGAAATAGGAAGATTTGTTTTTTTGGCATCTACCCAAGATGTTCATTAAAAAGTATTCCCTAAGTCAAATCACCAAAAAGTTCCTTCCAAGTAGCTCTTGTTCAGTCATTAATAAGAGCTAGTTTTATGCATTTTTAGGTACATTTGGATATTTGTCCAGCAGCACTGGTACCTGGCAGTCTGTCTAGCACACCGAGATATCATGGAAGAATCTACAGAATTGTCTTTGATATTAAATATCCATTTATGTATCTATATTAACAGTTTTTGGAGAATTTGAGCATAATGAAATACAATTAATGTTCAACTCCACTCAGACATTTATTCTTTATTATTCAAGATTATTTCAGGAATTCAGTGCACCCAGTCACCTGAATATGTATCAGATATCATTAGACAGTACAAATATGTGATTGATATTTTTAAAGAATGTCAAATTACATTCTAGATTTATCTAGTGCTTTTTATTTGTTTGCTTATTAGAAAATAATGTTATAACTCCAATTTAATATTATGTGTTTCATATAATATTTAATTTATATTCTCCATTAACTCTTACAAAGAGAAAAATACCATTCATTAAAACACACACTATATGAATTACCAAGATTATAATAAATTTAAAGTTTATAAATATAATTATATACTAAAATACATATTCACTATTCAAATACTATAACATTCCCATGGGAAAATCTTTGTTAATTCATAAATACTCAAAACTCACCATAAATTACATCTTAAGTTGAAGCTATAAATTTTGTTTTTTTTTTTTTCTTAAGGAAAATTAAACTGCTGTAGTCATTCATTTGAAATCAGTCAAATTTATTTTTCTAAATTTTCTTATAAATGTACTTTTACATGATAAAAATATTTACTTTTGAATAAATGTAATATAGAGCATATATAACCATGTAATAAATATAACAATTTGAGAAATTCTAAGAAAGCAAAAATAAAACACTGAGTTTTACTTGTTTATGAAACATTTGTAAATCATAATTGTTTTCAAACTAAATGTGCAGAGTCTTTAGTTCTATAAAATATAAGGTTTGACCTTTGGTATCTGGAAGCTAGCTAGGAATTCCAGAACAATTTACTTTTGAATTCCTTCATAGCACTGTAGACCTCTAATCAATACAAAGCATATGAGCCACACACAGCATATTTTAAAGTCTAAGAATCACTTCCTCTTAGACAAATCATTTGTGAAGCTAGATAGTCAATGCCAGATGCAAACAGATTTATTATTTTAGAGAAATAGAAAGTTTTCCTGCTTACTTTTTATGCTTAATCAGAGACCATTTTTCAGATGAATTTATAATATACTTTTGAACTTTGCCTCCACTTACCATGAATCAGAATTGAGAACAAGATGGGTATACCTCCAACTCCACGGGAAAATCTATCCGTGACCTACTAAAAGGACTGACTTACAAGGAAATCTTTTGACACAGTGAAACTATGAGGTGACAATGTATTGCTGAGCACTTAGGACTATAAATAGTTGAATAATAGCCCACTGTGACTGTCTCTGATAACACTAATGGTGGATTAACAGCTTAACATGCATGGGATGTACATTACGGCACATATTATATTTCGGTTTTTCTTCTAGGTAAGGGAACGACTGAGGGTTTCTTTAGAAAGAGTCTCTGCACTGGAAGAAGAACTAGCTGCTGCTAATCAGGAGGTAACACACCAAACTTTCTCCTCTTTTGAGGTGCAATATAGCTAACATAGTATCTCTCATGTTGTACGTCATGTTTATCAAAACTGTCACAGAAAAGTAAATTACATTCTGTATATGCCACTGGACAAGGCCTCTTGCCTCTGGTGCCAGAGTCATGTGTTCTCATTTCTGGTGTTCTCATCTGCCAGGGACAGGCGAACGGAAATTTGAGAAAGGCTAGTGACCTGTGAGCCAGTGCGATGGGGCTTCCAAAGGCCTGCAGTCAGAATGCCGGTCCTTCTGGGAAGGAAAACACAGCTCCCAAGTTGGAAAACATGTACAATGTCTGTTAGACTCAGAAAACGTTACAAATAAAGCTGATTCCTTGGAGATATAAATATATTTTTCCCTGAGGTCCTTGTTATTCTTATCTTCTAAAAGCATGGTATCCATGTTTAGTGGCATCATTGAATCCATTTCTTTTGATCTCATTCATGACTCTAAGGAAGTATTTTATTTATGGTCTCAGATTTAAAGAGTTGTCTTTCTTTAGAAGATTTTTTTCTTTTTGTTATTAGTGGATAAATGAACTTGGACATTAGGATATATAACAAATTTATAAATATATATAACACATTTAATCTGTGTAGACCACTAAAATAGCCTCTCTCTCTGTCACACACACACACACACACATTTTATTAGTAAGGCTATTTTTTCAGTTTATTCCAGTAATGTAAATATTATTACTAGTAATAGACCTACTAAAATAATTCAGTAATTATTGAATTACTTAAATAACTAAAGAAGTGGGAGGTTAATATAATGAATTATATATTATAAATGAATTCTTAACAAAATAATATTTATTAATAAAATAATTCTACAGACATGAGCAAATTCACACATTTTTCAAACAGGCTAAAAATCTTATCCAGTACAAACTCTCTGTTCCTTAAAATAAGCTGAGGCAACTGAGAAAGTTTACATATGCTTTTGTTTGTTCCAGGTTAACAATTCAAACTTTAGAAATAATTGATTTAACTACAGGAAGAATTAGTTCCGTGTGAATTAAAGGCTAGCAGTAGTAAAAGCATAAATGGTGTCACAACAGTTTAAAATGTACCCGATAGTTTCAACAAAGGGAAGAGAGTGGTACTTCCTAGTAAAGAGCCTGTGAGATAATGGGTAATGACAAAAGGAACTCAGTCCTTCTATGAGAGAGAATATGCAAATTATCTGTAAAGTGAATGTGCTTATTCTTAGAATGCACAAGAAGAAAATATTAAGTGTTTGTATTTTATCATTGTTAATTTTGACTTTCATGTGTGTGTATGTTTATTTTGGATGAATCAAAAATATTTTATTGATAAGGGTAAACAAACTAATTTGAAAGTCTTGCCTAATATGGCAGTGATAAAGTTTCTATTCATCATAAACAAAGGTGTAATGGGACTTCTTGACTAAAGTATTTATGCTGAATAAAAATGTTCCATACATTCAAGTGAGGCTCTGAAACTGCTCCAGAAATGGCAACTCAATAGTCCAGTTGCCTATACCAAGGGAAAACAGCGATTGAGAACAAAAGAGGAGAAAAGATGCTTGACTGCTGTATTCAATGCAGTTTTAGCCCTGAAATATTACTACAGTCTCCTCTAGGCAGTATGGCACAGAGAACGCTTGCACATAGATTAAATACATTTTGAATCATTAAAATTACCCTTAAAATACTATAGCCTTTCTGAATGCTTTTGGTTTTTTTTTAATTATTTATATAAATAAATGGAGAGTAATTATATACCCATTAACTTCAATATATTTTGTCATTGTTGTTCATTATGATTAATATCCATGGGACTTAATCTGAATTCTTACTTAGAATGGCACAGATCCAGCAAAAAATAAATAAAATAAAATAAGTCTCTTAGTTTTCTAATAATAAATCATCTAAAAATCATTAGTGACTTTTAAAGAAAATACACAGGAAAAAGTCAGCTCTTCTTAATAATGCTATTATTTACTTCACAATGAAATACTAAAAAAAATCAGAAGACACAGTTTGAATTCTTGATTCTCTATAGTCACAGCAAATTGTACAAGAAATTTCTGTAAGTAGGGCATCATTTACTGATGATAACAAGATACATTTAGAAACCTGACAAAATCAGTTTAGAAAAATTCATGCTATTGGCAGCATTAGAAAGAGGAACTACATAAAGTTTGGATATTAGAGGAAGTAATTGAAGAAGGTATTTTGGAAAATAAATAGAAAAATTTTCTTATTTAAAAAAGGAAAATTTATTTAAGAGCACATTCTTAAGAGCCAAATAAAAATATGTAAGATAGACAAAAATAATCAGTTATTAGAACAAAATTCCTGAAAATGACTAAATGAACCAGAGTTAGAGGAAAATTTCATTTAATGCTTCAGATTTTAGATTAAAATTATGATCTATTTACAAGTATCCCTTATAAGTCAAATCTATTTGTTTCCTGAGTTCATACGGCAAGCTTGGAGAGTGAGGACACCACATTGTCAGAACCTATCTGGTTCCTGAATTTCTGGTAGTGAAAAATGACAGTTCAGATAGCCAAAACTTTATCCAAACATTTTCTGAATTATTTCCCTTTCTGCATGCAGAAGGAGAAATCAGTGCAGGGGTTTAGGCTGCAAGTGTTACCTTGATGGAGACACATATGCATATAACAGTATATATGTAAGTGCATACACAGAGTCTAAAAGATAATAGAGGTTATCATCATTACATTATGTTAATAGAATTTATTCCATTACCTGAGTCCCTTGATCTCTCTGTGTCTCTTGTCATTTCTTCCTCATCCCATTCTCACAGATGGTTTGGGAGTTACCTCCCTTAATACCTTTTCTCTATATAACCTCTCCTATGGAGGCTTCATGCATTTCTCATCCATCCAAGCCTTCAACCATGACTTCTATGGAAAACAAACCAAATCTACAGCTCAAAGTTCATTTTCTCTTCTGAGCTGCGCAGATTTTAAACACTGGTTTGGCATTGCCACCCAGCTTTGATAATGGTTACATGGATTGTTCTCTGCCACTGGTGTCCAGCATGGGAGTAAGGGGAGACTAAAATTCAGTTCAGGGTTTGCTAATCAAGATACACACCTGCAGGGCTGTAACCACCTACTGGGATAAATTTTTCTAATATATACAAATGAACCACATGCACTGTTGGGCCTGAATCTCTACCTAGTTTTCCCAAGTGTGCCTTAGATTCTCTATGGCACATGGATGCAACGAAATAAGTAGCATTATAAAAAAAGAATATGAGACACATATATTGGGAAAGAACTCCAAAACAGTCAACTTTACAAAAAGAAAGAAGTTGAATACTATGATCCTAATTTTGTACAAACACAAATAATACATTATTGTGAGATTAGAAAATAAATTTTATATATAAATACAAACCTGTCATTATTAGTTGTCTCAGGCATTTGTAAGTATATATACTATTTTATAGCATTTGAATTTTAAAAACTTTTTGTTATATTGTAAACAAAACAATAAACATTTTAGAGTGAAATGGTATTTTCCTTGGTCATTCTATTAATCACTTAATAATAATAATAGCTAATATTTACTGAGTACCTTACACCTCAAGGCATGGTGCTAAATACATATATATCAGCAGAATAATACTGGAAGTTATGTACCACTGCACTACAGATAAGCCCAGAGAGGTTATTTCTCCTAAAGTGACACTATTCTCTCCTACATGAAAATGTGCTTGTCTTTGAATTTGTTATAACTCTCTGGATTCAGGCAGTTCCAACCATATATTTAACTGTTTCCACAATCTACCCCCCCCAATCCATTTACTCTTATCTTTTTCTATATACATTGAAACCACCATAATTCAGGTCTTCATTATTTCACACCTGGGACTTTATAATAGAGTTCTGTCTGTTCTTATCTCCTATCCCTTCCTACTAAGTTATCCTTCAAAATTAAACTTATTAAATAAAACCTCAATCATATTGACTAGCTTATAACATATTCTGATATGTAATATATGTAACATATACCATATTATGTTAATCCCATAATATAATGTACTATATTAATATGTGTATAATAATATATATTATATAAACCTTTAATATATACTCAAGAACCTCTCCTATGGTCTTACTTACAAATCCAGTTTTAAGTCCCATTACCCCTACAGGATCTGACTAAGGTCTTGTTAAATAATTGTATTCACAGTTTTTGAAAGCAGCTAACATTTATCCTCTAAATCTTATGCTAATGTCTCTCTTGGGATGCTTCCACAAATCCAGTTCACCTATTAAAATTATCCTTTCCTATTGAAACTCAAGTTCAGATACCATCATAATTTTAATGAAATATTTTATTATTTCTTCACAATAGTCATTGCTCCTCAGTTAAATAAGCGTTAAATAGCTAATGCTTATTGTTTCAGCACTTAGTATGACTGTTCTACAAACATTAGGGTTAATTAAATACCTACCTAACCCTAGGTTGTTGGTTCCCTGAGAAAATGAACTGCATCTTGCTCATTTGTATTTATTTCACTCGGTATAGTGATATTAACCTTGTGGTCAATATGTATTTGTCAACTTTCATTGTACAGAGTTTGTTGTGACCAGTGTTTTCACATGGTTTGTTACCTGTTAATAGAGTTTGAACAACCTTAGGCATGCTAAATAAACAACAATACATTGATTCATATGCATCAAATTAATAAGATGTTTGTTATTTCAAAGTATAATTATTGAGTGACTATCATATTCAGAAAATTTTGTATCTGACAGAAAGAAATAACAAAACATAATATAAGTGAAGAATTATGCAAATTTTTGTGTAATTTGCCCTCAAGTGATGAAGATAAATATATAAACAGATACATAAAATATAATTTAGTGCAAAACTAACTAAATGCAAAATTGGAGCCTAAACAAAGTACAAAAGAGCAGAGAGGAGAAGGGTATACTCTAAACCAAAGGGTAAGAGAAGTCTCACCTTTGAAGGAAGACTATGATTAACTTCAAAATTGGTCAAAAATGTTTCAAGCTGAGGAACCAGTATGATTAAGAAAACCTGAAGTATTATTATTCAATAATAATGAATGTTGCTGTGTTGTTAGAATCAAGTTGTAAAAAATATAGAAGTGGATGGTGGAGAGATTGATAGGACTCAGATTTTAGTGAGCCATGCATGCCATGATCAAAATTTGTAATTCATACTTTGTGAAATGACAAAGCATTGAAGGTGTAGTTTTGCTTTAGTTTTTGTTTTGTAAAGTGAACACCACTAAAAAATGTGTTTGTTTTGATTGTTGACACTCTTACAGATATCCCGTTCCCCCCAATTTCCCCCTCCCCACCAATCCTCCCCCAACCCCAGCCTTCACTACATTAGTGTTTGTGTCCATGGGCTTTGCACATATGCATATATGTTCTTTGGCTAATAATCTCTTGCCATCCCCCTTACCTCCCTCCCCTCTGAGATCTATCAGGCTATTCCTTATGCCCATGCCTCTGGTTTATTTTGTTTGTCAGTTTATTTCATTCATCAAATTCCACATATGAGTGAAATCATGTGGTATTTTGTCTTTTTTTGACTGGCTCATTTCACTTAGCATAATAGTACCCAGATCCATCCAGCTGGAAAGTTGACATAATCCGATATGGCTGGTCAATGTGATGATACGCTATGTGATTTTGATCATGACACTTCAATAAACACTTATTGAGCATATTAATCAGACATTATGGTTCTTTTCATCAGACATTATGTTCAGTAATGGGTATAATTATGTAATAGTAAAGTTCATATTAATAAAGCAACCATTCATCTCTTAAGTCTAGTATGGGAGACAGACATGGTAAAAAAGTAAGTAAAATAGTGAGTTATTTAGTGACCAGTGTTTCAGTTTGGGAAGATGAGAACATTTATGAAGACTGATGGTGGTGATTTCGCAGAACATGAAGGCCCATACCACCCCTGAACTGTATACTTAAAATGATTAAAATAGTAAATTTTATGTTATATACACTTTACCATAATAAAAATTAATTATAATACAATATGACTAATGTGAAAATGAAAGTAAGTACAAGGTTTAATAAGTACAAAGTTTACATACTTTTTTTAGTATTATAAAATAGAGTAATGAATTAGGAAAAGCAGAAGGTATTAAAAAACATCTTCCTAGAGAAATTATGCCATTTGCAACAACATGGATGAATCTTATACTAAGGGAAATAAGTAAAGCAGACAAAGACAAATACTGTATGATATCACTTCTATGTGGAGTGTAGAAATGTAAACCCCATACAAACAGAGTAGGTTTGTGGTTGTCAGGGATGGGGAGGTTGAGGGAAATGGGGAGATATTGGTCAAAGGATGCGCACTTTTAGTTACAAGATGAATAAGGTTAGGAGATTGAATGTACTGCATGGCGACTATAGTTAACCATATTACATTGCATACTTAAAATCTGCTGGGAGTAGATCTTAAATGTTCTCACCACCAAGAAAATAAAAATAAAAAACAAAACAGTAACAATGTAAGGCAATGGCTATGTTAGCTAACCTTTTGTGGTAATCATTTCAGAATATAGAGGTATATGAAATCACTACATTTTACACCTTAAACTTATGCAATGGTATCTGTTAATTAGGTCATGATAGAAAATTTTTTAAAGTATTCCTAGAGAAAAAAAAATTACCTACAATATGGAGGGTGACTAAAAAGAGATTATCAAATGGACTTGGATGAAGAGAAGGGAAGCAGACAGGAGTAAGGGGAGGGAAGAGATGGCAGACAGGCAAATCTGAGTTAGAGAAGGCTAGGGTATGCATGGACCCTCTCCTGTAGAAAGTGGTGTGCCAACTAAGTTTTTAAAGAGGGAAGAGATATGATCATATGTTTAATTTTGCAGATCAATGGTAATCCAAAAGTTAAGGGTAAAAAATACATAGGATGTAAAGGGACAGTGTTTACAATTCAGACTTTTAAAATTTCTTGAAAGTAACAAGGGCTAGTGTTAGAAAGTATTGAACATAGGGTAGAGGTATTATCCTTTCTGGCATTTTTAATGTTCTTTTAGTAATGGAGAATACAGATATAAATGAAAGAATCAAAGTAGTATTGTGTGTGTGTGTGTGTGTATAATAAAAATTTGCTTTTACTTTTGCCTCTTTGAATAGCCCACACAGCCAGATTGTATTATTAGCACTGAATACATTTTACAGGTCATGATCCTAAAAAAAGTGAGCACAGATTATTTAGACACAGAAAAAACAATAACATCTTTATTCCTTGCAAAGGATTTTTGTTGCTGCTTAAAATTGGAAACCACAAAAAATGTGCAGTCAAAGAAAATGAAAAGAGAAATGAATAGATTATATCCTAACAATGAGTTCTCCTTTAGAAGAAGCCTGTATACTTTAAAATTATTTAATTAAGCCAGACAAGTGGATTATTCAGCAACTACAGTAAAAAATCAATCTACAGACTAATTTTCAGTGAATACACAGGAGTGCTTATTTTAAAAATTTTTCTACATGATTACATTATATATAAAGAGAACTGGTATATATAGTTGTAGGCTGAACTATGTTTGTATATTCTATATTTGTTTATTCCAACAGCTTAACTTACTAACTTTCATGAGACTTTTCTTAAGATTTCACTTTACCTCATCTGCAATCAGCCTTATCCCTGAAGTCTAATTTCTTAAGAAAAAAATAAAGAACTTTCAAAGGCAAGTTAAGTACTTCACACATCAGAATAATATCAGATCAAGACAGTGGGAGGAGGTAGAGGCAGCAAACGTGTTTGTTGGGATTTTAGGACCACAGATGGACCACGGCTATTGCTTTAAATATCCTTCACTATTAGTGACCTCAACAATCCTTTTACTTGGGTTAAAAATAAATATTATGTTTAATTAATAGCAATGAATGGAAACATGGAAAAGGTGAATAGATACAGGCAAAGGTGGAACCTACCTTAAAAAGCCAGTAAGAGGCTGGGAAGGAGTGATGAATGCTGGAAACTCAAGTGACTCAAAAATCTTTAAAACAAATAAAGATAGAAATAGAAATATGGAGAGAGAGGAAGGGAGGGAGGGAAGGAAGGAGGGAGGGAGGGGAGGGAGAGAGTTTTATGTATAGGGATTGAGGTGACCAACAATGTCAAAAGTTTCATGAAGGCTTATGGGATTATGCCTAATATTGGATGATTTAGACTTACCATTAGAAGGTCAGTAAAAATGCTTGCAAAGAGTTTCAATAAACTGTAATACAAAAAGAGTAGTTGTGATGAAAGGAAATTGAGTCAATTAGAAATTTTAAAATAGGAGATGGTGATACTTTTCTGAGAGAAGTTTGCAACATAGACAAGGGGGGAGTAAAAGCTGAATATATAAGCAATAATAAGAGATAGCCTATTGTAAAAGCTTACAACCAATAGAAAGAATGAAGGAAGACACATAGGAGACGGAATTATTTGTGGGCAGCACAACAGAAGAAAAGCATGGTTTTAAAATAAATAGCAAGTAGTAGACGTGCTTTCTCTGAGAAATAGATGAAGAAGAATGGGGTGTATAGTATAGCAATGAATAAGGAGTTTGATTTGGAGAAGAAAGAAGACACAGGAATTTTATCAGAGTCTTCCCAATGAAACAAGGATTACCTGCTAAGGGAAGGGGAACAGAGTTAACTTTTATGAGCTAAGGAAACTGAGAATAAGATAAGGTAGAATATAGTAAGGAGCCAATAAAACTATGCAAAGAAATTTTAGTGTGGGATGGTAGACTCAAAGGAAGGTCTCATTAAGTTACCCCAGCAAACTAAACAAATTAAGTTTCCACAGCACTTACCCACTAAAACAATTAGAATTCTACCATAGTATTTCCTTGTCTAAATCTATGATGTTCTATTAATTCATAATAATTTGAAGGAACAGATACAAACATTAAAGTTGTCTCAGACGACTCTAGTCACTTGGAATAAATACAGAGGTGAAATGTTTCCCTAAAACTTAAGAGAGGTAAAAATCAAGATGTTTCTGAAACCCATAAGTAACTCAGCTATATTTAGAGAAAAAGAAATTTAATAGCTGAAGATGACCCAGAAAATCATGTTGAATGGGGGAAAGTTGCTGATCAATACTTATTAAATGAATTAGCCTTGGGGTAACCAATAGAAATTCTCATCTGATGTTATTAAATTATTTCAGAATCCCAAAATTGATGTTATTTATCTTGGTAGAACCTGTGCCAATTACTCATTTTTTGTTTCTTTTAATTCTATCTCTTTGTTTCTAAGATAAAAAAGAAATAATTTTTTGTTTATCACTGCCTTTATAAAATGATTAATCTTACAACTTTCTAATTTCCTTATGTTTATGTATATTATAGGTCCTAATTCAGCTGATTAGTTTACTTTCATCATTAGTAAATGTATGGAACTATTTTTACTGTTAGTAAATGCCATGACCAACTTTGAATTCACATTTTAACAGAAAGTCAAATATAAGTTTTTAGTTTAGTATTTGAAGCAAATCACCATGGAAAACTTCCCAGAAAATAGCCTTTGTTTAATGGCAGCAGTGTTTGCATAAATAAGGCACTGGCATCCTTGCAGTCTGAGCATGCATCCCTAGAAGACCATCGAAGATTCTTTGATGTGATAGGGCCCACTTAGTGGGAACCTTTTCTTCCTGTTGGAGTTGTATCATTTTTGTTAGAAACTTATTTAGTTCTTAATTTATTTTATTTCATGTAAGAGTTTAATGATAATTGAACAACATCCTTTTTTTTTTTTGCTTTATATAGTACACTCAAGTTTTCAGCATTGTCAAACTGGCAGTTATTCATAAATGCCTATGATTCTTTATTATACTTCTAGATTACCTTTTCTTAATAATACTGCAGTCTAATAGTAAAAACTAAATTACCTAAGTTATTATCATCAATAGAAAATGTCTTCTTTGCTTTTCATACTTTTACTGTTCCAGTACAAAGAATCTTTTCCAATAAAAGGAAATCAAGATGTCTTACAATAACTATGTTAAAACCCAATAATGAAAAGAGAACTAAAAAAAATTGCTGCTTGCTACGTCCACTATTTTCACTATTTTTAAAACCTATGTGAAGAAATCATTTAAAATATAGGTTAAAATTGTCTCCTGTTGTGTGTGAGACATTTGAAGTCTGTTGTCAATCTCATGAGACTCTTTTGAATAAATATTTTCTTGATAAAAGCAGAGGATATGCTCTTCTGTGATAGCAGATGTGATTGCTTTATCTTCACATGTGGAGATTATGAACTGCTTTTTTCTCATATTAATTTCAAGGTCATGCTTGATATTAATATTTTGTTCATAAGCATCATAAATTGATCCATTTTAGTTTATTCATGTATTTCCTAGAGTATTCTTATAAAACAGATTATTTTAAAAAAATTAAATCACACACAAAAAATTAAATCACCCTGACCGAGTGGTTCAGTGATTAGAGTGCCATCCTGTACATTAAACAGGTGGAAGCTGTGACTCCTGGTCAGTGTGCATACGGGAGGCAGCTGATCAGTGTTTCCCACATCAATGTCCCTGTCTCTTTCTCTCCCTTCCTCTCTCTCTTAAATCAATAAGCATATCATTGAGCGAGGATTTTTAAAAATTTATTTTAAAAATTAAATGGAATACATTTTAATGAAATTTAGTAAGAGAAGTTTCAAAGTAACTTGAAAGTAACTTGAAATTTAACTTGCAATTAAAAGATTCCAGTTTCAGTCCTATATTTATCACTTACTAATTAGTTGACCTCTGGTAATTTATTTACCCTCTCTGCACCTCAGTTTTCTCATTGTTGAAATAGAATATTAATAAATCTTAGAACAGTCTATCTGTCAAATTTCATGATATTTGGATGAAACAATATACAAGGCAGCACACTGTAAACTTGAAGTACTAAAATTGTGTTGTTATTATGCTCAAAGGTCAATGTCAGCTAGTTCATAATTATGTAGACAAAACTTCTTTTCTATTGACAATCTAAACTGAGGGATAAACAAAATAACAGTACTTCATTTTATTCTGAGGCCTAAGTCTCCTTTTTTTTTAGTATTTTTTATTTTTGTTCAAGTATAGTTTCCATTTTTCCCCCACCACAAACCCCTGCCCCGCCCACCCCTGCCTCCTACCCTCAAACCTACTCCCTTGAGCTTTGTCCATGTATCCTTTATACATGTTCCTTGAAGGCCCTTCTCCTCCTATTTTCCCCCATTATCCCTCTCACCCCACCCCTCTGGTTACTGTCAGTTTGTTCTTAATTTCAGTGTCTCTGGTTATGTTTTGCTTGCTTGTTTGTTTTGTTGATTAGGTTCCACTTATAGGTGAGATGCTATTGTGCTTATCTTTCACCACCTGGCTTATTTCACCTAGCATAATACTCTCCAGTTCCATCCATGCTTTCGTGAAGGGTAGGAGCTCTTCCTTCCTTCCTTCCTTCCTTCCTTCCTTCCTTCCTTCCTTCCTTCCTTCCTTCCTTCCTCCCTTCCTCCCTTCCTTCCGTCTTTCTGCTGTATAGTATTCCATTGTATAAATGTACCATAGTTTCTTGTATCCACTTATTTATTGCTGGATAAATGAATGCTGTACATTATTTATTCATAAGAAGGTTCTGTAGCATGCCCTGAATTTCCTAAATGATCTACAATTTAGTTATTTATGCAATTGGTAATAATAACAGCATCTACAATTTTGAGAGAGAGATTATTCTATGCCTTGCACTATGCTAAGTACTATACCAGCCCCCAACACACACATGTGTGCACACACACACACCTTTCACTTAATCCTCAT
Source organism: Phyllostomus discolor (assembly GCF_004126475.2). Taxonomy (NCBI): domain Eukaryota; kingdom Metazoa; phylum Chordata; class Mammalia; order Chiroptera; family Phyllostomidae; genus Phyllostomus; species Phyllostomus discolor. The sequence continues at coordinate 139,882,564 of NC_040904.2, forward strand.
AGTTAACCTAAGAGAAAAATGTAATTACTACTAACATTTTGCAAATGAAGAAATTGAGGAGTAGAGGAACTGAGTGGAATGCTTTGCATATTATCACTGGTCAGCGGGAATCCAAAGCCAGTATATCTGACTCCAAATGTGAGTGTTTAAGAGTAGCCACTAGGATTCCTGGCCTTTTTCTTACTAAGAATATTTACTTATGTAAGAAAACTGTGTTCCTAAATTCACAGTTCACCTTCTACCAGTTATTTAACTTCATTGTGATATCTTTATATTATGTTTTCACAGATTATTTCAAGGTTCATAGCTTTATTATATTGACAGAGGAAAGAAAAAACAGGTGTTATTTGTTAATAAAACATGTGTTAAATTAGTTAGTTAAGTTAAACTTGCCTTAAATTGCTAATATTGGGTTGAAATTAAACATTTAACTCCATAGAAAGAAACATTAAAACGTCTAGTAGGTGAAGTCATTTGGATAAATTAGATCATTTGGTTTTAAGCTTTGCATCTAAATGTTTTCCCTTGGTGTAGATTTCAGTGTCAGTGGTTCTAACTAGTTTTCTGAAGTAGATGGCATGAGAGCATTGTATTGGTCTTTGTATTTTCAGTATGGAAAATGGGAGACCTCAACTTATACTAAACAAGATCCGAGGATTTCTGCAACATTTCTTTATTTCCACTTAATTTTTGAAAAAAAATGAACAAATGATCTCAAATGTAGAGAAATTTGGAAATTCCAAATAGATGAATGTTTGGGATGCTAAAAGGAAATGGATGGACAAAAAGGATGCATGGATTGCTTTAATCTGGGAGGTATTTTTTGGTTTTTGTCCTTTTTTATTGTTTTTGTAAATAGTGCTGGGCTCATCATTTTAATTTTTAAAAACTCCATAGCAGAAAACATCACAAATTTGATCAGCTGGTATCTACCATATGTTATTCTCTTGTCTTAGCCTTTTTGGGAGGTGCTGCTGTAACAAACTCCCATAGTGGCTTAAGCAGTAAATATTTACCTCTCACAGTTCTGGGAGCTGGGAAGTCAAATATCAAGGTGCTGGCAGATTCCATGTCTGGTGAGAGCCTGCTTCCTGGCACCTTCTCAATGTGTCCTCCAGAGCAGAATGAGTGACAGAGATCTCTGGGGTCTCCTTTATAAGGGCACTAAATCCAATTCCCGTGGGCTCCACATCCCAAAGGCCCTGCATCCTATTGCTGTCATTCTGGGGGTTAGGATCCAACATGTGAATATTGGGGAGACAGAAACATTCAATCTGTAACACCATTACCAGCACTGGGCCAACCTGCCAAGTCTGAGGGCACAATCCCTCACAAGACTGGTGTCTCTTCCAAAACCAAGTGCAAGTTCAAGGGTTCTCTCATCTACTCTCATTTTATGTAATTCACTAGAAAGACTAACAAAACTCATTGAAAGCTGTTGTATCTACAGTTTTAGCTTATAGGGAAATGATGCAGACCAAAATTAACCAAGGAAAGAAACACAGAGGGCACAGTCCTGGGAGGGTTTCAAACTTCTGTTGTCCTTAGGATGCATTTATCTCCTAGAACTGATGTGTTATAATACACACAGAGCACTGCCAACCTGGGAAGCTCACCAGACTTTTGAGTGTCTAGAGTTTTTATTTAGGCTTCATTAAGGAAGAACCGTTATTTGTCCAAGCAGTTAAACTCAGCCTCCAGTTTAAGGCACAAAGCCTCCTAAATCATCTGGTAAGTCCTTCTGACATAACCTCTCCCTATGGTAAGACTGTAAAGAGTGGCCTGCCCCATACTAAGACCCACTGTGGCCAGACCTCAAACTGAACAAAGATATTCCTAGTAGGTGTGACATAGGTTACTTCCCCAAAATTGAAGACAAAGGCCTGATCTCTCTGTGGAGAAAGCTAAATTCTTTACTACACAGCTATAAATCATCTTAACTTTCTCCCTTTTTAACTATTTTTTATTGTTGTTCAGTTACAGTCATCCCAATTTTCCCCCCATTGTTCTCCCCTGTTAAAGATGTTTTTATGAACATTTAGTGCTGGAAATATCTCCATGTATAACAATGTGTTATAAGAACCAATGTTATTTTTCTACCTAAAAAGTAATATAATTAGGAAATAGGAGGGAAAAAACCTATAAGTAAACTCAGAATGCATGTTGAGGAGGTTTTAGAAAATCAGTTTTAATAAAACACAAGAGGTGAAGAGGAGGGAAGGGGAGAGAAAATGCAGTTTTTTAAAAACAAAAATACAATACAGTTTGATTATATTATAGAATCATTAGAAATAGTTCTGGGAGATCTACTATTTTGAGGTGCTGGGCTGGGTCAAATACTAAGTGCTGCTTTTTCACACTCTGCCAGGCAGCTTCAATCACTTACCTCTCCTCACCTTCAGGTCTACAGACCCCCACATTGTGAGATAATTACTGTTATTAACAGTGATAATTTATAAGGCAGGGCATACTACAACCATTTTAAACATGCAGAAAACATGGTTTTAAAGCTTGAAGCAACTCACTCAAAATACACGGCTAGTAAATAACTGGCCCACTGCCCTTGTCTCTGGTCTATTCATTTCTTTGAATTTCTCCTTTTAAAATCTCTTCACTAGGTTTGGATTATTACCCACTGATTTCCAGAACTGTAGCTCTTATCTGTCCAAGGGACTGGATGGACTTGTACCTTCACTGACGTCCCTGTTGTATACAGAACACAGGGACTAGAGGGGGAAAATAAGTTATTATTTCAATATTAGAAGAAGAGCAATCCACTAAATCTCTCTGGTGTGCTTTACAAAAATTATTTCTGGTACATGGAAGGCAGTCACCAAAGAGGAGATGTAGATTAAAAGGGATATGTCACTGTGGAATACTCAATCCTGGCTGTATACTAGCATCACCTGTACAGCATTTGAAAAATACAGATGCATCCAGAAATTCAGATTCATCATTAGAATGTGGCTTGGCTATTTGAACTTTAAAAAAAGAAAAGAAAAAAGTTATGTAACTGTTTCTAATTTGAGCCTATAGTTGAGAACTAGAGAGGGCACATGGTAGAGAAAAACCATGGACTTCAAAGCTGATACAGGTTTGGTCCCTAGCCTGCCATTTGTAAGATATGTGACTTTAGATAAGTCAATTTACATTTTAAACCTATAAATGTCTCTCAGCATAATATAGATAAGATCAATACTTATCTATAAGACCATGGCTGGTATGGCTCAGCGGATTGAGTGCCGGCCTATGAACCAAATATTGCCAGCTGGATTCCCAGTCAGGGCACATACCTAGGTTGCAGGCCAGGTCCCCAGTTGGGGCGCGGGAGAGACAACCACACATTGATGTTTCTCTCCCTCTCTACCTCATTCCCTTTACCCCTCTCTAAAAATAAATAAATAAAATATTTTAAAAAATACTTACCTATAAATCTTTGTAATGATGACATTAAATAATGCAAATTAAAAATCTAACACAATGACTACAACAATCACTCAGTGAATGATAAATACCATGCTACTAATCAAAACAGTGCTGATGATTCTTACTTCTCTAATATAAATAATTTTAGAGACACATAGAACTTTTCCCATGAAAGAGTGGTTAAAATATGCAAGTGTTCAAGAGCTTTCTGCCCAAGGCCCCTTAGAATTCTTGGGATATGGTTTAGAAAGTAGGATTGAGTTCCACCAGAAATTTTTCTTTGCAAATAAAATTAACATACTCAAAACACTTTTTCAGCTTAGACACAAGGTTCAGGGGAGGACATCTTTAAGCTCAATATGGAAGCACCTGTGAGGGCAGAACTAAGTCAGGAGGACACTGATAATTTAAATATTTAGACCAAGATACGTTCTGGCCCCATTTTCTGACTTTAGTCATTTTGATCATAATCCAGGTTTCCAAGAGACTCTGATATATCTCTCGTACATGGCTGAGCTAACACGGAATCCTGTGTCACCTTGCCTCACTAGGTATTTGTGGTAGAATATTAAGCTCCGTCTATCCATCATGACCACCTCACAGCCAAACCCCCACCTAAACATTGTGCTCAGACCAGAGGTGCTCAACTATCTTTGCACACTTCCCACCATGGTGACAGAAACTTGAATGGTTATTGAACTTACTGCTGAGGGCTGTGACCCTTCGAAATTTAAGGAAGCATATTCTATTTATATCAGAATTATTCACATAACACATGCATAATACTTCCTGTAACAACGAAAGTAATTAATTTTGTCTGCGCACAAACTCAGTATGGTGCTTCTTAAATATGTAGCTGGTTCTAAAGCACAAAATCCATTTGTGCAACTTGCTTTTATCCTTTCTTACTGACAGAGTTTATCAGAATTTGTATTGGCTACACACACACACACACACACACACACACACACACACGACTTCTATCTTTGGATTGAAGTGCCTGCCACAGTTGTCACTACTTCTAGCCAGCAGGATATGGAAGGGGACCAAGAAACACGGAGAAATAACAACTTTTAGAAGAAGATAAGGAATAGCACAAATGATTTATGCATACTTCCATTGAATAAAACTTGTTCTCACAATCACCCTAAGCTAGAAAAGAGACCAGAAAGTATAATCTCTGCTTACTTGGCCATACAAAGGATTTCTATTGCTAAAGAGTAAGGAAACAGATATTACATTGCAATAAGTAGCATCTAGATGGAACACACAGAATATAAGAATGCTTGGTCATAATGCACATGTATATCAAAACCATACTTTGAAACTTTAAATACTTACAAATTTGTTTGTAAATTATAGCTCAATAAGGCTGGAAAAATGAACTGCAAAAAAGAATTCTTGGAATTCGTAAGTGAATTTAATGAAGTCACATAAAATATACACATAACTAGCAGTAGCATTCCCATACCGGTGCTAAATAAATAGAAATAAAAGTAGCAAAACCAAACTAATAAAAACTGAAGATCATGAAAAAAGTGTAATCAAAAGTATATACAAGGGTATTAATTCAAGATCATATTTATATTTATCAGAAACATTTATTCAACAAACTTAACAAAACATTAATAATTAATAAAGTATCTAAAGCGTAAGAGGCCTCTTTTAAGTGTTTCATGTATTTTAACTCATTTTACCTCCATGTTAGTAACCTCTGAGATTGGCATTGCAACTGTCATCATTTATAGAGGGGGAGTGAGAGGAAGGAAACTGAGGCACAGAGAGGGAAAGCAAGTCCACAGTGTCAAAAAGTGTAGAGCCAGCATTTTGCTTTGTAGTTCATGCTCTCCATCAGTGCCCTGTGTTACCTGCTAGGCAGGTGCCAAGCACTGTTTGGGGCCTTGAGGGCGTAACAGCAACCCCAGCCCTCAAAGAGCTTATATTAGAAACATCAACTTAAAAATAATTTTAGGTAGTGATACATTTTTTGAAATGAATTACACACCTATGGATAGAGTATTACAAATTTAATCCACACTTATTTAAAAATGAAAGTTTTTTTCTGTATTCTCTTAGTTCTTACTTTTGTAATATTATTAATCAATGTCATCATGTCATCCAAAATATTCCTATTTAGATGCAAGTATATCATATTGTATATGAAAAAATGTGTTCATTCTGTCAAGTATTACATTTCCAGGGATTAGTTATCTTATATTTCTATTGATTTAAGTGAAATTACACACAATGTGTTCAAGTGAATAGAGAGCAAAATCTAAAATTCAGGAAATAGAGTTAGAGTTCTGACTTTCACTGGATCCCTTTGAACAAGTTTTGTTTGTTTGTTTTTGAGATGAACATGAACTACTACACTGGGGATCAGCAAACTTTTCTCCAAAGGGCAATCAAATAAATATTTTAGGCTCAGTGGCCATTAGGTCTCTGTCACAGCTGCTCTGTCATTATAGAGCAAAAGCAATCATAGACAATTATGTAAAGAAATGAGCTTGGCCATTTTCCAATAAAAATAAATTTATGGAGACTGGGAATTAAACTTCTTACAATTTTTATTTGTCACAAAGTGTTCTCCTTTTTTCAATTGTTTTTAAGCATCCAGTGATGTACAATCATTTTTAGCCTTGCACAGGCCTGACAAAAATAGGCAGCCGCATCACCCCTGCACTAGGTGACCACTTAGGTTATGTCCTAGAGTCTCAGCCTGTCACAGGACCTTCAGCAGCTCACTGGGCTGCTGCCTCTGTTACATGATAAGAAGAAACTCGATTCTTCTGACTGATGCAGTAAAGAATTACAAAGCAACAAACCTATTAGCACGCAAGCAGGGTTTTTTTTTGGTAATATGTTCTCATGAAAGAGAACAGACCTTGCTGAGGTAGTCGAGAAAGGCAAGAGCAAGGGTGGCAAGGGCAGAGGTGGCAAGAGCCAAAGAAGCCAGGGACTGGGTGGCCAGAGAGCCAGAGTGAGAGTCCTTTGTTCCGAGGACTTACATAGTTAGCAAAATGTGGGTGAAGAAGTTACTTATTGATTGAAGGGTAAAGATGGTGCCAGCTTGGGGTGGAGGGATGGTGTGAATACCCAAAGGTGTTAATGGGCTTCTTCCTTTGGGCACTATGGGCCCTTTCTTGCATTTCAGGCCTTGAGGTGAAAGCACAGTTTCAAAGCCTTTCTTCCCCAGGTAGTGGAGATGATGCATAGAACTTCAAGGAGTGCCCTCCCCCCATGCCAGCATGGTGTTTCTGGTGATGATGGAACACCTGGCAATATTATCGGGTCAGGTTCAGGACTGCTGAGTTAGTGAGTGAAATATGTCTCCTTCCCCATCCCTGCGTTGGTTTGCTATCTATCCTACCTAACATCTCTACCTCCAATATAGGGACAAGAGAAAACCTGCACTTGGAGAATTCATGTGCATTAGTCCCCAGGTTAAATGGCCCATAAAGGTCACCTGGAAGTATATTAAATTTCAGATTCATTAAAATGGTTTTCACATTTATAACAAACAATAATTTTGATGCAAGTGACTTTCAACCACTAATAAGAGCTGTGACCTAAATAAAACATGAACACAGAGCATATAACTCCATAAACCAGAGATTACAAAGCAGTGAGGTTAAGTATCACAACATAAATAAGGAGCAAAAGAATATGAAATTTTCTATGGAAAGTAGATAGTAAGGAATAGCTAGAAGTTAATGGGACAAGTGAGTGAAAGTGGCAGGTCTGAAACCTTCATTCTATGTGGCATAGATAATTGAATGCTGTGCGTAAAGTCTACCTTGGCTGAGAAGGGAAGGTGGAGGGCAGGGAAGGAAAGGACTGGACACATAGCAAACCACAGCTGTAATCTCCAGTTGGGAGAGTGTGATTTCTCCCTGAGTGGTTCTGCCATTTACAACCTCTGTGACTGCAGGCAATTTCCTGACGTCCTCCTTGCCTCAATTGGCTCAATTATAGTAATATTACTTACCTTATAAGGTTGTTGTAAGGTTTAAATGAATTAACACATGCCCAGTGCTTAAAAATGTGTTTGGCAGAGAGTATCTTTTAGTAAATATTATTGTTATTGATGTTAATGTTAATCTTTTTAGCCATGATCCTAACTCTTTTTAAAGATGTGTGAACTGAAATCTGAGAGGTGGAGTGTGCACCCTGCAGTGGGGCAGAGGAGGTGGCAGTTGGTTAGGGACAGGAAGAGGTTTATCATTCATTCACTCTCTGTGAACTTTTCTTTACCCATAAATAAAGTATAAAGACCATGTAGTTTCTAGTTCCTCCCCATTCTGCAAATTTATAATATGTACACATTTAAAGACCTCAAAAATAAAACTGAAATTCATGCAAAAGAATATAACACACCACTAATACCATTAAAACACAAGGAAATGGATTAATTTTAAAGGAATTGCTCAGAATAATAGGTCCAAAGTTTTTTTGTTGTTGTTGTTGTTACTTCTAAGAAAGGAACTAAATAGATAAATCCTTTTTATTGCCTTGGCTTGCTTTTTTATATACAAGAATGACTAATGGATATTGTTTCTGCCTTCTACACTTTCTCAAGTACATTTCAAGTACTTTGAAATGTGTTTTTTCCCCCTTAAGACTCTTTCCTTTAACACACAGAGCTAAAAAGAATTGTTCCAAGACACAGCCTATAATTTTGTCACTCAGTCCTGACTGGAAAGGAAAAAAGAAAGCCAGGAAAAAACTGAAGTGTATGCATACAGTGTTAGCCACGCCTGGCTGAGGAGGTCAAATCTCATAGTGCTGAAAGGGGAATATAATCTGTCTTCAAAGAGATTAATTTTAGTCATTATTTTTATATGTTTTTGCCCATCTCTTTTTTAAGTATATTAAGATATAATTGATATATAAAATTACACATATGTAATATGTACATTTTGGTGAGTTTGGGCATATGCATACATTGATTATACTATCACCACAAAGTACTAAACATATTCATCACCTCCAAAAGTGTCATGTTCTCTTTGTTTTTCTTTTTTTCTTTTGTTTCTTTTTTCTTTTCATGGTAAGAGTACTTAATATAATATTTATCCTCTTAACATATTTGAAGTGTACAATACCCTGTTGTTAACCGGGCGTGACGCTGCACAGCAGGTCTCTAGGGTTTACTCAGCTTGCAGATCCGAAACCTCAACCCCATCGAGCATCAACTCTCCGCTCCCCACTCACCTCAGTCCCCTGCACCGACCAAATCTCTTGCCTGATGTCAGAAGCTAAGCAGAAACCAAGAGATTAACTTTAATATAACATTTTTAAATAAAATATTTATTGATGGAAATATAGCATGTTTGAATTATTGAAGTAGAATTTTTATTCTAAAACATCCCAAAATTCCTGACAGTGGGTAAATCACATCTGAATAAATAGATGATAAAGACATGATTAGTATTATATAGATTTACCTTTATTAATTTAATAATCTGTACTTACTCAAAGCATTTTAATACTTCTCAGTACACACAAAGTAACTAAAGTAGAAACTTCTTTTCATGTCTTAATCTATTTCATTAAAAAAACATTTATTGAGACATTTGGAGACAAGAACTCATTTTGAATTGATCATTTCTGGACCCATCGGGCTATTGTGACTCTCTCTTTGGCATAACTTGGGCTCTTTTTTTTCAAAGGAGGCAAAATAAGTACTGCAGCTGATCGTTCTGCCCTTAGCTGAAGGCCAAAGCAAATTAGAGGGTTAGGGGTCTAGTGGGAGTGATTGTAGGGAGTATCATGAAGGAAGACTATTCTATGTCAAGATGTCATTCATATTAATCAATGCCTTTCAGAAGTCCTATTTTTTTTTTACTGTGAGACATGTTAAAAGATAAATGGAAGCATATTAAAATGTTTAAGAGTATATTTGAACAAAAATGAGTTTGCATCCAGTGGAGTCAAACCAGAAGTGGTCCTGACTACCCCTCCATGATAGGAGCCAGGGATTTTCACAGGTTTCCCTACTACCCAGAAGTAGAGCATTCCTACAGAACATTTTCTAAGCCAAATGATAGAAAGCAAAGAGTTTTCACACTTTTTAATTATTTACCTTATGCCACTTTATTTTTAGGAAAGACCTACAGTAGTACTTGTTTGTGCTAACCAAAAGAAGTACGAAGAGGATTTTCACTTTTATGAAAAATGCTGTTACCATATTAATGCAGGTCTTTCATAAAAGTGGAATGGCCTAACACAAACTTTTTCATGAAGCAAGGGGATACCAGTCTAGAGAAAGTTCAGAAGCACAGACAGCAAATTATTTACCTGTAGCTTAAACCCTAGTTGGCCATTTGTGATTGCTTGTTCTTAGCTGTTTGATTTTTGTAAACTTGAGGCATTTAGGTTTAAGATTTGGGTTTGACCCTGACATTAGAACCATCTAAGTCTGAAGACCTATTTAATTAATTTAACAGACACCAAGTTATTTCTAAAATAGAATTCTTCTGTCTTCTTCAGGGAGAGGAAAGTTTTTAGCTATGACATCTTCCTGGGTGATGGACATTTTAGTGTATTTTTTTAAGCCAAAATTCAAGACTTTCAACTAAATTACTGCCAACTTTCTCAGCACTCAACACTGAATTATTGCAGCTGTTTTACACTTTGTGCTGCATTTCTCAGTGTCATTGTTTTACCACAATGAACATTTTCCTCCCCTCATTTATTTATTTGCTTATTTACATTTTAAATCGAGTCTTGTTTTCTTGCAGTGAAAATAAATTATATTTATATTATGTTATAAATATAATTTGTCCAGAATGCATTTTCCTATTTCTGGTACTTTTAGAAATTTCTTTAACATTTATTTTTGCTTTCGTTCTCTGGGTTAATTCTTCTATTTCACCACATTAACAATGCTCTTTGTCATTTCTATTACTATTCCTCCAATTAGGCCACTCTTACCTGCTAACCTACTGTAAGAGCAATCCTATGCCTTAACAATATCCACCTAATTTGCCTGTCCAATTTAAGTTTTTTTATCATTTTAATGTTAAGGAGATATTTAAATAAGGGAAATAAATGAAATAACTGAATATAAAATGATAATATAAAATGTAATTACCAAAATACCAATTAGATGAACAGAATAGAGTTTGATAGAGAGTTGTAATTTATATTAGAATTACATATCAATTGCTATGGTTAAAAATATAGTTACTGTTGAAATTACTATTATTTAATAGTATAATGTTGAAAATGTATATCACAAATATTTACTGAAAAACAAACATTCCTAAGAAAGCATTTGAACATTTGAGATTTTATTGCTATTGCAATTATTGTCCTAAATTTAAAATTAAAAATAACAGTTGTGAATGGTAGTTAGAATTTTAAGAAGAGTCTTTAAAAATCTTTAATATTATTTTCAAAGGATTGTTTTCACCATTAAAAAGTTAGTTAGCTTAGATTCCATGGTAAGACAAGGTATCCTTATGCTTTTAGATATAAGCAAAATTGGTTCTGATGCAAAATTTGGAATTAGTCACAATTCATGTACTATTATTGATTCACTGCATTTTCCATGAAATGGTCACCAGAAAATTACTGGTGTTTTTAAAGTTTAGCACTCAGTCAGTTCATCTAATGAAAATTGGGAAGGGTGGTCACACAAAAGGAGGAGGTTAAAAATAAAGGTCAGTAGTATGTTTACTGATTCTTCCAGTAAATATTTATTTGCAGAATAGAGTTGGTATAGTGATAAGAATTCTAAAAAAAGCACTAAGTGAATCTGTGTTTCCCACCTCCAAGCCATTTGGTCATTCATCAGGATAAATGGGTTTATTCATTCATTAAATCATTAGTTAAATAACTATTTTTTAAAATTTGACAACAGACAAATTCTTATAATGCAAACCTCTAATTCTCGCCTCAAAACAATTTGATCATTCATTGGCTCAGCTCAGTGTCACAAGTTTTCAAAGTCTATCCATGATCACAGGAAAGCACTGCAGGAGAAGGTCACATGTGAGCCAATCAAACTGCAATAGGTGGACTACCTGAAATTGTCTTACACGGGTTTTAATATGCTGCCATGATGCTTATACACCTTATGTCCAAAAGCCAGAACTGGAAAGTGAGATAGCTACTGCCTTGGGGTAATTTTGTTTGAATAAGTGTCTCAAGTTTTATAGTTTCCTAATTAATATGTAACAACACAAATCCAAACTAGTGTGGCTGACGAGTTACTTAAGTGGAAATTGTAAATCGCTACGGTTCTACGAGTGTCCCCCCCCCCCCCACAATTGCCACCTCAGTGTAACCTAAGCAAGGAACTCAGCAAAATGAAACTTAGTATGCATGCAGAAGCAAGTTATGTGCTGGTGAAGTGAGACTTCTGTAAGTCTCACTCTTGGAATTGTTAATTGAGCTTGAGGTAAAAATAGATGAAAAGAATCTTTGTTAATTAGATGTGGGCACTGTCTGGAAGTCACTGTTAAATAGGTGAAGGCAAATATGAATTTGAAGATTGAAGAATGAAGATCCCTGGAGAATTAGCATGAGGGCTAGACATGATTTATTTTTAAAAGCAGTTGGGAAAATTTTGAGGTAAATTGAAATGCTTGTGCCACATAAGAATTATAAATGAAAATGATGGATAATGTAAACAGGATTATTTTATTTCTAAAAATAATTGAAGGCATTTTCTGTTTCTAAATTGTTTTGCTAAATCAGGGCAAGTGAATTTGCCTGCTAACAGACCACAAAACTGTAGTCTTGACCTAGATAAATATTTGGATTGTGTATCCTTTGACTTAGTTTATTAATTTTTAAATAGTATTATAGTGTAATGCTTAAAAACATAAATTTTGAAAGTACCAGAACTGGTTTAGAAATCTGTCTCAGTAAGTTCTTTTTCTTATGACCTCAAGTATATTACTTATTCCCTCTATCCTTATTTGGGGAATATAATAATATCCAATTTTGGAGGTGATTGGGAGGATTAAGTGAGACAATGAGTGTAAATTGCTTTGCATGTATGTGGCATACCACAGATGGTCAACATATAACAGGTATTATTATTGCCATTAGTTCTTAATTACAAATTTCTTTTCTAAACTTTTTTCTCTTATTTGTCTTTCTATTTTAATTAACTTCATGAAATGTCCTGTACATTAATATTTTCAAAAATGAAAAAGAGGAAAGATACAAGTAAAAAATAAATCAATTTACACTGCTTTTCTCACTTTAAAAATTATGTTAACAGAAATGAATTCCTAAATAGCCTTGGAATTCAATTTTTACATCTATTGTCAATTTATTTTAAATCTAAAGTGTATAAATGCAGAATATACTTCAATGCACCTGAAACACATTACCCAGGCTATGATATACTTCTAAATATTTTGTAAGATTTTTAAGACATAATAAATTTGCCTACTGCTTTATGTTCACATCATATCTCTTGCTGACTTTCATTAATCTGCTCTTCCATGATGCTACAAGGCTATGTTCTTTTCTTCCTTTATTTCTCTGGTGAACTTTTCCATGTTCAGAACTCCCTTTTAACCTTGAATCATCTAATATGAACATTAGGAAATATTTCAAGTATATATGGTCTTCTACATGGATGACTAATTTTACTCTCCATGTATAAATTTTTGAGCACTTTTCTAATTTATACAACTCCCTACAAGTCTTTTTCATTCAGAGATTCTGCTTTCATTCAACAGTTTATAATATTTCTAGAGTGCCTCCTACTTATCAGCCAGTATCCTAGGAAGAGGGAATAAATAATCAGATACAGCTTCTGGCCTCAAGGTACTCAGTGTCAAAATGGGTGATCAGAAAAATAACGGCCAATTGCAATAAAGAGTATTGAATTGTTTGGCATAAAGTCTTGGAGAATTCTAAAGAATTACATAACTTAAGTCTCTGGAAGGTAGGATGGTCCCAGAACCCATTCCCAAGTGAGTTATATATATGCTAAGACCTAAAAGATGGCTAAAAGGCAGCTGAAGGAGAAAAGGTATATAGAGCAAAACCCCAGTCTACCCCCTGTGTTTCTCCTTTACTCTCCTACTACTACTGTATTCACAATACTTCTGATACCAGCTATGTGTGAGTTTTCCTCCACCAAGCAATTCACTGATACAACAACTGGGTGTGCTACAATGTGATTCAATTCTGACCCTATCCACTTGGAGATAGCATCAGATCCCACAGTGGAAGGCTCAGTCACACAAATTCTTCCCCCTGCATGTCATGTGCCAATGGCAAGTCCAGCTTGTCACCTGTGATTCTTTCTGACTGATTAGCTTTAAATCAGAGGCTCCCATAACCTCCTTCATGGGTTTGATGAATGTGTTAGAGGGGCTCACAGAAGACAGCAAAACAGTTGCAACCTATGTTTACAAGTTTATTAAAGAATATGATAAAGGATGCACATGAACAACCAGATGAAGAGGGATATACAGGGTAATATCTAGAAGCATCCCAAGTGCAAGAACTTCTGTTCCTGTGAAATTGGAGTGCATTACCTTCCCTAAACATGGATGTAATCACCAACCTGCAAGTTCCCTGACAGCTGTACTTTGGGATTTTTATGGAGACTCCATCATATAAGCATGATCAATCAACTCCATTTCTACTCCTTCTCCCCTCTCTGGAGAATGGAGGATGGGCAGAAAATTCCAAGCTTCCAAGCATAGCTTGTTTCTTGTGGTGACCAGCCTCCACCCAAGAGCCCACCCAGAGTCACCTCAAAAGGACAAAAGATGCTCCTAGTGCTCTTATAATTTAGGAATTTAAAGGGTTTTAGCAACTTTATGCAAAACATGGGAAGCAGAGACCAATATGTGTATTTTTTTATCACCTCACAAAGGGCATCCCAAGTGAATAAAAACTCATCCAAGATGGCATTGTATCTGTGTGTGACTGTAATCCTTTTAATAAGCTAGAACAAAAAGTGTGAATAGGAAAATAAAGTTAAAGAGGTGAATGGAGGTTTTTGTTATTGTCATTATGTAATGAATGTTTAATGTATATCATATTTGGCTAAGTACTTTACAGTACAAACACCAAAAAGTAGACATTATTATCCCTCATTTTATAGCAGAGGAACATGAACTTGAGGTTAAGTAACTAGTGCAAGGTCATACAACCAGTTACATTTAAAAGCACCAGGACTCAGACTAGGCCTTTCAAAATCATTTAAGGATAAATAGACTACATGTGCATTATTACTTATCTCAAGGTCTGCTTTGAAGAAGACTCAAAATTGGTTAGAAAACATAGTACAAATAAACAGTTGTAGAGATGCAAATTTATATAATGTGCTTAACACAGTTTCAAGTGCATTTTAAGACCTTAAAAATCACTGCTATTCTGTTATTATCTTACCTCTTCCTTCTCTTTCTTTTTTATTCCTTCGCTAGAATGCAATCTCACTGCTTTATCTGCATTTTTCCTGTGATGTCTGATACTTAGACCAGTGACTAATAAGTATTTGTTCAACAAATGGACTTATACACATTCTCAAATTTGGGAATATAAAGATATTGAATAGACTCTTATTTTGTCCAAAATTACATTTCTCCTAAGAATTACGTTCCTGTATATTTCCTGACACTTCAAGTTTCCAAGGCATCAATTTTCACTGACATTTTAGCTTTCTTTTAAAGAGGACATTTTACATCATTTGAAGAACTTACTGAAACATTTTCACCATTCTCAAACTCTGTTTTTAATAAGGATTTATATCCTCCCAATCCTCTTCCTTCAAAGTTCTTCTTTCAGATACTCATGTTGCTTTCTTTGTCTTGTCTTCAGGTATAAACAAAGAAAGCACCTAATTCCTAATTAACTGTACCTCCCTGCATCTCTCTTTTGCTTTCGTTTACATTTTGCTATTATCACCATTTAATACTGTATTCTACTTATTTTTGTGCGTAGCTTCTGCCCTCCAATAAGAATTAAAGTTTTTCTAGGGCAAGAACTTCTCTTCCCTCCATCTGTATTTCCCTAATGCCCGTGCTCAGAGAATATTTGTGAAACTGATGAATCTCTCCAGGATAGCAGGGAAAACAGTGGCTCAGAAGCAAGGGGACAGGAGAGGGTATGTTGGAAGCAAGCTTGGTAGAAAAAGGAATGAAAGCTCGTGAATTTTCCAGACTGGAAAGACCATCTGAGGTCAATTTTATGGGGTCAGAGCTTGTCAGATATTGATAAGAGACAAAAATGACCTGGCAGAAGCAAAAGCAAGAAACAAACTTGGAAGATTAGCTGGTAAATATAATGCATTTGGAAGTGTGTCCAAGTGGTGGGTCAGGCTGTCAGAAGCTTAATGAGCAATCAGGAAACACAAACAACGGTCAAGGCAAAGCCAAACTCCAGCAAAGTGGACGTACACAGAGGCCAGAGCTTTAACTGAACTGTTTTAAGGATTTTTTGTTCGTTTGTTTTTGGTTTTGGTTTTTAGTTTCCTGTCATACTTCCATCTTCCTCCAAATACTTTTTGCACAGAAATAGTAAACAACTTGTAACCATAGGAACACAAAGAGCAGTGCTCTTCTACCTACCTGAAAAATGTTCTCCCATTGTGTCTCTAGTAAATTCTTAGTCATTCTCTAAAATCTCCACTTAGCTATTACAGTGCTGTGTTGTCTTCCATGTTTCCAACTATATTTGCAAGGGCACTTTTAGTTGCAAATGACAGAAAACTAATCCAAACTAGTTTGAGCACAAAAGGGACATTTTTGGCTTACATTACTGAAGTGCTAGAGGTAGAGATGACTATAGTCAACACTATTGTAATAATTATGTATGGTGTGGGTGGGTACTGGAAATATTAGGGGGACACTTTGTAAAGGATATGATTATCTAACCACTATGCTGTATACCCGAAACTAATACAAAATAATATTGACCATAAACTATAATTAAAAATACAATTAAAACAAAAGTTTGGAGAAAACATGACTATAAAGAAACAACAAAAGAAGTAAAAGAAATGACTAGTATCAGGATAGAATTAGGAGCAGAAGCAATTCATCAGGGCTCTACCTCATCACGGTGCTTTCTCCATGAGGTAGAACTACAGTGATGGCAAAGAGCACCCTTATTATATCCACCAGCTCATTTTCCATAGGAGAATCTCCCCTCATACCTGTTCCAGAAACAGCTCAAGAAATATGCTACTTGCCCTGGCTTGGATCATGTGCCTACCAGGTTGCCATCAGCTCTGGGGCAGTCCCAGATTAGAGTAGGAAAGGGAAATTAAGAATATCCCCAATGAAAATATAAGGTGTTATTACCAAAAGGAATATGAAGGGATGAAAGGATGATGGGCATTTAGAAACACATGTCAACAAACACTCATGATTAATCAGCAAAAGTGACTGGAGCTTTCTCTTGACTATAGTTCCATCAGACTTCAGTGGATTGAATATGTATGCACAGCTTATCCATCCATGAATCTCTCCAGGAAGAGATCCATCCCCTAATAAAATACAAAGATTCCAAGGTGGGAGGGTAGCAGTACTTGGAAAGGAAATGCGTCTTCCTCATCCTCACCACCATTAACTTCCCCTGACTTCATAGAGCCCAAATGCTAAGCCATGAGAGACAATGTAACAGTAGAAAGCATAAAGATTTGATTTCCACTTAGTTCTCATTAAACAGTCTTTATCTTGATTAATCACTTGTTAAATGTGGATCATAAGACCTACTTGGCAGTTTAAAATGACTTTGCACAGTGCTTGTCACATAGAGCATGTCCAGTACTTCCTTGTGGTCATGTAACAAACTGGGTAAGAAATTGAGACTACCCAGAAGTGATTCCACCTACCTGCCATGTCATCCTATTTGTGGCACTTCATGCTACATATCAGAAAGAC
The DNA here is from genome assembly GCF_004126475.2 of Phyllostomus discolor. Lineage (NCBI taxonomy): Eukaryota > Metazoa > Chordata > Mammalia > Chiroptera > Phyllostomidae > Phyllostomus > Phyllostomus discolor. Next base: position 139,899,858 of record NC_040904.2, read on the forward strand.
ATCAAGGATTCCCTTGGCATTCTAGACAAGTTGTTAGGCCCTCACTCGGACAGCATCCCCCCTCAGTGAGAGCCCAGAGAATGTTTTAGAAAATCAGCTGTTTTTCTTCTACTTGCTATTGCAAGCTGGTTCTCAAGCCATCTCCTGTGTTATCTGCACAAGCTAGCTGGGAGAAGTTCCTAAAGAGGCCTGTGCCACCTTCAGCCCCAGTGATTTCTAGGTGACCTTCACTACTCCTTTGAATTCATGGAAAGCAGGGCCTAACCCCCAGAGTGGCATCCTGGGGGAGAAGTTCTCACTTTCCCCAATGTGAAAGGGAGAATCAAACTTACTAGCACATACAATTAAATCAGATGTTGATGCTTTGCTTTCATAACTACCCAGGATAATTTTCTGGTGGGCAAAAATAGAATAGAATAAAATCATATTAGAGTGACAGAGAATATAGAATATCCTACATACATTCATTCTCCTATTTCAAAAATCTAATTTAGGGACTTGATATTTTAAAAATATAAAGTTTGCATATTTTAGTTGAAAGTATTGTCTTTCGTAGAATTGAATGTTATATACGTACTTTGTAAAGCTTAATGTTTGTCAATTTTAAATATATGTTTGTATTTGGTGTTTTCTGTATGAATTTGATATTTTGAATTTTTATTAAGAATATTAATTAATCCTTTCACTGATTTATTCAGTACACCTTTATAGATGGCCTGCTTTATTTTAGACACTAGGACATATTTGACATTTATATGGCCTACTAAACAATTGGAAGTTAATCTCTAATTTAGGAGTAAAATTTCATGTTTAATTTTTTTCTAAAATGGTCTCCCTTCTAAGTAGATTAAACAATGGAATAATATGCATAAAATAAAAAAATTCACTGTTACCCTTGTCTCAGCATACCTGTTAAATCACAGATGTTAGCTTAGTGGAATGTTAGCATACAACACTTAAATTTTTAAAAACTCATAATAAAATTTCATTATGTATTGGTGGTAACATAATATTACTTTATGCAAAAGACAAAGTTTAAGAATGTAATATAAAAATGATATATGCAGGGACTATTTTACTTTTGTTTTCCTTTGGTTTAATCCATTTCTGTACTAACAAAAAAGGAACGCCTCTGAAGTTCCCAAGCACTTTAAATCTTTATCTTTTGTTGTTTCCAAATGAGTTAGGTTTATACTCTTTGTTTTTCTATATCCATTTGTTATTTACCTCAACACATTTTTACTGAAAAATTTGACGTGCTGCTTCATATGAAAATGCTTTCAATAAGGTATTCCTTTGAAAATTATTTTCCCTTGAGTATTATTAGTATTCCTGTTAGCTAAATAAACAAGCAGAGTAAGTAAATAAGGAATGAAACATTATATTTTAATGGGTGAAGCTCATACAAATATAAACAGGGGTATATTATAATAAGTGTTTGACAGTAAGTCACATTTTCTCTGAAAAGTGCTATTTCAGCTGAGTTTTGAAAAGCTGGGATTGTGTCAGCTTGAGCTGAGCTGGGGAAGAATGTTTTAGGCAGGAAGATCAGGTTTCTCAGTTCTGGGTAAGAAAGAGCAAGCTATGTTTAGGAGACAGAAGGGAGGTTATTGTGGTCAAAGGGGTCATGTAGGGTGTTACAGACCTTGCAGAGATGTTTCAAAGTATACTGAATAAGTTGTGAAGACATTGAATTTCTTTAGAAAGCTGAGGAATGACTCAATATAACATAAGTTTAAAAGAGGAAACTGGATGTCTTGTGGATAATAGAGTGTAGATGGGCAAGAATAGTAGAAAGGGAACTAATTATTTGGTGATTGCAGTACTATAAGACAGAAGAGCTTTTACATTATTGTTATTCATTATGTGGTGATATGCCCTTACAAAATGGCATGCCATATGTTCAAATGCTGGAGCTCATATGTAAGATCACTTGAACTTGTGAACCCATGGTGACCCATCTGGGCACTGAAGCAGTGGCAAGCAGCAAGACAAACAACCAACTAACTGATATCTTTTGTTTATTGATGATTATTGGTTTGTATGACATACTGGCCTCATAAATTCGACACAATAGTGTTATATGATTCACTAGTTTTGTGTATTAAATACTGTGGACATTGACTTCTCCCACAACCAGTACTGAGTCAGAATCTGAGTAGATAATACAGTTGACCCTTGAATACTCAAGGGTTAGGGGTGTCAACACCTGTGCAGTCAAAAGTCAGCATATAACTTTTGATTCCCCAAGCACTTAACTACAAATAGCCTGTTCTTGACCAGAAGCCTTACTAATAACATACACAATTGATAAATACATATTGTATATGTTATATGATCATATACTGAATTCTTACAATAAAGTAAACTAGAGAAAATAAAATATTATTGACTTCAAGTCAAGATGGAGGTGTAAGTTAATATAGTTTGCCTCCTGGCACAACCATATCAAAATTACAACTAAACTACAGAACAACCATCACTCAAAACTGTCAGAAATCAAGTTGAATGGAAGTCTGATAACTATAGAACTGAAGAAACCACATCCATCCAGAATGGTAGGAAACTCAGAGATTTGGAGATGCAGAATGGGATGGTCCCACACCCATGTGTAGTGGATAAAACTTCAGGAAGGATATCTAAGGAGTGAGGAGTTCCAGCCCCACACTAGGCCACCCAGCCCCGGATTTCAGTGCCAGGAAAATAAGTCCCCATAACTTCTGGCTGTAAAAACAAATGGGGTTTGAGTCAGTGAAAAGTACTGCTGGAGTCTGAAGCAGTGCCTCTTAAAGAGTCCGCACATGGACTTACCCAGACTCACTCCATCTGAGCTCCAGCACTGGGATAGCAGCTTGAAAAGCACTGGTGGCCTATGGGAAGGAAATGAAGTGTCTGGCATCAAGGTAAAAGCTGGGGGACAGCTTTCTCAAACAAGAAAATTGGGCAGAGGTCATGGTTCCTTTTCTGAATTTTCATCCAATAGAGCCACAGAGCCAATAGGCACTGGCCAATCTAAGATTTCTTCAATCTGGCTCACATGGTTTGCTCCACTTTGGGGAATCCTGAGGCTCTGCCCACATGACCTGTGGCCAGCACAAGTTGTGATCAGTAGCTTTGCCACATGAATGGCTGGTCTCAGCTCAGGGTACACATCTTCCTAAATCCTCTAAAACAAATAGGGACCTGCCTCAATGGGTCCCTAGCCTCTGTAACTCTACTTGGCCGCAGGTCCAGTACTAGCAGCAGCCAGCTTCAGATCACAGTTTGGCTCACCTGGAACCTCTATGCCCAGCACAAGTTAACAGCCATCTGAAAATTGCTTTAAAACTCATAAGAGTGACCCTGGGCAAAACACAGATGGGAGCTAACCTCAGTCTGCAACACCATGGAGATGCTAGAGCCTGCATACCCATTGGACAGCTACAGGCCACATTGGAACACCAGCACCATGCTCCTGCACAGCCAATCCTCCATGGAGGGTGGAGGTTTGTGGACAGCGGTCACAGCCAGTCCTTTCAGTTGACTGGCATGGTTAAATCCCTTCATAGACCTGCCAACCACAACCAAGGCTCAACTATGAGAGGAGGATGTACAAAGCCCACATGGAGAACGCACCTCAAGTACCCTGCTCAGATGATAGGGGAGGATGTGCCACTGGATCCTACAGGGTGCATGCTACATTAGGGCACACTACCAAAATACAAAAGAATAGCAGCTTTACCTAATAAATAGAAACAAACACAAGAAGGCAGCCAAAATTAGGAAACAAAGAAATATGACTCATATGAAAGAAAGATCAAAACTCCAGAAAAACAACTAAACAAAAGGGATGTTAAGAAATCTATCAGATGCAGAGTTCAAAAAACTGCTTATAAGCATGCTTGAGGAACTTAGCAGGAACCTCAACAGCATAACAAAGACCCAGACAGAAATAAAGGGTTCACTAACTAAAATAAAGAACAATTTACAGGAAATCAACAGTAGAGTGGATGAAGTTGAGAATCAAATCAATGATTTGGAACATAAGGAAGCAGAAAACAAGCAATCAGAACAACAAGAAGAAAAAAGAATCCAAAAAACCCAGGACAGTGTAAGCAGCCTCTGGGACAACTTCAAGCTTTCTCATATTTGCATCATAAGGAGAAGAGAAAGAGCAAGAAATTGGAAATCTATCTAAGAAAATAATAAAATAAGACTTCCCTAATTTGGTAAAGGAAATAAACATGCAAGTCCAGGAAGCACAAAGAGTCCAAACATGATGGATGCAAAGAGGTCCACTCCAAGATGCATCATAATTAAAATTCCAAAGGGTACAGATAAAGAGAAAATTAAAAGCAGCAAAAGAAAAGCAGTCAGTTACCTACAGGGGAGGTCTTATAAGACTTTCAGCTGATTTCTCAGCAGAAACTTTGCAGGCTAGAAGGGACTGGCAAGAAATATTCCAAGTGATAAAAAGTGGGGACCTATAGCCAGGATTGCTCTCCCCAGCAAAGGTATCATTTAGAATTGAAGGACAGATAAAGAGCTTCCCAGTCAATGAAATAGAAAAAAATAAAGGAGGTTATTATCTCCAAACCATGATTATATGAAATGTTAAAGGGACTTATTTAAGAAAAAGAAGACAAAACTTTGAGCAATAAAATGGTAATAAACACATACATATCAACAATTGAATGTAAAAACTAACTAAGCAAATGGGAAGAACACAAATAGAATCATGGATACAGAGGGAGTTTTTAACAGTTGCCAGATGAAAGGGGGGTTTGGGGTAGTGTGTGAAGAGGTGAGGGGATCAAGAAATACAAATAGGTAGTCATAGAATAGCCATGGGGATATAAAGTACAGTACAGGAAATGGAATAGCCAAAGAACTTATACTCAGGACCTGTGGATGTGAGCAAAGGGGTGGGGATTGCCTGAGGGAGTGGGAGGTGTTGGGAGGGGAGGGCAAAGTGGGAAAAATTAGGGCAATTATAGCAGCATAATCAATAAATTTAATTTAAAAGGAAATAAAACAAAATGTTATTAGGTAAATATATTTACAGTATTTATTCAAAAATATGTATATAAGAGGGTTCATGCAGCTCAAATCCATGGTGTTCAAGGGTCAACTGTGTATTTTAAAACACCATTAAAATGCTAGAATGCTATTTTTCACTTTTTATGTTAACAAGATCAGTTAAACTACAATTATCTGAGAATCTTGCTTACTTGGAAGTATTATGTCTTTAAAATTGAGCTATTTGCAGGAATGAATAGCCTTTGGAGAATTTTTTTTTAAATTAACGGCTATATTTGGACTAGCTGTCCTAAGGTAATGGCCACTTAAATAATAATGAGATCCATTTTATTATATGTATTCATGATAGTGCCACAGTTATTTATGTCCAGCTTTTATATGTTTTCTAGTTTTTAAATGGCAGATACACTATTTCTTAGGGTAAATGAATGTGCTAATAATTAACCTTCTGCTTTCAATCTTTTTATTTATGTTTCTTTCATACTTTGAAAGTATAGACCAATGCAAATTTTATCACATTTCATAAATTAATTTTTAAGGTAATTTCAGATTTAACAACACATAAATTGCTATTGATTTAGATACATTTCCAGCTAGAAAAAATTTTAGAGCAAGTTTCACATTCCCATAAACATTATAAATATTATTCAAAAAGCTAACATAATTTAAAAAATATTTTTGAAATGACTATGTCTAAAATTTAATGTTTATTTCCTGATTGTATTCAGTAGTTCTTAACCACAATCAAGTAAATTCAATAGTTTTATACTTATTGCTCTACTTTAGATTTTAAAAGCATAGTGCTTTTATTTTACAGATTGTTGCCTTGCGTGAACAAAATGTTCATATACAAAGAAAAATGGCATCAAGTGAGGGATCCACAGAATCAGAAAATCTTGAAGGGATGGAACCTGGCCAGAAAGTTCATGAAAAGGTATGACCCTTATGATAAGATCTTACATGAAAATGTTTACTTGCTATATTACTTTATAAGCATATGAAATATGAAATCTATGTAATAAACATTTTTATTTGTCAAAGTTAATGATTCCTTTTTTATTGCTCTCAATTTGATTCTCTTAAAAATCTGTGTTTATGCATATAGATATTTGAATTTCTCATTACTTACTGTTAATTTGATTCTCATAAAATAATTCAACTATATAACTCATTGAATATATATCACTGTTTAAATGCATCCATATAGAAATAGATATATCGATAATTTATAGCCTGGGCTATTCGAAGTACAAGACCAATAATTTTTATTTATAAGTGGTATTATATAGAATTGTGAAATAATCTGTGATATCACATAAAAATTTTTGATAATTTCATATTTGACTTAGTATTTTCTATTTGTTTGAGAAGGCTTTGGAAATGCTTCTGTTAATGATAAATTACATAAAAGAATATTTAAAGTCATGCTATTTTTGCTTTTGTTTTTTTTTTTTTTGGAAGGGAGTGATTCTCCTTTCACTCGGGCTTAGACCCAGCCAAGGAAACCAGTGGTCTGTTGAGCCCTTCTCTGTGCTGAGCCACCTGTTCAGCATGAGAGGAAGAAGGCTCATTGCTGGTAGGCCTGGAATCTGATAAAGACTACAGAGTCATGTGCATATCCTGTGCAAGAGGCTCAGACGCTCTCCTGGATATTTGCCTTTAACAAGTTTTACCTTCAGGTGGTTGAACTCTTTAATTACCAAGATCACATGAATCAGGTAGATAAATTGGTGTCATAAATGTCAAGAGGTTTTAAAACATAGAGATTAAGAAACCACAAAACAAATAGCACAAGACCTTTTACTAGAAAATAAATTGAGCACTTTCTCTCTTACCCAGTTGAAACAAATGGAGGGGTTTCTTATGTCTCCAAATTCAGGTAAAAAAGCAAAGGAAGCCAAATGAACCAGACTAATTCCTGAGACCACCATCAATTCTGGTGGCTAAGAAGCTAATAGCTCTTTATTTAAGGTTTCATTATTCTAACTTTTATCCATGTATTTTATAGAAATCTTTAAGTATTAAAAACAAAATATAATCTGACCTCTAAATTTCATGAGCTGTATTCAAATCTAAATAAATATTATTTCTTTCAGATAAGTAAACTGACATTAATTCAGTAAATAAACTACCAGCCACTTTAGAATAAGGCATTTGCAGAAGAAACTCAGTGTAGAAAATGAACATGAATTTGTTATTACAGTTCCATTTTATTTTATGAACATTATATTTATTTCTTTTACATTTATTTTATTTATATTATATTTATTTCATTTCATTTCATTTTATTACCATTTTATTTTCACTATAGAATCACATTCATTTGGTATGAAATGGACTTTACAGTCATCCTGTCTTTTTTGTTAGAAGTCTACAAAATATTGTTTTCTACAACAATGTCATATTTATGCTCATCCAGACTATACTTAAAGAAATATGGCTTTCAAAGGCATAAAAATTTCAGATCTTATTTATTTTCTAAAAAATCTACTTGATACAAAAGAATTCTTCTAATACTTCTGGGAAGGACAAGTACTCATACAAATTTTTTTTCAAATATTGTTTCTTTAAAATAAATCCTAAATATCCAGACATTGTAGAATGTAAGAATTCATGTCAGATTAATTTTCAGAAGCTGTTTACAGAATTAGGACAAGGGACCTGTGTATAATTGATATTTGTGTCCTTCCGACTTCACAGAGAGTTGGTGGCCTAAAATACTTGTCTTTAACTCACTTTCTTTGCCTCCCATTTCTTGGTGAAGGCATTCCAGCCAGAGTTGAAGAACAATCATAACATTGTTATCTTACTCACCCTTTTTTTTAGGGATACAACTACAGATTTTTAAATATTGATAGAATATTTAAAAGAAAAGAATATTGATATTCTTTTTTCAACTTTCCATAATTATAGGAAGAATGATTTCCAAATGCTTTGGAATAATGATATGCTAATATTGTTTAATACATTATGCTCCTATCCTAAAACTGAACCTAAAATATACCATGCATATATATAGATATTTATATATTTTAAATTTAAAAGAAAGTAAATTGTGTTTCATCTCATATTACACCTGAGATGATTCACAAAAGTACTTCAAAAGATTTATTTATAACACAACTCTTTACCTGACATTTTTCCAGGTTTATTGTGATATAATTTACATAGAAAATTGTGTAAATTTAAGAAGTACAATGTAACAATTGGGTGCATGGATAAATTATAAAATGACTACCACAGTAAGATTAATTAACACACTCATCACCTCACATAATTCTCATTTGTGTGGGGAAGGCTGTAAGGACATTAAAGATCTACTCTCAGCAATTCTCAAACATCCGACATGTTCTTTTTAACTATGATCACAATGATTAGACGCCCCCAGAGCTATTTCATCTCCCGACTGCTGCCATTTCCTGATTAAATACGAAATAGCATTCTAATTAGCACTTTATCATATCCTTATGTAAATATTCCCCAAATACACACATATAACATTATAAAACATATTTTCAAAATCATCCCGATAACAGGATTATTTAAAGTATATCAAATATAACAAGTATCACTGAATTGTAATTTAAATCTTAACACTTCGATTTTATTGAGAACTGCTTAAAAGCTATATTCAAACAGAGAAAAACAGCACATTATTTTGGGGAGTGTCTATGCGATGGAAGTTACCAGCGTAGGATGACTGTCCTATTAGTGTGTAAATTGCAAAGTGGTTGCTGGAGGGAAAAACACCACACTATAGTTAGGTGCTATGGAGCTGTCAGAAAGTGATTCGTGAACCCCAGTCACGTAGATTACCCTTTGTTTACGGCAGTCAAGTCACTTAAATTACATAGTCTGGGTGGGTTATTAGCCACCAGGAGATGTTTTATATCAGTGGCTTGAGAACTCTGCTGACAAAATAGTTGACAAAAATAGTCTCATAAAAGCACACTCTAAAACAGGCCTTTTTACTCATAGAAAAGTTGCATAATTATTACCATTTTAAAAACAAAACATGAAAAAATATAAGCTGAACTGAATCAAGTTTAAATGTTTCTGTATGCCATAAATTGAATCCGTTGTTCTAGAAAAGCATAAATATTCCTAGGTTAATAAAAATTTTCAGAATCCAAAATTTTATGTCATTAAGAATTCAGAACTGAGCTCAATAACTTTGTGTTACTTTCTAGAAGATAGTTCATTTCTAATTTTTTTCAATAAATATGCTACTCCAGTAAAAGAGATAATAATGCTCTTGACTTGTATATTATGCACTTCCAATTATTTTTTCCAGCTGTAAATGTTTACTAAGTGATGTGAATAAATATAATGTTAAACAGTGGTGGAGACTCAGAAGACATAGTCCCTGTAATAAATGCACTAGAAAACTGGAGTGAGAAATAAACATGGCCAAATTAATAATTGCAAAAAATGATAAAGTGGAGTCAAAATGATACTAGAGATTAAAGAAGAGATAAATTATTTCTGATTGGTAGCGTCAGAGAGGCAGTGTGGAATAATGACTTGTTTGAAGTCAGTGGACCTTTATGCAAATTCTATTTCTCCTGATTATTAGCAGTGCATGACCTTGGGCTTCAACCTCCCTGAACATCAGTTACAGGGAAATACTCCTATCTTACAGCTTTGTTACAAGGAATAGAAGCACTGACTATGCATGAGAAAAATCTTGGCACATTGATTACGAGTATTAAATAGTGTGGTTATAATATTTCTTAATATGGGCTTTCATGTTTATCATTTTAAAATAAATATTTAGTGATGATCTTCTTAAGGTGCCAGGAAATAGGTCCTGTTCTAGGTTAGGTCAGAGTAATGAACAAGACAGATGAGGGCACTGGCGATAAACTGGTCCACATAAATGAGTAAAGGGGGCCAAAAGGCAAGTATATATCTCAAAAAAATCTACTGTAAAGCTATTGAGTAAGAGTGTTTTGGAAAGTGTCTGGTTACACTGGTTACTCAAAAGTCAATGTCTGGATACAGGATTTCAGTATGGGTTGCTGAGAAAGTTCTGGAGATGGCCAATGGTGGTAGATGGACCATAATGTGAATATATTTAATTCCATCAAACTGTACAATTAAAATGTTTAAAATACTACATTTTATGTTACATATATTTTATGACAATCAATAAAGTCAATGACTTGGATTACTTGAAAAAAGAAAGAAAGAAAAATTATATTTAAAAGGAGTGGATGTGATCAAGAGTAGTGCAAGGCAGGTGGGAGAACAATTGATAGACATGGCAAGGGAGGGCCTTCTTTAGGAGTCGGGGTTTGACCTGGGACCTAAAAGGATACAAGAAGTCAACCACATAGAACAGCTTAGAGTTTCTGAGGCAAAGGAAACACTAAGTGTACCAAGGTGCACCAAGGATAGGAAAGAGCTTCTTTGGTACATTGCCTGGAAGGAAAGGTGACAAGGAAACTGAAGCCTAGTGGCCAAAGGAGAGAGCAGCAGGGGACAGGACCCAACTATGAGAGGGGCCAGATTGTTTACAGTTGTGTAGGCTATGGTGAGAGTCCGATTTTATCCCCAGAGCAGTGGGAAGATGTAGTAAGTAGTGTTTTAAACATGGAAGCACCTTGATTAGATACTTTTTAAACAATCATTTGCATTACAGTTAGTGGATTAGTCATTTTTTTCACATATCAGAATTTCAAAGTATGTAGAAATTTTTCTTTTAATTTTATAGGTAATGAAATTGAGACTTAAGAAGATTAAATGACTTATTTTATCAAAGCAGGACCAGAACCCTTGTCTTTTAACCTCCAGAAAAGAGAATATTTTGTGTTGATATTCCTTCATGCCAGTTGATTTCTCTAGGTGTTTTGGTGATATTTAAAAATCCATGCTAACAGAAAATGATTTTTTCTAATCATTTATTCTTTCATACTTATACATGTGTTTCCTAGAGTTGATTATTTTATTATATTCCAGAGTATGTTTTTTAAGAAAATTCTTTAAGTGGTAGCTCATCATGGTTCTAATTTGTATCATTGCTAGTGATGCTGAGCATCCTTTCATATGTCTCTGGGCCCTCTGTACATCCTCTTTGGAGAAGTGTCTGTTTAAGTCCTTTGCCTGTTCTTTAATTTTTTCCCCACAAATTCCTATAGTTAATTTTTATTCTGAGCCAATTCTCCAAGTCAGTGTCATTCAAAATTGTTGATCACTATGAATATGGCTCCTGAACCTGGGCGTGAAGGGCCTGTGTTCTGAGCCCACAATTTATGAAGTCTTGCGTAAGTCCTGTGTGCTTCTCTCTACCAGGTGAGGAGTTCATGGGATCAAAGAAAATTACACACCCATGACTGACACCACCACCCTTTCTTACAAGCCAGGTATCTGAAAGCCAAGGCTTTCTGACCAGACAGACCTTAGCTGGTCTCCAGGGCTTTTACAGGCTTATGTAATAAAATTATGTTAGCTATACACTTAAATGTTTGACTTAAGAATATATCACAGTTGCATTTTTAAAAACACTAATAATATCATTAATTAAAGACACTATTCTTTTAAAGACCTCTGTGAAGTTCTAGCATAAGCTATTGTCCATAGGGATGCCTCCAGTGTATTAACCACATTTGTATGCTTTCCTTACCACATGTCAACTACTGCCAACAACTGTTCTTATAAAAATTCTGTCTTTGTCAAGTGTAGTTTATTTTATGCATTATTGATTAAGCCCATGCCTTCTGTGTTTCAGAGATAGTTATCATTTGAATTTATTTACATCTGAATAGCGCTAACGATATTTTGTTCTATACATTGATCTTATATATATATATATATATAGTGATCTAATTTCTCATAACAAAGTATATACCTCTCTTTTATTTTTTTAGTTAATTTATTTTTAGAGAGGGAAGGGAGGGAGAAAGAGAGAGAGAAACATCAATGTGGGGTTGCTGGGGGCCGTGGCCTGCAACCCAGGCATGTACCCTGACTGGGAATCGAACTTGCAACACTTTGGTTCGCAGCTCACAATCAATCCACTGAGCTATGCCAGCCAGGGCGCCCTCTCTTTAATTCTTTAATTCAACTTCCAAGCAATGAAACTAAATAAGAAAGTGAGATCTATGAATTTTCTGTATAGGGGTTGGTATACCTCCGGGAAAGAGAAGATACTAGTATAGACCTAGATAGACATAGCTGAAGTGTCCCGAACACCTGTGGCTAGAGAAGGGCTCAGAAAAGACAAGATTAAGCTGTTCCATGGTTCATCCCTATGTACCTGAAGTTATCTCATATCAATTTTATAGGAGCCAAAAACCTCATTTAACAAAGGGGCTATACACCAATAAGAACAAGATAAATAACTGGTAGAAATTCCTTTACAATTTTTCAAAGTGTTTTTATGTAAGATATTTTAGTTGATCCCTATAATAACCCCATGAGGTTTGTAAAGCAGATACCTGACTGAAAGGCATCTAGCTCATGAACAGCAGGGACAGAGATAAATAGTGTAACAAGTATACACATATTAAAAGTGAATACGGGTAGCCCTGGCTGGTGTGGCTCAGTCAGTAGATTGAGCATCGGCCTGCGCACCAAAGGGCTGCCAGTTTGACATCCAGTCAGGGTACATGTCTGGGTTGTGGGCCAGGTCCCCAGTAGGGGGCATGCAAGAGGCATCCACACATTGACATTTCTCTCCCTCTCTTTCTTCCTCCCTTTGCTTCTGTCTAAAAATGAATAAATACGTCTTTTTTAAAAAGTGAATACGGTATAAAAAGAGCAACATATAAACTGCCTTATTTTGTGGATTTCAAAATATAAGAGTATTTACTTTAAGAAAAGTCTTAAATATGCCTATGTGTCTTAGAGGATGAAAAAGCTTATTAGACTAGGCATGAGATTTAAAATTTTTCAAAAATAAAACTTAGACAAAGCAAGCTTTGTTACACCTGTGTTGATGTCTTCAGCAGTCATCTAGTAAAGTATACCAAGTAAAGTAAAATTCCGCAATTTTAATTGAATTTACTGGGGCGACATTGATTAATACAATTATATAGGTTTCAGGTACACAACTCCACAACACATCATCTGTACATTGTACTGTGTGTTTGCCACTCCAAGTCAAGTTTTCTTTCATCACCATTTAACTACTGCATTCTTCTTTTTAAAATCAATTTCATCTTTTTTCAATTAAAAAATTCATCATTTTTTTCTTTTTCTTTTCTATTTGTAACATACAAAATTATTTCAACCTAAAAAAATTCTCTTTTGACCCTACTCTATGTTCTATTCCTCTTTGCATTAATGTTCTTCAAAAAGGGTTGTCTACTTACTGTCTCCAATCACTTTCTTTGCATTCTTTTTTAAACCAATTCCAGTTAGGTCTTTGTCCCACTACAACACAGAAACTGCTCCTGTCACCATCATCATACATGTATACTGCTAAGTACAATGGGCGATCTTCAGTCCCTGTTGAATTGATGTCTGAGTGGTATCTGATACAGTTGATCATTGTTTCCTATTTGGTTCACTTTCCCCCCACTTACATTACAGTAAATCACACTCCTTTTCTCTTACTTTACCAGTAGTTCTGTCTCAGTCTCCTTTCTTGAATCATATTCTTCTTCCTGACTTCTTTTTTAAAAAAGATTTTATTATTTATTTTTTGGAGAGAGGGGAGAGGAGAGGGGGAGAGAAACATCAAAGGGTGGTTGCCTCTCCCATGCCCCCTATTATAAGATACATTCATTTTTTTTAAAGTGGTAGGTTTTATTGGGGATGAAAGTTAATCACTGGATCACTAGGAGTGAAATATTGATTTTTGTATTTTAACTATGTCCATGTTTCTCTGACAAAAAATAAACTAAAAAAAGAAAACTAGAAAAACAAAACATCCTTGTCCTTGATTCATATATATTATTCTTATGTCTATACTGATAATTTTTACAATGAACCCACTTCTGACTATTTAACATGAATATCAGAGGATCCAAGGGACCCATTAAGAGTAAACCTGATAGAATTCTCTTGGGGCCTTTCTTTCTCTGCTTGAATTATCAAAACAACAGTGATAACAACAAGAAAAACCCAAAGTTCAATCAGGCCAAAGGACCAGTTCTTCTTTTAACCATTTTGTGAAAGAACTGGGAAATGTGATAAGGCGAAAGGTAGGCAACCACTTTTAAACTGCTATTGCTTCTCTTGTGTCTTCAGAGTATCATTTGTTAGCGGGCTCCTCAAAATCAGACGCCCTCCACGTGTCATTGTAGTGACCCATTGATGTGCAGGCTAAATAAACCCATGCCATACAACCACTGACCTGGTTTCAAGTTCCACCAGCAGAAATGTCATCCCCTATCAGAGTGGTTCCTCAGGGAGGACTTCCCCTTCTCCAGGATATGCTAGTGTGAGGCTAAGTTTCACAGTTAGGTTCCCCAACTCATCAAGATGACTAATCTGGGAAGGTCTTCCAGACTTTGTGCTGGAACCACGAAAGCCAGGTATTGAACATAAGCCTCAGTCCATAGTCCTACTTTCCTCATGGTAAGTTCTATTTGTGAACTTAAATGTATCAGTCTGTAGGAGAATTAGGAATAACATTGAACTTCAGAATCTAATGGAGACCAGTCTTGTTTTTCCTCACTCCCCTGAGGTTTCCTTGCAATTAAGCAAATTGCCCTCCACAGTGCAAGAGACATTTGTCAGGTTCCATGAAATAGTCTTCCTGTGGAACAAGAGTGCTTACTTATCTTACATTTACAAACCGAAAAGAACTGTTTAGTGATTATTTCAGGAAGAAAGAAGATCCTCTTCAGTGTTACTTTTCATTTTATAGCTAAACAAAGAAACATTTTTAATTATATTTTACTGATTATGCTATTGCAGTTGTCCCAATTTTTCCCCCTTTGCCTCCCTTCACCCAGCACCCCCCATTTCCTGAGGAAGTTCCCACACCACTGTTCCTGTCCATGGATCATACACATATTCTTTGGCTACTTCATTTCTTATATTGTACTTTACTTCCCCATGGCTACTCTGCAACTACCTATTTGTACTTCTTAATCCCTTCACCTCTTTACCCATTCCCCTGAACACCCCTCCCATCTGGCAACCATCAAACACTCAGCACATCCATGACTCTGTCTCTGCTCTTCCTGTTTCCTTAGTTTGTTTTTTTACATTCAATTGTTGATATGCATTTATTGCCATCTTATGGTTTTTAGTTTAGATCTTCTTTTTTTTTAAATAAGTCCCTTTAGAATTTCATATAATAATGGTTTGGAGATGATGAACTCCTTTAGCTTTTTTCTTGTCTGGGAAGCTCTTTATCTGTCCTTCAATTCTAAATGATACCTTTGCTGGGGAGAGCAATCCTGGCTATAGGTCCCCACTTTTCATCACTTGGAATATTTCTTGCCAGTCCCTTCTAGCCTGCAAAGTTTCTGCTGAGAAATTGGCTGGCAGTCTTATGGGAATTCCCCTGTAGGTAACTGCTTTTTTCTTGCTTTTAATTCTTTCTTTATCTTCAACATTTGACATTTTAATTATGACGTGTCTTGGAGTAGGCCTCTTTGTATCCCTGTTGTTTGGACTCTCTGTGCTTCCTGGACTTGCATGTTTATTTCCTTTACCAAATTAGGGAAGTTTTATTTTATTATTTTCTCAAATAGATTTCCAATTTCTTGCTCTTTCTCTTCTCGTCTGGCACCCCTATGATGCAAATATGAGAAAGCTTGAAGTTGTCCCAGAGGCTGCTTACACTATCCTGGGTTTTTTGGATTCTTTTTTCTTCTTGTTCTGATTGCTTGTTTTCTGCTTCCTTATGTTCCAAATCATTGATTTGATTCTCAACTTCATCCACTCTACTGTTGATTTCCTGTAAATTGTTCTTTATTTTAGTTAGTGAACCTTTTATTTCTGTCTGGGTCTTTGTTATGCTGTTGAGGTTCCTGCTTAGTTCCTCAAGCATGCTTATAATCAGTTTTTTAAACTCTGCATCTGATAGATTTCTTAACATCCCTTTTGTTTAGTTGTTTTTCTGGAGTTTTGATCTGTTCTTTCATTTGGGCCATGTTTTCTTGTCTCCTCATTTTGGCTACCTCCTTGTGGTTGTTTTTATGTATTAGGTAGAGCTGCTATGACTCCCTGTCTTGCTGGTGTGCCCTAATGTAGCATGTGTCCTGTAGGGTCCAGTGCACAGCATCTGCTACCTTCCAAGCTGGGTACTTGAGGTGTGCTTGCCTTATGGGCTGCTTAACACCCTCTTCTTGTAATTGAGACTTGATTACTTTTGGCAGGTCTATGGAAGGGATTTAACCATGCCAGTCAACTATAAGGACTGGCTATGACCACTGACCACCAACCTTCAGCCTCTGTGGAGGATTCACTGTGGAGGCAGGGTGGTAGTGATCTGACATGATCTGTAGCTGTCCACTGGGTCCACAAGCTCTGTGTTTTTCAGATGGTGCAGACCAAAGTAATTCCCACCTGTGTTTTGCCTGGGGCCACCCTGCCTGGGCTATAAAGCACTCTGAGATAGCTGCTACTTGCACTGGGCTTGGATGTTTCCAGGTAAAGCCAGGCTGTGGTCTAGGCTGGCTGGTGCTGCTGCTGTGCCTTAAGCCACTTAGCAAGTGGTATGGGGGCTGGGATTCACTGAGGCTGGCTGTTGCTTGTTTGAGAGCATTTAGGAAGTTGCGAAATTTTAGCCAAGGCCATCTATTCATGTGAAAAAGGAACTGTTAACAACTTGGTTGGGGCCATAAGTTGGGTGGGACAGAGTCTCAAGGTAACATCAAGATGGGGCAAACAATGTTAGCTAGGTTGATGTAGTCTCAGATATGGTACTTCCTTGCTAGCTTTGTGGGGTGTGTGGGAAGGATTTGATAAAGTGACAATGGCCTCTATCCACTTTTCTGGTGGAAGAAAGCATGTCCCCTCTCACCATGATGCCAGACACTTCAGTTTCTCTCTGTACACCACTCGTGCATTTCAAGCTGCTACCCTGTTACTGGAGCTTAGAGGCAGTGAATGTGAGTAAGTCCATGTGTAGATTCTTTAACAGGAACTGCTTGGGACTCCTGAAGCTTCTTCTACCAACGCAGTTCTTCTTGGTTTTTGTAGCCAATAGTTATGGGGAATTATCTTCTTGGCACTGGAACCCTGGGCTAGGGATCCCAGTGTGGGGACATGACCCCTCACTCCCAAGATATTTCTACCAAATTTTTATGCATGAAGTATGGTTATGGGACCAGCCTGTTCTGCATCTCTGCCCCTCCTACCAGCCTGGATGGATATAGTTTCTTTAATTCCATAGTAGTCAGACTTCCATTCAATTAGATTTCTGAAGGTTCTTAGTGGTGGTTGTGCTGTAGTTTAGCAGTAATTATGGTGTGGTTGTTCTAGGAGGCAAGCTGTGTTTACCTATGCAGCCATCTTGACTGGAAGTCAGAAACATTTGAAGATTTGCAATTGAAAACAAAAATTAGAAACAAAAACAAATCCTTCACTGCACATACTTCACCTCCTTATATCTTGTAACTATATAGATCATTTAAACATGTTACCAGTGAATGTTTTCCCAGATTAATCATTCAATATATTTATTTCATGTTGTAATATAGGAAATATGTTTTCATTTTTTTACATTTCTGAGTATTATTGACATTGATCAAGAATCAAAATTAACATTATATCAGTATTTTTATGTTTAGTTACTTAGAATTAAGATACTATAAAATATAATATATTTCTATCAAGCCACATGCATAGGATGTAGTGAGTGAATTGTATTTTAATATCAACACTATGAGAATATCAGAACTTCAAAATGACAGCTATTCTGATGAAAATATTCTTGCTCTGGAGATGGTGGAAGTTTAAAACGATTTATAATTTATGTGAAAGTAATAAGTATTTTATATTTATTAACAAAACACTGTTGACCACATTAAATAACTGAGAAGCAAAGGTCTATCACCTGGACATTTCCATTAAATAAAATTACTGGGAATTTACTGCTTCATAATGACTTTGAAAATCTCAGTGTTAAACAATAAAATTATTAATAGAGAAGTAACTATAAGAAATCATCTGGTCTAGAGATTTTCCAAGCAGATTAATATTTTGTCAACTCTATTATTATTTTTGTTTTGTTTTGTTTGTGTTCCTTTTTTATTGGTGTAACAATGGTTAACAAAATTGTATGGATTTCAAGTGTACATTTCCATGATACATGACTTATATACTGCATTGTGTGCCCACCAACCTAAGTCAAATAATCATGTGTCAAAATATATTTGAAACCCTTTACAAGTCCCCTCAACCCCCTTCCTTCTGGTAACTACCATAAAGTTATCTGGTTCTATGAGTCTTGGATTGTTCATTTTTCTTGTTTGTTCATTTGTTGCTTTCAGTTTTATATCCTACATATGAGTGAAATCATGTGGTTCTTAACATTTTTTGTCTGACTTATTTTGCTTAGCCTGATGTTCTCAGAGTCCATCTCTCTTGTCACAAATGGCAGTAGTTCACCTTTTCTTATGGCTGAGTAGTATTCCATTGTATATATTTACCCATCATCTATCAAAAAACATTTCAGTTGTTTTAATGTCTTGGTCACTGTGAATAATTCTGCAATGAATATAGGAGTAAAAAGATACCATATGAAAAGATTTCAGCTTCACTAACTATTAGGAAAATTAAAATCAAAATTACAATGACATACCACCTCACACCTGCTAGAATGGCTGTTGTCAACAAGACAAGTAATAACAAGTGTTGGAGGGGTTGTGCAGAATAAAGAACCCTCATTCACTGCTGGTGGGAATGTATCCTATTATAGCCACTATGGAAAACAGTATGGAAGTTCCTCAAAAAATTAAGAATAGAGTTAAATATCATATGGTCCAACTCCTCTGAGTACATGAAAAATTTGAAAACCTTGATTCACAAAAATATATGCATGCTTATGTTCATTGCTGCATTATTCATGGAGGCCATGACATGGTCAAGTCTGTTAAAGACTTTATTTCTTCTAATTTGTCAGAAATAAGGGAGAAAAACAAGTCAATTTGAAAAATTAATTTAAAAAAATTATTAATTAATGCTAGAATAAAAAGTACTAATTTGGGGGTCTATTATATCTTTTATTATCTTCATTTCAACAATCATTTTTTAATTTTATTACTTTAAACTCTCACTTTTTATGAAAATCTTTCATGTTTGATGACTAAATTAGGTATAATGGTTAGAGAAGTATGTGGATGATATCTATCTGTGGTTCTTAACTCCAACTAAGCATTACAATTACTTAGGGAGTAAAATCAAATGCATGTCTGGACCTCACCACAGCTACGGTCTAGAGTAGGAGCCATGCTATAGTTTTATTCAACTCTGCCAAGGATTCTAATGTGTGGTCATGGCTGAGAATAATTCATATGGAGTACAAATATAACTTCTGTTTTCTTCTAGGCTTTAGATTTACAGTGATTATAAGCAGATGGTTTATATATGATAAAACATTTAAATCACTGTGGAATTAAAAATAATAGCTATGAATTCTGTACAAGAGAGTCTCAAGTCAAAGAAAAAAATGCAGTTATTTGTAGAACTAGATTTGATATCTGAAGTCAGTTCTGATTTCTGAGAGCTGGGAAGCAGTATGGAGATTAGAAGCAACGTAGATAGACCCAAAATGTCCAAAAGTCATAATGTGGAGCCTGTGAACTACCCAGTGCTTACGTACTTTCTCAACCTTATTTTGTTAATTGTTTGGTTAATTGATTTGGTTCATTTTTTTTCACATTATGTTACTTGCAGGCAGGAAATTCCATATTCTATGTATCCCACCTAGTGTCTGAATTATAGTAGAGGCCAGACAGTAGAGTTTTGGTGACTAAATGAAAGAATGAATAAACAAAAGAGGAAAGAGAGAAAGAAGACTCTTAACAATATGACACTGGAATAATAATAATGGGTAGGTTCAGAAGGTAACCTTGACCTTATTTCTTTTTAGTAGTGAGACTTTCAGCAAAATATACTCTGTGCTTCAGTTTCCTTTTGTGTATCCAGTAGGTCATTATAAACATAAAAGAGTTTATACCTATAATGCACTTAGAATGGTGCCTAAAACATAGTCAGAACTTAATAAGGGTTAACAAAATGAAGTAACTTATGAACCTATGCATGCTGAAAGCCAAAAATTTATCAGCTAAATATTCTTGGGTAAGCAACTACTCAAAAGTTGTTAGCTATTGTTATTACTTGTTGTTTTTCTAATAAAAGATACAGTCATTTTGGGGGATCTGTTTTTTTTAATTCAATTATTTACATATTTCTATTTAGAAACAAAACCAATCATCATATTCCAGAGTATTGTTTTGCATACATTTATTGTTATTGCTTTCTCTCTTTTTTGAAGTGTGTTTTATTTTTTCCCTTTTTTTATTGTTCAAGTACAGCTGTCTCCATTTTCCCCCACAATGACCCCATCCCACCCATCCCTGCCTTCCACCCTTGAAGCTACCCCCATTGACTTTGTCCATGTGTCCTTTATACATGTTCCTTTGCTGGCCCTTCCCCCTCCCCCCCCATCATTCCCTCCCACCTTCCCTCTGGTTACTGTCAGTTTGTTCTTTATTTCAATGTCTCTGGTTATATTTTGCTTGCTTGTTTGTTTTGTTGATAGGTTTCACTTATAGGTGAGACCATATGGTATTTGTCTTTCACCGGCTGGCTTATTTCACTTAGCATAATGCTCTCCAGATCCATCCATGCTGTTGCAAAGTGGTAGGAGATCATTTTGGGGATTTGGAGGTAAATTCGAATTTTAAGATTTGAAGTAAAATGAGGAACATAACAATCTCATGAAATGAAAGGAAATATTTTTTCTTTTCTTAAAATTTATTTATTTTTAGAGAGGAAGGGAAAGAGAAAGAGGGAGAGAAACATCAGTGCGTGGTTGCCTCTTGCATGCCCCTTACTGGGGACATGGCCCATACCCAAGCATGTGCCCTAACAACAATCGAACCAGCAACCCCTTGTTTTGTTCACTGGCACTCAATCCACTGAGCCACACCACCCAGGACTAGGAAATGTTTTTTAGAGCATCAGACTAACTGAAGTCTTCCAAAATCCCTCTCTGGATCAGTGCCTTGTCTAAGATTTACTCATATAATCACAAATATACATTATTATTGGCCCATGAAATACTTAATTGATTTGGTCATTCATTCTATATATATATTTCTTTAATACATTGTTGATACTCATGAAATTTAGAATGAACTATCGGCTCTAGTTTATATTTTCTCATTATTTTTATGCCTGTAAATACTTTTTGTCTCAATTTGTGTTATTTTTTTTAGTTCTACATTCTTTAGTACTACATTTCTCTTCTCACAGAATAAAATATATTTTCTAGACATTCCCACTTTATAGATTTGACTGAATCCTCCAAAGAATTAGTGCTAGATTCCTTATATTAATGATTGCAAATATTAGTGTAAGTTCTTTCAATAATTCATCTTTAAACATAAAATTACATAGAACTATTTTCAAATATGGAATTGAACTGCTCAGTACTTCTTAAATGCTGAGAAGTCTTACATATATCTGTGCCTTTAATATCTGAATTTAATTAATAGTAAGATAAATTCCTAACTTCTACTCTTTGGCCCCACCTTTTTCTATTTTCTATAGAAAGATTAATAAACCATAAAAATTAAGATACATAAGACAAAAAAGATCTACCTAAAATTCAGTAGGAGAGAACCAGAGAGTATCTTGCTTTATCTTACCTTTCAGAAATCACTCCTAGGAAGAAAATGTGTTTAAATAGTATTCATGACATATTTAATCACTGACATAGAGATAGTTATAAGGTCTTTAACATACTATACACTAATCAAGATTGTGGACTGAGAGAATGTTAGTTTGAATGTTACTAACTTAATTAGTGGAAGTGCTCTTTAAATGACACTCATCATTCCAGAGATGTTTAGTATTATTGTGAATGCTAACGAGGATTTATTAAATAGCTTGTAATTTTCATTTCTAATATGCCTTTCAACTGTCATTTTATGCTCCTTAGTTTTGTCTGTATATCCAATATGGATTCAGATTTTGTTGGTCCTGACACATATATAATTTTGGGTAGGGGAGAGCTCCTTAAGGAAAATAATGTTCCTTTGGCAAATTTTACAAAAAAAAATATAATGATGTGAACATATTTCTAGGGACCCTTTCAGGACAGACTGCAGTTTAAGCTAAAAGAAAGGGTAACTGAACTTGAAGGCAGATCTTTCACCATATTTGGAAAGATTTGGGGCATTATTTCTTCAAATATCCCTTTTTATTCTGGCTCTACCATTTTTATTCTGGTATTCTTTCTTAATCATTAAATATCCATCACTTTGCACAAACTCTAAAGACATGAAATAATTATATAAATAATTCACATTATTCTAGTTGACCCTTTTTAAAAATATAAACTGGGAACAATTATAAATCTATTTATAAAGACTCGCCATCAGAAATGGAATTTCCTTTTTTAATATATTTTATTGATTATGCTATTACAGTTGTCCCATCCTCCCCCTTCACTCCCCTCCCCCCTGCCCACCCCCTCCCACTCATATTCCCTCCCTTTAGTTCATGTCCATGTGTCATAAGTTTTTTTGCTTCTACATTTCCCACACCATTCCTGCCCTCCCCCTATTTTCTACCTATTGTCTATGCTACTTATTCTCTATATCTTTCCCCCCTCTCTCCTCCTCCCACTTCCCTGTTGCTAACCCTCCATGTAATCTCCATTTCTGCGGTTCCACTCCTGTTCTCTGTTTGCTTAGTTTGCTTTTGTTTTAGGTGTGCTTGTTACTAACTGTGAGTTTGATGTCTTTTTTTACTGTTCATATTTTTTATCCTCTTTTTCTTAGATAAGGCCCTTTAACATTTCATATAATAAGGGCTTGGTGATGGTGAACTCCTTTAACTTGGCCTTATCTGAGAAGCACTTTATCTCCCCTTCCATTCTAAATGAAAGCTTTGCTGGATAGAGTATTCTTGGATGTAGGTCCTTGCCTTTCATGACTTGGAATATTTCTTTCCAGCCCCTTCTTGCCTGCAAGATCTCTTTTGAGAAATCAGCTGACATCCTGATGGGAGCTCCTTTGTAGGTAACGGTCCCTTTATCTCTTGCTGCTTCTAGAATTCTCTCCTTCATTTTTATCTTGGGTAATGTAATTTTGATGTGCCTTGGCATGTTCTTCCTTGGATCCAACCTCTTTGGGACTCTCTGAGCTTTCTGGACTTCCTGGAAGTCTATTTCCCTCACTAGATTGGGGAAGTTCTCCTTTATTATTTGTTCAAATAACTTTTGCACTTGTTGTGTTTCCTCTTCCCCTTCTGGTACCCCTATAATTTGGATATTGGAACGTTTAAAGGTATCCTGGAGGGCCCTAAGCCTCTCATTTTTAAAAAATTCTTGTTTCTTCATTCTTTTCTGTTTGGTTGTTCCTTTTCTCCTTCTGGTCCCTTCCATTGATTTGAAACCCAGTTTTCTTTCCATCACTATTGGTTCCGTGTGCATTTTTCTTCATTTCACTTGTTGTAATCTACATTTTTTCATCTAATTTATGACCAAAGTCCACCAATTCTGTGAGCATCCTGATCGCCAGTGCTTTGAACTGTGCATCTGATAGGTTGGCTATTTCTCGGTCGCTTAAAAAAATTGGCTCTGGGGCTTTTAACTCTTTTTGAGCCATCTTTTTAATTTTTTTTAATTTTTTTTTCCTTTGGTCTGGTTGCGCCTGTTACTTATGAGGGGCGAAGCCTTAGGTGTTCACCAGGGAGGGGCACCTCAGTCGCTGAGTTGTGACGTTGTATGTGGGGGCAGGGTCTGAGAGAGAACAATGGCGCCCGCTCCGCTCTCACCAGGGCTCGAGTCCTCCAATCCCCCTTGCCGCTTCCCACAAACAAATTGGTCCGCTCTGGTGCTGGCTCCCGGGCGGCGGGCTTGTACAGTCTCTCACACTCTGTGGGTTTCTCCAAGGAGTCTCCTGTGAGACTGAGAGAATCTTCCAGCCTCAACTTCCACAGGTGTTTTCAATCGGTGCCTTCAGGCTTTGTTTCCTGGCGCTGGGCCCCTGGGTTACGCTGTCTGTGTCACGCTGCCAGTTTTCGCTAAGTTCTGTGTGCCAAAGTGCGGCTTCGGACAGCCAGCTGCCTTGTACGCCTCACTGGGTCTGCTGGTTGCTTCCCGAGCCCAGGGTCTGCCACCGGTCTGTCAGCTGTGGTCTGCGGTCTGCACCCTGCATTTACACAACTGCCAGCCACCAATTTTTCCTGCCGGTACCCCTCAACCCCTCTCTGTAGGCCTCCAATTCTGCCCCTCCTTACTGAACTGGATGTATGGTATTCAGACTTCCGTTTGGTTCATTTCTCTCTGTTCTGGTTGTTTTTTGTTTGTGAATTCTTGTTGTCCTTAGTTTTGGTTGTGTGAGGAGGTACAGTGCAACCACCTACGCCTCCATCTTGGATCCTCTAGAAATGAAATTTTCTATTTGCTCTGAAGTAAGCTCTTCAAATATCTCCTACTCTCCAATTCTCTCCTCTACTACTGGGATCTTAACTGTTGATGTCGACCCCTGAGGCTCGCTATTTTTTGTCAGCTGTTTTTCTTTCTTCTAAAGATAAGTTAATTTTCTTAGTCTACCTTCAAGTTCATTTACTCTTTCTTTTTTCTTCTCTATTATAAGTCCATCCAGTGAATTTTTGTTTTATGTTTATATTCTAGAGTTTTCATTTGGACTTTTTTCATATTGTCCGGTTCTTTCCTGAAATATTTTTTTACCTTTTATTCATTGCAAGTATAGTTTTCTTTACATCAATGAGCATAGTTATAATAGCTGCTTAAAGGTTCTTGTCTGATAATTTCAACATTTACATCATCTTAAGGTTGGCTTCTGTTGATTTTCTTTTCTTTGCAATGGATTACAATTTCCATGTACTTTTTTTTGTCAGATAATTTTGGAATTCTCTCCTAGAAGTTGTGAATGTTCTGAGAGTGATGATTTCTCATTTTAGAATGTGGCAAACTTGATTTTACTCAAGCTATAAACTCTGTTAGGGTTAGGGTTAGCAACTTCCAAAAAAGTTTTAAGAATAGAAAATAAAATTTATTATAATAAGAAATTCATTAGGAGAAAATTGTGTATAGATATGAAATATAGGAAGAGAGTTATTAAAATGTACAAATTGAGTTGAGAAAAATGTTCATAATAAAAATTAAATTATCAGCAGTCAGGATGACTGTAGTTAACAATACTATATTGTATATTTTGCAGTTGCTCAAAGAGTAGATCTTCAATGTTTGCTTACCAAAAAAAATATGGTATCTTTATAAGGAAGTGGTACCTATATAAGGTAATGGATGTATTAGCTAACTTTTTGGTAATTTCAAAATAAATACATAAATAAAATCATGTTGTACATCTTAAACTTATACAGTTATCACTCAATTATATCTTAGTAAATCTGGGGAGGGAATTGTTAGCTGCAAGGATAATAGCTCCCTTGGGCAGGTGAGAGGGGGGAACTCAACCAAATATTCATTCTGAATAGTAGTGTCCATGTAATTCTAAAAATGTATAATTAATTTAGCTCCTAAATTCTCTGAAATAGCTTGTCCAGAAATATCTATGCAAGCAGATATTATTGAGTTTTATATTAATATAGCAATGTAAATGCCCTTTGTTCTGTACATTTAATAGGCATCATTTTATCACATAAGAAAGGTGAAAAATTATTAATTATTATGTTTAATGAACTGCTATTCTTTGGCAAAGTAGAAAAGCAATGAATAGCCACTACCATATACTCAAAATAAGCAATAACCATTAAAGCACCATAAAATTCAGAAAGAAAATGATTATATTAGTACTTTTAAAGTTAATTGTAAAAACATGTTGGAGTATTTTAAAATAAATACTAAAACTACAAATAGGAGAAAAATATTAATGGTGAGGTCATTTTGTTTGAAATTATCAAATAAAAAAGAGATTCTGATTCCATTGTTTACCTGGTAGAAAATGCAAAAACGTGTTTAAATTCCTGGCTTCATATTGGAAGAAGTTGGTGTAACTGACATGGTGAGACTTCTGGTGTTTCAGTCACTGTGCTTGGTCTTATGTGTAGGCTGCATAATTTCTACCATATTATTTATTCATATGTGTATTTATAATAATGATTCCCTGTGTACTTCAAATTTTTCTACCATAAAGATAATTCATCTACATATTGTTTTTGAAACATGAGAAAAAATCCTGTTCTCTTTCATATTTGATTTTTATTAAAATAATTTTTCATAAACTTTATGAAAGCCATAAAGAAAAATTTTGATAAATTGGGCGTATTAAAATTTATGACATTTGTATCAACCAGCACCACTGAGAAAGTGAAAAAATAATCTACAGACTGGGAAGAACTATTTGCAACTCGTATATCTGATATAGGGGACTCCTATCCAAAATGTATATAAGAAATTTTTATAACTCAATAATAAAAGATGAATAAGCCAATTAGTAAATGGGAAAAGAATCTGAATAGACATTTTCTCAAAGGAGTTTTAGAAATAACTTAGAGGCACATGGAAAGGTGTTCAACATTATTGGCCATTAGCAGATGTGAATCAGAATCAGTGAGCCCCTATCCCTCTCACAGAGGTACACTTACAGTAAGGTGGTAGGCTCTGGGCTGGGTACCACCTGGCTAGGTCCTTCATGGGAGAGCCCAGATCACTCTGGCCAGAAATTCATAGGCACATACACCTTGACAGCACCAAATGAAAACCAAATAAATAAGATAAAAAATTGCTGAGGAAGAGCTGGGAAACCTGGGGAAGTAGAAGGAGCAAGGTAGAATGAAGCCAATTAACATAGTGCCAAGGCAGCTAGGTGGAAGCCAATCAGAGGCTGAAATCAGGCAGAAATAAGTATTCCAACTGATGCAATCTATGCACCACAAAACTGAAAAGAGAAGCTGAAAGAATCAAAAAGCTGAGGAAGCTGAAATCCAAAAACTGAAGGCAATTAAGAGAGAGAAGATTTAAAAAAAAAAAAGCTAGAGGAAAAAAGAAAGAGTTTAACGAAACCTCAAAGGGGAAGCATTTGGAGAGCATCAAAAATGCAATACTGCCAGGCTCTTGAGCAGACTGGAGACAGAGTTACCTAACAGAAGTACAGGTCACGTGGCTCTTGGTGACCCACAGTCTTCAGCTTGGGCCAGAAGCCAGGCTTATAAGAATTCTCTCTAAAGGAAGAAAATAAAAAATTTCAAAAGATAAAAAAGGACCAACATCAGGAAAAGTGAATTACTGGGATTCAAGCAATAGCAAAAGGAGAAAGAAAAATACAATACCCACCAGGCTGAGCACAGGAAGGTAAACAATGCTCTTCTGGACAAGTCCAAGGCAAAAGTCAACCAGGTAGCCTCAAGCTCTTTGGAGGCTATTGAAATATGTAACAGCTGGGATGAATATATGGGAAATATTTACTTAACATCTGCCTTTGTCAACACACCTTGAAAAAAACCTCAGGAGATACTTTTTTCTAATGTGATTTTGTTCATTCACACTGCTTTTACCTTGACTTCAACTGCCCACCCATAAGCTGAGCAGACAGGGATGACAGGTTTTTTCCTGTCATTATTTATGCATGTTTGCAGGAGTGGATTACTGAACTCTTATTTAATCTCTACTGCCAGTAAAATGTTACAGTATTTTTCTAATTGGTTTTGCATCTTATTGGAAGTATAATTACAACAATTTTATTAATAATGAAAATGAGGGAATCATATGAAGCTTTCAGGTTAGTGAGAGAGATGGATGTGGTATGCTTGCCTCTCTAAGCAGCCAATTCTCAGATCAAGCTTGGGGGAGCTTTGGCATCTTTTTAGATTTCAATTCTTATTTTCTTAACCCTGTGTATAGATGTGAGCAAATGAAAACAGTAAATCTTTTATACTCTTTAAAACAAATGTAGCCCTGGCTGGCATAGCTCAGTGGATTGAGCGCGGGCTGTGAACCAAAGTGTTGCAGGTTCAATTCCCAGTCAGAGTACATGCCTGGGTTGCAGGCCATGACCCCCAGCAACTGCACATTGATGTTTCTGTATCTCCCTGTCCTCTCTAAAAATAAATAAAAATCTTAAAAAAAACACAAATGTATATATATACTTTGAGCTACTTTTGGAAAAAACTTAAGGAAAATACCCCTTTGTAATGACAAAAATAGGCATAAAAAACATATAAAAATAAGTTTTGGTGAGTATGTGGGAAATTGGATCTTTCATCATTTTGTTTGGGAGTATGTAATGGTGCAGCAACTTTGGGAAAGAGCTCTTCAAAATGTTAAACTTAGAAATACCATTTAACCCAGCAATTCTATTTCTAGGAATCTACCTGAAAGAATGGAAAACATGTCCACACAAAGACATACACAAATGTTCATAGTATTATAATTCCCAGCAGCCAAAATGTGGAGGCAATCTAAATGTCCATTACCTGATGAATGTGTAGATAACATGTAGTATATCCACATGATGCAATTCTACTCTGTAGTAAAAGAAATGTTGGTTATGTGCAACAACATGAATGAATCTCAAAAAAACATTATGTTCAGTGAATAAAGTCAGCCTAAAAGTCTACCTATTCTGTAATTCCATTTACCTGAAGGGTACCAAATAGGAAAATTAATAACTATAAAAAGTAGATTAGTGGTGCTTAGGGGTAGGGTGCCGCTGTAAGTGACTATTAATCAGTATGATGTTTCCATTGTGATGATGGAAATGTTCTCAAACTAGATTATCTTGATAGTTGTGAAACTCTTTAAGTACACTAAACACCATTGACATTTATACTTTAAATGGGTGAATTTTATGATATATAAATTATATTTCAATAAAGCTATTTTGCATAATCACTGGGTTTTTCTCTAATTCAATCATTTGTCCTTTAGGTTAAAGTGTCATAATTTATTTTAAAGTTAATTCTATATAACAATGATCTGGAATGGAAGTTATATATTCTTTTTCTAAGGTAAATATCCATTTTTATATGGCCTTTCCTAGTCTGAAATTATGAAAACATATCAATCTCACCATAAAATGTATTTAAGGTGATTTGAACAAATGAAATATTACACAATTTTAAATATAAAAGATTCATAATCACTTAAAAAAATTGAGTTTGAAAATTTCCCATAGATAGTCCCAAATTCCAAAGTCATATAAAAACTATACAGTACACACCTCTTCCTTAAATAAATTAAGGAGATTAATTAAGGAGATTAACATTTTAAAAGTGTTCCATTTTAGTTGCCTAATTACTGTTTATATTTGGTTAAAATTTGTCTTACTTTGAGCCCATTAAAAAATATGCAATTTTTTACAAGATTTTAATGGACCTCAGGTGCACAGAATTGAACTAATCATTTTTTTTTCTAATTAGAAGATTAACATCATTCAGTTGCACTGAGGAAACATTGATTAAATATGTATGTATGTGTATGTATACATATATATGTACATACATGCAAACATATGCTACTTTCTTGGTACTTGTCTATACTATACAGCATATATAACTTTATCATGTTGCTTTATATGTTCTGATTAAATGCAACATGGTAACAGGTAGATGAACTGAACTGGGAATTCAAAGTTTAATTTAGATCAGCTCTGTGTGATTACCTGAGTTTCAATTTCTCCAAACTTTTTTAGTACACTAAAATCCTAAATTTAATTTTTCAATTATATAAAACATTTTTAAAGTAAAAATTTGGTTTTCAGTAATTTTTGTAGTTTCTAAAAATTATCTTTTGTATGTTGACTATAGAAATTTCTCAATGTGAGGAGGTAGAAGTTTTAGTATAGTTCAAGCTTGCCTAGTTACTTATAAGTAGTGTACAGAGTTATAAGATATTTGCTATTATGTCAAAAAATCTATAATATTATACCTTAGTTATCCCAAATTTGGACATAACTGACTGGAAATTGACTCTAGCCTTCTTTCCTAAACCAGTTCTCAATTGCTGCTTAATGACTGGAAACTGGTTTTTCTCAATTCAGTGTACAGCTGTGACCTGCATAAAGGTCACTATCAATGTTTTTGAGTTATGTGTCCATAAGACCTGTCTAAAAAATTTGTTTTTATTAGCCTCACAATAATACTGTGCTACATTGTATGTGGTATTGCATGTCCCAGGGCAGAGGCAAAACTTTGGAAAGGAAGTTCCCTTCTCTTGTTTTACAAACAATTCCTGGGGACATTCTCAGTTGTGATCCCTCTACTACGAACAATCTCAGCAGAGAGAATAGACATGCTGAAGGAGCATCTATTCTCCTTTACTACAGCGTCCTCTCCAACATTCCTATATATTTGTAATATCTCTTACTGTTTTCCTAGATAATTAGAGATTCAGTACCTACAATACAGAAGTTCAGTTATACCTGCAAAGTATTAGGTCCTCAGGTCTGACTGGCATTTTTAGATACTCTCATAAGTCTGACTTGGTCTTTTCTGGCCCATCTTTCCCACTGCTCTCATGATGCTTTCTGCTCCCTACCCCTTCCTTCCTATAGTCAGTGGCTCTAACATTTTCAATTAACCTTTTTATTTTGAGATAATGTAGATTTACATGTGGTTGAAACAAATAATATAGAGACATCTTGTGTGCCTTTACTCATTATTAAAAATCATGAGCTATATAAAATTGCACAATAAAAAATGCAGGGCTTATGGAGAAGGGGTTTGCAGCACACACTAAAAACTTTATCAATGACATAAAAAAGAGATATAAAACTTGGTGCAGCCATTGTGGAAAACAGTATGGAATGTCCTTAAAAAACTGAACATGGAACTGCCTTTTGACTAAGTTATTCCACAGCTGGGATTACACCCTAAGAATCCCGAATCACCAATTCAAAAGAACCTATGCACCCCAATGTTCATAGCAGAGCTATTTACAATAGCCAAGTTCTGGAAGCAACTTAAGTGCCCATCAGTAAATGAGTGGATCAAAAAACTGTGGTCCATTTACACAGTGGAATTCTACACAGCAGAAAAAAGGAAGGAGTTCCTACCTTTTGCAGCAGCATGGATGGAACTGGAGACTGTTACAGTAAGTGAAATAAGCCAGGTGGTGAAAGACAAGTACCATATTATGTCAACTATAAGAAGAATCTAATGAACAAAATAAATGAATGAAAAAAATAGAACCACAGGATTGCAAAAATGGAACAGACTGACAGTGACCAGAGGAGAAGAGGGAAGGGATATGGTGGAAAGAAAGAAAAGGGAGTAGATAAAGAACATGTATGAGTGACCCATGGACATGGACAATGATGTGGGGACTGACTGTGTGAGCAGGGGGTGGGATGGGTGGAGGAGGGCAAAGGGGAAACACTTGGGGCAACTCTAATAGAATAACAATAAAAACGATTTAATAAAAAAAAAAAAGAACCTCAGCCTAAAGGAAAAACAACAACCTGGAAAATTGTAATGTAAAAAATTATGGCTGTTTTAGTAAATATTCGTATAGATGAATATTTAGTAAATATTCATTTTATTTTCCCAAGGAAGGAAAATAAAAATAAAGAATGTCCACTTAATTTGAATTTCATATGATCAAACAATTAGTAATTTCTTAGTATAAATATATCCCAAGCATCACATATTTCATGGGGCATACATTAAAATGTTATCATTTAAAATAAAGGATGTAAAACTAATAAAAGTGGTAGCACAGTTTAATATGTTATATAGTCAAGAATAGCATAAATATTATGATAAATATAACTCTTTACCTTGTAAAAGACCTGAAGTCTGCTATGGAATCCATGTCACAAAGGTTATAGCTGTGAGTTAGTTGAGGGGGTGGATGGAGGGGTGTCTGAAATCAGAAAGCTGTAACACAGACCTGGCCTCTTTGTGTCAAAGTACACAATGAACTGAGGTCAATGTTAGATGTCGAGGAATGTACATGCACATTTTGTGTCTTCCTCCATGGTTTGGTTCAGGTAGGTGCAGTGTTCTGTATTTAGCCAGTGATTTTCAGAAATGAAATAACACATAAGAAACACAAAATATATGTATGTTCAAATTGTCTTAATATGTCTTTTTGTTGGAACAAATTCATATCTTCTAGACAAACATTATAGTGGAATCGATTCTACTTTTTTGCTTTTTGTCATCTTGTTATTTCAACATGGCTGTTCTCTTTTTCTCTTGGCACTTATATCTCTTCAGTTGTGCTGTCTTTACCACAAAGCTCCTTCAGTGCACCTGGGCTGTAGGCCATGCTTTTGGAGGCCTGGGTCACCCTGGCTTCCAGGCAGCCCCTTCAGAAAGGGGAAAAGTAGTCTCAAAGTACTCAGTAATTATTTTCAGCCTCCTTTCCATGGGCCAAGTGCACTCATGACTTTTATGTTTCTAGCAATATAGAGATCAAAACTTTTCTATGCCATGACTTTGTTCTAGCTGGCTCACATCCACAGTGGGAACAAAAAAAAAAATGGTTTATTTGTTCTTTATCTGAATGTCATTGAAAATAAAACTTGCAGATGCACACAGAGTCTTGAATAAAAATAGAAAATATTACACAGTTTCTGTGCCCTTACTATTATTTAATTTTAAAATACTTTGTTATAGAAATGTAGTATTATTTATAATAAATTTTATATACAATTGATAACAATAGCTGCCACTTTAATAAATGTTTAAGATGCAGTGGTATTTCATGTGAAGCTGTGTATAATAAATGTACACCTCTCAGTTCAAATGCCTCTGTTAACTTTTTTGAAAGTTACAGATCTACCTTTCTCTTCTAATGTCAATTAAGAGTTTTTCTCAGAAATTTTGTTAATTCAAATTAACTCTCTTAGAGATCTTTCTCTGTGAAGAACTCTACAGTGTGAAAGCTGTATCAGTTTCATTTCTTTAAGTTTGTGAACTTCAAATTAAAGATAAAGAAAATCCTGAGTCTCATTTCTCTTTATTTTCCTGCAGCGTTTATCCAATGGCTCTATAGACTCAACTGATGAAACCAGTCAAATAGTCGAACTGCAAGAATTGCTTGAAAAGCAAAACTACGAAATGGCCCAAATGAAAGAACGTTTAGCAGCCCTTTCTTCCCGAGTGGGAGAGGTAGAACAAGAAGCAGAGACTGCAAGGAAGGATCTCATTAAAACAGAAGAAATGAACACTAAATATCAAAGGGACATTAGGGAGGTAAGTGATTCATAACACTTTCAGTCTTTACTTCTCAAATGCTCTCTCTGAGATGCATTTTCCATAATCGCCCCTAGTGACAATACTCTTTACATCTCAAAAGACCATCATGTGGGATGCATTATGTTAATTATGGAACTTGTGCACTAAAGCAAAAATTGTTTACTTTAAATATATGGAAATAAATTTTGATATCATGTCTCAGATATAATAAAAAGTGTCTACAGTTTTTAAAGATTAAAAAAATTTTGAGCTGTTCATTTTAAACAACCCCAGATGTATGTGTAATGAATTGCTAGGTTCTTAGATATGGGACTACTCAAAGACATTATTTAAAAATTTTCCTTTTCATTTTGGGTTTGTGTCTATGCATATGAATGTATAAGTTTGAATGTAGGAGCCTTCCTCTTTCTATATATTCTATTCTTGCTAGACTTACCATCATGTTATATATTTTAAGAAGAGAGCACTAGGAAGTTACTATAAAAGATACAATAAGATTACTTATTAGTAACATTGTTAAATCATCTTACCAGCTAAGATAAAAGTTTAGATTTTTTTCAGTTTGTTCAATTAAAAGAAATATGTATTTATGAAAATTTTATTTTGTGAAATCTCTATTTGTATACACTTCTTAAAATTGTACATATTTATTTCTTTATGTCTTTTGTATATAATTAGCTACTTGTTATTGGAGTTGACCCTACTCTACATACACAGTTCTTTTCTTTGTATTTTATTTTGAGCCTGTTTTATCATATTTTTTATTCATCATCCCATCAAAACTGTTCTTATCCAAGTTGTCATTGAACTCATGTTGCTGAGCC
The DNA here is from genome assembly GCF_004126475.2 of Phyllostomus discolor. NCBI lineage: Eukaryota > Metazoa > Chordata > Mammalia > Chiroptera > Phyllostomidae > Phyllostomus > Phyllostomus discolor. Next base: position 139,933,970 of record NC_040904.2, read on the forward strand.
TAGCTAGGGGCCACTTCTCAGTTCTATCAGGCACTTGATCAGCCATCACTCCCTGGAGCACTTTTTTATTTAGCTATTAGTACACTACACATTCCTGATTTTCCTCAAGTTTACTTACTACTCCCATTTCAGTCACCTTTCCTGGACCAGCTTCCTCCCCAGTCTTGGAGTGACTTCCTTTCTCAACCTACCTGTGCCCCCTAAATTCATCCAGTCTCACACCACCCATTGACTTATGGTCCCAATTTAAATCTCCAGCCTATCCTTCTCTCCTGACTTTCAGATGCCTGTATCTAAATCTTCAGTGAGTATTTCAAAATCAGATCCCTCAAGACTGTTTTCCTGATATTCTCTCAGAGAGCCAGACTTGCAGTTTTACACAACTCAGCTGATGGCAGCCCATTATTGTTGCTCAAACCAAAAAACCTTGGAGCTCTCCTTGGTACCTTCTCACCCACACACTGTATTTGATTCAGTTGTAAATCCTATTTACTTGCAGCCTCACTATATCTCCCTAATGTGAACTCTTCTCACATCTTCCATGGCTCTTCCTTATTCCACAGGACCATAGTCTATCAAGGGATTGTTATAATAGTTTTTAATCAACACAGTAACCTGAGTAATCTGTTAAAATTTGTCAGCTCAAGTCACTTTTCTGCTTAAAACTCTACAATGACTACCTATCCTATTTCCATTAAAACTGAAGTCCTTGCAGGGGCCTACAAGCCATGTGCTATCTCCACTACCATCCATTGTGGAACTCACTTCCTTGTCTTTCATTTTATGCCACTCTGTTCAGCTCAGGTGACCTCCTGAACAAGCCAGGCCTGTTCTGTTATGCTTTCTTTTCCCTCTGCCTTTTGCTCAAATGTTTTCTCATTGAAATGTCCCCTGACCATCCTATTTACACATATACACACACATACACTCTTCGTTTTCTCTTATTTTTTATTCTCACAGAACTTATTGCACCTGAAACAATAGCTATTTTATTGACTTACTTATTTATTGTATGCTTTCTTCTCCAACTGTACATACAAATGCATAAAGGCTGAAAATTTTTTTGTCTTGTTTTGTTTACTGATCCATTTGAATCACCTACATAACCATTGAGCATATGATAGATGCTCAAAAAAATCTTTGTTGAGAAAATGAATATTTATAGATGTTTGATGTAAACATCAAAAGGCATGGATAGGATTAGAATATGTCCTAAAACAATGTCTGCTCTGTCAAAAAAAGACACATGACTCATGAAGGGGGCAATTGCTCTGCCGCCGCACTGATAAAGAGTGTGCTCTCTACACCCTTAAGTGAGTTACCAGTTTATAGATATGTCCCTTATCTCAATTCTTCCTCACAGGCGAAACTCAGAATTTATGAAGTAAATACATTTAACCTCTCTTCTATATCACTGTTAAGGAATACCAAGATTTCTGGGTAGTAAACCACCAAAGCCATTTCTTGAGCTTTTGCTCATTCTGTGTTTCTTTATTCTCTTAGTCCTAGAGATTTAGCTTTTTTCCTTTCATTTAACACTCATCTACTTTACTCATGCTTATTTAACCCAGGGTCATGGGTGGAGCCCAGTATCCCTGGCTACCCATTCTTATTGATGATGTAAAAATTATTGTTTGATTCTAATGGTCTTTGCATGTAGGTGACAAAAATTTTAATTATCTGATACAAGGTGTTATTGGGAATACATTGTACTGGCAGAAGGTGTTTGGCCTTCACATGAATTCTTTTAAATTATAATAACTATTCTTATCAGCGCTATAATTTCTATGTAGTTGAACTTTAGAAGGGTTTCATAAGAAAAGAGTATCTCTCATCACTCACCTTTGAAAGGAGGTTGCAAACACCAATGCTTTCAGAGCCAGGCAGGCAGTATAAATGAATAAAGTGCCCAGTGTGAAATACTGGAAAGTGATCAAGTTCATTAAACCAGGGTAAGCACCCTATACTCTGCCTGCCTTTCTGGTTGCATCACATGTGTGTGTGTGCGAGTGTGTGTTAAGGACACAGTGAAGGTCAAATAAAATATTTTCAAAAAGTTTCAAGACATAGCCATAAGCTCCTGGACTGCTGCTAAGAATTTCTTAAATACCAACTATGAAAAATATTCTAGGTGCACTGTATCGAATTTCTCTAATTCCTTACAACTGTTTGATAGAGAAGGTACTTGTCATTATCCCCACTTTTCTCAGGTGAGAGATCTAAGGTTTACTAAAGGAAAGTGACCTTCCCAAGGCCTATGCACGGCCCTTCCCAGGCCCCAGTACTGGAAAGATACAGGACAGGCCCGACTTGGAAACCTGTACTTTATTCGACACTGAGCAGCTTCCCAAATCAGAGACATATAGTCATTACTTCAGTGATAGAAACTGTCATTAAAAAATGTAGCTGTAATATAATCAATATTTTGGTCACTTTTCCCAATAGGCAAGAAAATGCAAAAATCACATACTTAAAAAAGGTATCATTTACTCACATTCAAAGTCCTAAACTTAGCTTTTGTTTTCCTGAATAATAAAGTGTTCTTGGGCTGTGGTCACACAAAATCTACTAGATTGCAAGTGTTTTAGTAGAAAAAAATTAACATGATTTTTCTTGCTACCCCTGCAGCAAGAAAATATATGATTTATATATTAAATAAGCAATAAATATTTATTGAATTAAGAAAAATTATAGAATAGGAAAAACTAACCATATAACTAAAAATTGATATGTATTGCACTTTATATGTGAGAACACTCACATATAAAATAAATGTAATTTAATTATTCTAGAAAAATGTATATAATTTATTTATATTTTCAATTATATAAGTATGTTTCATTAAGGGTTTCAAATTATAGTTTTGAAATTATTCTTTGTCAAGAAATAAATCTATCTAAAATTTATTTTCATACGAAGTTTTGTTTTAGTTGCTCAATAAAGTGACTGTGACCTTCTAGAGTAAGGAGGCTGGATTAAGTCTAGACACAATACACCTGTTAGAGAAGATAGATAAGTTCCATCCTTAGTGTTGGGAAGGCATTTTTAAGAGCAGCTATTGTTGGATATCTTCAGGTGTTTAATCCAAAAGTGCAGCCAGAGGGTTCAACTAAAACCTGTTTTTCTTTCAGTATTTGAACAGAAAATGTTCAGAACAAATCCAGAGCCCTGGCTGGTGTGTCTCCATGGACTGAGTGCAGGCCTGCAAACCAAAGGGTTGCTGATTTGATTCCCAGTCCAAGCACATGCCTGGGTTGCAGGCCAGGTCCCCAGTTGGAGGCATGAAAGAGGCAACCACACATTGATGTTTCTCTCCCTCTCTTTCTCCCTTTCTTCCCCTCTCTCTAAAAATAAATAAAATCTTTTTTTTTTTAAAGGACAACTCCAGAAAGCTACTAACATGCAAAAATGTTGGAAAGTTATTTGTTAAAGCCTTAGTTTTCAAAAGTAAAAAGACAAAAACAAAAAAGAACAAAAAATAGTAAACAGACAATTCCATAACAGAAGTTTAGCTCTCCACTTTTTATCAAGAGGACTACTTAATCAAGTATTGGAATAATATTTCATTAAATATGTAGATATGCAAAGAATTAGAATTTCCTATGAATTATTTAAATCTTGTTTTATGCATAAAACCAACTTATCTTTCCAACTTCCTATTAAAAGCTCTTCAAAACATTGTTAATTGGTTAAATGAATTTGTCTTTTATCTTATTGAAACATAGAGTTATATCTTCATTGTACCAGCTTTATAGCTATATTTATTTGATGTAATAAAATTCAGTTTATACATAAGTGTCAGGTCAAGAAATAATTGAATCTTTCCTCTGTGTTCCCCCTTTTTTAGACAGCAATTTTTTCAAGGACAAAAATAGCGTCCTTTTTTAGAAATTCCAAGTGACACATAGGGAAAAGATATTTCTTCAACTTGTAAATTCAAAATTTATTTTTGTCAACACAGCCTGTAGTTAAAAATTGAATCTCCCACATGAATCACTGAATTGAAAATGCAGTACCAAAGTCACCTACAATGACTCCTGTGTTTAATGTATGGCACAGAGTCATATCAACTAATTGTAGGCATAATATTAGTTAATAATAAAAAGTAGATACGATTTATTGAGTGAGTTTTCTGCATGAAATATAATGCAAAGCACTTAAACACTATAATAAACATACCTTAACAATGTTATGTGGTAACAATATCTCATACAAAGAAAAGGGGGAGTGTTAAACAACATTGCAACATTTATATGATAACAGATAATATGTATGAAAAACTAGGTTTGGAGGGAGTATGTACTACTTCAGGATTCATGTTCTGAAGAAACATACATATGCCTTTAACTGAATTTATTACTATTATAATTTACTAAGAATCTTATATATGCAGGTTAGATTCAGAATTTTCTCTTTGAGCTAAGAAATTAATAAAATATATCCTGGGCAGACAGCTCAGCTGCTTAGAGCATGGTCCCATTATACCAAGGTTGTGGGTCCAATCCCCAGGCAGAGCACAGTCAGAAATCTACCAATGAATGCATAAGCAAGTGGAAGAACAAATCCTTGTTTCTTTCTCCATCATTCCTCTGTCTCTAAAAAGCAAGAAATTTTAAAAAATTATTTTAATTGACAAAATATTCAGTGCTCTGTATGAAAAAGATATTAATAAAATGCAATATTAATGACTGTATACATTCTGAAGAGATCCTCTAAGATAAATACCCTACCATTGTTATACTAAAAAACACATATGAAATAGAATAAGTCAAAATGTAAAATGAAAGCTTTTTGAATAGAAATTATTTTGGGGATGGCTAAAATCTAGTGTTGTGTACCTAATGTCAAAAATAAATTAATATGAATATTTTCTTGCCAAATTGATCAATTAATTGCATTTTATACATTTGAAATTAATAATAAAGTAATTAATCAAGTAGTCTTTAATTGGGCCTCGAAGATCAGCAAGATTAAGCTAGACAAAGAAGGCAATAAAAATGCATTCTGGGTGGAAATGAAGTGACAGAGTATATTAGTTTACTGGGGCTGCCACAATTAAAAATGACCATAAACTAGGTGGGTTAAAACAACAGTAATTTATTCTCTTACAGTTTTGGAGGCTATAAATTCAAAATTGGGATGCCAATAAGGCAGTATTTCCTCTGAAGACTCTAGTAAAGAACCTTTATTTGCCACTTCTAGCTTCTTGTGGTTACTGGGATTCCCTAGTGTTCTTAGCTCATAACAGTATAACTACAATCTCTCTGTCTCCCTCTTCACCTTGCCTTTTCTTCTGTGTATCTTGGTCTTCCTCTCCTTATAAGAATACCAGTCATTGGATTTAAGGCCCACACTAATCCTGTATGGCATCATCTTAACTTGATTACTTCTGCAGAAACTTATTTGCAAACAAGGTCAAATTCATACGTCCTGGGTAGAACTTGAGAGGACGGGACACAATTCATTCCAGTACATAGAGATAAAGAAGTATCAGGTTAAAAAGCTACTTCTCTTCTAAGCTTTGTAGCTCAGATTTTATATTAAAAATGTAGGGGAGCACATCAAGCCAAGATGCAATATGATCAGATTGACATTTAGAATGGTCTCTTGGTCAGTAAGGTAGAGAATCAGTAAGCAGGAAAAAAGACCTAGAGGAAGATGACAGGTTGGGTTGTTAAGTGAGAGTTAGGGTGAAGAAATTTTCAAGAATGATCCTGAATTTCTGTGGAGAGTGCTGTCTTTCTGTAGCCAAGTGGTACAAGAAGAGCTGATTTGTGGATAGGCAGGGTGACTAAGGACAACGTGTTGAGTTGCAAGGTAGATATATTACTTTTGTTCAATTTTATTATGATATATTCATAATTTAAGTCAATATTTAGAAGGTATAAAACTAAAGCCCACACAAATGCATACATACACACACATGCACACACATAAATAGCCCCACCTACCTCCATCTCTTTTCCTTAGAGTCTTAATTTCAATCTTTTTAGCCATTACTTCTAGTATTTTCTCTATTATTTAAGCTTGATCTATGTATTTGTATCATATTATATGGAAATTTTAGCTTTCATATTGTCTCCCTTACTATCTCTTCCCATCCTTTCACTATAATTCACTCAAAATCACATTAATTATTACCATTAGTATGATTATGCAAATAATTTCCAAAACTGATCCAAGTAGGAGTTTCCTATGATAGTATTTCCTTTTGTTATACAGCTTTCTGTTTTTCCAGCATTTTATTAATTACATGGTATATTAATTTGCTTATTTATTTTGAAAACTATGGGAAATCTCACCAACTCCAATAGTTTGGCAGAAATACATAATTTCAAATTATGGTCAATGGTCAAACAGATCATTTATCATTCTTATTTTTATTTTCTCCAAATCATCCCTTTTCCTCTGCCTTCCCTCTCTGCTCTATACCAGCCTCTTTGTAAGCCTCTTTTCATTTTGGAAGGATTTACCTCTACTGTCACCTGGAAAACCCAGGAGATAAGAATAATCAAATTCCCTAAAAAAGAAAAAGCATAAAACTCAGATCACAGATAATTATTAAGCTTTGAGAAAAGGGGAACACCTGTTATAAACTAATTTCCACGTGGTGGTGAGGGAGATCAGGCAGTTGAAGGACTCTCTGTTTCGGATCTTCTATTTATTTTGGAATATTAGAAAAATATTTGTCTACTGGTGGGTGTGACAGGATTGGCCATGGATTCTGGAGGAGAGTAACAAGAGAGATTAGGAATGAGTGATCACAGAATCTGGATAGTGACATATGGATACCACCAACATCCCTTGATTTCAGGCTGTTTATGCAAAGCAGCTCCCCACATTGTCAGGAAACCACACCAAGCCCATGAGGCTCACTTCTGCAGCTGACTTTTGCCAACACCATCTTAAAAGGTAGGTTATGTACCTACTAATAAATTTCCATGTAATCTTTTAGGAAGATAAAATCATCTCCAAATTATTTATGAATTAGACAGTTTGAAATATCATTAATGCAATGGTTTTACTGCATTTGCACCAACACTTAAGTTTTTTGATAGAGTTTTGTGTTCATTGAGTAGTTTAAATTTCTTCTATTTGGAATATATGTAACAAGGGAAATGATTAAGTTCCAAAGTCAAGAGATCAATTCATTTGTGCATAAGATTCAATTTTACCTTTTTTGCCTCCTCTTTTAACCATTGAGTTACTCTTCTTACTTATGAAGATGAAAATCCTTATTTGAAGTTTGCTTTGCAATTTTGTGCTGTAGCTACCATCTCACCAATTTTATGATATGTAACTCTACCTAAAATTGACCTCTCTTGTGTAATGAACTAGTTTATCTGCCACATCTTCTCTAAGACTGTCAACTCTAAGGTAGGTAGTTTCAATAATACTTGGTTACATTCTCAGAGAAAGATAATTTTTGGTTAATCCAAGATGTAAAGATAATTCTGACAGATGAATTGGGAAAACTCACATAAAATCTTACATTCCTTCCATGAAAAGAAATAAATTGATATATACTTCAAGAAAGCAATGTTTTTTATATCTTACTATTTTATTTAAATATCAAGATAATACAGTAAGCTATCGAGAATCTGAATTGAAAATTTATATTATTTTAATTGTAGGCCATGGCACAGAAAGAAGATATGGAAGAAAGAATCACAACCCTTGAGAAGCGTTACCTCAGTGCTCAGAGAGAATCTACCTCCATACACGACATGAATGATAAACTAGAAAATGAGTTAGCAAATAAAGAGGCCATCCTACGGCAGGTTCAGTATCTCTGTGTTGGTTTTATTCTGGTCCATGTGCGTGTTCTCTCCATTCTCACAAAACCTGGAGTGAATAAAATATGTTATTTCTTGACAGTCAATCATTCTCCAAAATTTAGAGTGAAATGAACTAAACAGATATGCTTTTCAGTATGTAATTTAGAAATTTCTCTTAATAATAATGAAAATAATGACTAATATTTACTTTGTATCTAGACATGAATCAGAAATGGTGCTAAAACGTTTACATATATTACCTCATGTCAATCTAACCACCACCTGTGAAGTAAGCACCTTTATTATCTTGAGGACAGTAAGGTTCAGGGACATGAACACTTTCCCAAGGCCACAAAATTGGTACTTGCCAGAGTCTACAGTAGAAACCAAAGTCTATTCCATTCTAGAGCAGGAGTGAGAAGACTGGCCCATGTGTCAAAACTATGGCTCTAATTTACAACTAAAGTTTTATTGAAACATAGTCATATCCATTTATTTAACCACTGTCTACTGCTTTTGTGCTACAACAGTAGAATCAAATTGCTAGAACAAAAACTGTATGATACACAAAGCCTAAAATATTTATTATTTGGCCCTTCATAGAAAAAGTTTGCCAACCCCAACTCTACAGCCTTACCTCTTAACCATCATGATTCATTATCTCTCCCCCTCCAGCTAATACTGTGATTTTCAATATTTTGCTCTCATGGTACATCTGAAGTGTTAGTACTAAGTGGTATTCCATTTGTCCAAGTATGTATTTACTGTTAAATAATTTTCTTTTTGCTGCCATTGGTAAGAGCTTTTCTACTTTTTAATGTGCTGAATTGCATTAAGGCAGATGGATAAATGATATATAAAAACATGAGGACAATCATCTTTTTGCATAGTGGGTGTGGTAGATGATTTTAAGTCTAGGATAATGGCTGAAGTCCAAATCTCCTAGTGACTGGTGTTCTCTATCCTAACTGTGCCTCTTTGTCTCTTTTTCCATCCCTATTTCAGATGGAAGAGAAGAACAGACAGTTACAAGAGCGTCTTGAGCTCGCTGAGCAAAAGTTGCAGCAGACAATGAGAAAAGCTGAGACCTTACCGGAAGTAGAGGCTGAACTGGCACAGAGAATCGCAGCCCTGACAAAGGTACTGCCATAAAACCGTTGGTCAGCCTAGTGTGTTTATGGAAATGACTAGTAATCAAAATGGATTCTATAAAGATTTTCTTTAGGCTGCATGAAAATTGTTTATTTAATGTTTATTACATTGGTTTCTTATTTAGGTGAATTTTTCATATTATATTATATTTATTCTGATATGAATGATTAATGTATGAATATCATGATTCCCTTGCCTATTTAAATGTTAACAAAAACAAACAACATTTCATGTCCTTTTAGTCCTTTTACTAATTTTCCATGGTAGTATTTACCCACAAGAATAATTACTTAATATAAACACATGATGATATTTAATATGTATGTACATGAAGATAGTAATCTAATAGGCTTATGCATAAATTGGTATTAGCAATATATGAAATATCATAATGAGTTGATTCCTTTCTGACTATAGTAGGAAAAAAATTTCTTAGAAGTTGGAAGTAAGAATTGTAGAAGTCTAAAGTCTACAGCCATTAAAAAGTCAGAAGGCAATTTTAGTAGATGCAATTTCTTCTGAAGCAGTTAAAGTCCATAGTCTGAAGAATGGTCAGTAGTATCTATCATGATACAGCCATTAGATTATGCACTTATCTACATATTTTAGGTTTTGCAGCCATTACAGTGTTTAAAAAACTGTTATTACCTTTAACACTCAAATGGAAATGGCATTGCTTCAAAGTGTGAGTGCATGTCACTAGAATAAAAGTTCAGATTTTGTTCTTTAGAAGCATGTTTGACTTTTAATATTAATTCAAAGCACACAGTTGTTACTAAGAGCTAAATTTTCCACTCCACTGCAGTAAGAGGATAAGAAAGATAGGTGAACTGCAAGTTACGAATTGTGACAGTATAAAGGTAGGCATACATACTTGCATTCCTGAAAAAGTAGATAATTAAAGAAGAAGAGTAGACTTATGCTTATTAGTTAAAATAGGGAAGTTAATCAGGTAGTAAAAAGCAAACATTTGACAATATGTTTCAGGATTAGAAAACATTGGAATGGTTGGTTATCTACAGAGTGTAGGAGTAACTAGCTGAATAAACATTAGTCTGATTAGAGTGATGTTACAACCTGGATTCTTCTGTAGTCACAGATCATGCAGTAAAGCCCTCTGGCAATCCAAGAAATGTGTAATTATTAGTAAAAAATAAATGTATCATTTTAGCCCCAACCAATGTGGCTCAGTTCAGTGGGTGTCATCCTGCAAAGAGAAATATTGTTAATAGTATTCTATTTTTTCTTGTGAAGATATTTTAAATTACTATAGTATGGATTAAGATATGTACACTTAGTCTTTTTATCTGAGGAACATGAAAGCTTTTATAGTTATTTTATTGAATTTAATTATTTTAGGGGGAGTTAAGTGGTTAAATAATAAAAATAACATTTGTAAAATTTTAGTATAAAATAATCATCAGTATTATCCTGAGTAAAATACAGGAAAGGTTAGAATATCTTCCAAAGAAACATGGTTTAAACTTCTGCAAATAATTGCCCCAAATTAACTTCTGATAGACTTGGAAGATAACATAATTCAAAATGTAATACTTTACTTATGAGATTTTAACATTCATGAGAATTCTTAATTTAGAACATTTTTTGAAAAACTTGATGGCTGTCTGGGCTTTTTTGCCTTTTGTTTTATCCTCTGAGGCTCTTATTTTGATACATATCTTCACTTGCATACCGAAAATAATTTCCTCAGTTTACTCCAACCTAATAGTATATTGCTGAAATTTACTTCCTCCAGACCCTTTTGATTTCTTCGTTTTTCAGTAGAGTTTTTCTTCTTAAAATGTTTTTTAAATGCTAGAATTTACTCTGCTTCTCATTCTTACTGATTTCTTTTCTGATTGGCTCTATATCCATTACAGTATTTCAGACATACAGTTTTGAGAAGATTGCTGTGTTTAAGTCATTGTACACAGTCCACTAGTGTTTAGATGTCAAAACACTTCCTCTGCTTGTACCATTTTTATAACATTTGAAGATCACTCTTTCATTTGTTCTCCCAAATTTTATGGCTGCAATATTATTATTATTTTTTTTTTTTTTTTGCCCTCTGCTCTCAAGACCTTTAGGGGACAGCTCCAGATCTGCTTTATTTATTTATTTTTGGAATTTCAATTCATTTTCAATATCTCATTATTGATCATCATTGTCTTTTTCTAGTTCTTAATATGTTTGACTATTCAAAAAGGTTAAAAGATTTCAAGCCCTGGCTGGCATAGCTCAGTGGATTGGGCGCAGGCTGCGAACCAAAGTGTCGCAGGTTCGATTCCCAGTCAGGCCACATACCTGGATTGCAGGCCATGACCCCCCGCAACCACACATTGATGTTTCTCTCTCTATCTCCCTCCCTTCCCTCTCTAATATAAATAAATAAATAAATAAATAAATAAATAAAATCTTTCAAAAAAAAAGTTAAAAGATTTCTGCCTATTTTTAACCAAGGCTCCTCTCTCCTATATTTTGAATAATATTCTTAACAATCCCTAAGACATTTCACTTGGTATGTGTATATACACCAAATAAATAAATAAATAAATAAATACACACACACACACACACACACACACACACACACATATATATATATATATAAAATTTTTATTGTCACCTGCTTATGTTTTCTTTTCTTTGGCTCTCCTCTCTTTAGTTTCTTCCTCATTTTCAAATACATCTGCACTCTTCCCAAAGGTATTTCTGCCTATGTAATTTTTTCTAAAACTGTAGCTCATTTGGAATTCTTAAGTGTTACATTAAAGAATGAGCACAAAACAAACCCTGTGTCTCATCAAGGAGTATAAAAAATGGCAGATTATACTTGTGTGACCTTTTGTTTATGGTAATTGCTTAAACTGCATTCTTTACAAGGATAAGGTGAACATAAATCAATGGTGGCTGAAAGTTGACCCCAGTGTTTTTAGAAGTGATGTCTGAATCTATTCTTTGGTTGATAAAACTATCTCTTTTTCTCCATGTATGTGCATGCATGTGTATATGTAGATAGGTAGGTAAACCTCATTTAAGAGTTTTAGAAAGTCACAAATGTAACTATGGATAAAACTAAAAATGTAGCTTTTGCAAGTATTTATACAAATAATTAATAAAGATTTTGGGTTCCCAATCTTACGATTTATCATGTTTACATCTTTAATTAAAATTCATATTTCCTTAGCAAAGACATAATTCATCTTAAATTCTATAAGGTATTTTATTTATTTTTAGTATCAATAAAAAGATCAGCAATAACATAGTAATTTAAACATGATGGAATTCTTATTCATTCTCTGAAGTGAATTTCCACAATATTTTGGTGTCTTTTGAGTAGTTAAGATGGAAGCAGGTAGAAGTTTTAAGTACCTTGAAAGATATAATGGATGTTACTTGTATTTTTGGAGCTATAGTTTTAGAAACTGAAATAATTATGTCTTAACTACCTCGAATCAGTCACCTAATTAATTTTCACACCACCGTTAAATTGTACTTTTGAGAGATTACAGATAACTTTAGGAATTTGGATTATGTAATTTCAACAACAGCTTGACCCACTTACTGTATTCTTAATTTAATTTTAAGTTTCAAATGTTATTATAAAACCATTTTATGGCATTTGGGGACAATGGTAGCCTTCTATGTTTCTCATGCTTGGAATTTTGAGGAGATAATTTCATTATTATTATTTCTTTATTTCCCCCATTTATGAAATGAAAATATCAAAAGGAAAATTAAAAACAGTAAATGTTGAAGTGTAACTTGCATTAGCACACTGGTCAAATATTAAGTGTTATTTCATAGATTAAAATGAAATTCCTTGCATAAAATAGTACAAATATACATGAACCAATATGTGAATAGGTTACCATTATCTTTTCAGGTACTGCATGATATATTTAAATATAGTTCTATATTTGCATAGAGTAAGTTTCACTGTTTTAGCATAAACTTATAAAGATATAAAATGTAATAGAATATGCTCTGGAGTTAAATTCTGTAGTTCTGACATAGGATACTTGTAATTATAATGATACTTGTAATGATGATGAAAATGTTGCTGTAACTTTACATGTAACCTGTGTATAACATACTAATGTGGTTCTGCTATCAGCAATGTCACATGTGTTAAACAGTCTGCATCTGTGGTAACCTGGCAGTCATCCCTAAGACATGTAACTAACCTTGGCACTGGAGAAACTTTAGCTCACTAAGGCAAGATGCTACCTATACACTTCAGGGCACTATTTTGTTTCCACAACAACAAATCAATGCAGAAACAATTTTGGAGTGGTCACTAGTGTCTTTCAGTATGGTTCACAAATAACTTCTCTTGTCCTCACACCATTATTGTCACCTTGATAATTTGAGGACCTTAATGATATTCACTTAAAACTTCAGATTCAGACCATATCTGAGAACAGGTGCTAAGGTTCTAGACCTCGAGCCATAATGTGTGTTCAGAGACAAGAAATCATTTTGTGTTTGCTGCTGTTGCTGAGGAAACTGAATCCTGCTTGAATTAGATGATACTACTAATAATTAACCCTGCGGCTTAGCTTTTTCTCTGATTTCTACAGAGTTGAGTTTATAATAAATTTTATTCCAAATTTATTTCACCCAAGTCATTGCCTTAGTATATTCCTCAACATTATTTCCATTATTTTTAAGTAATATGATATACAGACAAGCAAACAAAAATACAAAACTTTTAACAACCTATCAGAGACATATTCTAGTGTTTGGTTTCTCATAATTCCAATTATTACATGACTCTTTCAGAGTTGCTTTAATTAATTCTGTAGTAGTCTTTCATTGCCCTCCATCACTAACCTTCCATACCTTAGGATGGTAGCTTTTTATTTGAACATATCATTGTTTTTCAATTATAACCATCAACTGCATCATGTTCACCAGATATCAGTGTAATTTTTTCCACATAAGATTTTGTCTATTAAAGTATTAAATTTGCTGTCACACTTTTCTTTTAAGCATTCTGTGCTGTGTTCTGTTCAGCGTCAGTGTCTTTAGTTCTGATTTTTCAATTTTGTCCCTCTCCTTTTCCTTGACTCGTTAGTCTGATCCAACCTCTTCTACCTCATCTGATGATTATCAATATGTTATGGAAGCTAAACTACAAGAAATGATCTCCATACGTAGGAAGGTAGTCCTACTGGACTTTACTTTCTATTGCTAAATAGAATCCATCTAAGTTTTTCTTTTCTTTTATAAAAATTATGTTACTTTTATTTATTGATAATCGACCATCTGTGCAGTTCAGTGCTTCAGGAGCTTACAATTGGACAATGGCAGGTTTGTTTTCAAACCATGCACAGTCTGCATGTTACATTTGGCTGATTTCATTGCTCATAAATAACTCCAATGTTTTGCTGATGCTTGGATGTAACAGGCCTTTGTAGCTGACACATTTCAAGCAATGCTGTTCAGCTGCCTGTTTAAATAAAGTTTCTTTTTTGAAAATTACATTTGCAGTTGGTAGTAGCTTGCTTTACATTTTATTTCAATTTATTTAGAGGAAAAGTGTTCATCAAATCTTACATGTCAGGTACACTTTTCATATTTCTTAACAGGCTGAAGAGAGACATGGAAATATTGAAGAACGCATGAGACATCTAGAAGGTCAGCTTGAAGAGAAAAATCAAGAACTTCAGAGAGTACGTATATTAAGAACCCCACTTGATGATCTGTTTACAGATTTATATTATACATGTAAGAAATGAACATCTTAGCCCTGGCTGGCATAGCTCAGTGGATTCAGCGTGGGCTGCGAACCAAAGTGTCGCAGGTTCAATTCCCAGTCAGGGTACATGCCTGGGTTGCAGGCCATGACCCCCAGCAACCACACACTGATGTTTCTTTCTCTCTCTCTCCCTCTCCCTCTCTCTCTCTCTCTCTCTCTCTCTTCCCTCTCTAAAAAATAAAAAATAAATTAAAAATTAAATATTTAAAAAAATGATTAAAGAAGACATTTTAGGTGAAATGCACAAACTTAAAAAAAAAGAAAAAAGAAACAAACATCTTTCTTGATTATGGATTACATTTATAAAATGTTATGAATATGCCCTGTGCATTTTAAAGAAAAAATTTTCTAACAATTTAATCAAAATAAAACATAAAAATAGGCCTGGCTGGCATAGCTCAGTGGATTGAGCTTGGGCTGCGAACCAAAGTGTCGCAGGTTCAATTCCCAGCCAGGGTACATGCCTGGGTTGCAGGCTATAACCCCCAGCAACCACACATTGATGTTTCTCTCTCTCTCTCTATCTCCCTCCCTTCCCTCTCAAAAAATAAATAAATAAAATATTAAAAAAATAAATAAAACATAAAAATAAATTCAATTTTAAAACTAGAAAAAATATAAAAACAAACCCAAATATTTTAAAAATTATTTTATGTCAAATTTATTTATTTGTTTTTCTTGAATTTCAGGCTAGGCAAAGAGAGAAAATGAATGAGGAGCACAACAAAAGGCTATCCGACACTGTGGACAGACTCCTGACTGAGTCCAATGAGCGCTTACAGTTGCACTTGAAGGAAAGAATGGCTGCTCTAGAAGAGAAGGTAAAACAACAGAAGGGGCACATGAACATTCAGCAGTATTCTTATCACATTTGTTTTGTATCGGCTATAATCATTATATTGGTCAAACGATTCACTGACTTTCCTTAATAAAAAGCATATGGCAGATAATCCTAGAGGCGAATGAACAGTTTCTGTAAAAATATGTAAGATTGATTTTTAAATAAATAGATAAATATTCTTCTTAGTCTGTAAATCTTGCATATTAACATGATCATATGAGACAAATGTATTAAAACATGCTGCTCTTTTATGATAAAAATATTTCATTTATCTTTTGTGTGTCATTCAAAAAAGCAAAATGATAAGACAAAAATAAATATGTTGGGGTGTACATGCAGGCTTGTTTTGAATTGTTCAAATGTTTTAAGTAACTGAATCTATTACAGACCTAAAATCCAAAATGTGATTGAGTTCATATCACCAGTAATGTCAATTCCAATATAGAATTTAGGCATGCAATATTTTTAGCTGTATTTTTTTAAGTGTTTCTGCACAGTCTGCAATTTCATTCATAATTACATACATATCATTGAGAGCCGACAGCTACCAAACCAGCAAGTTCTGTGAGCTGGTTGCCCATTGTAGTACATAAATAAAGAGAAGGGCTAAAACCTAGGTGTACAAATCATTTCGGAAATTTAGGTTGAATGCCAGTCACTACTTAAGTTAGACTTTTCCCCCTGCCCCATCTAATAAACCAACATTGGAAAAAATGTTTCAATAAAATGTGAAAGTATTTTGATTAATTTACCCATTAGGAAGTCATAAAGCTTGACTTCTTTCCATTCAACTACAAATGCATGGCCACTATGCCAATCACTATACCCTTAGTTTAACTTTACTCTGTAAACTTGAAAATAATGCACTGTTTCAACATTATCCTTTGTAGTACTATAAGAAAATTATAAAGCTTGTATGACAATAATACTTTTATGGTGAGGATCTTTGAAAATATCTATGCTGCAACTTGTTTTCCCATGTCATGATGGGAAATTAGTTTTTTTAATTGCTAAAATTATATTTTTATTTCTTTAAAAATTTAACTAGCATAGAAATTGCTAATTCTGTATTTGAAATATAAGTCCAGTAATTAAATGTTTAAAAAATATAATCTTACTATTTCTTTTTGTTTTGGATAATAGTAATCAGTTCATCTGAATTCTTTATCAATAATACCTGTGGCTAATATTAAGCTTGTAACTCCTTCTTATTTGAAAGTGGCCTAATTATTTCAAATTTTTAGGCTAAGAGGAGGCAAATAGAAATGTAAAGATAATATTGAGTCCATTTGTCAACTCAAATGCTAGAAAATAACATATCATATTTAAATTATGTATTTCTCAAAATGTTGAAGTGTCATGTTTCCAGATTCCATCGAAGCTTGGTTTCTATCAAAATGAATAAATAGATGCATCAAGGAAGAAATCAATGAAGATCTGGAGTGATAAAATAATAATGTCCATATTTTATTATTTTCTGTTTAATTTATTAATTATTTTGTTTGTTTCCTCTTTTGTAGAATGTTTTAATTCAAGAATCAGAAACTTTCAGAAAAAATCTGGAAGAATCTTTACATGATAAGGTATCATGAAAACTCACATTTTACCCATTTTTCTATTTACATTGGTGAATGTTTTGTAAAATAAATTTGATAAGAATTAATTTAAAGATGTTTTCTTTTTTATATTATACCTACAAAACTATACATATACATGGAAAGCCTGATGAAGTTTTACCAACCAAACATACTAAAAATCAACACTCTGGGAGCCCCACTCCTGTTAACATATACACCACTCTTGTACTAAAGGGGAATCTCTAGCTTGACTTCTTACAGAAAAAAAATTGGTTTTGACTTATTTGTGCTTTATATAAATGAAATTTAAAATGTATGCACTAATTTGAGTCTAGTTTGAGATATCATTTTAGCAAAAATATATTAAATATCTATTATGCATAAAAATTGTTAAGTTATATTTTTTCAAACATAATCCTAGTTGCAAAGTAGCTGAAAAATCTAGTTGAAGAGAAACAACTCACTTTTGACAAAGCAATGAGTCACAGATTAGCAGATGCCAAGCGTCAAATGAGTGAAACAGACAATGAGAACTACAGGTAGGAGAGATCACCATATGTTACTGGTATAAAGAAGTCGTCAGGGTGGTGGGACTTGACAAAAACTTTAAGAAAAGGTAGGACCATGTTGCAAGCCTTTCAAATACAGTACATGTAGCATGATTGCAGGTACTTGGTAGGGGAGGGTGTGAGAAGTGAATTTGATATCTTAAATATTAATGAGCATAATGGTTTGGCTGGAATCAGTTACTCCTATTGTAGAATATGTGGTAGAAGAGGCAGATCAAGACCAGATTATGAAATGTTAAAAGCCGTGATTGTTAATATATCTGTCTTCCTTTATTAGTTTGTAAAATGATTGCTAGCAATTTTGTCTTGATTTCATTTTGTTTGGTATAGGCAAATGCAATAATTTAAAACTACTAACTTATGAAGTGATCTATAAATGTATGTTGATCAAATGATGGAAAAATAGAGAGAAGGGAGAGAGAGGGAGGGAGAGAGTATGTGAAGAAAAAGAGAAAAGGAGGAAGGAAGGAAGGGAAAAGTGTGGCATATAAAAGGTATTTGAAATGATAAGAAAATAAAGATAACAGTGAACAATTATACATTCAACCCTATTGAATGCTATATATTATTATGTTAATTTCAAAAGTAACTATTTTGTCCTGCAGTAAATATGTACAAAATTTCCCAAAAGGTAAATCTACTAGAGAGATATGATAGGGTGCCTAAAAGATAGCATCAAATTCTCTTTGAAGTAGTTCAGAATGTCTACATGGGAGAGAGGCTATTGCTTCAGGCTCTTGAGGGCAGATATGTTCTTCAATACAGAAGCCTAGGACATAGGACAGAACATATACAACAGCACAGAGAAAATATAGATGGTTGATTTGTTGTGTCATTAGAAGTTTGCTTGAGACTGGCATGTATGTAAAGAACTAGGTTTTGACCAGATTGTGGATTTTGGACTTCATCCTTGTTATGCAATGTTATGTTATCCAAAATTCTGTGCATTTCTGGCAAGATCCCCAGAACCCACTCCCCCACCACCTACCTACTCAAGCCTTGCAGCATCAACAATCTGCCTAAGCAACCAGCAGTACTAATCATTCCACACTTCACATTCTCGCGCATGTCGGTTGCCAGAGGAAGCAAGTCTCAGGTCATACTTCATATCTGAATATCATCCCGTACAGCAAAACGTGTTTCCTAATATAACAATATTTCCTATAACTCCTCAAATTTCCACTCACTTATCTATATGCATTATCCATCAGCAAAATCCCCTGTATACTCAACCTCTTCTCTCAGTGTTTCTCTTGATTACCTTAATATCTATAATGTGAAGTTCTGGAGCCGGTCCTTGATTTTCTTCTCTATATTTAGTCCCTAGTGAATTCATCCGATCTCATGGTCTTAAATAACATGTATAAATTGAGCACTTCCAAAATTAGATCTCCTACTGGACTCTCTACCCTGAGGGAGTTCATGTATTCAAGAACTAGGTTACTATCTCTATTTGGACACATAGGCACCCCAGACTTAACAAGTTAGTCCCTCCAAAACACCACACCAGCATTCTTCTCAGTAAATCACAACTACTTTCTCTTAAGTTACTCAGGTTGAAAGCTTTGGAGTTGTTCTTAACCCCTCTCTTACTGCATACTCCATATTCAGTCCAACTGCAAATTCTGTTGGTTATATCTCCAAAATATGACCAAATTCTAGCTGTTATCTCCCTAACACCATCATTGTCCAAGCTGTAATTCTCTCACCTATGTTTTGGAAAAACACTGATAATTTTATTTTCCCCTTCTCCCCAATCCCATTCAACAGTTCATTTTACAGCCATCAGAACAGCCATGACACTTCTCAACTCAAAAATGCTCTAGTCATTTCCTGTCTTATTCAGAACAAAAGCCAAAGGCTTTAAAATGGTTCACAAGGATTTTCAGAGGTATTCTTATAAAACCCTGCAATCGTACTTTTCTAAATCTACCCCTTATCCCTTACCTCACTGGCCTTTTTGCTCTCTAGTTCACTGAACATACTCCCACTAAGGGGCATTTGCATCTACTATTCTTTCTATCTGCCATGGCTTTTCCTAGATATCTTAGTTTTTGTAACTTCCTCTTTCTCTTCAGTCTTTACTCAGATATCACTTTACTGAAGAGATGTTTCATGATTCTCCTGTTATCTCCTTCTTACCAATATCCTTAAGAGAGTATTTGTTTATTGTGTTTTCTACCAAATTGTAAATTACATAATAGCAGGAAATTTGTTAGTTTATTACTGTTTTAGGTATCTAGCACACAAGAGGTACTTAATCAATAATTGTAGAAATAACAAATAAATGAATTAATAAATACAATAAGAAATGAATATTTTTAAGCAAAAGATTTATCTAGTCATACATTTTTTTAAAATGATACATCTAACCGAAGAACATGTGTGGAAAATTTTGAATTACCTCTGTGGAAGCTGGCAAAATAATTTGGGAAAGAGGGAAAATGGATGTACAGTAGGATGGTTGCAGTAAGAATAAAAAAGAGCAGATATGTATAGCAAAGGCCATATTGACACACGAGAAAGTATAGGTAGTAAAGAAGTATGAGTCAAGTAAAATGCTAAGCATAGGCCACATGGAGAGGAAAGAACAGCAATGGAAAATCCAGAAGGATGCATTTAAACATTTATGATATTATAAAAATTATAATTATGAAAGCAAAATTAAGTGCTTTCATGAACATTTAAAGACTATAAGACAACACTTATCTTCATAAATTTAGAGGCTGAAATTGACAATGCCAATCTGAGAAAGTTTTAGTCATAGAATAATTGTACCAATATCAAACTAATAGTTTTAATTCATATGAGATGGTGATTTTTCCTCATCCTTTTAATGCAATCTTCTTTGTCCTTCACCCATGTGTTTTTCGATCCTTATGGCATAACAGAAATCCTTCACTTACTGCATAAATAAGGTCTTTTCTTTATTTTTAAAACTGACTATGATTTCTACTCTACATTTCTAAGTGAAGTATAGGTGGCTGGTTATGACCTTTTTATTCTCATGTTTTTGCAAAACTTCAGGATCAACAAATTCCAGGGAGTATAAATAGATTTTAATTGATTTCTGCTGTTTACATATTTATTACAAGGGAAAAATTGGGCATGCTTTTCTGTCATAACCAATAACCTTTAATAAAATCATACCTATCAGTTTTTAGCTTTTAAAAAGCCACCAAAATTGGTGGTTTGGTTTATCATAATTGAGTTTTGGTATTATTGTTATTTGCATATCATTTGAGTAATTGCTTTGATTTTTAGGAAAGACTAGCAGAAGAAATTGAAAAGCTGAGATCTGAACTTGACCAATTGAAAATGAGAACTGGCTCTTTAATTGAACCCACAATATCAAGGTAACTAAATTAAAAGCTTATCTGCAATTGACCAATAATCAATATGAGTTTCCTTATGAATAATGTCTCCTCAAATAAAATAAACAAGTACTTCCTATTGCTAGCCATCATTGCCCTATTTTGACTTCTTACCAATTTAGTTTATTTTATTTACACTTTTAGTTATACTCAAAAGTAATTCTCTAGTTTAGTTACAATTTTATTTACAATTTTAGTTATACTCAAAAATAATTATCTTATTTAGAAATCCTTTCTGCAGATGTGCAATAAAAATTGAAATCACTACCTTTCATATTCTGCATTTAATTATATAGATAAAATATGTAATAAGAATCTTAAATGAAGAAATGGAATCATGCATAAGATTACATCTCATTCCAGGAAGAAATGTCCACCCTTTTCTCTACATATAGAAATGTTTTCAATGCTTATTGTTTTGTTTTGTTTTTATTTTATTTTAATCATTGTTCAAATACAGTTTTCTCCTTTTTACTCCCAATCCAGTCCCCCCTCCCACCCTCTCCCCTTCCCTCCCATTACCACCCTCCCCTTAGCTTATGACCATGTGTCCTTTAAGTTTGTTCCTGTGAACCCTTCCCACTGTCCCCTTAAATTCCCTCTTCTCTCCCCTCCCGTCACCATCAGCCTGTCCTCTATGCTTATTGTTATTGAAGAAATTTCATTGATTACGAACATTCATATTCAAAGAGCATTTAGCTATTTTGGTAAATAATTGCAAATAAAGAGGTAAAAATTATACTAAAAAAACTCAAATAAATTTAGTCACACTCATCTACTTTGATTCAATACCTCATCTTAAATAAAAGAAGCAGTGAGCCCATTGTTTTTCTCTCTAGATGAACTTTAATAATTCACATTTTTTTTTGTTTAGAGCCTTTTATTCAAATTTGATAAGAAACCTTAGACCGATTCACTTACTTGATCATTTATTTATTAAGCAATACAATAATATTAGCTATTTGAAACTATAGACCACCACAGATTTCTAGAAGTTCATTTTTCATGATCTTATGCTTATGTGTAGAATATTAGCTCCATAAGGGATAGAATTTTTATCTAGTTAATTACTATAATCTCAGCACCTTAAAAACATCACAGCATGTAGTATGCACTCAAAAAACATTGTTGAATGAATATCTGGTAAAGTAGTTTTCAGATGTACAAATGAAAAAGATCCAAATAAAAAAATTCTAAAGGAGCTTATATTTCTCAGTATAAGTATTGATAAAACATTCAGTATTTTGAGTATTTCTCTCTTCGGTTGAGTATAAAAACACATTTCTGCAGGCATAAATATATCAATTTTTTTTACGTTTTAAAGATTTTATTTATTTATTTTTAGAGAGCAGGGGAGGGAGAGAGAAAGAGAGGGAGAGAAACATCAATGTGCAGTTGCCTCTTGCATGCCCCCTACTGGGGACCTGGCCCAAAACCCAGGCACATACCCTGACTGGGAATTGTACCAGCAACCCTTTGGTTCACAGGCCATCACTCAATCCACTGAGCCACACCAGCCAGGGCATATCCAAAAGTTTTAATAGGTAGTTCTTTAATTTAGAAAATCATGCTTATTTTTAACAAATTTTTATTCTCACATATATCTGAATCAAAATTATTAATTCAGTTTCATGTGTTTACATGGTGATGATGATGATGATGATGATGATGATGGAGAAAAAGAGCTGATAAAATATCCAAGGAGATTCTAAATACATAGAGTGAGCATTATTAAATTAACAAATTAAAGATATTTCCACAGGACCAAATATCCATTCTGTTGTCTTTTTGACCTTCAGACTCAGAAATGCAGAGTTCTAGACATGTTGTCATCATGGACCACCTAGCAGTGTGACATTTACCCACAATAATAGAACTACACACAAGACAACTTTCCTCGGCTGCAGAAGACCATAGTAGAAACAACACTACACCGAGCATAATAAGGCTGACATTCCTAGGTCTCAGACATACAAGTACTAGCTGTCTGATCTTGGAAAACCCATTTCCATAACAAGATTCTAATTTTGTATATATTTTACATGAAATTGTAACCAAAATGATTACAACTTTAAATGTACATAATATAGCCTTTGACTTCTCTTGTTAGAGAGCTAGCTCACAGAGTTGAGTAAAAGAGGTGAGCAGTAACATTTGTAGATGAAGTATAAGCGGCGGCCTCTTCTACAGTTGCTGTTGTCTTGGGTCTTTTGTTATTTCAGGATCAGTTAAGTACTTTCTACTTGCCAGACATGGCACTAGAGATACAGTGGTGATGCTGATGAAGAGGACTTGTTCCAAATGGAAAATAGAGGAATAATATTTTAATGGAAAGAATATGAGGAACTAGAATAGTATTATATATCGCAATGGGACTTTTAAACTGAGCCTTTAAGAATGCTAATCATGTAAATGTGTGAAGAGACTGTTTTAAAAGTTCAGAAGTGAAAGCGAGTTAGTGGAGGATGAAAGTCAATACAGCTAGATGATCAGATACAGAGAATAACTAGAAGTGAACTGGGAAGTAGGAAGGGCCCAAACTACTGCAGAGGGCCTTTGAGGACACTGCACATCTTCAAGCAGGTTGTCATTGGGACCAATCTGTGTTTTGTTTCAAGTTTTTATAAATTACCTTGAGTTGAGTGTTAAACAAGAAAACACTACTCCTAGGATGATAAGTTGTAATAGAAAATCAACTCTGATGCTCAAAGAAACATTACCCTAAGTAGCCATAGACAAAAGGAACACAGAATGTTCTGAGGTAGATAGTTTAGAATGTCTTACAATCAATTTCATTAATTTGTTATCTTACCAAATATTTTTAAATGCTTAATATATGCTTAGGAATAACTCCTTGAACAGATAATGGAGATGAAAATATATTTGTCTCCTTGAAACTTATACCCTCCCTCTGCCTAATAGTTAAAGACTTAAGATTTGTGCCATTTACAACCATGGCCTTGTTGGTTAGTTTTTATGTATGATTAATCAAAAATTAAAAAAAACAGTTTGATTGATTAAGTCTCACATTCACTGATCTAAAAACAGTCACTGTCATCTCTCTCAGGGATAATCCCTTAGTTCATTTGCTTTAATGTCCTATTTGGCAAAACCAGGACCTCCATCAGTTAGGTCAGTATCTTCTGCTGTTGTAAACATCGATCTCACCTGACCTCTTTCATTTAATCTGGCCAAATATTTGGAAATGCTTCTTTCACAAAGGGATCTAAGGGTAAGAAAATAGATCAGTAGAAACCCCAAATTCAAGAGTAAACACAGCTTTACGTATGTTTGCTACTGATAATAAATCATTTTGTAAGACAGCATATTGCCACTGATATCATTATTATAGCAATAAACTGAATTTGCTGTAAATCTCTGTATAAATAATGTTCCTGGAAAAACTTTTATCACACTTTACTTTCAGTGTACTCTCTTACCACGCTTATTGAAAAACATGGTGACAATATTTTCCAATCAAAATGTTCCAACTGTTGCATCACTAAGTAGATTTCAAAATTAGATGTGCTTGTCAAAAGACTTTTCTTTAATTTTTTTAATCTATCCCTTCTTATAAGCTAAGAAATTATTTTGAGTCTGGCTGGGTTGCTCAGTTGGTTGCAACATTGTCTTGTACACTAAAAAATTGCAGGTCGATCCCTGGTCAGGGAACACACATGGGTTGCAGGGGACCATAGCAGGGAGAGGAGGGGAGCAACCGATTGAAATTTCTCTTTCACATCATCTCTCTCTCTCCCCCTCCCCCATTCATCTCTCTGTCTAAAATCAATAAATATATACTCAGGTGAGGATTTAAAAAATTGTTTTGGTGGTATATTCTATTTTATCAAAAATAACTTTATTAAACTTGGGTCAATCTGATTTTAAGCATTTTCTTGATTTTTTTAAATTGAAAAATCGAATGTTGAAAAACAGAGAACTCTGGTACTCCCAAATTTTACACATTATCTTGTTAGATTAATAAGGAATGTTTAAAACAAATACAGTAACAAATAAGATATATCGGGATATCCACTAAACAGTTCAAACTAAACAGAAGTGATAGAATCTAAGCCTCTGGGTCATGGCTGCCCATGGTAAAATGTTTTATTCTACTACCACAGTTGAAAATAGTAATTAATGAACCAAAGGGCTTTTTGTATTCCACAAAGAGAACATTCACCAAATCTTCAGGAAAGAATCCAAGCCTGGGGTTTCTGATGTAGCTTCTTAGGAGACTTCAGAGAGTCATGATAATTCATCAGTTTTCTGTCTTAAAGTTCATTTCCTTGAGGGCTAATGTTTTAATGCCAACTAAAAGGTGGACAGTGATTTGAAGGTAAGTTTAATTTTGAAGCGTGGCTATATTTCATATTTTTCCTTCTCCCAGGACTCATCTGGACACCTCAGCCGAGTTGCGCTATTCAGTTGGCTCCCTGGTGGACAGCCAGTCTGACTACAGAACCACTAAAGTAATAAGAAGACCAAGAAGAGGTCGCATGGGTGTGCGAAGAGATGAGCCCAAGGTTAAATTTTTATTTCAAGTTTCTGAGGGCTTTAAATAAATACACTATTACATTTTGGTTAGAATTTTATCAGTAATACTGAAAAGATTCAAAATGCTAGCATTCTTATTAGTTTCAAATGTGAAGTATGACATATTTTAAAAACTATGACTTACATAAAATCCTTACTATATGCCAGATGTTCAACAAAGTATTTCCTATCTATTTATCCACATCACCTTATGAATTGGGTACTACTTTTATACTATTATAATTACATATATGAAAATATTAAAGCTCAGAAACTTTAAGTGTTCAGCCACACCAGAGGTCCCTAACCCTTTTGGCACCATGGGCTAGGTTTGTGAAAGAAGACAGGCGGGTTGGGCTGGGGCAGGGAGGGCTCAGGGCTCAGGAGGTGATGAGCTTCGAGCTTCCCCCACCCTACTGAGGAATGGGGGTGTGGGAGACAGGAGGACAGAAGAGTCAGAGTTCAGGTAAACTTTCCTTGCCCGCAGGCTGTGGATGAGGGTCAGGGAGTTAGGTGGCAGCATTCAGACAAGCTTTGCTTGCAGCCTGGCTCCTTAACAGGCCCCAGACCAGACCTGTACATCCTTCAAAGTAGTAGGCTCAGATCAGAATCTGAGCCTATGTTTCTGTATTTTCAACTTCCATGCTTTTATCCATTATGCTATTTTGCCAAACAAATGTATTTTGTGGTTTGCATGGGCACCTAAGTGATGGCATTCTTCTGTTAATTAAAATTAATTAAATATTTTAATTATAATTTCCATTTTAAAAACACTGTGAGGAAAATGTCTGTAAACATTAAAGGTGTTTGTAGAAAACTGTCCACAATCAACTGCAGGACCAACCTTTCATTCACTCAGTAACTTAAATTTGTAAGCTATGCATGTTCAGTAAGTATATAGTTGCATTTTATAGAGAATATAGTTCCCATGTGCCCTAAGAATAGTTTGCTCTCCCCAACCACTTTTATGTGTTCAAAGTTCTACATAACCTACTTATACAAACCCTTTGTTTTCCTTTTTAACACTTTCATTTCTAATTGGCACCTATGTGTCATGTACAAATTAATCCTTTACAGTAGGCATTCAATACCCGTTGAATATAGATAAATGAAAAAATGAATAAATTAAGTTTATCTCAGTTCTTCTCTCATTTTTATATGAAAATAGATTAGTACTACTTGGTACCAAAACAATTTGTAATACAAAAGCTAATGCAGTTTTTCAAACCTTAAATAATACTCAAGGCAATCTTATATTGTTCCCCCCAAAAGTCATTTTACATCTTCATAAAAATAAAAAATAATTTTTTGAAATAGAAGAAAACTCTTGGTCCTCCCTTTTACTCCCAAACCTCTCATACCTTGAGATTACAACTTGAAAAACATTGGTCTATTGGTTACTCAAGACTTTCATTAAAATGAGTATTTATTATATCAGTTAAAACATAGCCATGTAAATTAGTGTGCCTTGGACTTAAAAAAATCAATCAGACATTTAAAGGACCAGAGCAGTGGAAATGAAATCAAATAACTTTGCAATATTTCTAAATAATACTTAGCTAGATTTATGTAAATCACCATTGAAAGAATTCTTATGTAATTTGTTGTGTGGTAATATTTGTAGTTTGAGTCTACAATACAAGGTGTAGATAAGACACCTTGTATTGTACAATAAATGGGAATGCTTGAGTACAAGTGGATAGAAAGGGTTAATTTGTAAATAAGGAGAAATGCTGCAAACACAAATGCTTTAAAGTAACTGTTAACTCAATTTGGAGTTGAGCTAGAAATCATGATGTTTATCATTTATTATTTTTATTTCTATGAAAATCTTAATATTTATGCTGACAGTACTTTCCATAAAATGAAATGCCAAGGAACTATTTTATTGAACCAATACATTAAAAAGTTAATCAGTTCAGCTTTTGCCAAGTAATCATAAAAGCATATGTGCTTTTTCTATTGCTTTTTAGAATATTGCTTTGAAAATAAATAATGTGATAGATAATATAATTGCTCACTTACCATTCAGGTAAAATCTCTAGGAGATCATGAGTGGAACAGGACTCAACAAATTGGCATGCTAAGCAGCCACCCTTTTGAAAGTGACACAGAAATTTCTGATATTGATGATGATGACAGGGAAACGATTTTTAGCTCAATGGATCTCCTCTCTCCAAGTGGTCATTCTGATGCCCAGACTCTAGCCATGATGCTTCAGGAACAATTGGATGCCATCAATAAAGAAATCAGGTGAGTTCAACTATTACTGATGGTTTCAGGGTGTAAGAAGACATTGATACCAAAAATGAGATCAGCAAGTCAGAAGAACTGTGACCACCTGGGAGGGTGTTGGAACTGCAGAATTTCATACCTCACCCTGCACCTACTGATGCAGAGTGTGTATTTTCACAGAATTCCCTAGATATCTGTATATCTCCTATACAAAATTAGGATAGTCTTTGAGAGGAACATATATGAAACATACAGAAATGATATGAAGGGAATGTAAAGGAGTGAGGTAAAGATACAATCTCCAATGAATTTTAAAACATTTTTTAATTAAAATTTACCGTTTAAATGGTATTTGTAGTGATAAGATACATTATTAAGGTACATTTAACACTGTAATAAAGGTACTAACTAGCATACAAATAAATGTGCAGTAGGCTCCTTAAAAGTATTTAAACACCAGAGTGAAATTAAACTATGACTGAATTATTTAAAACTAGATATGAAAAAATGGAACTATCATCACACAGCATCTAGAAATAGATGGTTTCCAAAGAGAAGGTAACATTGTAGAATAGAATTTGTGCAACTTAGCATTTTAAATATTGAGAAACATTGTCATTATGGTAGCTTAAATTTTAACTTACGTATTTTCTTGAATTCCAATGACAATCGCAGTGTTTTTCTATCGTGAATTTGACTAACCTTAGTGAATAACCCTACTGTGTTAGGTAGATTTGTTTCCTTTCAAACATCAGGAATTATTCTTAAATTGTTATTTCAACCAGTGAGCAGTTTTTACTATTTTGAACAATGCTTTTATTTGTTCTTCCAGCCTGTAGATTTAATCTGTGGACCTCCTATTTTGATTCAAATTTACCTAGCTCTCCACTATCATCACCGCGTTGCACATTATAATAGTTTCTACTTTCTTTGTAGTATTTGGATTCCCAAGCTAGTCCTAACTAACACTGCAGTCAAAACAGACTTTTAAAAACCAAAATGTATTTGTACACTTTCCCTTTTCAAGCCTTTCAGTTTTTCTTAAGATATAGATCAAGATCCTTTGATGGTCTGCAATGGGTCACCTACTTCAATGTTCTCTTAACCTTCACCTGGCATAGTCCAGGTTCCATTATACACGACCTGCATTCTTTAAATGATCCAAGCTATCCCCTTTGTTGTTGGTGGTGTTTTCCCCTTATAGTACATGAGGTACATATGGTACATTCTCTGCACACTCTTCTGCCCTAACTCTTCACCCACTTTCTACTTACTCCCCATGAAGAGCTCCACTATTGCTTCTCCCACCTTTCATTTCACTTCACTGTCTTTTAGTTCTTTGTCTATATCACTAGATTGTAAGTCATATAAGAGCTAGGAAGTATATCTGGTTTTACTCACTTTTTTATTTCCAGAACTTAGCATTTTGCTTAATAAATAGAAAGTGCTTTATAAGTATTTGATTCCTATAAAGAGAAAAGATATATAAAACGTTAATTTCGACTGCATAACACTTTCTGATGCTGTGCAGCTAATGATTGGACTCACTAAATAGATTTCAAATCAAGTATGCACCCCTCAGTATGATATTTGTTTTCACCAAAAATATATACACATACCCTCAGTAACAACCCGTATTGTTTCATGGACTCTTAGCTTTCTTGCATTAGGGTAGTAATTCCTAGTAACAATCTTGGCCTAGATTAATTATTGACCCTAACACAGTGATATCCAAATAATAAATTCAATATATTGCCTTTTGATATGTAACATTACTGACCCCCTTAAGGTAGATTAAAATAGTTGGTAATTGTAAGAAATTAAGAAATACTTAAAATTCAAGTACATAGCAACATTTGAAAGAAATGGACACTTTCATATAAACTGTGGTAATATGCTAACACCAACCAGAATTTATCATGTAAGATTTTTCTTCTTTTGTAAATTAATTATTTTTAAAAATTTTACATATATCTTACTGATTACATTATTACAGTTGTTCCAATTTTCCCCCTTTGCCCCTTTACCCTGTACCTCCCATTCTGTCCAGCAACCACCCTCCCCCACCCTTAGTTCATATCTAAGATCATGCATATGAGTTCTTTGGCAATTCCATTTCCTTTCTGTTCTTAAGATTCCCCTGTCTATTCTGTACCTACCAGTTTGTACTTCCTAATCCCTGTACCTTGTTCCCAATCTCATCCTTCCCTCTCCTAATGGGTAACCTTCCAAATGATCTCCACATTTATCTTTCTGTTTCTGTTATGCTTGTTTTTTCAGTTTGTTGTTTAGGTTCAGTTGTCAATAATTGTGAATTTGTTGCCATTTTAATGTTCATAATTTTGACCTTCTTTTTCTTAAATAAGTCCCTTTAACATTTTATATAATAATGGTGTGGTGATGATGAACTCCTTTAGCTTTACTTTCTCTGGGAAGCACTTTGTCTGCCCTTCTATTCTAAATGATAGCTTTGCTGGGTAGAGTCATCTAGGTTGTAAGTCCTGCTTTTCAACACTTTGAACAATTCCTGCCAGTCCCTTCTTGACTACAAATTTTCTTTTGAGAAATCAGCTGACAGTCTTATGGGAACTTCTTTGTAGATAACTTGCTACAAAGCTGCTTTTCTCTTGCTGCTTTTAAGATTCTTTATCTTTAACTTTTGGCATTTTAACTATGATGAGTAGTCTTCTTTGTGTCCATCTTGTTTGGGACTCTGCACTTCCCTCTGTGCTTATATGTCTATTTCTTTCACCAAATTATGGATGTTTTCTTTTATTATTTTTTCAAATAAGTTTTCAATTTCTTGTCCCTTCTCTTCTCTGGTACCCCTATGATTCAAATGTTAGTACATTTGAAGTTGTCCTAGAGGTTCCTTAACCTATTCTTGTTTTTGTTTTTTTTTATTCCTTTTTCTTCTTGCTGTTCTGATTGAATGTTTTTTCTTCCTTATTTTCCAATTTACTGACTTGATTTGGTTCTAATTCATCCACTCCACTATTGATTCCCTATAAATTGTTCTTTATTTCAGTTAGTGTCCCGTTCAGTTCTGATTGGATCCTTTTTATGCTGTTGAATTACCTACTTGAGCCTCCTACTAACTAGTGCTTATCTCCATTTTGTTTCATTCTTTTTCTGGAATTTTGTTCTGTTCTTTCATTTGGGCCGTATTTTGGCAACCTCCCTATATTAGGTAGAGCTGCTTTGACTCCCTGTTTCAGTAGCATGGCATATTGTGGGAAAGTACACGGTAAGTTGGATGGGGCGGATCCTTAGGTAATAGCCATGGCGGGGCAATCCATGTGATCCAGATTAATGGAGCCTCAGATATGGTGTTGCCATTCTGTGGCTCTGTGTGGGGGAGGGCTCAGAAAAGGGACAATGGCCACTGCCTGGCCTCTGGAGCTTTGTCCAAGAGGAAGCTGCCCCCTGATACTAGCCCTGAGCCAGACCCTTTGATTTCTCCCCATATTTCACTGGTGCCCTCCCAGGTGCTGCCCTGGTGCTAGAGCCCAGAGGGAGTGAGTCCACTTCTGAGGTATCCCTCCCAATTTTTATCCACCACACATGGATGTGGGACTACCTGTTCCACACTCCACATTTCATGTCACCATATCTGTGCATCTCTGCATCTCCCCCACTCCTATTCATATGGATCAATGTGACTGCTTCAATTGCTTGGTTGTCAGACTTCCATACTGCTCGTATTTTCTGACAATGCTGGGTGATAGTTGTTTTGTAGTTAAGTTGTAATTTTTGCTGTGGTTGTACAAGGAGGCAAGCCATGTTTACTTATGCCTCCATCTTGACTTGAAGTCCCTGAAAAACATGTTTTTTAAAAAATTCCTCTCCTCTGGCATCTCACAGTTCACTGATTCTCTTACAGGGAGAGATCAGATACTTCAAACTCATTTGTCACTGCAACTTTCAATGATCTATTCATCTATAGTTAGCTACAATTTGCCTAATTTACCCTTGTAGTTTTATTTTTTTAGCCTTTATGATTTCTGTGGGAATCCCTCCCCAACACACTGGGGCATCCTAAAATAACTCTATTTTGTTGTTATTTTCTTTGCTTTCCACATATATATGAGGATTGAAAAGATCAATGGGCTACTATTTTTTTTTCCAAATAAATTGAGCATCTAGGTAACATTGGATTTCCTTTTGGATTAATGTTTGATTGACCCCTTGCCTGACTTGTTCCTGTAGGTTTACATCTTATATAATTAATAGAATATTAGAGTTAATAACTACAAATCCTTTGTACAAAAGAGCCATGTTGCCAGATTTTTCTGGAATAATTTTCTACCAATCATTTTAAGTGTACAAAAAAAATTCTTTTGAAGAAGAGAAAGTTTTTCCATTGGCATATGTTTAAAGCATTAATGATGCTATACTCTGATACTTGATAAAGCCGTCCTTTGGGAATCTGATCTTTGCTCAAGTTAAAATGCATCCATGAAATAAACTTCAAAATAACAGACTATAAGTACTTTGTGTAAGTAAAAACTTATAATTAAGATTAGGTGTGCTTAATATTTTTATTGACTTTATTTTTTTAGAATAGTTCAGGATTCACAGCCAATTTCATTGAGGGGTTCCCATACACCACCTGATCCTATACATGTGTATCTTCTCCCATAATCAACATCCTCCACCACAGTAGTGTGTTTGTTACAGCTGGTGAACCTGGATTAGCACTTTATAATCACCCAAAGTCCATAGTTTACATTATTATTTACTCTTGGTGTTGTACATTCTATGCATTTGGAAGAATGCATACTGTCATCTAGCAATATGGTATCAAACAGTATTTTCACTGCCCTAAAAATCTGTTGTGCTCTGTCTATTCATTTTCTTCCCATCTCAACCCCTGGCAACCACTGACCTTTTTACTGCCTCAATAGGTTTGCTTTTTCTAAAGTGTCATAGTTATAATCAGATAATATGTAGCCTTTTTAGACTGGCTTCTTTTATTTAGTCATACATTTAATGTTCTCCCATATCTTTTCATACCTTGATAGCTCACTTTTTTTAGTGCTGAATAATATTCCAGTTTATTTATCCATTTTCCTACTGAAGGGTATCCTGGTTGCTTTAAAGTTTTGGCAATTTTAAATAAAGCTGCTAGAAACATCCATGTGCAGGTTTTTGTATGTACATAAATTTTCAGCTCTTTTGAGTAAACACCAAGGAACATGATCGCTAGATCATATGGTAAGTGTATGTGTAATTTTGTAAGAAACTGCCAAACTGTCTTCCAAAATAAATATGAAAAGTGCCCTGGCTGGTGTGGCTCCATGGATTGAGTGCTGGCCTGCAAACCAAAAGGTCACTGGTTTGATTCCCAGTCAGGCACATGCATGGGTTGCAGGCCAACTCCTCAGTAGGAAGCACTCGAGAGGTAACCACACATTGATGTTTCTCTCCCTCTCTTTCTCCTTCCCATCCCCTCTTTCTAAAAATAAATAAATGAAATCTTAAAATAAAAAAACAAAATAAATATAAAAAGACAGCTTTGCAGTGATCATGACCTGAGGTTAAGGAGTATATGCCCTCAGAGTCCCCAACAAGCCATTTGTAGTTAAGGAAATATGTCAGTAGGTTCCTGTCCTTCTTTTTTCAAACAAACTATTCTGATACACAGTTTCATTATAATATGTAAAATATGTATAGATTCAACTTAAATAGGGACTTTATGCAACCCAGCTAAAGCTCTATTTCTGTCTTTGAATACTTAATAGTGATATATACACATTCTTGTAGCTTGTTTCTATTTAAAGAAAAAGAGAAATAGTGCTTTTCTCTCAAAAAATTTTGTAGTAAACGTTTAATTTTTTATTATCTATATCCATCTATCATCTATTTTCCCACACTATTAAATTGTATAGTGCTTATTTAAAGAGGAATTGACTAAATAGGTATTAATGTGTTAAAAAGATTCAGATTGATTTATTTATTGAGGTTTTTATCAGTTACACTTTGTTATTGAGTCAGAGGTAAGATTCGATAACTTTGTTCAATAACTCTCATTTATCATCCTCTGAGTTCAAGTGTAAGTTCAGGATTAATAGCAAAAATTAATTAGTCAGGTAAGGAGTTTTTGTATGTTATAGTATAGAAAAGGATCAAGCTAAAAGTGGAGAGGAATCATGTATTACTTGGAAAGAGGGATTTTCTAAATTTCAGGTAGGAAGTCCCTGGAATTTATTGATAGTTATATTTCCTAGAGGAAAAAAAGATTAAAATACCAAGTTTGTTATAATGTTCACAGAGAAGTTTTTATTGACTTATTAGTATTACCGGACCATATAATGTATCAAATTTAAACTATCTTTCAGGCTAATTCAGGAAGAAAAAGAATCTACTGAGTTACGTGCTGAAGAAATTGAGAACAGAGTAGCTAGTGTGAGCCTGGAAGGCCTGAATTTAGCGAGAGTCCACCCAGGTACCTCCATCACTGCCTCGGTTACAGCTTCTTCACTGGCCAGTTCATCTCCCCCCAGTGGACACTCGACACCAAAGCTCACCCCACGAAGTCCTGCCAGGGAAATGGATCGGATGGGAGTCATGACACTGGTAAGATGATGAGTCCAGAGATACTTTACCTCCACTTGGGTTAAGGATACATTGTTGACATTGATCGGGTGTTTATTCCAGACAAAGGGCTTTCGTTGTGTTTCATTGTTCCTTTTTTCTTCATTTCACCACAACCCTATGTGGTAGGTACAGATAGTAATTCCATTACCAGATGAGGAGGTGTAACCTGCATAGGTGCAATTTTTCCAAGGTCATATGGTAAGTAAATGGAAGAGTAGGAATCTAAATAGCATATCAGAAACAGGAGTGACTCAAACCATTAAGTACATTTTGATATATTGATGAAGTAAATTGGGACTTCTTTAACATAATAAATAACAAAAATTATTCTATAATTGCTTCAATACACCAACGTAGAACATTAAAATTTTATGTATGCATACTACAAAATAATTTAACACGAAGAAACAACAGCAATAGCAGCAATTTCCTCATTTCATTTTGATTGTCAAAGATTTTAACCTTTATTATTTAATTCTTTATTTCATTTAGCTTTGTATTTGGAATTAAACATTGAAAGCATTAACTGGTAGGGATCTAAGTGCCCCTTGCTAAAAATAATACAGGAAACCTCTGGAAGATCAGGTTGTAATAACTACTTAATGCCATGATGTTTGGACATTTAATTCTCATGTTAACATTCGGAATTCTGAGGACATTACATCAATAGAGAGCAAGGTAATGAGGCTTTGAGAGTGTGAGTGAATTGCCCATGTCCAAAACAGCTCATAGGCAGAGCTAGATTTTTCCTCAAATTTGCTAACTCAAAAGCACATACAATATTGTCTTTCTGTTCTGATTACATGGAAATATGTTGAATTGACAATAATAATGAAGATTTAAATATTCTAGACTATTTGTAGAGGTGAAATTCTGTTTTTATAATGAATAGTAAAACTATATTATTAAAACAATAAAATTTTCTATTTAAAATGAAAGCATTTGGAGATAGGGTTTAATTAAAATGTAAATAGATAA
This sequence comes from Phyllostomus discolor, assembly GCF_004126475.2. Lineage (NCBI taxonomy): Eukaryota > Metazoa > Chordata > Mammalia > Chiroptera > Phyllostomidae > Phyllostomus > Phyllostomus discolor. The sequence continues at coordinate 139,969,374 of NC_040904.2, forward strand.
AATAATAGTTGAAACATTGTAAATTCTAGCATGAACATGACAACTGAAGGATAAATTAATAATACTACAGAAAAATATGAAGTATATATTATATTTCCAGTGAGAAGGTTGTAAAGCTTCTATAAAAGTTCACAATGTCTGTGTGTGTGTGTGATATCTGAACAAAAAGTTTAATTCATTTTCCAAATGATATTTTAAAATAAATGTTACAATAATTTGTGATATGGCTAACAAATTATACATACACACACACACACACACACACACACACAGATGTATATATGCTGCTCATATATATGTGTGTGTGCTCTTGCCTTAGAGGAAAACTACTTTATAAATAATAATTATCTTAGGTTTTTATTTTATCTTCACAAAATTTTCCTTATGCTTATAAGCTTATGTATCTCTTTCTTTGACTATGAATTGAGAACTGAAACAGAAACTATTTACATGGAAATGACATTTCCCACAGCAAACTTTACAGTAATGGGACTTCTTTGCAATAAAGTCTATCTAAGAGAAGTGGTGAAATTTTTACAAAATTATCTCCTTAAGCTGTTAAGCCAGTGAGTCCTCTGGTCTCTGCTAGTTTCTAGGCTTGATGTTAAAAATGTTTTTAAAATAAACAGCACAGGCAATGGTCAATCAGAAAAACTAATCAGATTTGACCCGACTTGATATAGCACAAAATTTTAGCCATTGTACTAAGATATACTAAGGCGATAACTGAGCTATGTTATGATCTACTTACTTTAGAAATCTAGAAACCATCCATTAGATCTTATTAACTAAAATGATATTATCTTTGGCTCAGTTTCTACATATTTTGTATGTGCTACATATACTGATCACCTACTTTTTACTAAAGCAAAGTAAGAATCTTCATCCACAGAGTAGTTTGTCAGCATTCAAGGCAAGGGAACTTCGTTCTTTCTGTGCTACTATTAGTTCCTTCCATTTTTACAGTAGTAGTGTTTTTGAACCTGCAAGTATTTTCATAAACATTATCATCATAAACCTTGACAGGGTTATTATTTTATATTAGTAAAATGAAACATGTATAATATTTAGATGTGATGTTTTTGTGTGTGACAAGGACACCAGTGTTTCCATGCATTGCCTTGAGTGGTCAGTCATAAATGAATCAGTGGTAAATGAGCATGATTGCTCTATAATGAGTCCTTAAAATATTTATAACATGCCCTGAGGGTTAAAAAGTGTTTAAAATGAAGTACTAATCACCTAAAGAAATTTTGTCCTCAAATTCACTATTGTTATAGTGAAACAGGTAGATTTTCTTTTACATTAGAACATGTTGGAAGAAAAATAATTTTGTTGGGTATAATTCATGTTTGAGTATTCAAAGAACATTAGAAATCTGGGGGACAGAAACTACATATTGTAAAGACATTGTTGTTGGGTTGTATATGTTCATATGCTTTAAGTTTTTGGGGGGGGTATTTACTTTTACTAGTTGTATTCACTGCTACCTCACCACAAATACATAAGCTTAAATAACGTTTTAGCAATATCTAGTTAGAATACTGGATGGGGTAAATCAACCCATTTTCTGGTAGCAATGAAAATGTAAAGAATAATGAGACATTTTAACAAAAATTGTTTTTTAAATATTTTTCTTATTTACATAAGAAAAATAAATAAAGACATTAAGTGAATAATGTTCACATGGAATCATAAAGAACTGGCTTTGTAAAAAAATTCTGTAAGAGTACTGACAAAAAAAATGGCAGTCTGAGAATCATGCCATACTGGGGGCAGAGATTTTGATACTTGGGAACAAGGGATTTGTTAGAATCCAGGAAGATCAAGATCCCTCAGCAAAAACATATGTGCCCAAAGGAGGCCCAAGGCTCTGCAGAAATGGGGAACAGATGAGGAATTAGTTCCATGTTTGTTTCTGGCCAGCCCACTGCATGTGTGCTTTCTATTCCCTGGGGCCTCACACCTCACATCTCATGCATGTAGACATGGCTCCTTCATGGCCACACCCCCCCACACACCATCGAGGAAGTTCCCTCTCTAAAGTAACGCCCCAGAGGAGTGTTTTTATCATGATTCACAAATGAATATGAGCACAATTTATTTAGAAAAAAACAAAATGAAAAAAAGAAAACCAAGTTATAGATACTATTTAAATTTGTACAATAGTGAAATGACAGTCATTAACTAGTTCTGTTTTATGTTGCTTTCCTCACTGCCAACCACAGCCCAGTGATCTACGGAAGCACCGGAGAAAGGTACTGTAAATGACTTTCATACGATTACTAGTTGAATACTGTTTTTTCCTATGAGAGCTTTAAAATTATATTCCGCCTAGTTGAAATATTTTATTAACCTAAAAATGAAATATTAGAAATATTTAAGTTTTATTGAATTATTTAAATATGATCATCAGAGCAAACTACTTAATGACAAAAAATTTTGATGCACAGGGACTAAGTATTTTGATTTTCTACACAACATTTACAGTGCTGTTGTTGATACAAAGACTTAGATGACTTACTGTCTATACTAGAATAATGCTGCCTGTTTTAAAATGTAGGTTTCACCATTATTCACTTAGAGGGAGGCCAACAGATCAGGAGACAGCTGCAATGAAAAGATAACCAGTTAAATTTCCCAGCAGGACTGGGCTCCCCACACTCTGCAGGGCCATAGGGAAGCCAGTGTGTGAGGAGACAGAGAGAGTGAGGGGAAAGCATGGGCAGATTTTATCATAGTTTCTGAGGAAAAGACAAGGCAAGGCAAGGTAAGTAAAATTAGGATTGGCTGTTTTGAATAATTTTAGTGGGTTCTAGGTTTTAGGAACTCTCTCTAATAACTGCCCCAGGGTGATTAAGGCAGAGGAATATTGCTTCCTGGAGTATAAGAGCCAGGTAGATAAGATGGCATGGGATAGAGATCCTGACTAATTGGTATTCATGTAGAAGACACACTCTGGGGAAGTGGTCTGCTTTCCACAGGAATTAGCTGGCTCTGGAACAGCAGTCTCTCCTGCCTCAGATGCCAGAGCATCAAAAATATAGAAAATATGAAAACAGAGTTAATATACTGCTTTCCTGTTCAGAATGAAATCAAGAGCATAAATATTAAATATAGGAAATGAGATGGACTTCAGTCCTGGGAACATGGGAAAAAATCTGAGTAGACTTTCAGTGCATATAAGAAAGAAAAAGTCACAAAGAAAGATCCTGTTCAGAAATTCAGCCCCAAGGAATTCAGAGAATGACATAATTGATTGGTAAGAAAAGTAGGTTATGGAAGACCACAAGCTAAAAATTGTTGCATATCAGACTAAGGAGTTACATGCATGATTCCATTTACACTTCAAAAGAAAACATTAAGATAAGTATCCTGGCTTCCATTTTACTGAGGAGGAAATGTATTCTCTCAACAGGTAAGGAATTAGAATAAATAAGAGAAACAAGGATGCAAATCCATCTCTGATGCCAAAGTCATCGTCTTCGATTTTGTTAATATAGTGTGAGCTCTCAGCATTGTACAGGGGAATAGTTTGTGTATAGTTTTCTTAAAAGCTGATATTTAGAAAGTTGGCATAGTTTAACTATCAGAGCAAAGAGAGAAAGGTATTGTAAGAGGGTGTTTCAGGAAAAAAATCTGGAAACAAAAATCACCATGCTTAGCAGAAACAATCATGGAAAACAATCACAGTCAGGTCATGACCTGTGAAAACATAAGCACCCATTAGGAAGAGTATGGAAGCACATTTTATGAGTTTAAAAGGGATGCAAGTTTAGAAACAGTTTTCCATGGCATTGATGCCATGCTGAAAACAATTCTAGAAAATGATTATTTTAGTGGCATTATGCTAGTTGAAATGGAGAGAGAAAATTCTATTAAGATACTTGCCTGAACTGTTAAGAATAATCTAGGCTTGTATAACAAGAGCACAAGCAGATATTTTTATTAAGTTTCTCCAATGAATGAAGCCTCTTTCATATATAAACACATTTAAGCACAGTACCTTACAGTAGAAACAAACAAGACATTGTGTAGACATAAAATGAGAACACAGCTTTAAAAATTTTGCTCTAGCTAATCTTGGAACTTCTTCCAAACTTCTGCAACTACTTCAAGCTGTGATTTTCCAGTTTTTCTCTCATTTTACACATGCGCGCGCGCGCAAACACACACACACACACACACACACATACACAATGATACTATGCATAAATTATAAACATCATTGTGAAAATATATTTTTAGAATTAGCTTTAATTGTTGATAGGTCTTATTTTAATACAGCTATATCTCTCTATCTTTTGCAAAATTTATGCTATCCAGAATTGTCCTGGATTCTGAAATAATTGTTCTTTAAGGATATCCCTTGTCTCACTTTCTTAGGGTTCTCTGTGTGCCTTTATTAATTTTCACATGACAGGTAGTGAAATAAAATAGTTTGTAAGAATTATGTTCTTACTTTTTATTATTGTGATTTTAAAAAGTTTTTATATGCTCATATATAAACTGCAACTCATTTTTAAACACCTGAAATATATTTCTTTAGCTTGGCTAATTTAAAACATAAACTTTCTCTAATAAAGTTATAGATTGACAGCTTGTCTTCTCACTTCAAAACTCCCCCACTTAAAAGATGTCTGTTTTATGATAACCTGCCTATGCATTTTCTTAGTAAATTTGCTGCAACTTTTTAAAAGCATTTATACTCTGGTATATTAAAACAGATTTCAAAATAGCTTTTTCACGGTCCCTGCATAGTGATCTATGTTATTTATTTACTCCTAAATATTTTTTGTAGTTGGACCTTATTTACCTTAACTGGAGTGTCTTCACTTTTAAAGACTTATTAAATTCACATTCTTTAATAATGTGACTTTGTATATGTAAAACCTATATGCCCCAAGTTTTTTTGTTTGTTTGTTTTTGTATTAGATTTACTCAGATAGCCTTGTTTTGATGATTCTCCGTTTTTACTAATTTCAATTGAAATTTGAAAGAGTTCATCTGAATGTATTGTTTTTACTTCTAGATTGCCGTGGTGGAAGAGGATGGTCGGGAAGATAAAGCCACAATTAAATGTGAAACTTCCCCTCCCCCTACCCCTAGAGCCATCCGGATGACTCACACCCTCCCTTCTTCCTACCACAATGAGGCCAGAAGGTAGGCTCTCCTAGCACACTGTGCAATGCATGCTCTCCGCAGGAAAATGTTCTTCTTCCTTTCAGTGTGGTCAAGTAGACTGTTTAAAATTTTATATACAAATTTTTAGTTCAACTTGTGAAAATATAAAAAACATACCACTTGTGAAAAAAGTAAATTTTCATTCTGAGATCCAATTTTTAGTTTTAAAATTAACATCATATTTGTGGTCTTGTTGCTAGCCATATTTATAGGAATAGCTCTTCTATTTTTGGTATATATTTTCTATAAAGGGAATCAGGCTAGAGGAAGAACTTACTAGGAATAACAAAAAAAAAAAAACTAGAGGAATTCTAAGATGTAGGGGCAGAAATCTTTTGCCATCTTCCCTTTTAGAGTTTTTGACTGGTCTAATTAAATTGAAATAAAACACATTAACAGAAGAAACACATGTTTTATTTATACAGGAGCCTCAGAAAATTGTGAGGCTCCCTGGCAGCCAGGCCTATGGTGAGGCTTATATACTCTCCTGTGCTAAGGGGAAGGGGTTAAGGATTGGGAGCTTCCCAGGGAAGGAAGATAATCCATAGAGAAATGAGAAGATTATCTGTTTGGTAGATAGATGCTGGCCATGCCTGCAGATAAATCCTTCTGATATAAAAATGTCCCTCTCTTAATAGCTCTCTTCCTCATACGGGTCACTGTCTAACTTCTTTTAGGCATTTAAGAGGCAGGTGCGGGGAATAAAAAGCTTCCCCTGAGAGTGCTACACTTAGACTCTCTTCAACTTAAAATAATTCACATGCTGAAGTGGCACAGGCTGAGGTCGTGTATTCTTTTTCCCTCCAAGAACAAAATTGTAAATTTGGCTTGTAGTGTAAGAGTAATTAAGTTTAGAAAAGTCCTTATTGTGCCTCATTTACTTTTAGCTGACTGGTAGGTAAGCTATCTTTTGGGTGCTGCTACTTCTTGGGCAGAAAGCTCTTAGAAAGGAAAAAAGAAAGTACATTTACAAAATCTCAAAGGACAAGGATAAAGTTAGATTGAGAAATATCCCATCTGTCATAGTGATTCTTCATATTGTAACTGTGCAACATGGGGTTCAGATGCTTGTCACCCTTAATTCACATGATCCAAAGATTTGTGTTGAAGGAAACAGGTTTTTATTCACTAGGTTCTAACCTTGCAGGGGCTAAAGCATTCCTGCTCTGAGCTCTTCTTTCCCACGAGACCCAGAACTTCTTTTGCTCCCCAAAAGACTACAAGCCAAAACCATACCCAAAAGTTCCCCATTTCCAGTCATGCAAATACATCTCCATCATCTCTGGAGTGTGCACTCGTGGGTTTCAGAGTCGCCATCCTCTTGCAACAGCTCTTTCCTTCAAGGTCTGGGATGTGCTGTTCCCAGTCTCCTTGTAAGCAGACGAGGATCCATGTGCCTTGCTGTGCTGGATCATAATGTTTCAGAGGCTAGAGCCCAGGGAGGCACACATCCTGGTTTGGAACCCTTCCTCCAGGAGCAGTGGGCTTCCAACCATGTGGGGCCTAAACTCCTAGGGGACTCGGCATCTGTCTGGTCCCACGAGCTCACCTATCCATGTGAGGAGCAAAGGCCAGAGACCCAGAGCATCCAAGTGCCAAAGCAAAACAGCCCTGAATGAAGAGCTTGCCCCCAGTGCCAAAAGCCCAGAGAGAGCCAAGAAGAACCTGTACCAAGCTCCAGAGCAAAAGGGAAAGCCTCACTTCTCCATTCCTTTGCTTTAAAAAAGACCCTCCTAATATCTCACACATGCAAGAAGCCAGTGGAAGTGTCCAGCTTTTCAACCAATGGCCATTTTGTCTTTGCCCCTCTTCCCATGCATGGGCAGAAGTCTCCAGTCACCCTGGGTGGGGCAACCAGCTCCCACAGTGCTGATCACCTTTGTCATGAACAAGTAGCCTCAAAGCTTGGGCTACTAAACCCCAACTCTGTTTTTGATCCTGCCCACTCTCTGCCCCTCCTCCTGCCAACTGCATTGTGTTAATACTAGCCTCTGGCCTATGGCCATTCCCCTTTTTCAGGCAGCCCCTCCCTTTGCAGAAGACAGACTTCTCTATTCTGCTACCTCATCACTCTTTCCATGCCCCTGCATTTCCTACCAAGGTAGGGGGTGGGTAGTCTCTGTGCTGGATTCGGGGGGACCTCTGGACCTGATGTCTCACTTTGTTCTCTGAGGGTCTTAGGTCTGACCTATCTCATTATAATACTGTGCTTTCCATCTACCTAAAAAAATTGCAAGCAGATCTCTAATAATTAATTGCATAAATAAATCTAAGCATGTAATTTAATCTTAAATGCATGTCCTTTTACTGTCATCAATTGCAGCATCTCTAGACACATAATTGATATAACTGAACATAATAACCATGATTAACACTTTAAATAAGAACCTGTCTTCTAAAAAGTATGTGTTTTACAACAAATATTTTTGAAAACAGAGCTTTCTGTTCTGGCAAGCACTTTTCGTTTTGTTTATTTTTAATTTCTAATGTGGGAAAAAAAACAATTACTCCAGCTTCAAAATATATGTTTCCTTCACTGTCTCAAAAAAGAGTGAATTATATTGTAACATGAAAAGTGATAGCTTTTGGAGTTTACAAAATGTGACCTCAAATTAATTAGGAAAAGTAAGCAATGAATTTAAATAATTCATTATGGTATTGTCAGTTTAATAGTTGTAGAAAAAAAGAATGATGGCAATATCTCTTGAACCTCTCCTATTAATATACTGTCAGATACATTGGCCAGGAATGAACCTATACCAACTGCTTGAAAGTTATTCCAGCTTATCAAGAATACCTGAAGAAAAAGTGTACGGTGATCACTAGTGCATGCAATTTGTCATTTCTGAGTCCCAACTAGTTGATTTTCAATGGAGTGAATTAGGTTCCAAAACTGAGAGAAAGATGGCTTGATGAAAATTCAGTGAAACCGTGGGCTAGATTTCATTATTAGTTATATCTAAATTTCTTATCATAGGTCATTTATTATGTTTAAGATTTTAAAAGCACTCCACGAAAGAAATAAATAAAAGGTCAAGTGCTAAATAACAGAAGGTAATTTAACATGTAGTTAATAAGCCCACTTATGTTGCTTGCTTAGTTTGAGGTTGTGTAGAAAATAAAGAAAAAAAATCATTTGGAGTAAAAAGAAATTTCTCTAGAGGAACTTTTGAGACTCAGGGCCCTAAGGATGAGGAAGCCATACTTCAATATGCTTAACAGGGAAGGTGAGCAGAATGGGAGAAAATTACTTCCAAGTAATTGGAAGTAATTTGGAAGTAGACTTACTTCCAAAGTCTACTTGTTCCTCTTTCTGTGTCTTTGTAAAGGAAACAAGTCTTGTGTACCTTTTGGATGTTGCAACAAACAAGCATTTGCCCTCCTTTGTGTTTTGCAGTAGTTTATCTGCCTCCCTTGAGCCGGAAAGCCTCGGGCTTGGCAGTGCCAACAGCAGCCAAGACTCCCTCCACAAAGCCCCCAAGAAGAAGGGAATCAAGTCTTCAATAGGACGTTTGTTTGGTAAAAAGGAGAAAGCTCGACTTGGGCAGCTCCGTAAGTATGCATGTCTGACTTTCTTTTTCTACTCAGCGCAGTCACTTATGAGTGTCCGTCTGTTTTTATTTCATTTCGTTTCTTGTTTTTTTATTTTTTTATTTTTCTTATCTGACAAACTCTCCATTTTAACCAGCTTTATAAAACCAATTTAGCTGAACAAATGTTTGACAAAATTTACAAGAAAAGAATACTCTATTGTAGAACTTTCAGTCCTTCCAATTTCTCTGTTGATAGGCATAGCTAGAATTTATTTAATGCTGACTCTGTGACAGACACAAAAACCCTCTGAGGGAAAGTGCTATTACTGTTATTCTCATTTATTGACAAGGAAACATTGTCTTAGTAATTTGCAAAACTGAAATATCCCTCCTAGTTCCAGTGTTTCAAAACCCCCTTAAAACCATGTGTATTCTGCCACTTGGAACATAGGTGTGTGTAAAAGCTTAGCTATGTGAATTTAACAGCTTTTATTTTTTTGGAAAAAATCAGAAACCTACAAAAGACCAAAAGAATTGTTAATTCAAAATAAAGCACGTGACATGTGAGACATAAAATGTAAAGGACAGGGCTTCTTTGTTTAAAGCTATGACAGCTTCCCACTATCAAGCTCTACAGCAGGTAGGTGTAGGGGGAGGGGTGGAAGGAATTGGGGAATAGGGGTTGTGTTAGAATTAGTTATTGTCAATGACTGATTGAATAAAAATCACTTGAAATGATCTTAGGTTATTATATAAACATACATACATAGATTGATGGATGATGTATGGAGAGAGAGAGATTCATATATAATTTTCTAAAATGAAATACTATGTGAAATATATTTTCTGAAGTGATGGTATATACACTTAGCTATTTTTGGTGTCTTCCTATATGTTTACTTTTTTTTCTAAAATTTCTATTCATTATCTGTTAGGTCATGATTGTGTCTTCTATTTTTCCCTCTTCTCCTTATGCTTTACCTAGAATTAGAGTTAAGTTACTGAGAAAGAAATTATTGAGAAATTTAGTCCCTATCTTCAGTAGTTAGTGCTAAATAGAATGATAAAATTTGTTAGCACTCCATTTGGCTTTCAAATAAAGAAATGATTATTAACAAGTAATGCCTCAACTACCAGACTTACTTTCCTGTCTTGGTTCCAAAATAATTTCTGAGAATTATCTTCATCTTTTCAGATATATAATTGTAGTATTATTCAAAAATGCTTTTCCCAACTTCCACAATGTGAAACCCACTCAAAACATCAGAAACCAGTGGAAACTGATGTTTCACCTAGCTGTGTGATTAATGTTATTCAGCAGGAGAATTAAATCCTCTTGGATTTTGATTTCTCATAAAAGGACCCCATTAAACTATCAAAAATATTATTGCTTAATGAAAAAAAAGGGAAGGTGATTATATTTTAGATACAAAATGTCTATTTCAAGGTAGTTTTAAATTTTATTTTATCTTACTTGACAACTGCTTAGCAAATTCTTTGTCGTTCCCAGTATATTATAGTGTAAATCACAATGGTGTTGATAGCTAATTATTTTTGAATATTAAATTTGCTAAAATGCTAGTCATTTTATATATTTATATTCTAACATTACATATTCATCTTAGATTCCATAATTTATTTTTGCCACTTAAAATGTATATAATTGCCTTTTCACTTCATTCAGATTTTTCTATTTTTATTTTATTCTTCACTTAGATGAGTAGTTCCTTAAGCACTAGAAGTTTTGCCAACAATATTGTGTCAAAATCAGGGTATCCAAGGTACAGTTAAAAGTTAGAAAAATGTAGACCTCTCCAGAAACCTAGATATTCTTACCTATTTTCAGGGTTTTGTGTCTCTATGACACATAACAGAACAGAAGAGATGAGAAATAATTACAACTACATTCATATCAACTCCATCTAAATCAGAAACTAACAATAGTTATAAGATTTCTGATCTCTGAAAGTTTTGTTTCACTTGATAGAACAGTGGCAGAGTATAAACAAATCAGAATCAGCAGCGCGGTAAGGACTACATACAGTATGGGTAAGGAAGACAATGACAAATATCTGAACTTCTAGAGCTATATATATGCTACATTGAAGGTGAATCAAAGTTCTCAGAGAAACCAAGAATATAAAGTCTTTATTCAAAATAAAATTTGACTAAACACAAATAACACAGGCACAAGTAGGTTCCAAGAAACCATTTTTGTACCCCCCAAAAAAGATGCATGGTACCACTGGCACTTTGCTTAAGAAGTATGGACTCAGGTCTACTTTTAGCCTGGAAGGTGGATTCGGGTTGTGAGCAAAAGACCATGAACACTTACCAACCCCAGGGACTGTGTCCTCGTGCTGCTGACTTATGCCTCTGTAGAAACTGGGGAAGAATCTCTAATGATTCTGAGTTTTAATATCTTGATCTGGAAACAGACACAGCAGCATCCCAATGTTCTTTCTTTTACCATTGAAAACAGGAGATAAGAAAGGATGACGTAAAAAGTAATATGGTAAAAGAACGATAGTGTCAAAGAACCAAATTGAAATTTTGAATCATGTCCTAAGATTTGGAACTCTTAGTCAAAGAATTTATTTCATAAAGATGGAGAAATATAAGTTAACCTGAGAGTAGCTATGCTAGATGCCTTTAAATGAAATATGGTTTGGAGGAATGAATAAAACTGTGTAAATAAAACTATTAAAATGTTCACTTGGTTCCATCAGAAATGATAAACAACAAGGAAGGAATTTTTAATAACTCACAGAGCAGAATATTTGTAAAGGGAGAGTTATTTGCCTTAAATGGCATTCTGAAAAGTCTAGGTTAATAAGGTAAACTTCAGTTGTGATAGTTCAGTCAATGTGACTGAATCAATAACCCCAACCACAGAGAACCAAATTCAGTATGCTACATACAATATATTTCTATAAATGTGTTACTAACAGCAGCAATATATAAACATACATAGCCTTTTATTTAAAACCAAACCTTCCGTATGTTTCTAGCCCAGAAAATTTTACCTGCTATTGTCTGTCCTATCCAAACAGCTAGGAACAGGGCTTTGGAAACCCAGGATCCATGACTATGCATCAATAATTAGAATCCTGACTGGCTTTATTTTTAATTTTATCTGAAAGCATTAACCTATTTTGAAACAAAAACTAATTAAGCTGTGCTTAAAAATAGCCATGTGAAATGCAGTTCATTTGTTTCATTGACAAAGTACCCAGTAACAGAACAAGAAAGCTAGTGGATGACTCATGACATCCCTGTGGACAAGATGTCACAGTGGGGCCTCAGTGATGGCAATTTTGGGTGGGAGTTATAATCAGTTTAATGATACCACCATAATTATGCCAATGAATAGAGTGATGTGACCTCACTCAAGGTCTCTAGCAGCATGTTTAAGACTCACCCTCTCCTTGGCCAACACATCCCCCAAGCACTTGGACATGAACATTTCAACAACACAGATATCTGATGTATGGATCTGATAGGGTAAGAATAACAAAATAAAATAGTCTTATTCCTAAGTACTATTTTAAAAAGGTAAAATATGGAAGTTCCAAAATACTGCATTCTTATTTTTATAAGAAAACATTACAAATTTCATGTGACTCTAAAGTCAATATATTAATAAATATGGACTACATTAATAAACATAATGTTGGGATAAGAGAAGGCTTTTTATCCTACTCCACTGTAATAAGATAACAGCCAAGGAATAGCATCCATTTCTGTTTACTGCATTTTTAAAGCCATATCATAACCTTGGAGGCAGAGTAAAGGGGATGATTAAGTTGATATAGAAGACTGAGCTCATGTGAGGAGCAGATAAGTAGATGGGTGTGTTTATTCTTCTTGCTGACCCACTGATATGGCTGATTACAATATTTGAAGAGCTATTATGTAAGAGGGCTCCAGGCTTTTTCATTGCTGAGTGAGGATATAGAACTGAAAGCAGAGTGTTAAAGTTGTAGAAAGATTGACTTCATCTCAATGTAAAAAAGAACACAGGGGTGTCGGAATTATATCCAAAGAGTTGCCTTATGAAGTAATGCCTTCTTTGTCACTGAAAAACTAGGTAAGTTTAAAACAAAAACTAGGTAAATACTAGGAAGATCTGTTGTGGAGGGGATCCAAGCATTGGAAAGATAGTTAGACTGGATGATCTTTAAAGGTCTACTTCAGCCCTAATAACACTGAATGTTATTAACTGAATAACACTGAGATAACACTGAAACTCTAACATTTAAGTCTCTGTCAAGCAACTCTTTTTTTAAATAAAACATATATCATGAATTATTTATTATAAGAATGTATTTGTGGAGTTCTTGCCAAGATGGAGGTGTAGGTTGAAACACTTCGCTTCCTTGCACAACCAAAAACTGGAGAACAACCAATTTAAAAACAATAAACAACCAGAACTGCCTGGAAATCAGACTGCACAGAATCCCGACAACCAAAGAGTTAAAGAAACAGTCACCTAGACCGGTAGGAGGGGCAGAGATGGGAGACGGGTGGTGGAGCAGAGAGGATGCACAGCAAGGTAGCAGACAGCATGGGTGAGTTGGGCCTGATTAAATGGAAAACTAAAGACTCAAAGCTAACTGTAAGATACTATGGGGGTTGTGATGGTGGGAGAAACTTCCAGTCTTCCAGGAGAATTTGTTGGAAAGCAGGGCTAGAGTGGAGCAAGCAAACGGCATTGTTCCCTTTCTGATCCCTCTCCCACAGACAGCATCACAATGCAGCAAAGAGGGTTGTCCTACCCCATGAATACCTAAGGTTCTTCCCCTTACAATATAACAGGTACTTGGAGGCAAAGAAATATGACACAAATGAAAGAACAGATTAAAATTCCAGAAAAAGAGCTAAGCAATGAGAAGATAGACAACCTATCTGGTGCAGAGTTCAAAACACTGGTAATCAGGATGCTCCGAGAACTGACTGAGCTGGGTCACAAAATGAAGGAAGAAGTTAAGGCTACCCAAAGTCAAATAAAACAAAATATACAGGGAACCAACAGACAAAGGAAGGAAACCAGGACTCAAGTCAACAGTTTGGAACAAAGGAAGAAATAAACATCCAACCAGAACAGAATGAAGAAATAATTCAAGAAAATGAGGAGAGGCTTAGGAACCTATGGGACAACTTTAAGTGCTCTAACATCAGAATCATATGGGGTATCAGGAGAAGAAGAACAAGAGCCTGAAATTGAAAATTTATTTGAACAAATACAAAGGAAAATTTCCCCAATATGGTAAAGGAAATAGACTTCCAGGAAGTCCAGGAAGCCCAGAGAATCCCAAAGAAATTGGACATAAGGAGGAATATACCAAGGCACATCATAATTAAATTACCCAAAATTAAAGATAAAGAGACACTCTTAAGAGCAAGAAGAGGAAAGGAGAGAGTTATCTACAAAGAAGTTCCTATAAGACTATCAGCTGATTTCTCAAAAGAAACCTTACAGGCAACAAGGGGTTGGAAAGAAGTATTTGAAATCATGAAAGGCAAGGATGTACATCCAAGATTACTCTACCTAGCAAAGCTATCATGGGAGGGCAGATAAAGTGTTTCCCAGATAAGGTAAAGTTAAGGGGTTCATCATCACCAAGCCTTTATTATATGAAATGTTAAAGGGACTTATCTAAGAAATATAAGAACAAAAACTGTGGATAGTAAAATGACAAACTCAAAACTATCAACAACCAAACCTAAAAAATAAAAGCAAAATCTTAGCAAACAACTAGAACAGAAACAGAACCAGTGAAATGGGAGATCACATAGAGGATTTTCAGTGGGGAGGGGGAGGGATAGAATGGGGGGAGGTACAGGGAATAAGAAACATAATTGGTAGGCATAAAATAGATGGGGGGAGGTTAAGAAGAGCATAAGAAACAGAGAAGCCAAAGAACTTCTATGTACAACCCATGGACATGAACTGGGAGGGGCGGAGGGGAGGGTGGAATGCTAGAGGATGAGGAGGTGCAGGGTGGAGGGGGGATAAATGGGAGAAAAAAATGGGAAAAAATATAATAGCATAATCAATAAAATATTCTTAAAAAAACAAATTCTAAAAATCCTATATTAAATACATGAGGCAGATGATATAGCTGTTTAAAGGAATACTGTAGTGCAACTTCTAATGAAGTGAGTAAATATCCTTCAAGAAAAGAATGTATTCATATTTTTAAATCACAGAATTTTAGAGTTAGACAATATCTAAAGATTGTGTAGTGGCCAGTATTCAGTGCTGTAAGAAAACAGATGTGAGTTGAACGATGATCAAAGTAAAGCAGCTGCTTGGTAGGAGAGCTGGTTTGGCTTCCCAGCTCTCACTTCTGGCCTTGTGCTCCAGACAGTACACTAGGGGAACTCTTTCAATCAAAAATGCCTCCTTGAGGTCCTAGTCCCATAGAACAACTTTGTTAACTTAACAAAATTTGAAATGTGATTATTTTACTAAGGTTATAACTTTTTCAGAATATTACATATAAATGCATAAAAATTAAATAAATTCAAGGCAATATTTAAAAATTACAGAATACAGTATAAGTTTTCTTATGAAGCATACAGATATAAGTAAGGAGTTCAGACTATTAATTTTTTTCTTCTTGGATACATTTGATTCTACAAGGACTTTCTCAGTGCAGTTTTCCTACAGAATTGAAAATATGTAAAGCTAGAGTTTCAAATAGAACTTATTCCTGAGAACCAAAGCCACATGAAAGAACAAACTAGCAAGGAGAATGTGATGGAAAGGAACTTGGGTCTCGTCCTTGGTTGGTCAGAAAGTGGGTTATTGGCTGACATCAGAAATGTGAAACCAAACTCTCAAGCAAAGGAGATGATCAGGACTCAGGCAAGTTAGCTGCCTGTGGAGAGATTGGAAATGCGGAGCTCAGAGGCTGCAGCTTGAAGCAGAGATAAGCACGTAAGTGAAATGATCGAAGTTCCAGGGTCAAGTATCAAAGCAGAAGCTAGAAGTCAGCAATCAAGTACCATGCTAGGAAGCATTTACCTAACGCTTACACAAGTGGTAATAGAATGCGGAGGAAAGGGAGAGATGTTAAAAAATATACTGCCTCTGGGGGAATCATCTGCTCCATATGATTTTAATGTTAATTCGTTTACTACCTGGGAAACACTAGCTCTCCCAGGTCTTCAGAGAGCTAGTCCCTAATAATAACGACTATAAATAAAAAACAGAACACACATGACCAGCCTAGCTGATGTTAACAGAGAATGGTGAGGATAAAGAAGAGACGACATTGACAGGCATTGCAAGAGAGGAAACCGAAATAAAAAACAAAAGGATCTTCAAGAATGGAGAATTGAACAAATAGAACCACATACAGCAAAGCTATGAAAAGATAATAGAAAGAAGAAAATATATTAATTTTGAACAGGCAGAATTCCCAATTAAAGACATATAAAGTGGATATATTATTGATTTTTTAAAGAGCTACTTTTACAAATTTCCTTTTAATGCACCTGAGAAGCAATACATTTCAAAGAGATTTCTTGCCTACTAAATTGCATGTCCCTTAGTTTATGGTCATCTGACAGATGTGTTATAACTGTCTGAGCTCATTGACCTGCTATATAATGAGTATAAAAAAGAAAACAATTGCATCATGACAAAAACAGAATCAGCACTGCACCAGCACTATTTAGCAAGTGCCGTTCTACACATAAAATTTGGTGGCTGTACTGGCCTTTTTCCAAAATGTCGGGTATTTCCTAGATTCTGTGGAACTAACAGATATATAAATTCCACAAAGTATCAATTAAAGATGACTCATTCTCTGCAGGGTGAAAGGGCCTTTCTTTGGAGAAAGCAATATTTAGCTTCAATTATGAGTGCATTTTGTACACACTCTTTATGAGCCAGGCACTGCCCAGGTGCATCCTCCAGAGAGCTAACAGACATGAAACAATTAAGTAAACAGTTATCAATTCAAGTGTAAATATAAAATGAGTGGTGTGAAATAATACTGAAGAGACGTCGAATAAAAGAGTGATGAAGCTGCTTGCCAGCAGCAGTTTATAGTCTCAGTCTCTCTGGAGTTAGAGGTCTCCTTTTTTTATACAATAGTAGGGACTTCTGCTGGAAAAATGGAGAGGCAGAGACCTTAAAATGCAGATTTGTGCCACAGATTTCTCCATACGTGTATGTCAAGGGCCAACAGGAAAGAAATTATTTTGAATAGAGTCTAAAACCCAGGCAGTATCGAGATATTTTGCTCTCATAATCCAAATGGACAAATATCTCCAACCAGTACTACCTATAGATTCAGTCATAAGAGGGTCTTTCCTTGAATTCCTCAACCTGAATCCTAGGAGGCCTCACACTTTGCAGCAGCTTTCCTAAAATTCTCCAAGAGCTTTCCTCTGGTACCTGAGAAAGGCTGAGTCTGGAATTGCTATCATGGCAGGGCACCCTCGACAAAAAATAGGTAGACCAGTGTGGGTCCAGTTGCTGAAAGCACTGAAATTTTCTGTTACATTCAGAGTCTTGGACCAGCCAGGGAGGCAGTATCATCTAATCTAACTAAACCATATGGACCTGGGTCCCTGTTTCTCCCTATCAGGGTGCTCCCTAATTCTCGACTCCATGTCCTGCTGAGCACAGAGACTTGCACCTATGGGATTGTTCTGGACCAATGGCCTGCACCTGGTTCCAGAAGGGTAGTGTAACAACTGAACCATCCACTTCTGCTGTCCAGAATGATATTGTGTAATATTGAACCACTGGATTGTTGCCCCACTGATTTTGGGTTACTCACAATGTTTACATAGAAAAAGGACAGGAAAAAGTACTGAATTGGGTCCCTCACACTTTAGGAGTGGTCCTTTCTCTGTCACTTCCAAATCCTCAAAGTTCTTATAAAAGTATACTTGAAGATGAATAGCCCAGAGAACTTTGAGGGCAAGAATTTTGACTTGGGACTTAGTATATGCAACTACTAGGGGGTTATGGACAAGGTGACATATAATTTATTATCTGAACATCCACTGAATCATAAGACTCAAGTGCTCTATGCCTAAGTTTCTTTTTCCATGAGATGGGTGGAGTTAATGCTGTTCTTTCCACAGTCCTAGTGGATCTCCTAAAAAAGAAGTTACCCACAAGCCAGTGTTTCTCATCAGGGGCACTCTTGTCATTTTCAGAAAGACAAGGGATTGTCTACTTATTGAGGATGTTTAGAATCCTTGTCCCCTACTTAACATGTATTAGTTTCATTTTGCAGTCATTGTGACATCTAAAAATGTAGTGGCCTCATTTGACCAACATAAGTAAATATTTGCACTCTCTCCCTGAGGGGTTGATGCTATCTCCAGTGTAAGAGCCAGTCGTGTATAGCCCTGCCAACAGAAATATAATGCAAGCCACAAATGTGAGTCAAATTTTTTTATTTTTCTAATAACCACAGTAAGAAAAGTGAGACAGGGGAGATGAATTTTAATAATATATTTTATTTAAAGCAATATATGAAAACTTTATATTTCTACATGTAATCAGATACAATTATTAATTAGTTACTGTGTATATATATATATATATATACACACATATATTTTACATTGAGTTTTCAAAATATTGTGCATATTTTATACTACAGTATTTAATTTGGACTAGCCACATTTCAGGTGCTCAATATACACACCTGAATAGTGAATAAAGTATCAGCATAGATCAACAGATATTCCTAAAGTTCATACAGCCATAGGAGCTTGCTGATACCTGGACAGAATGAAGCAGACTCACCTTTACAAGTTAGCTAACTCATCAGGCACATGGAAAGATGAACTTGGGATCTATGGGGCAGCTGGGTCAGTTCTATGAAAGAATATTCTTTTCATCTAGAAATAGTTTAATTGGGCTAAAAAATGAATGTAATTATGCTTTTGATCCTGCTTAAAGGTACATTCCTATATATGTTGCATAAAAATAATTTTACCTAATCTATTAAAGTGTCATTTTTTATTGGCATTTACAAACTGGATGTGTCCACAGTCTTTATTAAATTCTTCATTCAAAGGATATTGATTTTGAACTATTTATAGTATTTTCAAGCTCCTCATGACTTTTATTTTTATAATTTTATTTATAAGAAGCAAATTCAAATACCTGCTTTTTCTGGGTCTAGTTTTGACTTACAAAATTCTTCTAGAGCTTTCATTTCTCTTCCAGAGTTTTCTTTAAAATTTTTTTTTCTGTAATTGAAATTTTTGGCTCTTGATCAAATTTTCATCAAAATTTAGTTGTTATTGTTTGTTCTGAAGAATAAAAAGTCTAATCCAACCACCTGGGGGCTGAAAATATCTCACTGTTTTGAATGGGTCTGTCTTATCAATCTCTATGTCCCATTGGTACAGCTGAAAAATTTTGTAGCTTCCATTTACATTTAAAGAGTACAATTTTATTGTTAATTGCAGATTGTGAATAATAATTTATGGATATACAGTAAGGAAAGTATACTAATGAGAGAAATAAAGTGAAAATATTCACTCATTGTGCATTATGGAAAAGTTCCATATTTTAAAATGATCCCCAAGAGTGCTTTAGTTAGCTATTAGATGACTTTCCTAATGATACCAATAATGAAAACCTTTTATAATAAAAAATTATTTTAGGTATTAATTGCACATTTGCATAATTGAATAAAATAAAATTTGGTCCTCAAACTATGAATTCTTGCATAAGATCTAGATAGCCATCAATGTGTTTTTAGTCAAATAGACCTTTCTTACAGCTTATAAGAGTAACTTGTTACATCAATGACCCAAAATTAGTAGCATCGAGTATTATAAATTATTTACTAAAGTAAATTATAAAAAACAGTACTAACAAAATTTGTCCCTGGTCAAGTCCTACAAATATTGAGTAAAGAAATATCAATTTTAATGACAGAGAATAAAATGTATCTTTAAGAGTTCTTATTTACTGATATATTGGTATAATTTCTTGTGTAGTCTTTGTAAGAATTAATATTAACTTAAATCTTTGTATCTCATCTTGAGCTTAATTGGAGACTAAATCCACTTTCATTTTATATATATGGAAATATATATAAATGGTATCTATATATCATATATTTCATATTATATATATGGTATATGTAATACCTTAATCTACTTCAGTATATTGAGCATTTTTCATGTTTTTACTTAGAATAGATACCAAAGAGAAAACAGAGCCCAGAATTAACTCCTCATTTTTAGGTATAGGTATTCTGAATTAAATAATTGCACTAGAAATTATGTGTTTGATGCTTAACATATTTCTCCTTTCATTCCAAGGAGATATATATATTATGTATATGTAATATATATACAAAATATATGTAATATATTTTATATATTATATATGTATTATATAGATAAAATAGATTCCAGGGCCAATAAAATTGCCACTAAACCCAGTAATTTTTTGACCTACTCATAAAAACAATTCTTACAAGGGTCTTTTTTAAAAACAGACCTAGAATTTTTGAAGGTATTATAATGAAATTAACAAAACAAAACCTGCAAGAACATAGGAAATTCTGGAAGTAAATTGTGTACTGGACATAGGGGTCATGCAGGGGAGCAAAAGAGGGTTCCAAAAGCTACACATGGGAAGATTTTAGAAGTCAGGAAATGCTTCTCCATTCTCTTGACATGGAATTGAAGATATTCACTCATTGGCCTATCAATTATCCCATTATAGATATAATTAAAATTTTTTAAATGTTGAAAAACCTCAATACAACACAGATATTTGCTCTTATGTTTCATTGGAAAAATAGTAAGAGAGACCCTGAGACTTGCAAACTGTAGATTCACATGTTTGTCAGTGCATGGGCCACATGTATTACGTTGCTACCGTGTATCACTGCCTAGTCCAAGAGTAGATCATTTTTCACTCTCTCAGTGTGTGTTTATGTGTGTACCCATGCCATTTTATGCATGTTGGTTTGGAAATATAATGACAACCCAAAAAAACAAAGTGGGGAAATGTGATACTAACTCATTGCTCAAATAAGTGTTTAAGAATTTAATTTCAGATTTGACACAATGCATTCAAACTAATGTGGATAGTTACTTCTCCACAGGAGGCTTCATGGAGACAGAAGCCGCAGCTCAGGAGTCCTTGGGTTTAGGCAAACTTGGAACTCAAGCTGAGAAGGACAGAAGACTGAAGAAAAAGTAGGTTTGCAGATTTTTTCCTCCTTTTTCTAACTTTAATTTACACTCTGTCATTACTTGTGGGGAATTTAGAAAGAGACTAGTTAGAAAGAAATCAACAAACAGAAGCAGATATTGCCCTGGCATTCCTTAAAACTATTCAGAGATCACGTTTTCTGATTTTAATTGGTTACAGTTTGAAATGAGTAGAGTTCACCTAGAGTAGAAATGAAGTTTCTCTAAATACACTTGTGTTATTTCAAAACACAAATATATTTAATGTATTTAAACATAGGCCTACAAACATCTATTTGATGTTAAATTCAGTAATGAATCACTATGATAAAATGAGAGAATAAACTATCCTTTATTGTGTTTCTTCTTATGACAAGAAAAGTATCCCCTCTTAAAATGAAGTTTTTCAAAGGAGAGCATTCCTCTGAGTGATTGACTATAAACCTATTTTAGGCTCATAGCAGATTGTTTTACATCTGTCAGGAAACTAATAGTGTATCTTTTCATTCACATATAGTATGGAAGATTTACATGACTTGCAAAATTGGCAAATTTTGATCCTCAGCAGCAATTGGAAAGCAAGTGAATCCATAAATAACTTTAATACATAGTAACATTTTTAGTGATGAAATAGCACATTTATAACATGTCCTTAAAAGCCAATGAATTTCTCTTATTCCAGAATCTGGTGGCTGGTAACACCTTTTCCTCCCTCTCAAATGTTCTTGGCTGTCATCATTGTTACTGTAAGAGAGATGTTCTCATGGTTATAGTATTCAGACTAATCAATTTACTTCATATTTTGCCAACTCACTTTGCTGTTGTGTACTAATAAGGAGAAAATATTACTTACAAGTTGCAGCACAATGCACTCACCTAATTGTTTCATTTATTTGCTACTTACAAAAGTTAGGTATCCAAATTCAGAAGACAAATACTGTGCAGAAAATAGAAATAACACTAGATAATTATTTTTTAAATACAGTGAAATGATTTTAGTAATTATCACTCAAAATGAATATTTAAATATCACAATATGCTTGAAATCTCTTAACTTCATTTATTCCTATCAAAGATTGCTTTAGTCAATGTTATGGTTATTTATTGAGAACAAATTTACATCTTCTCCTTTGATTTTTTTAAAAATTTATTCCATGAGTAAAAGATTTTCAATTTTAGACAATGAAAATTACTTTAAGTCTCAAAGAATAAGAATAGTCACCCTGGCTGGCGTAGCTCAGTGGATTGAGCTCGGGCTGGGAACCAAAGTGTCCCAGGTTCGATCCCCAGCCAGGGTACATTCCTGGGTTGCAGGCCATAACCCCCAGCAACCGCACATTGATGTTTCTCTCCCTCTCTCTCTCTCTCTCTCTCCCTCCCTTCCCTCTCTAAAAATAAATAAATAAAATATTTAAAAAAAAAAAAAAGAATAAGAATAGTCAAAACCAAGCCTGGCTAATGGACTTGGTTTATTTCTCTTAATAGTTATTTTTTATTTTTCCCACAATGAAATATTTACATATATAGTGGTACCTCAGTACTTGTCATTAATGTATGTTGGAACTCATGACAAGTGCCAAAACCAATGAGTAACAATAAAGCATTTTCTCTTGTGGGTCAGCGTCGTGACTCATACAAGTTCTAGCAAGTGTGATGTCCCAAGCAAGCGCCTCAAGTGCTGAAACATTTTGTCTCATCAAAATGTGACAAGTTCTTGAGCATGGGCTGGGAACCAAAGTGTCCAGGTTCGATTCCCAGCCAGGGTACATTCCTGGGTTGCAGGCCAGAACCCCCAGCAACCGCACATTGATGTCTCTCTCTCTCTCTCTCTCTCTCTCTCTCTCTCTCTCTCTCTCTCTCTTCTCCCTCCCTTCCCTCTCTAAAAGTAAATAAAATCTTTAAAAAAAATGTGACAAGTTCAGGGCTTGACAAGTTCTGAAACTGATGAGTACCAAAGTATGCCTGTGATGGCAATGTGGCCAGTTTTTGCATTGTATACAAGGCTGATATTGAGGCAATGCATCACTACCGTTCATTGGTTGTTTATGGTACCAAGTTAAATGTACTTTGACAGCTACTAAAGTTAAACATCCCAATTATACAATGATTTTTAAAATAAAACATTTAAAGTTTAGCTGTTATTAACTTTACATACTGTTGGATTGGTTTGATATTAATGTTATGGAATTATTTTTCAAATCCTAAGTACCCTCACATTCAGAAGCCAATTTTAGTTCTGGATATAATTTGAAAATCTTACTGTGCTTGACTTTTGAGTTTTATTTTGCAACATGTCTTGGCAAAATATGATTTTAAAATGCATTAGATAGAATAATTTTATTTGCTATAATAAAAATATTAAGAACATTCTTTAATATAATAAAAGCTTACATTTCTCAATATAATAATTTCCAGTTGAATAATAGTATTTGGGTTCAAGTGAATCCAACACAGTTAGTTAATGGAAGAACAGAAGTCTTTCTTTTTTATTGCCTGTACTGTAGCAAGAACCCCAGGAGCACAGGTATGTAACCAGGATTTGTAAAAATAGACATATAGTGCCAGCACTCTCTCAGGGCCTGGGTGACACTACCACTGGGCTTCTGGGTGACCATGTGTGAAGTGTCTTCACATAATGAGTTTTATCAGATAGACAAGATAAATCACTTTTAAATTATAGAGTTTCTAAATGTATTTAAATTAAATTTTTATTATTAATTATTATTCAACATTGGCCACTGATTCTTACATTTTCTAAACTATTTAAATTTTTAGTTAGGTGTAGGGACAAAAAGGGGTTTTCCTAAAACTGAATTCCCAAAATAGATAAACCTATCACACAGAAAGAGCTGGGTAGTCACAGTCTTCCAAGATGCGGATGCATAAGTCCTACCTCTCCTTAAAAATAGCATCGACAACTTTATTACTCCATAAAAATGTTACTCTGGAATCAGGGACCATAATCCCACAAGGAAGGAAATGAAAATTTTATGTCTTTAGCGTCTTTGCTTGAAGAAGAAGTTTTGAAATATCAATGTTAAATGTGTTTATATTAATGTCTCACCAGACTTCTTACCTTATTTTTTCTCCTGGAATATATTTAACTTCCAATTACCTATATCATCTCTCTAGAAATGTGATGATAGGGTGTTTGGCAAACTCACTAAATACTTACAGATCCAAAAATATATTTTACATCTAAAATTAATTGATAATTGCCAAAAGTATAAAACTATTAGTTTAAAATAATTTTCTCTCAAAACTTTGAGAGTATTACTCTTCCTGCTTCCAGTCATGTCTACTGTCAATGATTGTCATTCGTATAAAACTGGGAGGGTTTCTTTAACATCTCTTTCTCTAAAAGTCTAAGATTTTTCTTTTTATCTTTGGGGTCCATAAATGTTATGTGTGTTTCTAGTCAATGTTTTAATGTTTCATTTTTCTGCTTTATACTTTTAATCTGAAGATTTTTTAGACTGAACTGTCTTATATTTATTGACCAAAAGGACTTTTATTTTTAGACTCAACTTTGTTTCCAAGAAGCTAATTTTTACAGATAGTATGGCATTAAATATGAAGTTGTCTGTTTCAGGAGCATTACATTCGTCTAACACTCACGACAGTCCTTGACAGGCAGTGAACATATTAAAATTCATGAATACCCAGCGGTCACTTATCTCCAGAAATATAAATTCTGAAATTTTTAAATAAATTTTTGTTTGCTAATATTTTCTTCCTGCATTTTTAACACTGTATAATTTTTACTAAGATATATATTCATGCTAAAATTTGTATCTTGAGATGAATTGAACTATATATAACATAGATCTTAATATATTAACTAATTTATCATTTTTAATTTTACTTGTAATATGAGTAAATATTTTATACTTTTTATTTGTTATGTTCTCCTGAATGGATGTTACTGCTAAATGAAAATGGATTTTATATTTGAAATCAATTTTTCAACATCATTAAAATGAAATTAACATTCCAACTCAGCTATCAGCAGCATCCTCTAGAGTAGAGTTTTACCCGTGGAGCAGGGAAGTCACAGTTCATCATTACCAATGAATCTTTATGTCAGAACTTCAAAGACATAAAAATGAAGCTCTGTGGATTTCATTAATTTATTTCCATTGCAGTCCCGAGGGACTCCTTCAGTACCTAATCTTTAATGTGTTTTAAAACTCTGCATTTTTAATCTTTAGCACTTGGAAGGTTCAGAGGTTGCCTATCTCCAAGCAAAATAAATGTCACAGAAAATATTCCTCATTAAAGTGTCATAGAAATTCTACAACAGTTTTTCATTTAATACATATTTATTAAAGGCCTACGTGCCAAGTTAAATTTAAAAACAACTTGTATTTCAGAGGTTAACTTGTAAGACATATACTAGAAGCTTTAAATACATTTTCCCACCTAAGCAATGCTGTATGTATGGAAGGTGAATGCCTTTGCTTCCCCCACAAATACCTATTTTGTAAGCATGCCAAAGCAACTAAGTCTTGCTAGATTAAGCAAAAGGGAGAATTCACTGGTAGGATATTAGAGATCTCAGAGATTGCAGAAAAGCACAGCCAGGACAACTTCGAAATTTCAATAATAACGATGAAATATTTCTCTAAAGTGTCAATAACTCATGTTTTTTATTCACATTTGTAAATTCCTAGGTGAAAGCATCTGGTTGGCCTAATGTAAAAAATATATTTGTACTCAGATCAATTAGGTATAGTCCAGGGTTCATTTAGTTACAGACATGGCTGTAAGGAAACACTCCTGGGCAACAGATTCAAAAGGATAAAATAGTGTAAAATATTTCAGAACCAAAACACAAGGTACTCCACACTCCTTTCTCAAAATATGTGTCCAAGGGTCCTATGTGGGGCTCTGGAAAGTGCATGTTCTCTGCCTGCCCTGAGCTAGAGATCTGTTGCCTTGATCGTGGATAGTCCTGCCCAGCTCCAACCATGGGCAATTGTAAGACTTTCCTGCACCTAAAACATAATGATACCCAAAGATTAAAGTTCAAGATGCATTGCAATTTATTAGGAAAAATAAAGCTAAGGAAAACCAAAGTACTCTTCCTATATGTTTGATCTATTTGGAGGAACGAAGGAAAGAACATGGAAGGAATAGTTTTGCTGTTTTGAACCCACAGTACTATATTAATAGAGTACATAGAACAGAAGCCCTAAAAAGTGTTGATATCTTTTGTCCATGGAAAATGGAAAATATGAACTAGTAATAGGATTTTAAAACTCAGGATAGTTACATACACTACAAGAAAGACCTCCTTTTCTAAATAAATTTATATTGTTTGTCTTGATTGGTATTAGAGAGATAGACATGAAGACAAATATTGCACTTAAGTATTTCAGGGTTTTTTCCCTTCTCGAAGTCACTCATCTTTGAATAGAATGAGAAAAGTGCCGCAGCCCTACAGCCACCTAATGTTCTTATTTAAAATATGTTTTGCAGGTTAAAGACTAGTCACCTCACTGTTAGTTCCCAATATAAATGTAAAATACCTATTAGATGATCACCAAGAGTAAATGGAGTTCCTCAATAATAAGCTGTGCCCTTAAATTTTAAAACATTTTCTAGACATGCAGATGAAGAAAAACATGCTGTAGAAATATCATATATTGAGTTCAGCAAGGTATTTCATATACTTCTTAAAAGATACTTCTAAACATAAGACGAGAAGGAGACTAACACGTTGCATTTATATGCAACGGGACCATTGTAATCAAAAGGGCTGAAGAAAGGAGCTGGTGATGACTGAGTGAAATAGAAGGTGACCAGCTCAGCACTTTTACAGATGATTTAAATAATAACAGGCTTGTGAAAGCATGAAGCTAGGAGACAGGAGTTAGGTTTTTAGATAAATATTTTTGTTTAAGGGAGAGCCTTATAGAGAGATCCAAATCTAATAAGAAGTTTAATAAAGGCATTTTTGTAATTCTGCATCCAACTTTATTACTATATATATTATTTGTGTATAGGAGGGTATGGATGGGTATAATTTAACTTTAGTGCCTAAGAAAAATGTTCCTGCAAAAAGGGCAAATTAGTGAAGTCTGACAAATAAGTTAATGATTTTCAATATCCATAAAAGCAATTTTTAAGGCCAAAATTTGATGCACTGACCAGCATATAGCTGGATATTGTGTTAATTTCTGGGACATAAGCTTGAAGCAGATATATTCAAAGCAGCATATACATATACTCAGAAGGTCATGACCTGTATTACAAATGACACCAAACCATTTTTTCAAGGAGTGTTAGAAATAATTAGGACTATGTGGCATGCAGACAACAAAGATCCAGATGCTGCCAAGCAAAGAACAACTGAATGTATTCTTTATGGCTCTGGTAAGAGCTTGGACCAAAAGCAGAGGTTGTTATAAATAAATTTGGTCTATATCTAAGTGAGAACTGTTAGTGGTCATGGAACTGAGAAAAAAGAATTGACCACCTGGAAAGAGAATTGTTTCTCATGATTCTTCCCAATACAGCCCTTTCAAGCATATGTATGTGGTAAGGTTGTGATATAGGAGATTCAAATTTCAGCTGTGAGATTGTATTACATGCTCTTTAAATTATTTCTGCCCTGGGATTCTATGATTCTCTATATAATTTGAGGACTGAACTCAGGAGAACCTCTACTTTTTTAAGCACTTGCAGTGCTGGCATATTGTAGGTACTCATAATATATTTTCCGGAAAACTGAATGCATGATTAGAAGCTGGCTGGAGAAAGAACTTTGAGTTGGGTGAACAAGGAAACCTAAGAAAATGGAACAGGAACTAGCGCAGTGACCTCTACCCAGAAGACCAAACCAGAAACTTGAGTTTCATCTTTGCCCTTATTCTCCCTTTTCCTTCTCCTTCAATGCACCTTTGTGTCCTACTATCACCTCCATACACCATTGCTATCACTTTCCATTAAAGTCACTATTATCTCCCTATATGATCACTATCACTTTCATAAACTATCATTATCACCTCCTTATATATCCTTATCATCTCTGTATTCTATCACTCTCACTTCCATATACTACTTCCTCTATGTACTACCACTCTCACCTGTGTATACCTGTCACCTTTGTATACCATCACCGCATATACTAGCTCTTTAAAAATCTCTCAAGTGTGTTGATTTTCTTCTTTCTTTTTTCAGACCATTATACAAAAACAATCTTCACACTTTCAGTCTTACCTTTCTATAGTCCACTCGTCACACATCAGCTAATGAGATCTACCTAAAGCATTTTGGAACCTACGTGAAATCCCTCACTCATTCCCTAGCAGCCCTAGGGTACATTCCAAATGCCTTAGGTGGCCTATAAATTCCTACATTATCTGGTCCCTATTTGTTTCACCAGCTCTGTTTCTCTATTTCCAATCATACACATTATGGTCTAAATATACTTAATACTATTTATTGTGTATGATTACTCCTATATCCTAGTGTGAATGTATTCTGTTCCATTTTCCTCCTCATCCTGTGTATAGTAATGATAGTAATCTATTTATATGGAATAAATATTTAATAACCACATCGAGCAGTTATGATATGCTAGCTGCTATTCTATACATTTTATGTTGTTACAATTTTTTATTTTCACAAATCCTTTGAAGTAGAAACTGCTGTTTCCTTCCACACAGGAGGAAACGTAGTTTTCCAGGCACTGTGGCATACAAAAATTCAGATTTCCTTAGCCCAGATCTTGTCTGAATTATTTAGGGTCTCAGGGCAGGGACACAGTATGTAGTCCAGTCTCTCAGTTGCACCTTGAAGGCCCTATATAATTTTAAATGGTCTATACAGGGAATCAAAAAACCCTCATTCTCTTCATATTCTGAAAACAAGTCGCATATATTTTCCCCTAAAGAATATTTTCTTATCCAACCCTATTCCTTCCTTCAAAATGAGCAACAAATATATTAAAACCAAGTTTCTTTTTTAAGACTGAGGGGGTAAGTAGTTTCAAAGCATAAGATGTAGCCACATTATGAAATTGACTTTTTCTGATATAATTAGCCCTACATAGTATTTCAAAATTGATATAACAATGGTAATGATCACTAATAACTAAACAATATAAAAATTACAATGTGTGCTAGCATCAATCTAACACTATTTATTCCAGTAAAACTTACTGAGTTAGTGTCTAATAAAAAGGATGATTTAGTTCCTTTTCTAAAAAGAAAAACATGTCACTAATTGAGGTACATTTAAATATAATGCTGCCATCCTAGTCTAGAAAGCATTCTCCATATTTGCTTCCACAAATATAGGATGTTGCATTAGCTCATATTTTTTTCACATTTTTTATTGTTGTTCAAGTACAGTGGTCTTCATTTTCCCCCTCCACTGCCCACCACCCCAGCCATCCTCCCTTGTGTTGTATTTTTTATAAGACTATTGAAGATGTGGTTTCTTTCCACAGTTATTTAAAATTAGCCATTCGTGAAGCAAGTTTCTCTTCCATGCCCCCGCATTTCTAAGAAGGACAGTGACCATCCATGTCCTATTCCCAGGGTTTTATTTTAAAAAATAGTCTTCACCAAAAGACATTTCTTTCAAACTATGTGTGTGTGTGTTTTATGCATATGTATATACAAACATACAACTAAATGTGTTTCTTTCAGAACCTGTATAATCAAAACTTTAATTTTGGGCTTGACTGAGTTAAGTTTGTAGGCAAGTGAGTAACAAAGTTCTTAGAAGAATAAAGATTCTTAACATCTTTTAAAAATTTCTCTGAAAGCTTTTTGAAGTGAATATTAACTTTAAAGTTATTTTTAAATTAGTATCATGATGAAGCATACTTAGAAGTTTTCAGCCATTTGCTTTCATTTATAAGGATCGGTAGAACTGTGCTTGGCTATCTATTTGTATAAATAGACTGACTTTGTGTATAAAGCAATTCCTGCCATTACCCTAAGGAGCTCTTATATCCACGTAGCTCACCCCATCACAGCCTGATCTTTAAGTTTCAGAGCTTCATCATTTTCACTATCATTCCCTCTCTAACTCAGACACCTCCCAAGGTTTAGTCTTATTCTGAACCTTGTCATCACTGCCATCATTCTGTTCCAAAATTACTGATTTATGCATGTCATTCCTTTCTAACTGGAGTCCTCTCTTTATCAATTTCTTTCACTATCATATTTTTAAAAGTTACTATCCTTTCCCACTGCATAAGCCCTTTTTCTATCCTCTCTTCCTTTTCACTTTAGACTCCATGTCCATAATTTCAACACAATCAAAACTCCCTAAATTCCTTAACTCCCTTTTCTTTGCTCATACCCAAGTGTCACAACCACAGCCACCAAAGAATTTTCATTCTCCATGTCTATGTTTGGGCACCTCTGTGTGGTAGAGAAAATTATAGAAGGCAAATTAGCTTCCGCTTCATTTGAAATTTGAACACTGCCCAGTAATCTCAATATTTTCCTCTCACCAATCTTTCAGCTCTCTGCAGCCTTTGTTAGAGAACTCCACTGTCCTCAAACCTGCACCTTCTGCAGATGAGCTCACACTCTACCATACAGGGAGAGCATGAAGAAAACAGCTGAGTACTCTCAATTATTTGCTAACACACACTGACACTTGCCCCCATCCTGCCTTTTTATTATTACAGATAACCAGGCTTCCCATTTTCTCAGTTATGGTGTGCTGGTGTCCCACATGCTCCTATACTTTCAGACTCTGCTCCCTTCTGTGTCATGACCATCACCATTTAAACATTGTCAAGTTTAGCCTATTAAAAGAAAGCCTGTGTTCATTCCACTTTTTCACTCCAACTACTACCCATCCACTTCTCAACCTGGTGCTAATAACCAGTTTAAGAATATTTCTGAGTTATCCACTTGAACCTCCTAAAGCAAGAGGCAATTACAGTATACATATAAAGCTCATTTAGTGAATTATTTCATGTGAAGTTTTATATCCACAGTTTAGTTTATAAACAAGTGAAGGCCCATTCATTTAATAGGAGATCTAGAAGATTAAAGTAAGACAACTGAAAACTTTAAGGCACCTGTTTTGGAATATAAGACATATGTTAGCAGGTAATATCTTCTTGTTGTGTCTGGATGTATGCTGACGTTCCCAAGGAAAACCCTGTGTCAGTAATTTGATTTGATCTTATTCATTGGATGGTAACTTACCCTGATCTTCTCTATGTGACTGAAAATTTGTTATTTGCCTATTACTTACAGTGATCTTTAACTAAAGAACATTTATTTTTGACAGAATCTCTCTCACTACTATCATAAACTTGACAATTTGGAGAAGAGAGAAAAAGAATTATGGGGCTATATGTGACTATAAATAACTGCTTGTAGGAAAGAATTTACTAACTTTTATAATGTAAATTAAACAGTTTATCCAAACTAAAAATATATCTTTGCATGCATACATCTTTGATATGAATTTATATTACCACAAAATCTCTGAGTTACTTAGGACTATAGCTTTTTTCTTTGTTGCAGAACATATTTTAGAACAGGGATATCAAACTCATTTGCACTGGGAGCCACATTAGCCTCGAGGTCGCCTTCAAAGAGCCAATGTAATTTTATGACTGTATAAATGTAACTACTCCTTAACTAGAGGCAAGGCGCTTGGTGCTGCCACAAGGTACAAACATGGTGCCAGGCCAGATAAAGCAAAGTGGAGGGCCGGATTTGGCCCGGGGGCCTTGTGATTGCCACCTGTGCTTTAGAAAGTCATGAGCTGAAACACTTAATATTTTAAAGTGAGATACCTGCTCAAAGTGGCTTTTAAATTAATTGACAATGGAAGAGAAGAAAGTTCATGAACATTATGAGAAATCAGATAACACAAATTGACAACAAACATATTAGAACTTTAAGCAATACTTTTTGAGTGATACTTTTTTATTTGTGTTTTCTGTTTACTTTCATCATTTCTCATGTTTTATGTTTAAGATGTGTTTATTGGTGCAAGTTTCCCATTTTCAAAAGCTATAAATGAAGATGTGAGGAATATTAACATTCCACTTTGTGCAGATTTAATTTGCTTGCTTTATTGGAGAGCTATTCTTAGATAACTGGTAGGCTGCAGAAGATAATTTTGTCCCTGGTAATAACTGGCCTAAATCCTTTTGGCAATTTTCATGTAAAGCTCAGAAATCACCTTGTTCTCAAGGCTCATGAAAAAGTCCACAGGTTGTGCACATGAAACCTGTATAATTTTGTTAACCAGTGTCACCCCGATAAATTCAATAAAAAGGAAAAAAGACGAAGTGGCAAGGGAGCAAGAAAGATGCTGTGAGAGCTTGTGGACACTGAAGAGCTACTGTCATGGGTCCAGACTGTGTCTCAGGATGTGTTCACTACATCAGGTCACATTCTTTCAGACTGACTCAAAGCTTGGGGAAGTAATATGGGGGGAAATAAAGGTATCCAATGAGTCAGAAACTGTAGTATGTGAACAAAAATGGAAACGTCCTTTCAATCACCCATGTCTTTAATTTCTCAGAATTGCCATTTCAGGATAAACATTTCTACTAGGAAAAAAAGAGGCCCTGAAATAGCACTGTTTCAATGTTTTGAGACATTCAAGGGAGTAGGTTTCTTGTGCTCATGCACAGGGGCTTGTTACTTGTCCTAGGGAAAATGAGAGTACTTTCCTGGCCATTGCTAACAAGAAAGAGAAGTGTCTAGATATTTCTGAATGTGAGAAATGCATTCTCTATTGAATCTAAGAAAAAGATCACAGGTATGTTGACAGGAAGACCATATTAATCACCTAGAAGCTATCTCTTTTTGGTCTTAATTTACTTAATGTTGCATGTATGCTATAAAAAATATGCATTGATTTTCTTCAGACATTGTGATGCCAACTTGTATGAACAATTATGCTTTTGTTTATTTGAAAATTTAAATAGCTTGCCATAGCTGTTCCACTGCTATTGTCAAAGAATATGCATTTCTTCGTGATGCCTGTTTAATAAAATAATACAAGGTTTCTCTGAATGAATGCGTTTAGAGGAGGCATGTGCAGGGTGTTCCGTTGCCACATCAAGCTTTTCTTTATAATGATTCTGTGATAAAAAAACAATGATTTGCCTTATTACTGAGATAGGAATTTCTGCTTCATATTTTGTTACATTGAATGTACTTTATGAGTTGTAGTGAAACTTTTATTTTTCTAAGGTTTATTCTGTTATGCTTGCCTAGAAACTGTAAGGTAATATTTCCATGGCTTTTGGTTGAATTATTTTTCCATATTCTCCCGGTGCCTCTACTATATCAGGGAGAAAGTGGGCTCCTTCAACACCACATTTAAATCATTGTTGGTTTTGTAATGATTTCTGACAATGTTGATGAACGAATCCCATTCATTATCATTCTTCATAGCAGCATTCATAAAGGTCCATTCTCGTAACTGTTTCTAATGAAAAAGAATCAACTGGCACAAACTCAACACTTATCTTACCAGTTCAAATAGAGGAAGAAGTAGTGTGGCAAGAGGAGATAAGTTATAGAATTTTTTTATACTTCCTCATGTTCTGATTGTGGGCACATACATATTTACAGAAATAAAAATACTAATTATCATTATAGCACCTGTTAGAATTATAAATTTTTGGACCTGCAATGCACAAATTTCTTTCTGCCCCAAGTTGAGGAAATTCAAGATCAGAACCTGCTAGTAATTTTGACTGAATCATGTATGAGAACTAGATAAGATATTCTGATGCTCAAACCAGTACTTGCTTCCAGTTGCTGCCTCTCCAGAAGTCTACTGTACTTTTTCTTGAGCCCTACCAGTAGGTTATTATGGCTGTATGTGAATCTGCATGCCATTTAGTAAGTTATGTGCTTTATTTATAAAATAACCCAGTAGTGCCATGAGGTAAAGCATGTTCTTTAACAAGGCGCCTGATTTCCTTCCGGAGTATACTAGAGGCCGGGAAAAATGTGGTCATGCATGTTTCAGAGTGACTCATTTTCAAGAGCCAGACTTACAGGTCAACTGTTAGAACTACCCTCAGCCTGGTCATGGTTTTGGACGCAGTGAGTATGTGTGTCATGGTGAAAAACAATAAGACACCATATTTTTCTCATATCTGAGCTTTTGCACATCTGAAATAATGCTCTTATTTTATTCCATGGCTTTCTTTGGATTGAAATGTATCCGTTAACATTTCTGTGCTTTTCTTTTCCATCCACCCTTCTCCATCTCATGAAAAGCACATCTGGGTAAGTTGAATCACAGTGGCTGCTGAACATGCTTATTTTCAGCACCATCCTCTTTTTCTTTTCTCTTTAGTGTTTCTCTTTTCGGTTGTAACACGAGCTGCACTGCCTCTGACCTAAAACGAAAATTGTAAAGTGTATTTATTTCCACATCATAAAAGGAATCATTGGTTCAGAGAAATGTTTCTATTTGAATTATTTATGTGGCCTTCCAGGCACTTCTATTTTTTTTTTCAGTTCTATTAGACACATGTCAGCAGACATTCCAGACATCATTTTCCCTAGCTTTCAAGGCATTCTCCAGGAGTCAGTGTGGCAGTCAGGCAGGCCCAAGTCACAGCTGCAGACTGCCGGGGTGCTTCTGGCTGTGCTGCATGACTGAACCTGCCTCTGTGTCCCCTAGTGCTTTGTGGTCCTGCACCGCCCTTGGAGTCAAGAGACAATTTTGCCAATGACTAGAACTGCACTTAGCTCAAGAGGGTAAAATGCTAGATCTTCCCCCGTAGAACTTGTACACTCAGATTCCGAAGTCATCTTTGGTTTTGGTTGAACACTTTTCGTTTTGTGTTTTTCCCATTGTTTCCAGTACATGGGTTAATTTTTCAAGATTTAAAAATGTGTACTATTCAGATTACAGCTTCAAATTTCAAATCTTGCCACACCGTTGTCCACATTCATTCTATTTTTTTCTTTTTTGCTCAATCTCTCCACCTACCCAGTACCAGCCCCCACAAGAGCTGTCAGCCTGCTCTCTATATATGAGTCTATTTTGCTTGTTTGTGTTCTTGTCTTCCTCTGTCTTATTTCACTTAGCCTAATTTTTATAAAATATTGACATTGGTGTAAACTTTTACATTGGTAACATGGCGAACTATTTAAAACACTTTAGATGGGGACACATACTGCTTTTGAATTCAAAGCCAAAAGTTGAGAAGTAGTAAATAAAATGGCTCCAATGACAACCTGATGGGTGTGTTTCAGTTGGTTGTCATCTCACAAAGTGAAAGTTCACTGGTTCTATACCCAATCAGAACACCATGCCTGGGTTATGGGTCTGGTTCCCAGTTAGTGTGTGTACAAGAGGCAAGTAATCGATGTTTCTCTCTCACATCATGTTTCTCTCCCTCTCTTTTTCCGTTCCCTCCCCTCTCTCTCTCAAAATAAAATAAAATTAAAATTAAAATAAACAAAAAATTTTAAATGGCGCCAATGAGATGCAACTATCCAGGAAACTATGGAGAGTGTCAGTAATTGGCTCTATGGATATTTATTTTCCCCTACTGTAATTTCAAGTTATAGTTACTCCTGCTAATTACTTAACAATGCCATATTTCCTCCAGTTAAAAAAATTCATGATATTAATGGAAGCTCTAATAAGTGTTCTTAAAAATGTAAGGCAGGGTCTGGGTACAGTAGTGTTCCACACTTCTGGCTGATTGTAAGTTGTAAAAACTTACATTTTTAAAATAATAAATATTATGACATAAGATTTTAAAGCTCTGTTTTCATATCATCACATAATAGTTGTCTTCTGTTTTTTAATTACTTTTAAGTTTCATGAGGAAAATAATCCCAAGAAATAACACTTCATTTCTATACCTCTTTTGAATGAAATATTGAAAGATCATAAATGCATAATGCACTGTCATTTATGAACTCCAAGGAACCAATATAATTGCTTTAATTCTAAAATGCAATTTCTTGTTGTCTCACTTATGCTTCTGGAACTTAAATATTTTGAGCCTCAAAATTATTTTCATAGTATAATTGCTGAAAGGAAGCTTAGGAGGTTAAAACAACAGG
Source organism: Phyllostomus discolor (assembly GCF_004126475.2). NCBI lineage: Eukaryota > Metazoa > Chordata > Mammalia > Chiroptera > Phyllostomidae > Phyllostomus > Phyllostomus discolor. The sequence goes on from NC_040904.2 coordinate 140,005,339, forward strand.
AGAAGACAGAACAAACAGTGAAAATGTGCGAAAATTTGGGATGGAAAAAAACATTAAATTAGACATCAGAAGACAAGAGTTTAAGCCACAAATTTCCCACTTGTTTGCTGGATACCCTTGAGTAACTGACTTATATTCTCTGTACTTACTAACATTACTTTCCACTTTCTATCTTCATGTCAGTATGAGAAAATACGGATGACCTCAGAAGTATGGGAACTATAGACTTCAAATCTGAGTGAAAGGGTGCCCAAAATTAAATGAAGTACTAACATAATCCAGTCTAAATGGTACGCAAATAACCTGAAAAATTAGCAATGTTCCTCCAGTAAGTCCCTAGTTTACTACTAAGAAGTGATTGGGGTGAACAGGCCACAGTGTCTTGTAAAAGTGAAATTGTTTAATGAAAGATAATAAAAGCCCCTTTAGTTTTCAAAACAGCAGGGTGTATCTTATTGCTGTATTGTCCCATCACAGTTGTGCAAGTGTGTTTATACCTTTTTAATGGCTTTGATTAAATTCATAATAAAGTGAGGAAGGAAATTATGTAAATCCCAACTCAAATTCACAAGTAAATTAAATTTCTTGTCTGTGACTATGCTCACTATTTCAAAGAGCTTGAAGAAAAAAGGTTTCAATAGGAATGATCTTTGGTTTTAACATAAGCAAATAATTTCAGTTCTGAACAACCTATCATGTGTTCTTAAACTCTAAGTAAAACACTACTTACTTATGTAATGGGCTTTTACATGAACTGCTCTGAAAATGTGCCATAATGGGATTCACAAATACACACACTTGCCATGCACAAAATCACAGTGTGCTGTGCTTTACAAATCAGGTCAAACATTAATGTTGGATTTGAAACTCTCGGTATCATGGAGCTAAATTGTGTATTTAGGTAATCGATGTTCTGAAGCAACTGATTGAGATTTGTAATATATTTCTGTTTAGAATAATTATGTTAATTAAGATATACATTTTTAGCTTGCAAATGTTAAAAGAAAAAGTGAAGTGCATCTTACTAAAGTTATGTAATGGGAGTCTATGATTTAAATGCAACAAACAAAACAAACAAAAAAATTTTTGAAGGGCCACAATGTTCAATGATTTTTCAAAAAAATTGCACAGTTAAATTTCTGTTCAGAAAGAGAATAGAATTATTTGAGCACATTGGAATGATTCTTAACCAGATTCTCATCACAAATCCCAAACCAGGTCAGACTTTTGGATCATGTGGAAAGGGTACTGTTCTGACGAAGTGGCTCAAAAAATGGACTACAAAAATATATTACAGGATGCAATTTACTTAAACAAAAGTGCCTGAATGTGAGCACTGGCTGACATGTCAACATTCACAACTATTTACCGAGCACCCCTTTTATGCCAGGCCTTGTTGTAGATGCTTCAAATTCACCTCTGAGCAGAATACATGAAGCATTGCTTCTCTTCAAACTTATTTTCTATTGGAAGATGACAGAGAGGAATAAATACCACTCTGTGTTAGAAGATAAGATAAAAACAATGAAGCAAGGAATGGGGATAAGGAGTCTTTGGTGGAAGTTATGGGAGGGAAGGTAAGAGACATTCAGAAAGAAGGTGACATTTGAGTAAAGATTTAAATTAGGCAAGGAACTAAGCCATGTAGTAGAGGGGGGCAAGAATTTAAGACAGGGGAAACAGCAGGTGCAAAGTCCCTGAGGTAGAAGGAGGCCTGGGCTATTTTCAAGTTAACAGCAAGGAAAATGACATTGCTGGATGACATGACACTTGAGTCAAAGAGATTAAAAAAAAAGTAGGGTGGATTTTAAGAGCTGCCTTGGCTTTTATTCTCAGTGATGCAGTGAGTAATTGAGAATTTATGGGCAGAGAAGTTATGTCATCTGGCTTAAGTTTCAACAGGATTACTCTAGTTTGTGTGGTACATTTTTTATTAGGGAACTAGGCAGAAATTCACAATTAAAATGTTCTAATTTTTAAAAATAGCTTTTAAACAACTCATAATTCACTTGTGAAAATGATATGTGCTTTCTAGGTTCTGAGTGTGTTTACTTGCTTTTTTACTAAATATATAAAAATGATTATAAATGTATACTTGTTCCTTCCACTTTAATGCCACTAACCTGTCACATAACCAAAATTTTTCCTTTTCATGATGGACATAATATTACAACTCTTAATAATGCTCTTCACCTCTGTAGAGATCTACTCCAAAGGAGGTCTACTCTATACTTTCTTGCATGAATTCTACACTCAGTCCTGTCCCTGCGTCTCAATGCTTTTACTACTTATCCAGCTTGAAATGCTACCCCCATCTCCTTCCTACCTGCCCTCAAAAGCTCAGTTGCCACAAAGACTTCAACAATTGCCATTGCTATTAGCTCCCTTTCCAAAATCCTCACACTCATAATGTGCATTACTGATTTTTATCATCTATTTGTATATTTCATTATGTTTTCAGTTTCATGTGTTTAGTTTTTCTATTTAGCCAGGGATCTACCGAAAAACTGGGTCAATGTCTATTTCACAACAGATATTCAAAAAGTACTGATGGTTGGTTGGTTAACCTTCAACCCATTTTTATAAATACATCTGTCACAATGAGACCAAGCTTTTTGAATCTGGTTTTCAATGAAGGAATGGCATGAGGAGGCTGAGGGAATGGGTGATGGCGGGGCAAGGCCCTTGAGGAAGCCCATTGGTTTGTTGGATTCCTGGCATCAGTGTCGCTGTTCCCTTTCCCTGGTGCTGAATAGCACACTTGCAGAGATTACCCATGTTTTCTTGCTATCCTTTCAAAGGAAAGAGCAGGTGATTTATGTATCTCTTTGGCAACTATAAGTTCAATTTTTGTTTTGTCTCCTTGCTTATTTTCCACACTGCATTTTTGGTGGTAACATCTTTTGCAAATAGAAAAAGCTATTGTGTTGAGAGACATTTTTGATTATGCCTTTTAACATATTATAGTCCACCATAATAAGCAATTAATTGATAGTAGGATATAATAAAATGATACATTTAAAGCTTTTATATGATGCTAATTATTGGTTCCAAAACACAGAATACACATATTCAAAAAATAATTATTTTATACATTTTTTATTATTTCTGTGTGAGATGAAAGCATACTAAGGCACAGAGAATACATTTTTTAACATGGTTCTGGCCAGGTATATACAGCAGGAAAATGAACTTGCTATTTCAATAATGAGCAAACTCAAACTATTTTTATAAATGGATGTCAATTCTAAAGGCTCAGTAGTAGGGAGAATGATTACAGATTCATTTGTCAAGGCTCTTTACAACATTTTATTGTCAGAAACAAACATTTGTTGTTATTGAGGTATTTTACTTTCTTTAATAACAGGAGTGATTACAAATGGAAGTAAGGGTACTATTGAATTTCACATCTTACATTGCATCATTGTGATAGAAATCAATGTACCTCAGAGCTCTCTTCAAATAAAAAATAATTTTGTAGTCTAGACAAAAAAAAAAAAACTTCCTAAGATAGCCACCTGGACCCAGAGAAAATACTAAAATTAAGCACATCATTTGAATGTGGCTAAAATGACCAAATGTATCTTATGCCTCTATATACAGGCATTTCCTCTGCCATTAAAATAATAAAGAAGCATGAGCAAGGCAGATGGAAGAAGCCACATTTACATCCCATAATGTATGCTTGAATATGCATATTCTTGTTAAAGGAATATGACATTTGCTGATAATATAATTCAGCTTCTTAGGATTAGCATTTAATGGTTGAATTTTAGTGAATAAATGTTAGGGAAAATTATTTTTAGATGTGTTTCATTTCTAATAAAATCAATGAATGATTTTCATGTATTATGCAAAGGAAGGAAGAATTCTGTTATTCTGTATTACGTCATGAAAAGCTTATAAAGGATTATTTGATTTTTTAAATAATGTAATTAAAAATAATCACAGCCATATTTTTCCATATTACCTAACTAATAATCTTTGTCATATACTTCAGGCATGAACTTCTAGAAGAAGCTCGAAGGAAGGGATTACCTTTTGCCCAGTGGGATGGGCCCACTGTAGTCGCATGGCTAGAGGTAAGACAGTTAAACCAGAAGGCTCTTAATTCAATCACTACTCATTTGATAGCTTTTTTTTCTTTTAGAGAAGAGGTAAAGGCATATTTCTGAAGTCATAGCTTTCCAATAGCCTGGAGTAGCTCATAAAGGTTACAGAGAAGAGCTCTCTCCATATTTAACACTTTTGTGTTTTCCAAGGTACCATTGCCACTTAAGCACATACTGTTCCTTTGCTTATAGTATAATTCCTGAACCTAATTATCTAAGTCCTAGGAGCCAGCTAGGCTCAAACACTTGGAATAAAGCAGAAGACATACCCCCTTGCTCCCTTCTGTGTCTAAACAGAGTGTTATAATGAAACAAGAACTATATTCAGCATTTTGTGCACAACACAGGGGTCTGGAAAAATTCAGTAACACCTGAGCAGGGTGGAGGGCATCAGGAGCTGACAAGCACAATAAAGAGAGTTCATATTTACCACAAAGGGACCATCACACTACTTATCAGTAGTGTTCACTCCCCCTTCCATTTAGTTCTTTAAAAAGGGCTTCTAGACACTGCCAGAAAATGCCAATGTCAGGACAAAGAACACAGGCTTTTCCTGCCTGACAGCGGCAATTAGAAGTCATTGTTTTAAATGGTTTGGGATTATAAAGTCACCCACCTTCATTATCATATCATACTCAAAGCTAAAGAGTTAATCAGTGAGGAGAAATAAAAGCCATATGAGTTTTAAAATTTGTCCTACCCTTTCTTTCCACCAGTATTCCCCTCTCCCCTCCTCTCTGGTCACTGTCAGTCTGTTCCACATTTTCATGCCTGCGGTTCTATTTTATTTATTAGTTTATTTTTTTCATTAGCTTCCTCTTATAGGTGAGGGAACTAGACAAAGAACATGTATGAATGACCCACGGACATGGAAAACAGTGTGGGGCTGCACTGTGGGAGTGTGGGATGGAATGGGCAGGGGAGGACAAAGGGGGGAAAACTGAGACGACTGTAGTAGAATAACAATAAGAATGATTAAAAAATAAAATAAAAATAAAATTTGTCCTATATAAGTAGATATAAAAACATGTTTTGCCCTTTTTTCTCGGACTGGGAGAAAGAAGCTGTGCCTTACTATATTTTCTCAAATCAGTCAGGAGGTTTTTAGTAATCAGAGCTGCTACTTCCAAACATGACTTTAAAATTTCTATATTTTAAAAATTAATTATAAGACAAAATGAGGAAATATACCTCAAATTTGATAGCTCTTCTTTGTTCAGTTTCACTCCATTAAAGTGAGCTACACTGAGAGAGTGAGTTCATCACTTGCCAGAATAGCAGTAACTCCCCCTTTGGAACAATCGTTTGATAAAAGAAAAAAACAGATATACTGACATTAAGGGGCTAGGAAATGACAAGCAGTAAAGTTTGTGCTAATTAAACCTATCCTGAGCACACAAAAAGTGCTCATAATGTGCTTTGTGACTAAAATTATGAACTGAAATATGATGAGTGAGGCAGATGATCCAATGAATGAGACCTCTTAACTCTAGTGCATACAGCCTGCTAAGAATGATATAAATCTGGTGCTTCACACACCATTTATCCACATCAAAAACTTTTAAAAGTCTAATCAGGGATGACATTGATAACAATGTATTTGAGAAGCATTTGGGTCAATCCAAATATATCCACAAGTTTTTGTAGAAATCTAAATATCTTACTTAGAAGAAAGGAGGTGGGAAATAATTAATGTCCAGTGAGGATATATTTGGATGTTTAGTTATACTGAACATGTTGAGTTTATAAACTAAGAGGTCAAGTCCCACCTTCAGTCATATCCAATCATGCCTGTCAGGGTGAGGTCCATTCCTCGTGTCTAATCTGCTGGAAGAGTCTATAAACAGTTCAGTCATGCACTGTACTTAGATTCCCCTCTCTGCGTTCTTTTACCTCAGTCACAGACCAGTCCACAGTAACCCCAAGATTTGACTTTTTGTTTGTTTTCCCTATAGAGACAAGTGGTCTTCCAATATATCAGAAGTTTTAAAAATAAAGGATAGCATCTGTATTAGTTATCTATTACCATGTAACAAATTATCTCTATACTTAGCATTTATTTTTCTCATATTTCTGTGGGTCAGGAATCTGGACATGACTTGGCTATGACCTCTGTTCAGTCTGTCATAAGGCTACAAGTTAAGGTATCAGCCAGGGTGACAATCTTCTCAAGACTTAATTTAGGGACACTATGCTTTCAAGCTGACTCATGTTTTCACAGCTGTGATTCAGTTTCTTGATTGCTGTTGTCCAGAAACATCTGTTCTTTGCTATATGGGCCTCTTCACAGGGTTTCTTCACAGGGTAGCTGGCTTCCCCCTGGATGAGAAGTCCAAGAGGAATGAGCAGGAATGAGAGGACTAACAGGAATGAAGCTGCAATCTTTTCATAATCCAATCCAGAAAGTGTCATCCCATCACTTTTACCACAGTCTGTTCTTTAAAAACAAACAAACAAACAAACAAAAACACTGAGGCCCTGGTCAGGTTGCTCAGTTGCTTGGAGTATCATCTCATTCACCAAAAGTTTGAAGGTTTGATCCCCAGTCAGGGCCCATATCTCAATCGTGGGTTCAGACCCTGGTCGGAGCTCATATGGGAGGCAATTTATCAATGTTTCTCTCTCACATTGATATTTCTTTCTCTCTCTCTCTCCCTCCCTTCCTGTGTCTCTAAAATCAATAATTAAAATATCCTCAGGCGAGCCTTAAAAGAATTTTTTTGAAAGTTACTGAATCCAGACTCAAAGGAGCAAGATTATACCAGGGCAGAGACATTGGGAGGAGTTGCTCATTGGGATGTACTTAGAAGTCTTAGAATAACAAAGCTGAATTCTTTCACTTTACAAAGGAGAAAAATAAAGCTGAAGTTTAGAGGGTTAAATAACTCACTGATGACAGGACAGGATTTGATGCAGCCCAGGCCTTCTGATTCTTGGCATTGTATTCTGCTGATTTATAGTTTTTCTTTTTCCTCTTCTCACTTTTCTCACTCTCATGCCCTCCTTTTGCTCAATCTGTTCATATCAATGAATAAAATAGCCCTGTAGTATTTGGAATATTGAAAAACCAAGGTTTAAACTGCTCACTTGCATGAGTCACCCTTTCCCCTTATAGCTAAGTAAGAAGTATGTCCTCTTACCCAAAACTCGTGATGAGGGGAGGTACAGAGAACACTCCTTTTTTAAAGTATATGTAATTCAGATGCTGCAACATGCATGTGAATTGGCATTCACCCCGTGCTTAAGATGTGTGCCAGGTACTGTGCTGTGACCATTGTACTATTGATTCATTTGTCTCTCAATCATCACAGCAAATTTGAAAATTTGAAACTCCTAATTTCTCATTCATTATTCATGTTGTTACTCTCTTTTGCTAAAGTTTTCCAAATGTTTATAATGTGAATATCTTTCTTTTTAAAATATATTATTTATTTATTTTTGAAATATATTTTATTGATTATGCTATTCCAATTATCTCATTTTCCCCCTTTATCCCTCTCCTCCCTGTATAAACCCTCCCATATGCATCCTACTGCCCCTACCTCCCTTTAGTTCATGTCCATGGGTCATACATATAAGTTCTCTGGCTTCTATATTTACTATACTATTTGTAACCTCTCCCTGTGTATTTTGTACCTACCATTTATGCTACTTATTCCCTGTACCTTTCCCCCCATTCCTTCCCTCTCCCTGCTTATAACACTCCATGTGATCTCCATTTCTATGATTCTGTTCCTGCTCTAATTGTTTGCTTAGTTTGTTTTTGTTTTTTCAGGTTCAGTTTTTAATAGTTGTTTTTTTCTTTTTTTATTTTAATTGTTGTTCAAGTACAGTTTTCTGCCTTTTACTCCCATCCCATGTAAGCATCTTTCATTAGTACATTTCATTCTCCAAAGATGTGTTCATAGAGATCACCTAATTAAGTTTACATAACTGTCATATGGTGAAAGTTGTCGCATGATGAATGTGGCTTAGCTACCTTGTGGGCATAAACTGAAATTGTGTGGCTGGAGGTGGTAGAACTGACTCTTTCTGTGACAGAATTTCTCTGCATTCAGAATTCCAAAGGAGAACTATAAATTGAAGTCACTCATTAAACAAATATTGACTGAGCCTTTATCAAATACAGCTTGTAGCTTTCTTGTCCTAACTCCAAGGGGAAACTTGGTGTTGAACAACTATTATTTTTATCCCCAATAATAAAAATTAGTTGTTAAATTGTAGACCCTGGAAATGGAATGTCAAATCTTTATTTTCCTCATTGCTTACCTGGTATTTTTAAATAAATTATTTAACGTCTTTGTGCATCTGTCTCCTTTGGGGAAAATAATAATAGCATCTATCACATAGGATGGTGGCAGTAAAAGAGTTCATACGTGCTAGGTACTTAGAATAATGTCTGGCATGTAAGAGAAACTAAAATGTCAGTTATGGTCGTAATCTGTGTGTATGTGTTTTCTATCCAACAGCTCTGGCTGGGAATGCCTGCCTGGTATGTGGCAGCCTGCCGAGCCAACGTGAAGAGTGGGGCCATCATGTCTGCGCTGTCAGACACGGAGATCCAGAGAGAAATTGGAATCAGCAATCCTCTGCATCGCTTAAAGCTCCGATTAGCAATCCAGGAGATGGTTTCCCTAACAAGTCCTTCAGCTCCTCCAACATCCCGAACTGTGAGTCAGTTTGTGCTCCTACCCTCTCGCGGGGCTGGGCAAATAAGGGCATCTCTGAGTCCACAGAGTGAAATGGTGGCAGTGCGCATTTCCATGTCAGTGTGAATTATTCTGAAGAGATTTAGCTTGCTCTTCATTAACCTTGCTGCTACTTTCAATAGGTTTTCAACTGAGGAGCTGTGGTTTTTATCAGATTTAAAGGCTTTGCAACCAAGATAGATTTTTGAAGTAGTCTCTAGACTGAAGTTTAATTTTTTCTCCCAAGCAACAAGATGCCAAGATTACTCTTTTCCAGGATGTCCCTTTTCCTTAATGTAATTCAACATTTCAAGTGATTAGCTGTTGACATTAGTGCTTCCTGAAAATTCAATGTTTAACTCACTACTTCTGAAGCATCTTTCATACTGATGAAAGTACAAAGATATTTGACATCTCATAAATGCCACGTGAAATGCCTTAAAAAATCTGCTTTCTTCTCATTTATAAACCCCTATTCTTTTCATAATTTTACCATATCCTTATATTAGAAAGGAACAAAATGTCTAAAAAAGGCATACCAGATAACAAATCTAAATATTAAGAAAAACTCCCAGATGATATTTATTTTTTTCTTTGTTCTTTTCTGAACTATATATTTACTGATAAAGGATATAATTTCTGATGTTAACTGGACTTCTCTGGCCCCATGTGTTACTCAGAATAGTAATATATTGAAGAAGGAGGCACATTTGAGTAGTGAATAAAAGACAGAAAGGTGATATTATGTTACTGCAGTTTTTATTGTGGTCTTAAACAGTTTTAGAGAATTTGCTCCATTTTTACTCTATCTACCCTTATATCCTTTCCCAGTATACTGGATTCTAATGCCAAAAATACAATGTCAAATTTAAAAACCTTTTACCTTTCTCTCATAGTTCCATTTTAACTTTGTTCTAAATAACAGAAAGAAAAATACATAATTTAACAAACTCATGTCTAACATTTTCATCTATATATAAATGCTGTACACTAATGCTGAAGTACTACTCAAATTAGAAAACAATCCAAAACAAAAACTGAGCAGGGCACTTAAATAGTTATTATAAACTGAATTGAAATCTGATAGTTTCCTGAGTAATTTCTAACTGAGAGAGAAGCATCACAACTGATTTACATCAGATTCTCCTGTCAGGGGCATATCCATGCAAAATTATTAAACATTTCTAGCCTTGCAAAATTAAAAGCATTTAAATTCCAACTTCAAGATGGAAAATAGAATATACTTTATCATATCTATTTAGCATACTAATTAATTTCTTAATGAAAAATAGAGTAATTAAGCACTATTTCTCTAAAAAGCTCTAAGCAAACTAAAGGAATTTTAAAAACTATTAAAGGTGAAGGAATTAGCCAAAGAACACACACGCAGGACCCAGGGACATGGACAATGGTGTGGTGATTGCCTGAGGGAGTGGGGTGGGGGGTCTAGGTGAAGTGGAAAAATGGGGAAAAACTGGGGGCAACTGTGATAACAGAAACAAGAAAATATAATTAAAAATTTATTAATGGTAAGTAATACTCAACTGTTTAAAGAACAGTCAAATGTGGAAAGAGCTTATGAGATACTTCACTCAGTTCATCTCCAAGGGTCTATTACCTCAAGCCAGGATCCCCACAACACAGACTACTTTCAGTTTCCTAAACTTTATGTTCCTTGTTGATTATCAGCTTTTCTTCTTTAAAGATTTTATTTATTTATTGTAGACAGAAAGGAAGAGAAAGAGAAAGAGGGGGAGAGAAACATCAATGTGTGCTGGCCTCTCATGCACCCCCTACTGGGGACCTGGCCCACAACCCAGGCATGTGCCCTGACTGGGAATTCAGCCAGCAACCCTTTGATTTGCAAGCCAGCACTCAACCACTGGGCCACACCAGGCAGGGCAAATCATTGGCCTTTCTAATTGATCTTTCTTCTACCTGGAATATTCTTCCCATTCCAGGATTACCATCCTTCTCCAGCTCCTCCTGGAGCCAATGATTCCTGACTGTCCTTTTTCTACAAAGTCTTCACTAAGTTTTCAAGTCTGGGTCTTCCTGCATTACCACTCTGGATACTTATAAAAATAATTTTATAATTTTCTCTCCTTGATTTAACCTACACTAGGCCAAGTAAGAATATCATCAGTTTATCTCTAGTCCCCAAGCCTTAATTCAGTGCCTGGCAAATTGTGGATAATCAGTAGTTATTCAACCTACAAATAATGATTGTACAAGTCACCCTACCCACCATTACAAAGGGTCTGATATATACATGGCCCTGATTCAGAGAGGGCAGCTATCGTGAGAAAAGTAAGATGTTCTTACCAGTAGGTTTAGTAGGAAATGATATATTTTAATACATAAATGTGAGATAGAAGCAAAATGCTGTGGAATTCCATGAAAGGGGAAATCACTTCTGACTGAATAGGCTTCAAAGAGGAATCAATATTTGAAAGACTGGTTGTGTGTTATTAATTATTACTTTTTTTCACTGTTTATTTTCTGATGGAGACCTTGCCAGTCTATTTTCTTTATGTTTTTATAAAGATGAATTATTTTGTACTTTTAAAATGTAGTAATAGAGCATAAATATTTTCTTCAATTTAATAAATACAAAATTCTAGTATCATTTTTAATTGCTACATACCTCCTTCATGGAAATACTGTAATTTATTTAACTAAATCCCTAATAGTGGACATCTTGCTTATTTAACAATTTTTATTGTATTTATAATACCATAGTGGATGTGTACATAGTTATGTTGTTGCTTAAACTGTAGTTATTGCCAAAGCAATATTTGAGCTTTGGGCATTTATTCTCGTTACTTTTAGTAAAAGGTGAAAGAATTATGCAATCTGAAGAAAAAATAGTATATATTCTTATTACTTTTAAACCTTGATTGCCAAATTGTATTGTGTATCATTTCCCTCCCTTTGTTAACATTGATTATCACGTTGCTGAAATTTAAGCTTTTAAAATAACTGGTGAAGTTAAAATTTTTCATATGTGTATTAGTATTTAAGTGAATTACTTATTTACTCATCTCTAGGATATTTCAAATGTGATTTGCTTTGCAAAAAGAAATAACAATGAATCCACTGCATTAAGAAAACATACAAAAGTGTTATTTTTTAAGAAATGTTATCATGTCTTCCAGAAAACTGTAATTACTTCAGATGATACAAGTTTGTTGTAAGTTAGGGTTGGGTTTGGGTTTGGGCTCCTCAGCACCAAACTTGAGTGCATCTTGTATGCTCACTCAAGCTCTCAAGTGGAAAAGACAAGGTACTTAGGCTTTTTTGTTTAACTAAACAGAATGTTGGCTTGTTCTGCCTCCTTTTTTGTCTAGATAAAAATGGACTAAATCATCAAAAGGAAAATCTGAAGTTTATACTCATTATTTCTTTGGTCTACTCCTAATTCTCCAGCTTTCTTTCTTCTTCCTAGCTGGTGTTACTGTAGAAGGCCTTGGACCCAGTAGAATAGGGATGGAGATAGTAGTTAATGGAAATATTTGGTTGAAAAGGATGTCTTAGAAAATAAATTATATTTCTTTAAATCATCACCCAAATATATGTTCACTGAATTTAGAGAGAGAGGAAAAGAGAGAGAGTGACCAATGTGAGTGAGAAACATTGATTGGTTGCCTCCCAAATGTGCCCTGACCAGGAATCAAACCCACAACATTTTGGTGCATGGACGATGCTCCAACCAGTGGAGCTATCCAGCCAGGACACATTTTTTAAATATTTTATTTTAAGTAAAATATATAAATGTTCAGAAACTTGCAAATTTAGATGAAACACCTAAGAATTTTTTTCAATATGATTCCACTGCCTGGAGTCCCACATTGTCATTCTTTGATAACCTCATCCATAAAACATATTCAATTTCACAAGTTTAAATTTCTTTTTAAAGTAATAACTTCATGACATTTGAAGCTTATTTGAGTACAAACTCCTCCTGGACATTTACCGTTTCTTCCCAGACTCTCACGGAGCTGTATCTCATTAATAGTGTGCTTTAAGACTTGCCTATGCCTAGCCTTTCCAAATAATTCAAACCAGTGTTTATACATGAGCCAAATTTCTCCTGTGCTTTTTTCATGTAATATTTAAATTATCTAATTTTTAGAAGTGCAATGGGAATAAACAGGATGAGTAACAAATACAAATCATTTTTGGTAAAAACAAAATTCAGCAAATTTGAGCAGGTATATAAGGCATGAGATGGAGATGAGTCTATCTTACGGGGAATAAAGATCCTTTGTTACCCTCAAGGTCTGCTTGGGTAGAGACTGCTTAACAAAATTTCTAACCACGTTGTGGTAATAGCCAACATTAGTGGAGTACTTATTGTCAGTCCCTATTCTAAGTGCTTTACATGTAATATCACCTCACAGTAACACCATGAGGTAGGTAATTTTATTATATCTGTTTTGCAAATGGAAAAACTAATGTACAGACAGGTTGAGTGACTTGTCCAAGGTCACACTCCTGAGTGGTTTTGTCTCAGAGTTTGTGATCCTAACAAGTACATCTCCTGCTTCCTATATTCTTACCTGTTTTCCATCTCTTTTAGTGAGACACATAGATTCATAAAAGGGAAAATGTAAACCTAGGCCATAGATTCACATTGAATGTGAAAAGTAAATTTCAAGTCAATGTACTTTGTAATTCAATCATAAAGTAAAAAAATTTAAAAAAGCACATCCAAAAAACATAGGTGGTAACAGAATTTACTTCCTACTAGGTAAGTTTTAGGATTATTCTGAGGCCTGGCTGCTTTACTTATTTTATTTTTCTGACAGCAAGAGAATGAATTATTTTCCCCTAATTATATTTGTTAAGCTCATTTTAAAATTTATTTTTATGTCATAACTTTCTTCTGAATGATTTAATTAGGAGAGTACTTTAATACTTCACATCCTTTAGGGACTTTTCTCCCAGTTCCCATTTGACAATACTATTTAAATAGTCTACTCCGTCTGGACTAAGGTGAGGCAAGAGGATACCTCAGACACAAAATTTAAGAAAATAGTCAGTGTCAGGTGCCAACCCTGTACTTGGAAAAGCCTGAAAGTGGGGCTTCCTTAACTTTAGTCCAGTTGGCACCTCACCTGTCTCATCCAAGTCCCAGCATGTAACAGAATATAGGATATCATAATGTAAACTTTTCCGTGTTTTTCTAGTATGAAATATGTAGTTTTAGCCCACTTCACATAAATGCAATCTAAAATTGAGAAGTTTAGGAAATGTCCTAGGGTAGTTACTGAGAAGTGGAAATGGTAGAACTCAAGCTCCCTGATTATAATTTGTTAAATTACCAGATCATTAAAATTTTATAAATCACCTGTTAGACACAGGTATTACTAGCTGCAAAAAAAGTGGCTAATGGTTTGCATTCTCCAGCTCAGATATTGGGGGTTGCAGCATGGACAGCTAAGGGCAGGGAGAAGATGATTTTCAGTGGCTCTGAGAGACCCCCAACCAAGTTATATGATGCTTATACTTTATGTTTTCCAACCTATTTTTTGCACTTTCTTTATCCTCAAACCAACACACCAGTGTCCTCATCTGCTTTGGTTGCTCAAAGCCACCCCCACTATAGCTATTCATTCTCTAAGACAGGCTCTTTGCTGAAACTCCAGTGCTCTAAATCACCCCTCTGTGAATCACCTAGACAAAAATTCCATCCCTTAAATTGGTGATGAGAAGGAAGAAATAGGAATAACTTCCTATATGTGGACTTGCTTATAAAACAAACTTGTTAACACCTTGACTAATGGCTAATTAATTGAGCTGTGTTGAAGCTATGTTATGAGTAACTGTACAAGATTCTAGATGGGCAGTAACCCTTTACAAGTAAAATTACAGATTAAGGAAGAACAGCTAACATATAATTTCAGCAAGTTTGCCAACTATACTTTAGAAAATTGCCCTGGATATATACTCATTTGGCATATAGAGATACAAATTCAAACCATAGCTTCCAGCACCTTGCCCATCCCAGAATATGGTAACAGACTGGCAAATACAGACTTTCAGGAAAACTGTGAGAGGGGTTACACATGTATGATGTAGAGAATAAGATAATACAGGCCAACTTTCTTTTTTAAAAACATTTTTTATTGTTGTTCAACACAGTTTTCTGCCTTTTCTCCCTACCCTACTACACAACACAGAAGAAAGAAATTGAGGAAGATACAAACAAATGGAAACACATACTGTGTTCATGGATTGGAAGAATTAACATCATCAAAATGTCCATACTACCCAAAGCAATTTCTAGATTCAGTGCAATCCCTATTAAAGTGCCAATGGCATATTTCACAGATATAGAACAAACACTTTAAAAATTTATATGGAGCCATAAACAACCCTGAATAGCTGCAGAAATTTTGAGAAAGAAGAGCAAAGCAGGTCAACTTTCTTAAAGGAGGAGGGAAAGCTTCATTATTTGAAGCCACAATCAAGTTAGAAGCTACAGGAATCATTGTAAATCCGACTCACTTAAATAAATTTCCTATCAGGTAATCATTGCTGAAGCTCACTTTGAAGACAGAGCAAGCACTAAGCAAAGCTCTGTGATCACTGAGTGTGAAGGAAATGTGACAGATGAGTGTAAAGTTTTTTTTAGCATAGTACTCCTCATGAAGTCAATTAAAGCAATTTCTCCCAAATGATTTAATGATTCATATATTAATGTGAATTTCCTATTTATAATAAAGATCACTCCTAGAAACTGGGGAGGGATGATACCTTCCTGGTTTAGGGGAAGGGCTTCTAATGTTATGGATAGCTCTTGTATTCTAAGTATATTTTACAGGTGTGTGCAGTTTTGTCCTGTAGAAGAAAATCAGACATACTCTAATTTCCAAATGGTAGGAGAATAAGAATTCTATTCATGTATATTATGGCTATTTGGGGATTTTTATGCCATATGATTTACCTGTAATTATGAATTCTATTCAACTCCCTTATATTATTCAATTGCATGTATGAGTAATTCTCTTATATATGAAATTTATTTTTATCAAATTATATTTATTATATCAGGTTATATCACTTTATATTTAGTTATTTTTAAAATTATGTTAAATTGCATTATTTATAATAGAAGGAAATTCAAACATGGCACTTGTGTGAATGGTAGCAAAGGCTACAGAGAATTATGTTGGTGACTTATGTTAGGGAATCAGTTTTGCTACTTCCAATTCTTTAAAACTAGACATGCCCCAGAGCAAGTGACAAGCAACAGGTAGAATGTAAGTTCCATTGGAACTATAGGAGTGCTGTACTTGGACAGCTTTGGAGCGCTCGTGCAGACTTCCCCGTGATATGGTACAGTTTGAAGAGAAGTGGTTCCCAATGGCCATTATCATCAAAGATGTGCCAGATCCTTCGTGTTACTAAGTGGGCTTAGGCTTAGAGATGGTACATTATTCAGTGTATAGGACAAATATCATGGGTCATTTGATTTAGAAAGTAAATGATACATCATAATAGAATATATACACTGGGGGGAAATTTTTCTTTTACATCATGTTCTCCTCTATAATGATGTAGGAGACTGCTGAAAAATTAGGAAATGGGTTTTATAAATTCAGATGGTATTTAGTGAGACTGAAAAGTACCTCTCATTAAATCAAAAATAGGATTTCACTTTCTTTTCTTCTCTGGGAATACAGGAAAACAACATATTTACTGAAATGTGAAGGGAAAGACACCCATGGGAAAAGCTGGCCTTGCTTCCCAGGCAGGCTATAATTGTGCTTTCAGCTTTGTGTTAACAACCAGTTTTCTCTTTCCAAGGGCACTGAAGAATCAAAACTCTGTGAACACAGTATTAGTAATAACACAACCAAACACACATACTTTTGTTTTCTGAAGAAAAAACTAAAAAATACACTCTTCTACAATTCAAATTTAATCCATCCTCCATGGATCCAACAGCCACATACCTTTCAAATGGAAATTTTAATTAAACCTATTTTCTAATTTGAGATGGATACTGGTCCAGCGGTATCCATCGCTGCGGATGCTCTTCAAAACACGAGAAAAACATACACAGGGACAACCGAGTCCTGTGGGGAAATAGGGACAAAACGGCCACCCTCTCTAGTGGAGAGCGACTCGAGCCCCCGCCCAAGCAGGCTTTTATTAAACATACTGATACAGTTTGTCAATTACAGTCTGATAGGGAAGATAAAACAAGTAGTTAACTTTGAAAGGGAGTGGCAGATCTCCTGCTGGGATTCTGAGATTCTGGGGTTTTATCATTTAAAAAGACTACAGGACCTAAAAGCTTAGTTTCATTTCCTGCCTGTGCCTTCATATTCTAATTAAAGAGCATCCTCCAGCAAGCAGATCTCACAGGTTCTTTCATATTCTATGTCTCAGGTCTGATTACCCCGGGGGTCCTCCGACTCTGGTCTGGACTGCACCACCCCTGTTATTTCCACAGGCCTGAGTTGGGCAGAGGAGACAAAGGCAACTGGGAGACTTGGATTTCTCAAGGACTCAGGCTTTGGCAAAGCCGAGGGGGCAGGGGTCGATGTCGATCACCCTTCATTTCCACAGCCTCCCAAGTCCTTCCCTGAGGCCTCCACATGATCATGCCTGTCTTAGGCGATCCCTGCGTGGGAAATCTTACCTGCCATTGGCTAATTGATAAAGCATTGGAAGCCAGGCACAGAACAGGCAGCGTTCATGTCAGGGAAATAAGTTTTGTCTCCTTAGTGTCTCCTGGTTCGGAGGCCTCTTCCTCAGCCTTAGTCACAGGCGGTTACAGTTTTCCTGAGACCAGGCAGGGTGGACCTTAACACTAATTCATAAACACAGAAGTATCATTTTAAATCTATCTTGCATTAACTTCACAGAACGCTTCTTTCTATTTAATCTTTTTTAAGTAGAAGAAAAGGGGTCCCTGAGCCAGCCAGCAATGCTGTCTCTCGTGCATGCTGTAGAGGCAGGAGCTCTGTGCTGTTGCCGTGGTGCTGTTAACTTACCCTGGTGCTGCCTTTCTCCTTTACCACTGCTGCCCTCCCTGGACCGCGCCGCTTCCCTCGGGGCCTCCTCACAGCCTTCAGGCAACGTCTGGGTGACCCACGAAGAAATGGAAAATCTTGCAGCTCCAGCAAAAACGGTTAGTCTTTATGGCTCTGTTAAGCATGAAGTTATTTTGTTGTTATTTGGATGATAAAACTATTTTGTTTACAATAGTTTGAAGTAATGAGGTATGTTTGCATAGTGTTTTGCAGTAATAACTAATATTTTTTGTTATAGTTGTAGTGTACTGCACTTAGACATTTTTAAATGAAGCAGTGTGCTAACAATAATAACATATATATATTTTACAACTTTAGTAATAAATATTACTTAATATTGGGCATGTACACAGGTAATACATATTACCAAACCAATTACACTTGTAATAGAAAAGTTCAGATTGAATACTCATTCTTAATAAAATACTTTCAGTTCTTATACTTTACCATTTCAGATACAACATTTGACCTTCCATTCCCCCCACCCCCTTAAAAATATTCTGTTCACTTGGCATTCAAAGAACAGGTTTACAAAAATTCTTGGTGACTCTGATTATAATTGTCCACTTTTAAAAATGCAGTATTACATATAGTAATTTCTTTATTTAAAGATGCAAACTTGAGCACTGCATGCATTTTATTCTTAGCAATTTTTTCAAATTTAATGTTCACTCAGTTTTATCACTATTTGAAAATATGAATACCTAGTTTATGATGCATAGAAATGCCAATGTCCTGTACTAATTACATTTCTGGTTTAGCTTATCCTATAGGTTTTTGTCTTTTTTTTTTGTTTTACTTGTTTTGGGCTGTTGTTGAAATCTACCTGATTACCACAAAACTGTCTTAGATGGATGCAGTTACTTTCCCACATTATTAATTTACTTTGTATAAGATTTTTCCATCATACATATTATGTGTGTGTGTGTAGCAAAGAACTGCAAATACGACATGGAATACTATATAGCCTAGGGGTATAGTAGGTATTATACGAATATATATATATTTATAATATATATGTGTACAAATACACACTTGTGTATTATGTGCTTTTATGTATATGGTCAGAAATCTTTACTATAATTCATTACATTTGGAAAATTACACACTTTTAAGAATTAATGAAGGTTTAGAATTACCAAATCAAATGTGTCATGAAAATCCCATGTTAATATGTGTATTTAATTACAATTAATTAGGAACTACCTGTATTTTGCCATGTATAGCATGCTTCTGTGTACACCATGCACTCACTTTTTTGTACACATTATACATGAGATTATTATACCCATGATTTTACATGTGGTATGTAACCATTATACCTATGTATGATGTACATCCTTATTTTTTCCTCAAAAATTTGGGCAAAAAGTATGCATTATACACGGCAAAATACAGTATGTAGTTGCCTTTGAACTGCTAAATTGGTTACTGTGGATCAGAGTAAGAATCTGTTTAGTTTTCTATGTCATACTTAACACTTTCAATAACAATTTTGCTTCTGCTAAAAAAATTTCACTATATTCATTTAAAATTAATTTATACTTATCTGCTTTATTAATCACTCCCTGCTGCTAACACAGAAAGAATCTGAGGAAGGAAGCTGGGCCCAGGTAGGAAATTCAAATCCTTTAAAACAATATCCTTAGTACGCTGTCAGGATATAAAGTAAGAAACTGTTGCATGTCACAATATTATAAACCTTCCCTTAGCTTAGGGTTAAGACTAAAATGTATATTTAATTTTATTTTATATATATATATGTTTTGAATCACCACATTTTGCAAAGAAAGTGATTACTATTTCATACCTGGCCTCTTTTAAAAAGGAATCTCCTTTCCTCTTCAGAAGAATCAACTGTAACTTAAATTTCTCTGAAATCAGCTCAACATATTTAATCAAGACTCATTCAAGTTGGATATAAGGAAGGGGGAGAATTAAAAATGTATTTTGTATCACAATTGCTTTAAAGTATATTGGAAAGGGTGTGAGGATTGGGGTTGGAGGGATGTTGTAAGCATTGGGATGGCAAGTCAAAACTTATTCCCATTAATTGAGATGACAATATAAGACAAACATATGTACTTTGAGCAAATCTATGTTTGCAAGGAAGTTGCACCTTTCTTGAATTTCCACATGTTATATAACTGAAAGAATTACAGTCATGCACCGCATAATGATGTTTCAGTCAATGACGTACCACTTACATGACATGGCCTAGGTGTCTAATGGGCTATACACTAGGTTTGTGCAAGTACACACTGCGATGTTTGCACAATGATGAAATCACCTAAGGACACATTTCTTAGAACGTCTCCATTGTTAAGGAGCACATGACTGTAACGTGTGTTATAGTTAATGTGATTCAAACTGACTATATGGAAAATTTCAGTAGTTAATACTAAGAACTATATTTAAACATTCAGTAAATTAGCATTGCTTTTAAGTTTTGATTTGGTAAGAATTTCATCATTTTAAAAAACACACAAAAAGGAACTTATCTAGATTTTTATTAGAATTATATGTTATAATCACACTTACCATTCGATAAGGACAAACACTATGTGATTAATAGAGAGTAATAATCCTTTTAAAAATTGGCTTAGAGGTGATAGTTGATGCCACTTTTTATTTGGGCTGTCATAAACAGCATTTGATAAGATCAGTTCATACTGTTATACTGAAAAATTAGATTATCATTCTGAGTTTTTGATCATGTCCTGCTTCTTTGAGAATATATTGATTTCTAAAAAAAGACTCTTTGCAATAATCTTTATGAAATATGGCTGCATGCTTCACTAGGTAAATTGTCCACATAAAATTCAGCATTCTGTCTCTAGCCTTGTTGTTCCTTTCTTTATTCATTTACTGGGATTTCTACTTTCACATCAAGTGTTGCCCCTATACCATTGCAATATCATACCATTGAAGAGAAGGAGGTGGTGGGGTATCCGCTAACAAATAAAAATAAAATAAAATAAAATAAAATAAAATAAAATAAACAAACCTACGTACGTAAAGAATCTTTGAGCTTAGCATTTGTATTATACCATTATTTCTAATTTTTATTAAAATGCCTATTTGTATAAAATGTAATTTTTTGAGAATACAAAATGAACACCATCATTTCCTGTAGACAAATACTTTAATGCATGCACACAGAGTTCCAGATTGTACCAAAGTAAATCAAATCTTAGAGGCTAAATATGATTTCTGCTTTGTTTCCATATGTCATAGTAACTAAATATCAGTTATAGCAATAGGCAGTGCCCCCCATTTACCATCTCATTTTATTGGCTAAGAAACTTGACTGCTATAAAACAATTCTAGTGTCCGGTTTTTCTGCAGACCCTGGCATATGGAGATATGAACCATGAATGGATTGGAAATGAATGGCTTCCCAGCCTGGGGTTACCACAATACAGAAGCTATTTTATGGAATGTTTGGTAGATGCAAGAATGTTAGATCACCTAACAAAAAAGGATCTCCGTGTCCATTTAAAAATGGTGGATAGTTTCCATCGGTAGGTTTCTTCCAGAGAATCATTAAAGTAAACAATAAATAATGTACGTATAACTAAATCAAAAAGAAATATTTAGAAAATAAAGAATATGTGCTATTTGAAATACCTGTAAACATCTACTGGGCAAAATATTTTCATGCAGAATATTACAGGGCCTATGTAATATAGAGCTGTGTTTATATTATATGTCCAAAGCTTATAAAATTATACATTCATAAATTTGCATACAATATAAATATTTTTTTACTGTAACTTTAGGAAATCCCATTTTGTGATTTGTACCTGTGTATGTTTTTATATTAGAAAATTACTTATTAAAAATAAAATTAAGCCAGTTTCAACTATAAATATATGTGGTTATAAATTATGTAACTTAGGAAAAAACTAGAAAAAGATTTAAGAAGGAATTCTGCTTTGAAGAACACTTTGTGTTTTTGTTTCTGTATAAATCTTTTAGTGATTTTGCTTATTTGTATATTCATTTTCAGGAAAAAAAACAAATGGGTTGT
The DNA here is from genome assembly GCF_004126475.2 of Phyllostomus discolor. Classification (NCBI taxonomy): domain Eukaryota; kingdom Metazoa; phylum Chordata; class Mammalia; order Chiroptera; family Phyllostomidae; genus Phyllostomus; species Phyllostomus discolor. The sequence goes on from NC_040904.2 coordinate 140,027,222, forward strand.
GAGTCAGCTATAAGCACACAGATGAATAAAATGCAACTTTTTTTCAAGTTGTTAACCATCCAGATGATGAAAAATGCTTGTTATAAGACCATGTCATATATGAAAAATTGTCAGTTAGATTGTGATTATTTTATATATAGTTGATTATGAGTATAAATTAATGCACATAAATCTAGATGATTTTGGCCTGGGAAACTATATTTGGTCACATCCTGTCCAACACTAAATTAGGGGCTGAAATAAAAATGGTATTAAAATCAGATATAATGATGACAAAGTGTTAGGATAAAACAATAATATTGAGGCTCTTTAATCAAGCTTATAAAGAGATATTTTGAATCCTAATACAGTATTTTTAACACTGTTGGGTTAAGTTTAGTATATAAAAATATAGCATAGTTTTTAAAAACCATTGAAATGCTGGATGGGCAATCCATGACTTAAAAACAGTTCAAATGAAAAAGATAATGTGACTTACAATTGACACAAGTATCTCAGTTTGGGTTAATGACTTGCCAGGGCATGTATAGATTGTGTTTACTGGCAGGCATAATAGTAGTTCCACCATGTGGTAAGGGGAGAATAATAAATTATATTAATTTGTACACTTTAAATTGTTATTGATAAAGTGATAAAAGTCTGGTGGAAAGGTTGGTGAAGTTAAAGGCATTTAGCTTGGATATGAGAAGACTTCAGATAAGTTTCCTTATGTCCAGTATAATTATGTGATGGGGGAATAATATTTGCTCTGTTGGGCATGTAATGAACACTTTTCTAGTTCTGATAGGTGTAGATACTAAGGTGAGTGATTTTTGTTCAGTAGAACTTTGTATCAATTGCTGTATAGCATACACATTGCAAAGTAATGAGTTCCCTGTCACTGAACGTTTAGGCCCTCAAATTTTGAGTGGTTTCACTAGACTTTTGAATACTAGAATTTTATATAACACACTCATGTTCTCACCATCCTTCACTAGATCTACTTTTAATCACTCGATTATTATGGTAGAAATGATTATTATAAATAATCAAGTTTTCTTTAAAAAATAAAAATTAATCTAATGGCAGGGTTCTTGTTTGTTCTGGAAAATACACAAGCTTCATCCTTAAGCTGTGCTCAGCTCTGGCTCAAAGCAGGTAGCACCTGACTGCCTACTGCATCTCATTGTCTTTACAGCCCATGAATGGAAATCGGGCAGACATTGTTGTAATAATATAAAAACTTAGCAGAAATTTACCAAGAGCCATTGATTTAACCTCAAGCTGCCCAATGTCTATAATGCTTATTACATCAACATTATCTGGTATCCCACGGAATTAGTCTGCTGGGTTGCCATAACAAAATACCACAGACTGGTGGCTTACACAACAGATATTTATTGCTCATGGTTCAGGAGTGATAAAATCCAAGATCAAGGTGGATCAAGCCAGCGGGATTGGCTTCTTCTTGCTTTGCAGATGACTACCTTCTCACTGAGTCCTTGTGTTGTCTTTCCTCTGTGTGTCCAAATTTTCAATTCCTGTAAGGACACCAGCCAGACTGCATTAAGGTTTACTCCAAAGGCCCTATTTTAATATAAATACCTCTTTTATGAACCTATCTCCAAATATACTCACATTCTAAAGTACTGAGTATTAGAATTTAAATAAGAATTTGGGGGAACATAATTCAGTCTATAATACCCACTTAATGTGGATTTATTTTCATTTCCTTCTAATTCTGAAATATTTGAGCTTAACATGTCTTTATTAAAAGTACAGGCATTTAACACTTACATGTAACCTGGCCAGTGTGTATGTCTAAATTTGTGTGTATTTCTAAACACCTAAGAAATCACTAATAATCAATGTTCTTTACTCTTGAAGTATAAAGATTTCTTATTACACTCTTCCACATTCTTTATAGCTAATATCACCAAATCTTCTCCTTTCCTCTCTCTGAATGTCTCTGGTTTCTGGGCTTTATTTTCACACTCATGGCAATTATCCTTATGATGACCATTATTTGGGCAGCATTGACCCTTTAATGGATTTCTTTGCCCCCTAGGTTTACCTATTTTCCCCATCTCCTATTTTACTACCAGATTATTCTTCCTTAAAATTGAAATTTTTGTTGCCTTTCCCTTATTAAAATTGCCTAATAATTCTCTCTCAACTGGTTGTATTCCATACTGACACTGAATGCAAAGCTTTCCTTAGTATAACTCCAGTCTCTATATGTAATTTTGTTCCTCCTGACTTCCTAACAAGGATTTCAAACCCAGGCATTGTATCTCAAGGTCACCACACGTTTAAACTTTCATTTTCAATCCATGTTCATGATGCTCTATTTTCTTCAATAACCCTTCGTTTGCACTTGATCCTTAAAGGATCAGTCGTTTTCTGCTCTTCCCAATATCCTTTCCAGAGTTTCAATGTCTATGGATTTGTTCCTTTCACATACTTCTGTATCACTTAGAGCTGCTGGCTATTCATTTTAGTATTTGGCTGTCTATCTTATTGCTTAACTTATTCATGTTGTTGTATTATTGTTCTCATCAGCTTTAAAAGAAAGTATCAGTTCTTTCCTGTCTCCATAATAGTGATTCTTTAAATTATTTTCAAAAGAATAAAATGTTCATTTGTGTGCAGATTATGTCAAAATATCCTAAAGACATTTGGATAAACAACATAATCCATGATATTTTTAAGACTATAATTTTCTCACTTTGCAAATAATGTTTTTCACTCTTTAGAAACACTGTGTGTTTAGTTAAAATAACCATAATTTTATTTTCCACCAATACTAAAGTACTGTGAGCACACAATGCAACATACAGATCACATTTCATAGAAATGTACACTTGTTACCTATATGATCTTATTAACCAATGCACCCCTATACATTTAAATAAATAAAATAAGATAAAGAATTTAAATACAAATATAATTTATTAATCTGTTGGTTTAAAAGGTAGTACAAAGTGTTAACTATCCTTAATCAAAGGATATTCTTCATCTGCTGAGTAAATTTAATGTTTTTTTCTTAAAAAAAAAAACAGAACAAGTTTACAGTATGGAATTATGTGCTTAAAAAGGTTGAATTATGACAGAAAAGAACTGGAAAGAAGACGAGAAGCAAGCCAACATGAAATAAAAGGTAATATTCTTTCATATCAAATGCCTTTTCTCTGGGAATTTTAGCTTTCACTTTTATGAACCTAAAATGTCCTATGTATTACAACAATCATTGAGTAACATAAGTATTTGGATAGCATAGTATCATCATTATTTCTTTTTCATTATTTTTCTGATTAAAACACAAGAAAATGATATAACACTTGTAAGATAAATATCTAATTTGGGGCATATTCTTGATCCTTTAAATTGAAATATATTCCTCTGAACCTATTCATTATACATCTTGTATGTTCTAAAGATGCCTCCATGTAGATATTTTTGTCAAACTTTTAATAGAACATTTTCATTATGATTCAGAGAAATATGGTATATCATTTTTTCCTGACAGTTCATCTTTGTATTAATCATTTGAATTTAGGGGTTACCACTTTCTCATTTTCTTTCTGAAGTATTTTTTTTCAAATTAGATTTTACAATGCTTGGTCTCACCACATGGAATATGTCATGAATAAATAGATATAAAGAAAAAGAATCACCCATTTGGTCCTCCATCAAATATTATATTAGTATTTGGCAGTTGATGGTTATGATGTAGCTCTAAGAAAAAAAACTTACATGATTCAATAAGGCTAAACACAAACAACTTCTCATGGTAAGTAGCTGGGAGTGAGATCATAAATAGCCCGTATTTTCTATAATTGATTCGATGACATTTACAGGAATATTTCTTGACTGTGACTAGGGGATCTCTATTATTATCTGAAGTGTTAATTAACCTTAACCTTAATAAACAGCTTTCTAAAGAGAGGAGACCATGTGAATATCAAGAATGTACTCACATTTAATTTGTTGCTAGGAAACAGCCAACACTGATCTCTAGCCATTTATTGTTCAGGCTCAGGGGATTTCTACAAAGCTTTAAAATCAGGGTATAAATTTTGCTTAAAAACAGATTCATAGAAAGGGATCTGTTTTACAACATGGGGAAAAAAAGATATGTTGCTGTTCTGAAAAAAAAAAAGTTTGGATTAGTGCTGGATTTCCCTTAACACTACAAATAAATGGATGTTATGTATTTGATGACTCTAGCTATAGAGCAGCCACTCCCTAATGGGGTTTACCTCTTTTATTGAGGACCATTTAATCAAGGGGTAGGTCATTCAGTAAGGGGGTGGAATATTCAGGATTTTTCTGAGAAAAGGGTGGAGACTTCTCAGAAGAACGCTATCAACCTTATATGGGCTTTCCACTTCTCACAATACTGGCTCCAGGTGTGTTGCTTACTATGCTAATATATTCAAATGAGCAAATAATAAGGTTAGGGGCTACCAAAATGTGAAATTAGTCAGCATGTGGGGTTGGGCTGGTCTTCTGCCAGTTCTAAACCAAAATCTCTTAGGGGTTAGTCTTACTATCTTTGCAATTGCCCTTGTAGCCTTTATGGTTTGCAACCATTTTGCCACATACCCTACCTCAATATATTTGCAGAAAAAAATGGTGACTATATAATGTCTTAGACTATCTAAAGATAAACTCAACTCTAGAAACAAACAGTTCCTATTCACAAATCTACTTAGTACAAAGAAAACTAGACAGTTTCATTGGGTTTTTATTAGGAAATTATTATCCCATTATTTTTTTAAAAGTTGTATTTAGTTCAAACAGTTGGATAACTGTTGTGAGCTATACAGACCTGCCCAACTGAAGTGCAAGTAATTAATATAACCAAAGTATAATACTAACCAACTTACATTTTATTTGTTGAGATTTTTGTTCCTTAATGGAAAAGCAAATGAAATCTCAGAGGAAGGTGTATACTCTAGGGCTGACCCAGAAAAATCTAGTAAATATATATAATATAAAATTCTCAGATATAGTAAATATCATTAAGGAAATCCTTTGCTTTGCTGAAGACATGGGGAAAGAAACAGCCAAAACTCTGAGGTTGACAGTAACTCTTCCACTTCCAAAAGAAATTCATTCTGCTTTGGCTGAAACAAGAAATAGTAATAAGATTGTGGGAGGTGAACAGTTTGAGTCTTTCCCCACGTGTTCCTCATTAACTAAGTCCAAAGAGAGTTCTTTTTCAATAAGATTATTCAAATCACAATAACAGTTCAGAGAGAAGTGAAGCAGATACAGCTTCCAGATTAATATACATGTATGCTTTACCATCATGGTGAACTGGCAGAGACAAAAAGAGCACAAACTAATGTGAGGAACTTCTACTTCTGACTACAATGGAGTACATTAAATCTTCAACAGGAACAAGTAAAATGCTAGATAAATCAATACACAGCTGTTTCAAGGCAGCAGAAAGCAATAAAACACCTCAGAATTATAAGGTTAAGATCCTGGAAAAAAGCCTGTCTTTCTCTACTGCTTGTTCCTATCTCACAGAGCAGGGGAAAAATGTAGTTGAGAAGTGCCAACACTTCCAGGCCTTGAAGAACCAAGATCCTGGAGAAAAAGGAAATAAATAAGCCTGACACTTTATACAACTGTTGTTTCTACATATTTCAATCATAAATATATATGTGGGCAAAATAAGAAAACCAAGAAAGAAAATAGAAATATGCCCACAGATGAACTTGCATCTTTTTTTTTCAGAAGTAGACTTTCAAACAATTGTGATTAATGTGTTAAGAAAAATAAAAAACAAAATGGAAAAATTTAGTATATTGCTAGAAGCAAATGTTAAGAACTGACCAAATGGAAATGTGCAGAAGCAGAAAGTTTAAAACTGAAATTAAGAATTTGATAAGTGGTTTAATAGTAAGAGAGAAATTTAGTGAAATAAAAGACCCATCATTGAAAACATGTGGCCTGAAACATGAAAAGATACAAAAGAGTGAACAATGTAAAACAGATCATTAGTGAGGAATCTGGTACAGATATCATTGGAATCCCAGAAAGAGACACAAGAGAGAATGAGGAAGAAGCAGTGGAGATCTGGGTCGGGGGAATGAGAACAAGCTGCAGATCCACGATACTCAAAGCATGCATCGCAAGATCAAAAAGAAAAGCGGTGAGTTGGGAACATGTCTAGACACATTGTAAACAGGTGCTGAAAAAAAGACCCAAAAAAGACAAAACAAAACCAAAAAAAGTTAGAATCTGCCAGAGAAAACTCCATATTACTTTCCAAGAAGTAGTAAGAAATATGAGTCCACAACTAAAATAATGCCAGAGGAAAATGAAATGACATCCTTAAATGTTTCTTAAAACTAATTCTTACTTAAAAGTCTATAACTATATATCTATCAACAGTAAAGGCAAAATTAATACAGGTTCATACAAATAAAATCTGAAAAATTACAATACCAGGAAATTCAAGGAGAGAAGGGACATTAGAATGAATTATTCAGGCAAAAAATAATAACTGTACACAATTTTTTAAATGCACACAGTATAAAGAAAATGAAATGGATGTATGGGAAATTTTAATAATGACAATAAAAGTAGTAATGCTGCCTGTGGGGTTTAAATTTCACATGGGAAATAAAATGTTAGACAATTATAATGCAAAATGCAGGAAATCAATGAATGGAATCGAACTGTCTGGAGGTCTGCATTATCTAGGAATGATAAAAGTATTAATTTGCAGCAGATTATAAGTTAAAGATGCATATTACAAGCTTTAAGTGTGACTACTAAAAGAATAATATAAAATGTAAAATTTAAAGCTAACTGAATGGTGGAATAAAATAATTTTTAAAATACATGATTTTTAAAAGGCAAGAAAGGAGAGAAAAGGAACAAAAGACAGGTAAGACAAATTAAAAGATAGTAAATTTAAACTTAATCATCTGAGCAATAATATTAAATGGGAGTAAACTAACTAATCCAATTAAAAAGGTAGATAAAAAATAAAAACAATTATATGATCTTACCAACCATAACTATAAGGGCATAGAAACGTTGGAAGTAAAGGAAATAAAAATTAAGGAATCTGCTTTGATTTTTCTAATATCAGAACATAGACTTTAAAGCAGGAAACATTGCTAAAAATAAATAGGTATTTTATAATAGAAGGGAAAATATGGCAAATTTGTATGTATCTAATACATAGACTTAAAATGTGAAAAGGAAAACAGATCTAAAAATAGAAGTAGATATTTTCAAAATCATAGTGGGAGATACTAAAAACTTAGAAATTGATGAGTAGATAAGTTCATAAAGATACAGGTGATTTGAAAATATGATTAAAAAATTTAAACCTAATTAGCATTTATAGACTTATTATGCCCAACATCTGAAGCAAACATATTCTTTTCCAGGACACATAGACTATTTACCACAATTGATTGAGACATAATATAAATTCCAAAACACACAAAAACATACAGATTTATGTCTTTGTGTGTACATAGTAAAATTAAACTAAAAATCGGAAATCAAAAATTAGAAAATCTTTAAACAGTTGTTAATTAAACAGTCCACTTCTAAACAAACCATGAATCAAAAAAGAAATCACAAAGAGATTGGGAACTATTTTGACTAAATGATTATAAAACTGAGATATCAAAATTTGGAACCTAGACCTAATGCTATGATAGACCTGACTACATTTATTAGAAAATATGTAAACATTAATTACCTAACTATTTATCTTAAGAAGTCATAAAAAACAAATTAAATTCAAGAAGGTAGGAGAAAGGAAATAGTGAAAGTAAGAGAAGTTATTGTATACAAAACCAACAAAAGGAGCAAATGCACACTACCAAAGTTGGTTTCATGAAAACACTAATAAAATTGTCAATCTCCTGCCAAAGTTAAGAAAAAAACATACAAATAACCAGTATAAGAAATAAAAAAGCATGTAGCTACAACTCCTTTGCATATTAAAATGGTTAGAGGATTTTAGGGAATACTTTGTGGCAAAATATTTTAAAAATTATAAATAGGCAAATTTCTAGAAAGGATACATTACTTAAGAGAAAAATTTTCTGCTGGCTGGCGTAGCTCAGTGGATTGAGCGTGGGCTGCAAACCAAAGTGTCGCAGGTTCGATTCCCAGTCAGGGCACATGCCTGGGTTGCAGGCCACGACCCCCAGCAACCACACATTGATGTTTTTCTCTCTCTCTCTTTCTCCCTCCCTTCCCTCTCTTCCCTCTCTAAAAATAAATAAATAAAATCTTTAAAAAAGAGAAAAATGTTAATATAGTAGTTCTATAACTATTGCACAAATATTAAATTTATATTTTAAAAAATCTCATAAAAAATGTCATGTCCAGATGACTTTATTATTGAATTCTTCCAAATATTTAAGGAAAAGAGTAACAGAAATCTTGCATGTATTCTTTCATGGATTAGAAAAAGAGAAAACACTTCCACCTTCATTTTACGGGACCAGCAAAACCTTCACAGCAAAAACTAATAAGGACACTAAAAAGGGGTAATTTCAGACAAACAGATTATAGCAACAAATAAAAAGAATAATACATCCTGGTGAAGATGTATTAAGATCTTTAATTCCAGGAATTTTATGGTTAACATTTGATAACTCCATCAATGTAATTGACCAAATTAACAGCATAAAGAAAAAAGTCAAGATTTCCTCAGATTAAGAGAGCTAATTTATTAAAAATAAACACCTTAGCAAACTAGAAACAGTTTGGATAAAACTGTTAGATAAAACAATTTTTTATCTAATAATGAGTATCTGTTAAAAATATATAAACATAGCCCTGGCCATTTGGTTGGGCATCATCCCACAAAGATCAAGATTGCCAGTTTGGATTCCTGGTCAGGGCACATGCTGGGTTCTCGGTTCTGTTCCGGAATGGGGCATGAGGAAACTGATTGATGTTTCGCTCCCTCTCTTTCTCCCTCCTGTCCCCTCTCTCTAAAAATAAATTTAAAAAAACATACACACCCACACTCACACATAGTATTGAGAGCTTTACCATAACTTTTATTCAAGATTGAACTAGAAGTCCCAATCAGTGCAATAAAAAAAGAAAAGCAAACAGGTAAGTTCTTAAAATTGCATAAAAATGAGAAAAGTCTGGAACACTCCGTACTTCTTCAGGACTATAACATTTGAGGATATTCCAAGAAACATAAATTCCATCAAAAATTCTTTCTGAAAAATAAGGATAAGATTCCTTGACCAAAGAAATGTATTCTTGCAGATATATTTTATATACCACATGTTTAGTCATTTGTATAAAATATATGTATCACCTAGAATAGAATAAATACATATATTTAATTTAATTGTATCTCAAACTATTTTTTGACAATCTCTTAAAACTTTTTATCTATGGTAAATTTTTAGGAATATGCCTATATTTACTTACACACAATAATCTATACTCATACACATGTAATGTAATACATATAATGTAGAACTATGATTATGTAACTTTAGGTATGTTTAAAATTATTAATTCAAATGTAATATTTCTGAGATTTGCATGTGAAGGTGATTCTCATTGTCCTGAAGATTTCATTGGATAAACTCTGTGTAATGATAAAATATTTTCTGATTATGTTCTTTTAGTAGTAAATAGAGCACAAAATTAATTAAATTTGACCATATTATAAAAAAGTTATATAGAGAATCTAAATAATCCAACGATAGGCAGTTTGAATTGCTACATGATTTTAGCAAGATCTATAAGTAAAATGTCAATATAGCTGAAATGAAATGCACTACCAAACCATGAAAAGATATGGAGGGAACTTAATGAATATTACTAGATGAAACAAGCCAATATTAGAAGTCTACATTCTGTGATTCCAACTGTATAGTATTCTGGAGACTGTAAAAAGATCAGTGGTTGCCTGTAGTTAAGGGGGAAAGAGGGATGGACAGACAAAGCACAGGGGATTTTTAGGGCAGGGAAGCTATCCTATGCGATGCTATAATGATGGACCATGCCATTAGACATTTGTCTAAACCCGTAGAATGTACACCACCAAGAGTGAACCCCATTGTGAACTATGGGCTTTGCATCATTGTAAGCTTCTTCAATTGTAACAGATGTCTTACTTTGGTAAGGGATTTTATAGTGGGGGAGGCTGGCCATGTTTGGGGGGCCAGGAGAACATAGGAACTTTTTACTTCCTGCCCAATTTTCCTAGGAACTTAAAAATACTCTGAAAAACAAAGACTACTTTAAAATACCAATAGAAAGCCAAATATATTTCTAGTATATAAGATATTAACAACAAATATAACAGGACAGTCAAACATCAAATAAAAGGAAAGATCTATGAGACTCTTATACACAAAATTAAAACAAGTTGTTGAGGGAAATTTAAGAAAATCTGGAAATGGATCTGTAGATTCAATGCAATCTTAAATAAAACCCAAGTAGATATGAGAGGGGAGATTTAAATTTACTATATCAGGCTTTAAAATGTATATTGAGATTCAAAGGCCAAGAATAGCCAAGACATTCTTGAGGGGAAAAATATAAAATTTAAGTAAAGGATTTAAACTACTGCATGTAAGTATTTTATCATTAACATTTGATAATCTCATCAGTGTAATTGACTAAATTAACCACATAAAGAAAAAATCAAAAATTTTCTCAAATAGATTAAAGTATTATTAAAAATTAATACCTGAGCAAACTAGAAACAGTAATTAAGCTACAGTAAATAAGACAGAACGGTCTTGGTGGAATAAGTAACGGAACAGTGGAGTAGAATCAAAAGCCCAGAGACAGACTCACACTTGCATGAACTCTCACTTCATGACGGGTGGCAGCGTATGAGTGGTCTTTTCAGCTTACAGCGCTGAGTCACTTGGACATTCACCTTCTTTCTAAAGAGCACTGACCCTACCCTCTGCTATACAAACATTAATTCAGACTGGAATATGGATTTAAATATGAAAAATAAAATATAAAATAAAATGAAATAAAATTAAGCTTCTAAAGTTAACATAGAGAAATACCTTCAGATTCTTTTGAAATAAGGAAATATTTCTTATACATAACACAAAAAAATGTTAACCTTAAAAAAAGACAGATAAACTGAAATTCATGAACATTAAGGACAATGGTCACCAAAAGATAAATTTAAAAGAGCAAGAGACAGTTTCAGAGTTGGAAAAGCTATTTGCAGTACATCTCTAACCAAAGAATTATGTATTGAATGTCTATAGAACTCTAATAAATGAATAAGAAAAAAAATGGACTTTTAAAAAATGGGTAAAAGACACTTAAGAGAACTTCATAAAAGAGGATTTCCAAATGGCCAAAACAATATATACAAAAAATAGTTAACAAGTAGATATCAGGGAGTTATAGATCAAAGCTACAGTGAGGTATCACATGTACAGTTTGCCAGGGCTGCTGTAACAAAGAACCACACACAGGGAGGCTTGGACAGCAGAAATGTATTGCCGTAGTTCTGCAGGCTAGATTAAGGTGTCTGCAGGGTTGGTTTCTTTGGACAGGGCTGTGAACAAGATTCATTTCCATGCCTCTCCGCCACCTTCTAGGGGTTTGCTGGCAATCTGGGTGTCCCTTCACTTGTAGAAGCATCAGCCTTATCTTTAACTTCATCTTCACATGGTGCTCTCCTTGTGCATATATTTTATTTCCAAATATCCCCCTTTAAGAAGGAAACCAGTCGTATTGAATTAAGACCCTTTTTAATAATCTCATTTTAATTTGATTGCTCCTATAAAGACCATATCTCCAAAAAAAATTACATTCCAAAACACTGAGGATTAGGACTTCAATGTATAGACTTTGGGGGGATACAGTTCAACCCCTAATGACACAAACTTTACTATAATGGCTAAAAATAAGCAAGTAAAACAAAACAAAGCAAATGAAAAGTATAAAATATTGGTAAAGATGCAGACTTTCATACACTGCTTCCAGGCCTTAAATTGTGAGAGTGGAATTTACTTAGCAATATCTGCTCCTTTTAAATGTATGTATAAAAATGACTCACCAATTTTATTTCTTATTATTTACTCAACAGCAGTAATATAAGAAAATAGACATGTAAGAATATTCAAAGCAGCATTGTCCTTAGTAACTCACAGTAGACTCCACCCAAATGCCCATGAATACAATGACTAAATTGTGGCATAATCCTACAATGGAATATGAAATAGCAATGAAAATGAACAAGCTACTGCTATTTGCCATAGCATGAATGAATCTTATATTGAGTGAAAGACACAGGCACAGAAGTGCATATTGCATTATTTTACTTATCAAAACCTAAAATAAAAAATCAAGCAAAACTAATTTGTGGAGAGAATAGTCGGTATATTGGTCGTACCAACTATTGCTACAGTGAGGATAGAGACCAAGAAAGGACAGGAGGGGCCCTCTTGGGGTGGGGCAGCACTTGACTGCTCTAACATCATACATCAGAAAACCTCACTTGGTTAAAGTGAATGCATTAGGACAAATTAGTATTGCTTTTGAAAAGCAGTATGTAAATACACTTCTTCACCTCCCCCCCAAATACTACCTTGTTTCTTACAGATAAATGGGAGAAAATAAACAGTTGTAGTTGAGGAATAACTCCCAAAATATTTACACTTTTTCTGGAAAAGATGCCAATTTTATTTAGCAAAAATAACAGAAAAATTTACTTTTACTGTAATTATAAATTATGAGTTTCATTTCTCTTTCTATGGGGTTATAAAAATGTTTCCATATTTTTCTTATTTCCCCTTGAGTTCCTTAAAATTCTTTCTTTACTATGGAACGTTCTGAGCTATTTCACTTGTTGTTATGTAGCCTTCTGTCAACTAATAACAGGAAAAAGTGGGGAAAATAATAAAATATACTTTGATATGTTCTCATCTAATAAAAGCATTATGATATTTTTCTCTAAAGGTTTTATTTCCAGAAAGTAAAATCTAATTAATATGTTTTATACCTCAATAAAATACTGCTTTTCAGGCTAATCAGAAAATCAGCTTGTGATTTGACTGAGTGCTTGAATTTTGCATTAGTGTGAGATTTAAAAGAATGAATTTCCAAAATAGTAGAGAAATATCAAACTATTCAATCCTTGTTTTATCTTACTGTTCTGATCTCTGGTTTATCACTTCATATGAAAAAAAAAAGCCTCTTCTAATCTATATGAAACATTTAAATAGTGGTTAAAAAACACTGATGAAGACCCTTTCTAGATTCTCCTTTTGCTTTCTTTACAGAAGCTGTGTATCAAGAAATATCCCCATCTGGTGGTCAAAATATCAAACTTCAGACAGATCCCCAGAGCTTTTAAATGAAAACAAGAAACACTTTGAGACATTGTGTTTCACGTGATGGGACCGCTCTCATTTAGGTGATAACAAACACCTTAAAATGACAACTGTATTTTCCAGGCCAAAAGTAGAATAGGTTAGTTATTAGGACAGTAAATACTTGTCACATAAGGGCCCAGGTGCATTAGGGAGTGGATAAAGAAATTGGCATAAATGCTGACCTGGCCAGATGCCTGTGGCCCCTTTCAACAGGTAGTTTTGTTTACTATGCAAAACACTGCAGCCTAAAATGATGCACCTCTTTTCCTAGATGTGTTGGTGTGGAGCAATGATCGAGTTATTCGCTGGATCCAAGCGATTGGACTTCGAGAATATGCAAATAATATTCTTGAGAGTGGCGTGCATGGCTCACTCATAGCCCTGGATGAGAACTTTGACTACAGCAGCTTAGCTTTATTACTGCAGATTCCAACACAGAACACCCAGGCAAGCCCCTCTGTGCTGCAGTTGCACTGTGTCCTAATTTATATAATGATGAGCTAAACTTTCAGGGGGGAAAATTTGGCTGTGTATTAATAATTCCTAATGAGAGTTAGCCCAACCTTTGAAATATGTCATTGGGGCTATAATTTCAAGCTACTGAATTTCTAGCCAAAACAAAATCATAAAATTAAGAAGGAAGGGATTTAGAGGTTATGTGGTCCAACCAACCTCAGGGAATGCCAGATTCCCTGAGACAAAATCTCCGACAGATGGTCTTCAGTTTCTGTCTCTGTGAGAGGCAGTCATTTCTATTTATGTATCTGAATTATACAGACACTTAGCATTGGGTATGCATGCCATTGATTCCCACATCTGGATAATTATTCGAATCACCAGAGTTCCTTAAAATTTTTAAATAAAATCTGCAAACTGTATCGCAGGCCTAAGAAATCAGATATCCAGAGACAGAGCACAAGAATCCTAATTCTCTAAAGTTTCCCCAAATGCTAATCATTGATCAAGTTTGAGAACTATATGCATAGACTTATTCAAAATTTGGCCATCTAACTTCACTGTATATTTTGTTTTTGTGTTTCAAATTTTATAGAAAATGTTCAGTTTGAACAAAGTAGCAAAGAGAGGTCAAAGCCCCCAGACCTCAGACATTTATGTGAGGTTATTTCTCTGCTGTTCACAGATGAAAGAAATTTGCCCTACCTTTTATTTATAGGATACATTTACAATGGCTTGTAGATATGGAAGACTAAAAACTTAAGACACCGTAAATAAAACAGGGTTTGTAATGCTTTCTCAGATAAATACAATCTCTCTTTTCTTTTCAAGAAGATGTGTTTGCAGTGCTGGTAACTGTTATTTGATGTCAACAGGCAAGGCAGATTCTTGAAAGGGAGTACAATAACCTCCTGGCTCTGGGGACGGAGCGGCGACTGGACGAAGTGAGTCCTGCTCTATCACTCACAGGGATCTTGAGAGGACAAGCAAAATGGCTTCAAGGAATAGGACTCAAAAATTAATCAGATGCTTGCTTTACGGATACAATCTAGAATCCAGTATTGTTCCTAAATATTACATTTTATTACTCATTTTAGTTTTGAAAGAGCTTCATGAATTCATAAATATTATCACATCGGCAGTTAGAAATGCTAAGAAGTAATTTCAAAATAGAACTTTTTTACATGAACTGTGAATGGAAAATAATGTCGACAGTGTTTTCTTCAGTTATTAGTAATAACACGAATCCTAATAAATTCAGCTTTTTAATAAGAACTTATTATTTCTTAAATATCAGTATATCTTCACAGGAAGTTTTATGATATTAAAATGAAGATGAAAAACTTGCTTTCAGTAAATGGGAAGCTTTTTATTATTTTATATAGAATTATTGAGTCTTCCTTACAAACATATGAATGACATTTAGCAATTTTAGGATTTGAGGGCTATATTGAACATAAGAATCATATATACAAGTGAAAATGATTTGGAAAATAATGAACAGGTTAGTAGCATCCTGAGAGGAAGAAACCAGAGGCCCATGAGTAAACTCTGCATTTACAAACAGTGTGGGCTTTAATAGTCCTTCTGAGTTTTTACAGGGTCTTCCTGGAAGCAGGGAGAGGAAACCTAAGTATGAAAAGATGCATAATTTTGTGTTGCAAAATGCAGCTGTTTCTTGGCTATAAAGAAAAGCTGATTAAAATAGTCTTGTGAATGAACCCAGGAAATACTAAAATGAGGCAATAATTCCACATTCAAATGGGCAGGGCAGATGATCTTGGTTTTATAAATCCTAAGCTGTCCTTTGTGGAGGAAGTTATAACAGATAAACTCTACAGAGTTGACCTCTCCTAATTTCCTTAAAATTCATCTTCCTGTGCAGTCAGGGTAGTGAGAAATATTTTTAAGAACCAGTTAATAGTTAACTGATTTCAATTTTATGTTTGATAATCTTTTTAATGTTTCTTCTTAATTGTTGAATCAAAGTCTACATATACCCATACAGACATTTAAATACAATAGTCACCTTGCTTAAAAGTTGCAAAGAAGAATTTTAATGAAAAACTTTAAAGATCTGTGTATTTCTGCATTCTAAAATGCAGATTGACCTGAAGGAGCTGTCTGGGTTGAGACATAAGCCTATGTAATTTGTGGTGTTGCTTCATGAAAGAAATGAGCAGAAAGTTCTAAAAAGGATGTGGCTATTCACCTTTAAAATATGCAACTTCTATTTCTTACTATTAAAAACACAGGAAATGGCCCTGGCTGGTTTGGGTTGAGTGGTGGCTCAGTGGATTGAGTGCTGGCGTGCGAACCAGGGCCACTGGTTCAATTCCTAGTCAGGGCAAATGTCCGGGTTGCAGGACAGGTCCCCAGTAAGGGGCACATGAGAGGCAACCACACACTGATGTTTCCCTCTCTTTCTCCCTTCTCCTCTCTAAAAATAAATAAATAAAATTTAAAAAACACAGGAAATGATTTTATCATTTAAACCCTCTATTCTATTTTGTCTCAGTTCTTTGTTTTTGTTTTTTTGAGTGGAAACAAAAATAAGTATAAACAACTTGCCCAGAACCAGAGTTGTTTCTGGGGTGGATCACATTCAGATGCCACCAAAATAATTTGAGAACTCATATGCTTCTATAGACTTTGACCTCAATAAGAGGCTATATTCTAGCCTCATCTCATGGAAACCTTTTCCCGTGATATTGCTGCTTTATAGTTTCCATTAACTTTCTGCAGTAACTCTAAGTTGAATGAGCAGATGTAAAGAATCATGATTTTAGTTCTTAAATTCCTGGCTTATTCTTGAGCCCTTAATGCATACATTATAAAAGTTGTATATTCTTACAATGTAATGTAACAATATATAGAACTGAAGAATATTTAATTTATGCAACAACTTCTCTAAGATCCAAGAAGTCAGGGAGCCCACACCTGTGAAATTTTGCTGCTTCTGTGCATAAACAAACATTTGGAGATCTAGGCAATGTAAAACCCAACAGTTGAGGAATAGCAGACATTTCTTAAGCTATAAAGTGTCTGCCAAGTCAGAACAAAATTTAGATATTGATGATAAGAATTATAAGAGAATATAGGCCCTGGCTGGTGTGGCTCAGTGGATTGAGCACCAGCCTGTGAACCAAAGAATTACAAGAGAATATAATCACATACATTATTTTATTTTTCCCTGAGTGACCTTGTGTGTTATTCAATTAAATTCGCAATCTATGATGAAGAGTCCCTTAGAGTGTTCCTTATTTATGACAGTAACAAATTTGCACTGAATATCAATAATTCTGTATGCTAAGATGAAGCCACCTGAGTTAGTAAGGAGAACCACACAAACACAGGGCATAGACAGTCCTTCCCTGGATGGGAGATTTAGTAATATAAAAAGGTAAGATATATGTAGAATGATAAATATTTTCCTTAGAATCAGATGCAAAGAATATTAGTTGAATACTAAATTGCATATTGCTGGTTATCAATGTGATTGATTATCAAAATAATTGCATGTGTGTAGGAATTTTGTGTATGTACAGAGTGGGAAAAATTTTATCATTAATATGTAATAGAATCAAGCAGCCAGAGTTACTTTATGTGTTTAATGGCATCTCAAGAGCACCTGTATTCACTAAAAATATAGTCCCCAGGTTGTACACATTTTTCAACAAATTAAAAATAATTCTGTATCAACTAAAATCTAGCATGTGACAAATTGAGTTTCTTACACAGACTATAGAGGTTATAGTAGCCCACGTGAGCCAGACTATATGAAAAATAGGTTCCTTACAGCATATATCTTTTGGACACATAAAAGCAAAACTCATGAATGGTTATCTGAGTGTATGAGCCAATATTTATTCCACTAAGTGTATCATCTTATACCATAAGACCAATTTCTATGTAGTTCAGTGGAACATCCTCAGTATACACTTTTTAGAAAAAAGTTGGAGTTTTATTTTACGTTTCCAAAGATGTTACTATACAAGATGACAAACCTTAGGTTTGATATCATATGAAAACTTTTTTAGTAAAAACACTTGTTTCAAATTTCCTGCATTTTCATTTTGTAATCAATAGGCCTCTCAAAATAAAGCATAATATTCTATATGTATACTTGACAGGCTGAACGTAAATAAACAATGTCACATGTTTTTAACTCTGTACCGGCAGAGTGATGACAAGAACTTCAGGCGTGGGTCGACCTGGAGGCGGCAGTTTCCTGCCCGTGAGGTGCACGGGATCAGCATGATGCCTGGGTCCTCGGAAACACTGCCAGCCGGATTTAGGTTAACCACCACATCTGGGCAGTCGAGGAAAATGACAACGGATGGTACAGAAGTTTTGCATTTCTGCTTATGAAGTGAAAAGCTTGTTTAGCAAATGCTAGCATCTTCTCTGACCTTGCATAGCTTTTTGGAATTGTCTTCTTGAGTTGGTTTGCTCTGCTTGAAGTTTACTTTGCTTTCATCAGACCATACTCTTTTGTGAGCAGCTGATGCATGAATTCATGGCCCTTTATCCACATTTTAAAGGTGATTTATAATACTCTAAAAAGGACAGTTTTGGCTAATGTCCACATCTAGGAACAATGATAAACACCTGCATGCTTTGTGTTTCTTTACTCTTCTATACCTAAGTAAATATTCGTTTAGTTAGATGTAGTAAATGGAAGTGAACTCCACTCTCATCCCACATGTTTGACTATTTCAAGGTCTATACTTCATCTTAGAAACCCAGACTCATCAGAAATCTCCAGCTTTGAGCAAGGTAGTAGGCCTTAAATAAACAAGCACAACCATGAGAAGAGAATTAAACAAACACAAAACCAACAGTAATTTCCCAATGAGCATTTCCTTCTGTGGACATTAGATTTCTGCTATATACTTCACAAAGAAACCAGCCACTCTGGAGGAGAGACAGTTAGACTTGGTAGTCACAGAGCTATTTCTGTTTGGTAAGCATTTAAAAAACGAACAGCCCACTCTCTTTATTAAGACAATCACCTAGAATCATTCTTTTTAAGTTTACAGTTATCATGGCCCTTATAATTCATTCTGATATAAACTGTGTTCTTTGATTTACATTTCTTCTAACTTGTTAATATTATAGGACATGCTAGCAAAATTTATGAGGAATTTAACATGATTGAAATTAGTGCAGAAGCTCTTCAATACTCGGAGGGGAAAACATCCACCCTAATAAATTCTCCAACAGCAATCTTTGCTTGAAACACAGAAGTACCCTGGGGAGCTGCTCTTGCTACAGGTTTCATCTAAGGAGGATACACAGCTCCGAAGCTCCGTGAAATCACTTTGGAGTAAATTTTCATTAGTAACTTGGTCTAGAGAAGAGGGATAGGAGTGACTTATACCTGAAAGAAAGAACACCTAAGATGCTCAGGATCCCATTATGCAGGGAACATAAATCCTTCTCATCTGAAATTTTGTACTCCATCATCCAAATCCCTCTAAAGCCCTTTTCTCCGTTTGCAGTTGCTTCTTCCAGGCTGCAGAGGTTAGACAACTCCACTGTTCGCACATATTCATGTTGACCAGCCACTCAAAGGAGGCAGCACTGACTTGCTGTGAGTAGTTTTCCTTGGCTGACAAAAAAACAAATGCCCACAAAAACGAAACCTGCATAGACTACTAAATATACACCATAGTCTTTGGTATGGCCTAGCAGCACAGAAGGGAGGTAACCCCTTTGTCTTCCTGGAGGGTGGAAAGGCACCTTTACATTTTAACTCTCACTCTAGGATTTCTATCACCGTCTGTCTGCTGCTGTTGAAGGCCTGTCTGCTGGAGGCCTGGCACCACCTTAGCGCCTATCAGTGGGTTGCTGCCACACTCTCCTACTTTTTAGTACACTTTATACTGATGTACATGGCAATATTTACTGATGAGAGTTTGGCCATTACAGAACAAGACACTTTGAAGTGATTATTTTATATAGGGGAAGCTGAAATAAACAGTGATTTTCAGAGTCAAACAGTGGCAAAGATGGAAAAAAGATTTGCAGATGATTTTATTTTTTAAAAAAGGATAACTGGAAATTTTGAACTTTTAATATGTGGCTTTTCATCAATATGATTTATATTTGTTGAAAATAAATATGACTTTTAAGTACCTTGGGCTTACAGCATGGGAACAAAGTTAAATTACTCTGCAGGAATGACAGACAGGGCAACAGAAAACCTTGATACATAACCATAAGATGCCAGACATTTTTCTTCTATGGAAATGTTAGTTGACGGAATTCCAAATCCATACCAAAATGGAGTTTTATTGGCAGTCTTAGTAAAACTGTGGTTTCCTAGGTTATAAATGTCAAGTGCTCATACAACATTTTTTTAACCTAAAACCATGCTTTACCAAAATACCATCTACAATGAATATTTTGGAAACATACTTTATAGGGCAATAATTAGAACAAAATGTGTGTGCAGAGAAGGAAAGAGGAAGCAGTTATAGGCAGAGGAACAGCTCATCTTGTGCTGTTTATTCATTGCCTTGAACTAAAAGCACCACAGTTTATTGTTGGTCTCTGGGGCCTAGTATGGGAGCTGGTACACTGCCTTCCTTAGGTCGCTGTTTGAATGTTTGAAGCTGCTGATGATGAAACAAAAAGCCTTCAGATAAGATATTTAATTTTGGAATATAAAACCCTAACATTAAAATTTTAATTATGGCATGCAATTTGGCATCTAATTAGGCATGATCTAAAGTACAAAATAATTTGGCTAATTTGGCTAAACAAAAGGCTTTCCAAAATGCTCTTTCTGTAATGCTTCTTCACATAATATGATAATTTTCCAGAAATGAATACTTCACTATCTTATAAATGACTATTTAATACATTGAGTAGTATTTGCTTCTAAGCTCTTGACTGATAGGTAGAATAACTTTAACTATTTGCAATCTGTATTTTGTGCATGGCATTCAAGATTATACTTCCAGTTTTTACCATTAGATAGGAGAAAGGTATTTATTTACATTAAGTTAACCTAAGACAACCAATTTTTATTTTGATGAAACATTAGCACTTCTGTTTTTAAACTAAGAACAAATTTATTATTTATTTTGTGTCAGGAAAAGTAATTGTGAACTTTTCCTAAATATATTTTTATAAAAAGATATCAATGATGCCTCATCACTGACCCAGATTCTTTAAATAAGTTACTTATTATCATTATGTTTTGTTGCAATTAAAATATCTTTATATGAGCTCTAAGATATGAGCCAGAATATAAATATATTTCATAGGTCAACTACACCCAATTTATTGATGACCAAGCCATAAATTTCTCAGAACTGCTAATATTTTGTGTTAACACCTTTTTGAAAATATTACTGCCATCTTCCCACAGAATTGAGGAAATATTATTTATTGACATTGCCTGCACAAAATTGGAGAAGAGCAAATGTTCATTACACACAGCTGTTGGTTACATCCTAGATGGTATCCTGCTCATTACCTCTCAGGACAGAAGGAGGCAGGCTGCATGCAGGGACACCAAGGGGAGCAGGGGGTGGGCTTCCCAGCCTGGGGCCTCACGGTAAACTGATGCTGTCCATTGAATATTCTAGATGTCGTCTTTTCAGTCTACCCTACCTAAAGTGCACTACCACCTGTGAAGATGAGCAGCGAACACCTTTGTGAAGACTGAAGGCTAAGAAAATAACCACAAGTAATGGTTTATTAAATTGAAAATGTGATTTTGGGGGAAGTCACATATTAAGTTTGATTAGTTTATGACAATTGTAAGAAAATGCTTAAGTCATTTGAATAATAAACATCATCCACATCATAAATTCTGTACAAGAGATGCTTTTATGAAATGGAGCCACTTGTTTTTCATGTTTTATTGTAATATACTAGGCATTTATGTATTACTGTGTATGTATTTCTTTTTAAATGTGTAAGTCTTATGTAAATGGATATAAATATGATTTTTTAAAAAATAAAATATATGGTTCATGGAGTCTCGAGTACAAACATTTGACAATACCCTATACTGTTTGTATTTTACCATTCCACCATTTTTACAGTTTTTGAATTATAACAGTCAAGCCGACGTTTCCTGGAAGCATGTTTCATGCCTCCACGCTTCACCTTCAAGTCTGTCAATACTTAAAGCTGAAAACCTGCCTCTGATCATGTAAAAAAGAATGATTTAACCTGGAACTGGAGCCAAAAATAGACCTTTAAAGGCAATCAGGGATGTCCTCTATCCTTAGAAATAGCACTGTGATGGCTCGATCTCCTTTTCAATAGAAAACAAAGCCAAACTGTTTACAAGAGTCAAAACAATTATTTAAAAAAAAATTTATAAAGAGAAAACCATTATCTTCTCTTGTTACCTGTGGACCAATAAAAATTTTTCCTTTACTAAGAACCACATGCTCATTCAAATGATCTAGAACCGCCAGCCAGCCAGCACTGTGCAGTGCATGTGCCACTGCAGAGACTGAGCTCATTTCCACTGGAAGAAAACAAACCCAAACCCCTCCCTTTTGTCCGTGTAACAGGGCAGCAGCCGGACTCATGTCTAATATTATAAGCTTTTAGCCAAGATAGCCTTGTTTTGACTTCCCTGAAGTCAATCTTATCAGAGGAAATAAACGAGAGACAGAATGATTAACATATATAGTGTATAAAGTATAGAAGAGTAATCTCTTCCCTGTGGCTTTATTTGGTGGTGTTACTGTTGTTTATTCTTTGTTTATATGGGAGATTTCAAAGTAAAACCTATTTAAAAATACATTTATCTAACTGCTGATTTTCTGCTGTTTGACCTTATGATGCGCAAGACCTGTCATTAGTAATTTCATTTTTGTATTTAATTTGCTATGTTTGCACGTACATTACATTTGTTTTGATGTCTATTTTTGTTTAAGCAGATTCAATCAAAAGGTAATGGTAACAGATCCCTCTCCACTGTCAATAAAAAAAAAAAGAGAATACTTCCAGTTCTTTGTTTAAGCTTTGTTTTCTGGTCACATAAAGTTTAACAACCGACTCAAAATTGTTTTTAGGGACTCTCTTCAAAAGTGAGCTGGCCACAAGAGGGAGCCCTAAACCTGCTAATAAGAGTGATTTTATATTTTCTGGAACAGCCTGGACAGAAACAATGGGAAAGAGCTTTTGAAGCTCATCTGAACACGGGAATGTTGACTTACAAATATGAAATATAATTAGAAACTATGATATTACAATATAAACTAGATTTGTATCTACTCTTACAAAAGAGAGTTCACCAGCAAGAAATATTAATCATTTATAATACACTCAAATATATCGGAACAAAAAAGATCCAGTTACTTGTTTCAAAAAAGCATAAAGTACTCTTTAATGTACAGGATAGTGTCTGTCAGATCCTAAAATCCATTTAATGACCATCTAGCCACATTATGAATGTTCACATTTTTAATGATTGAAACCTTTACAAATACAATTTTATATGAATTGAGCTGCTTTTTAAATATAAAACAGGTCTTGATTATATATACCCAATATATTTTCTTGAGCAAAATAACCCAATTGAAAGAACACTCTATAGATTTTAAAAGAAAATATTTATATTTTAATTTTTCCAATGCCTTACAGTAAAAGAAAAAATTATGGAAATACGAAAGAAGATCATAGAGAATTTATTTCAGCACATTTAAATGTGATTGAATTTTTAGTAACATTACATTGTTATTTTTAAAGATACATTTCATTTGGACAATTTTAGGAACTAGGTAGAAAAGTGTTTTATGATAAAAATATTAAAATAGAAAATTTATTTTTCCTTCCAAAATTTAAACAATCTGATGACTTGTCTCTCTTGCGCCACATTTATTAATATGAAAATAACATTACTTTCTCTGACCCTGCAAAGGAGATCAATTTCCTCAATCAGATACAAGAAAAAGCCACTTTCCCAGTTTTGCACATTGTTTTCCTCCCACTCAAGTGGAAAATAGCTCAAGCTGCTTAGTGAAGTGTCCCCTGTAGATGTGACCCAGGAATAACATGCAGGAGGACCAAAGATGCACCTTCACACACTTCTGGCATCGATACAATATACTTTGTGTTCATAACTTGAAACTAATACATTTTCAGATAAAGAAGTTGCCATTTCAAATTAACCAAATCTTACATAAAAGTGTAAGGTAATAGAACTAAATGCTAAGACATTAAAAATGGATTATTTGTTAAGTTTACAGATGTGATAATGGACTAAATGTACCGAATAGAAGCTACAGTTTAAGGACCCCAACAGCTTCAAATTATAAACTGATTGTCTATCTAGTTGGCTTAACTCAGGGTAAAAAAAGGATTAATGGGAACAACTATATTGTTTCCAGGTATAGCAATCAGGAAGCCAACTTAAGCTAACAGGAATTTCCTTGAGAAGTCATTGATACTATTGCTTATGATCCAAATGAAAAGCGCACATTTTCAAAATGTCTTTATACAGTTTGTAAGCATTTCGTATAAAACAAACAAGTAAATAAGCTCATTATCTATTATCACTGACATATATTTGATGTAGGCAGACTATTATGTTAGGACAGCTGCTCTTCGAAAATAATGTCCCTGATGGACTGAAGGATTAAGGAGTATTTGAGTACCATCAAAGACTCAGTGGGCATGGTGTATTTTTGTGTTTAAATGTATTCTTTGATTACGAGTAACATGTCCAACCCTGTGTCAACCATATATTGAATTATCTGTATATGTCCAGTCTGGTTAATTGGCACATTACCATAAGCTTACTAACAAAACTCTTTCAATTTAAAAAAAATAATAATTCTCAATAGTTTTATAGAAGTTTAAAATGGAAAGATATACTTGAATGTCACAATATTGTTTTAGTGGGTTATTTAAATTATAAATTTTACGTGAAAATCTGGATTTATTTGTTTCTCTTGGTGTAATGTTGATGCAGACCCAGGCTCGTGGGTTCCGCGTCATTATGGATGAAAGTGAGACATTCACACGAATTACCAAATCCAGTGGAGGAAAAAGGACTACTTGGCTTTTCTCTCAAGGGGAGCAAAAGCCTCCACCCTTGCTCCAATGAGCTTTTATTGCCTTAATGAACACAATACAAGGTCCTCATTAACTGTGCACAGGCTCACTTTAGATGGTTACTTTATACAGAAAACAAGGGAGCCAATGCTGCTAATCACATCACAGAAGAGGGACATTTGCAAATGAAAAGGCAAAAGTAGTTGGACGGGTGAACACTCATTCGTGGAAGGTTTAGCATGGATTTTAGGAAGTTACTTTGAAGTAAATGTCCTCAGTTGAGGGTGAGGGAGTTTTAGCAAAAAGCAAGACTCATAGCAGCCTAGGTACATTGCAGGCCTGATTCCCCACGGGAGAACCTATCTGTGGGCGTGGGTCCTGTGCATCTCCAAGTGGGAGCTGGGCCCACGCCACACAGAAGTCTACTACATAATGTAATTTATATTTTCCCCTGAAGAAGAAAACCAGCCCACCTCATTTCTACATCATTTTCCTGTTTCCATAAGAAGCTGGGATCATTAGGTACACAATCAACTAAGAACAGGAGCCAGGAGGAGGGGCTCCTGGGAGCCCTCATCTCCATGACAAAGTGAAAGGGTTAGGGACCTGTGCTCTCTTCCAGGCAGATTTCCCTTGACTGAATAACAAATGACCTGACCACAGAGCTGGGCCCTGGAAGTCAGTATCTTAAAATGGTCATTAACAGCCTTCCCTCAAGAAATGACTAAACAGGCCTCCCTACCTAGAAAATCATCTGATTAGATGATGACCCTGCATGTGGGCATGTCAAAAATATTAGAAAACACCGCAAATTTCCATAAGAAAAATTGTAATTATTTTCTGACTTCAACTTGAGTTTTAGGTTTTGGGTCAAAGCTACAGATTTCTATTTCTAGAAAGTGGCTCTATATTAATGTCACCTTCAATTAAAATGATTTTGGTGGGGGGAACACTTTTTAAAAATCATACAGTAGAAATATTTTTCTAAAATTAAAGGGCTAGACAACCTACAATGAGTCACATTACAGGTAATTGATAGCAATGCTCATTGGGTCTAATCAAACATAAGGCACTGGTCTTTCACTGGGGCTTCCAGTGTGTTCTTTTAGACCAAGCTTCACAATTCACATTCCGGTTGGCTAGTAATTTCTACTTAAATATTTATTTCTGGGACATAATTAAAAAAGACTTGACTCCGATTAGAAATATTGACTCAAAAAGTCATGAGGCCTGCTTCAGCACCTCCTCTATGTGCCTGAAAATGCTGGGGTCTTCAATGGTGGGTGTTATCTAGGGAAAAAGAGGGAGAGAGACATGAATGCACTTCCTTGCACCCCTTCACCCTCCCTGCAATTAAGTAATTATGTGCCTCGTTGTATTTCCCATTATCTTATAATACTCATCTGGAAATGTTCAAAAACAGGAAAGTTTGAACCTAATATTTTAAAATGTATTAATAGCTACAGTTTCAGTGTCCCAGGTTCGATTCCCAGCCAGGGTACATGCCTGGGTTGCAGGCCAGAACCCCCAGCAACCGCACATTGGTGTTTCTCTCTCTCTCTCTCTCTCTCTCTCTCTCTCTCTCTCTCTCTCTCCCCTCCCTCCCTTCCCTCTCTAAAAATAAGTAAATAAAATCTTTAAAAAAAAATAGCTACAGTTTCCAGGGTGATAAAATAAACTGTTCTATTAGCAAAATTATTGGTCCTCAATACTATTTTCTCTAGAATTCCCATTATGGGACTTTCTATGTGCCTCTATAAAAAAGAAAATAAATATTTTTTTGCATTTGCTCATACAACTACTTTACTATTAAAATATGTATATCTACACATGTATAATATAAAAACATTTTTTAAAAAATACATATGCTTGGATTTGCCTAAAATTTCCTAAAATAATTTTAACTCAATACAATCAGCATATGTATCACTTAGAAGAGTTTAAACATGTATAGCCAGCCTCAATTACTTGCTTTCTCACTAATAGCCACTAATGACTACAATGAAGGAAAATGTACCTTTAATTCAATAAGATTGAGTTTCCACAAGTTTGTTTGCATTTAACTCACATATTTACTAACAGTAAAAATATTTTCACACACGAATTCTTGTATTCTCAAAGCATATGGTTTTAATTAATCGGTTTTCCCAAAGCTTTATTCCTACAGAAAGAGTGACTGTGATTTCTTACTTACCATTTTAAAAAGTGCTGTTATGTGTGTTGTAAGGATACAATTCACACTTGTTAACTACTTTTAAGATCCTTGCTGATGTCAAAAAAATAGGGAAAAACCATGTCAAAACCCAGCACTAAACATCCTTGAAAACTTACCTTATAAGGCTTGCCATTGACAAGGGCAGACAGAGCTGACCGGGGAATTTTGCCAGATCTAGTTTTGGGTAATTGTTTGACAAAAACTGCATTTCGAAAAGCAGCCACAGGGCCGATGCTCTGTCTAACATGTTTCACAATTTCTTCCAAAACTTGTTCCTCGGTAGTATCTATACCTAGGGAGAAAGTTCAGATGGTAAGTATTGGATTTAACCGTAGTTAATCATTCAGGACCCAAACAGTCAGGGAGGACAAAGCTCTCTCACCTTTTCTCAACACGCAGAGGGCTAAGGGAACATGACCTTTCAAAGGATCCTCCTTGCCAACGACAGCGCAGTCAGCCACGGTGCCAAGGGAAAGGACCGACTGTAATAAGGAAAAAAGCATTCATGCAGTATGTATGTGTAAATTATTTCAACTGGGAAAAGAAGTACATGTCAGAGAACCAAAAAACCCATAGCTACTAATTCACAATTCACATCATTACTACTGGGGTGAGTGGTTAGGATCCCCACGGTAGTCACTCATCAAAGGCTGACAGTAATTAAGACAAATTGCTTAGGTTACCTGGAAAGTAAAGGAATTGTTTCTTCACCTCAGTCAGCATTAATGAAGTCAGGGAAAATATTCAGTGGACACCACGTGTAAACAAATTGCAACAGGCCTCTGAAATGGATGGCCTTGTGGTGCTGGCCTCACAAGCACACCTACTAGAGGAGTCGATGGCAGCCCCATGACTAAACATGTAGTGATTTTATTTTTGCATCCATTACTGAGCAAAGAATAGAGCACTTCTTTTCTTGAGTGGCCACCCAGCCAGAGAGGACAAAGTAATACATATTTCAGTGACTGCAAACCTCTTAATGGCTGGAGAAACAGTGAGCAACATACCAATAGCTCATTTGGTGGTTCTCATTCTCTCTTCTATTCATTCATTAAACAAATATCTACTGACTACTTCCTGGGCTCCCACCACTGCACTAGGCTCAGTGGTGAGCAAAAATAGACTGAGCACTCGCTCATGGTGCTTATGCTCTAGTAGGGAGGACCAATATTAATAACAAATCATAAGTATTTAATTATGATAAATGTCTAAATATAAAAGTTGTAAGGACTTTGAGGAAATAACTTGGGTTTTGATATGCAAAATAGAGCAAAAGTTACAAACTTGGCAGAAGGATATTGATCTGAGAGAAGCCAACCCTTAGGAAATGACAATAAGCTCAGGTCTGAAGGATCCATAGACATTGATTAGGCAAAATGAGAGAGTCCTGTGGAAAACTGCACATGAACATTCACACCTGGAAGGAACCAGAGTGGCTGGAAACCAGAGCCAGGGTGAGAACGGAGCAAGAGGAAGTAAAGCTGCAGAGGGAGAGTGAGGCTGTGCAAATGATGTCCTGCTGTAATTTCAGCAGCACTGGGAAAGTAATAAAGCACTTTCAGGAGGTGAGGAAGAGATGCAAGCAAGATCAAACAAATTTTTAAATTAACTCTATTTTTTAGAGTACTTTAAGATTTGTAGAAAACTTAGCAGAAGTACAGAAAGTCCCCATATACCTTCTCCTCCTGTTTATAAACAGCCTTCTCCACCATCCAAATCCCTCACTGCCGAGGTATGTTTGGTACAACCGATGAACCGACATTCGCACATCATGATCACTCCAGTCCGTAGTTTAGAGTTCACTCTTGGTGTTGTACATTCTATGTCATGTAGCCACAATTGTAATATTTAACAGAATGGCTTCACTGCCCTAAAAAATCCCCTGTGCTCTGTCTAATCACCTGTCACTTCCCACTAACCTCCGGCAGCCCACGATTTTCTTACTGTCTCCTAAGTCACTTTCCAGAATGTTACATAGCCTTTCAAAATGGCTTCTTTCACTTCAGAGTGGATTTTGGAAAACACAAAATTGACTCATCGTGGAGAATAAACAGAGGATAGTGAAGAGTGAGTATCACAGCTCGTGTGCTGAAACCACCTGAGAGGCTACTACAGTAGACTAGGTAGGATATGGTAGTGGGAGTAAAGATTATAGAGTTCATTTAGGAGTAAAATGGATACAACTTGATAATAAACTGGATTTGGAGTATGGAGAAGGCAGAAGGGTTAAGAATGATTCTGTGTGTTTGGTTGAGCAGGCGTCATTTTCTAAGTAAGAAAATGCTAGTGAGGGCTAGGCTTGAGAAGAAAGATCACATAATACATCTTAGAGATGTTTTATTGAAGTACCTTTGAAACATCCAAGTCAAAGCAGTTAGAACTGGGGAGAGTCTCAATCTAGAGATGTGTATTTGAATGCCATTAGTGTATACAGGCTAATGAAAGCTGTGGGCATTGATGAGATTAGGGAGAAAGTAGTGAAGGAAAGCAGGAGAGCCTAAAGGAATTCCAGCAGCCAATGGCTCCACTAAGAAAAAGCTGGTCAGCTAGACTAAAAAGGCACAGCCAGACAGGTAGGAGAAAAATAAAGAAGTCTGGGACATTTCACTTTCTAGTTCCAAACTTTGTATGAAGATGCTTTTTTCTTTTGATTAATGCAAGTTGAAAATGAACTTTCCCTCCTCTGAAGTCCTGGAAAACTCAATGAACTGCTAGAATGTTTGGAACAAACCCCGTGTGCCTCACATGGCCCTAATTAAACATGCAAATCAACATTCTCCTGTATCCTATTGTTAGCACTCACTTGGAAGTATTGAGTTGTCAGGGTTCTCATCCATGTAGCTTTCTACTTCCACGGGGCTGAAGGTAGCATGTGTTAAATAAATAAGTTTTTACTATATGTTTTATTCACTTCACTGCTAACATGAAGATGTCCAGCCCTTGCTGGTGTGGCTCACCAGCCATGCCAACCACACAAACCAAAGTTTGGGCATTGTTCTACAAACCAAAAGGTCCTCAGTTTGATTCCTGGTCAGGGCACATGCCTGGGTTGCGGGCCTTTTTCCCAAATGGGGGTACCTGAGAAGCAACTGATCCATGTTTCTCTCACACATTGATGTTTCTCTCCTTCGCTTCATCCTTCCCTTCTCATCTCACTAAAAATAAATAAAATCTTAAAAAAAGACTTTCATGCCCTCTTTCCATTAGTTGGGGTGACTAAAAAGCTTCTGCAAGATGCATGCTATCTCAACCATGCACTGCTACATTCTCCCACTATGTCATGCTGAAGGATCAAAATGCTCCCAACAGCTTTCTAATCTCTTAGGGTTTTATTTACACTTTAGGTCCATGCATTGAAAGTAGAAACAAATTTTATGGCCAAAGATTTGTTTTGGTAGTTAATATAGTCAGTCACCATTTCATGGAGAGAATACATACTTTGTCTATAGCAGATGGGATATAAATGGGGTAGGCTCAATCCTATCATTCTGATTTACTATTCACATTTTAATGAAAAAAACTTTTACCTGGCTAACCAGAGTTATAATTGTCAAAAAAAATATTCATTCAAGTGTTCACTGGTGTCATACGCCTGGGTTTTTGAAATGCCAAGATATCAGTTCAAAACACTGTAAAAAAATCAGTAATCCAGATGTTTTGTCATCTGAACAATGTGATTGTAATTTAAACTAAATTAAATGTCAAAATTTTAGTTTGCTGTTCTTTCATTTTGCTGCTTTCAGTTCACCGTGTTTTCATCCTCACTCTTTGCATTTTTAGAAGTGAATGGAAAAATGTTGACCGGTTTTCTCTAAGGGCAGGGAGCATTTTAAAGCCAGAAATAATATCTGACATTGTTCTCTATAATATCAAAGTCCCACTTTCACCAACTGTGCCTAAATTCTTAAAAATACGTGAGAAATGATCTTTTTCCATAATTGCATGTATATGAGGTTCATTATTATAGTGGATAAAATGTTATATTCATCTATTAGTGTTAAAAAGATACCATAAAGGAAAGGAGGCAGCTTTCTCTGTCGGCCCCAGCAATAACACTGGCATGCAAATACTGATTTCAACACCTGAATCATTAAAAACGAAAGCATCAAAATACGTGTTGGCAAGAGGAATGGAAGCCAGCTAAATGTCCTGGGGGGTAAACAATCAAAAGCCACATTCATACATTCCTTCTGTATAAATTCTATGAAACATCTTTGAGTAATGGGTAGATACAGCACCCCCCAAAAGATACAACTTAAATGGTAATTGTCTCACCAAAAGTGAGTATATAAAGGTTATGTTAATAGGTCTGATAAATGTCTGTCATTCATTGTTACTGGTGTACTGCCACTTTTGTGTACATTTTAATGAATTTAAAAGGTTGTGCCTTTAGTGAGCTATATTACTTAGGCTTCTCAATTCTGTTTTTAAGTATTTTCATTAAAAAAAAACACAATTTAAATCATACAGCCTCATAAGATGTAAGGAGCTGAAGAAGAGGGACGCTTTTTCATTCCCTGTCATTGGAGTCATCTAGACAACGGCCCAATTCCACATCTTCATCAATAGTTGTATTGATGTACTAAAGAAAATATTCAGTATTTGACAAGTATTTAAATGCAAGCATTCATTAATGCTGGGTAGAATTGATATTGCATGGCATCTTTGTTGAATATGTACTTTATGGAAATATGTTCAACTTTGAAGAGATCATTCCTAAAATAGTGAACAAAACAGATACCTGGGAAAACAAACAAGGACACATTGGTCACAACAACCTTCAAAGGGCAAATTATGTGTGCATATTACCTTAAGTGCAATATTTTAACACCAGATTTCCAAGTTTCTAAAGATACAGCAAGAACTACTTAACAACCTGAAACTTAACTACCAGAGAAAGAATGAAACAGGAAGCCCAATTTTCTCCCTGGAGACAAGTCTTTGAGCAAAAATGTCAGCCCAGAAGGGTGAAAGAGAACCAAGTATGAAGGGCCACGTTGACACCCAGTAGTTTTGACTCCAAACACCTGAACTAGCAGATTTTCTATCCAACTTACTTTTACGTCTATCAAAGCATCCCAAATGTCTAGCGAGATGCTAGGCTTTTAAAGATTAATCAACTGTTCAAACAGACATGATTTAACAGTTACAGAAGCTCCTCCTCTTGTGTGTTGTTATCTACAAGGATAACGTCCTCTTAAATTTGTAAAAGCTGTTCTAGGACTCTATTTCCTCATGATGAGTACAGAGAATTACACAGGGCTTCTTGAAATGTTTTTGATGTAGTAATTTTAATAGAATTTCTGTTTGATTAAGTCTTATAAAAGGTAATACATTTGTCAAATTTTACTTTGAGAAACTAGAAAGACATAGATATCTTCACTATGTATAAAACAACATTCTACTTTTAATTTATACAAATGAGACTTCCAACAGATTAAGACACTCAAGTTTTATCTTTAAAAAGTCAAAATGAAATCTAGCATTCACTACTAAGAATCCTGGAAAAGCATTGAAATATCAAGTAGGATTTGGGCACTTTGATAAAAGCTGGTTATGGCATCAATGTAAACATTTCACATGAATATTAATTATCGCTTTGTTAAGCAATTGTGCTAAGAACTGAGAGGAAGCCAATAATGTTAGTTCCCAACTATATCTAGTACATTCCAATATAGAAAAGACAAACCTGATATTAATTACTATTTTCTTATAAGACATAAATATACAACAAATAGTTAATCACTTAATTCATAGAGGAGAGAAGGAGGGGGATAATGGTGGAAAGAAGGGGAAAGACTAGTTGAAAAGCGTGTGCGTGTTCTTCACGAAGAACATGGACAACGGTATGAGGACTGACTATGGGAGTGGGAGGTGGACTGGGCAGAGAAGAGAAAAGAGAGAAAAATCGGGACAACTGTAATAGGATAGCAATAAAAAGTCTGAAGGCTGAGAGGTGTCCTGTTATGTCCTATAAGTACTCCAACACTTAGTGACAAAATTCCTATTAAATGTCATTGATTCTAGCATGGTTCTTCAATTTTGCCATTTAACTGCCTACCTTTTGCCTGCCTCACTTTGCTGATACAAATTGTGATAAGAATGTCAGCAGAAACATATTAAAGTACAGTATATATTTAAATAGGTTGATATTTTTCCTTTCATTCTAAAAGTAGAAGAACAAAGAATTTTGACTGATATTAAGGTCTGTGCATATGTAACCTCCATATTTTGATTAGCTGAGTCTGTCAGAAATGGAAGTGAATATTAGAAGCACTCTCCTACAAGCAAAAATTAAAAGTCCATGCAACCAGAACCACCTTTTCCCAACACACTACAATACATGAAGCATAAATTTCAATTTCAGCTTATCACAAGCTCCAGAGTCAGTTAAAAACAAGATAATGTAATTGCACATAAAGGTCATGTATTTCAAAACATTTTATAAACTCCTTTCCTTTTACTCAAATAACATCTCAGTGTCACTTTTAAAAAAGCCACATGACAATAAGAGTTAAGCTGCTAAATTTAGGCTGAAGATAAGTGCATCCTTTAATTAAGGTGAGCATCTTTTGGGGGCATGGTGGGGTGAAAATGGAGACAACTGTACTTGAACAACAATTAAAAAAATGAAAAAAAAGAGGAAGTAAACTTGAATTCTGCATATTGTGATCCCACTGCACTTTTAATCATACTACTTTAAATATTTGCTTTCATTTAAAATGAATTCTGCCCCACTCTGTATAAACCATCCTGGGCTTGTTTCTGAAAAAGATGGAATAAATACATTCCACCATATCACTTCCACTATTTGCAGTGAAAAACTCTGGGCTAAATTACAGACCAGAGGATTCTGTCAGAACTTCAGAACATAAGGACAATATGATAGTGAGTCTTCTGTTTTGTTTGTTGGTTGGTTGGGGTTTTGGTTGGGTCTTGGTTTGGAGATTTTTAAATTTTTGTTGTTGTTATGGTTTGTTTGTTGGTTGGTTTTGCCTCCAAAATATTCTGGCCCAGGTGCTAGAGTAACCCAAAATGTGGGACTGCCAATGAATACAGACAGAAAAGCCCCAAGAAAGGCATACGCTGTCTAGCCAGAGGTCCAGGAAAAAGAAGTATAGGAACTGGGTCACAGAGTTATTTTGTTTTTGTCCTTCCTACTCCAGATAAACACCAGTAAAGAAGCAGTGCTCCGCTTCCTCCCTTCAGGACCGCAGCAACCTTGTTGACTCTCCACATCCTGCAGTGAGAGAGAGCCGGTGCAGTGCCACTTGCCCTCCCCACCAGCAGCTGGCCATGCCCTGAGAGTGGATCCCTGTGGGCTCGATTTACCCTATACCAGGTGAGTGCTAGCAAGGAGACAGAGTTCCTTTCTCTCCCCAGATACACTGTACAGGTAGACCTTGTAGGACTGAGCACTAAAGCCCTAGCTCTCTTTCCAAAGGATCAGAAAGGGGAGCCTTGGGGATCAAAAACTAAGGAACAGGTTGTGAGGCAGGAGCTAGAGAAAGGGGTACTTCATACCCATGTATGAAGTCCTGCCCCTAACCTGGATTTGTGTAAGCATGCATCCAACCAGAACTATAAACACACAGAAACTTCATTTCTTTAATATGACCTTTTCTCCTTTCCTTTTGACTCAAACTGGTCTCATCCAACATGCTGACTTACCTGCACTCTCTCTTGGTCTACCACTACTTTAATCACTATGCCCTTGGACAATAAGGCCCTGATCAGCATTAAACAATCTTAGGAACAAAGTAAATAGGCCTCAGGTCTATTTACCACAGAAACAGAGTTTCGATCAAACTAAAGATAACATCTAAATAAATAACTCTGCAGTGAACACAGGGGTGCTTGTGTTCTTTTGAATTAGTGTTTTGAGTTCCTTCAGATATATTCCCAAAAGTGAGATTGCTGGGACAGAGGGCAGTTCCATTTCTTTCCACAGTGCCTGTACCAATCTGCATTTCCACCAACAGTTCAAGAGGGTTCCCCTTTCTCCACATCCTCACCAGCATCAATTGTTTGTCAATTTATTGATGATAGTCATTCTGACATTTGTGACCTGGTATCTAATTGTGGTTTTAATTTGCATTTCTCTGATGATTAGTGACTTTGAGCATCTTTTCATATGTCTATTGGCCATCTGTATGTCCTCTTTGGAGAAGTGTCTATTCAGGCCCTTTGCCCATTTTTTAATTGGGTTGTTAATTTTTGTTTTGTTTTGTTTTGTTTTTTGATGTTGAGTTCTGTAAGTTCTTTATAAATTTTGGATATTTACCCCTTATCAGATGTATGGGTGAATATGTTCTCCCATTCAGTGAGTTGTCTTCTTATTTTGTTGATGTTTTCTTTTGCTGTGCAAAAACTTTTTAGTGCAAGCAGCCCACATGTTCATCAGTAGATTAATGGATAAAACAATTATGAGACATTTACATAATGAAATACTACTTGGCCATAAAACAAAGAAATGTTACCCTTTGCAATAGTCTTGATGGACCTGGAGAACACTATGCTAAGTGAAATAAGCCAGGAAGAGAAAGACAAACACCATATGATTTCATTCATATGTAGAATCTAATGAACTGAACCAACAAGGAAAATGGGACAGACTCATAGACAGGGAGCAGGTTGACTGTTAAGTGGGGTGGGGGGATGTTATGGGTAAAAGGATTGAGCAAAAAGGAAAAGGAAATGAAGGACAGTGTGGGGATTGTAGGAGAAGAGGGAGTATAAGGAGACTAACGGTAATGGGAAAATACAATAAAATTAAAAATGTAAAAAAATAAGATAAAATTTAAATTAAAAAGAAGATAATATATAGGCCTCAGTTGTGATTCAGCTCCAAACCCAGAAAAGCGGGATGACCGCACTGACCAGATCCTTCCAAAATTAGATGAGGTGACACAAAGACTGATAGCAGGACCAGATGTGTAATGATCAACTACCCCTACCCTAGCACCAACCAAACAGTAGAGACCATGGCCCTGATCACGAGCCTAACTCCCTTAGTCACTATTATTAATGGTTTTCCCCTACATATAACCCATCTCACAGAAGCCATCAGGGAGCCAGGTCTTTTATTTTTAGCAAGGGCTTACCTGGGACTCTGCGTGTGGCAGCATTTCCTTAAAATAAACCTTGACTTTCTTAGCTGCAAATTTCTATTCACACTTGATTTGGCTTTGAAGTGCTCAGGCAAATGAGCCTCTTTTGTTCAGTAACAGAGTCAGCACAGAGAGGGCTCTGAACACTTAACTGAGTTTCAGGTTGATCTTTGGGAGAGACATTTGTGAGATGAACCAGAGTAGTGCTGGAAAGGTTTTGAAAACAAACTGACATTGAAACAAGTCCACAGAAAGAGGGTAAGGAGATGTGGTCTGATCTTAACTAAGCTGACCACACGCTAAAATAAAAAATTGTAAGGACACAAATTCAGGTGGTTTAAACAGAATCCAGAATCTCATGATGTGATATTCAAAATATCCAGGATAAAACATAAAACTACTGGACATTTAAGTAAGGAAAAATTAAATACTAATTAAGAAAAAAGACAATCAATCAACAGAAGGAAACCCAATATGACCCAAATATTAGAATCACTGGACAAATATTTTAATGCCGCTATTCCAACTATGGGGAATTAAACATTCATGATTTTCTCCTATAAAAAGTCCTAGCTTCCTCAGAATGTTCAAATATCATGAGAATTAGAGATATAGTTATTTGTCTAGCTACTTGCTCTGCTCTAACAAGATAATAAAACTTTTCTAGTTTCCCTGAGAGGGCCAAACGATTACAGCCTAGAGTAGATCCCTAGGTTAAACTCCCAACGTGTCAGGGAGGCTGGCTTACCACTTTCCTGGGTATCACAAGTCAAAAAGATAAAGCCTCAGAAGTTGGAAACATTTCTAGGTTGTAAAATTTGAACAGGTGGGGTTATCTGTCTCCTGGAGAGATTTTATTTACATATCAAAGAGCTGAAGTTTGGATTTAGGCAATCAGGTTTCCAAGGAGACTCCTTCATTAGGGGTGAAAGATAGCTGCCTCCTTCCTCTTTATTAGCAGAGAAAAATCATTTTCCTTGTTTCTCATCTATGGAGGGTCTGGCTACTAATGTAGGGAAATTTCCCATAGGCTCTCATGGGTCACCTAGGAATAAGATCTGGGGTAAGAGGGTGATGACACAATTATTATTAAGAAATCTGTCTTTTACCCAGAGCACATTTTTGCACATTCAAGGTAAGAGTAATAAATGGCCCAGAAAGTATAGGCAAACACTTTTACAATAAGTGGAAACAGAATTTCTCAGAAAAAAAATAGAAGTTACAAAAAGAACCAAATGCCTTAAAAGAAAAGATACTATTAGGAAGAATAAAAAAGAGAAAAGAAACAAACCTAATAAACTAGTGAACAAATGTAAGTATATCAATAATTAATTTAAATGTAAATGATCTAAAAAAAACAGTTAAAAGACAGAAATTGTTAAGTTGGATGAAAATAAAAACAAGACCCAACTATTTCCTATCTACAGAAAATTCACAGGAAGCATAATTATCCAGATACATTAAAAATGAATGAATGGAAAAAGATATTAGTAGATGATTGAACATTATCCGTAAAATGTGGATTATCCATAAAAGAATTGCTATATAATTACCATACAAAGCCGACTTCAGAACAAGAAAAACTGCCATGTTTTCTCTAAAAAAATCAATATACAAAAATAATAAGCCCTGGCTGGCATAGCTCAGTGGATTGAGCATGGGCTGCAAACCAAAGTGTCACAGGTTCGATTCCTAGTCAGGGTACATGCCTGGGTTGCAGGCCATGATCCCCAGCAACTGCACATTGATGTTTCTTTCTCTCTCTCTTTCTCCCTCCCTTCCCTCTCTAAAAATAAATAAATAAAATCTTTAAAAAAAATAAAAAATAATAATGAATTGCAACCAAGTGAGGTTTATCCCAGCAACCAAAGACTGACTCAACAGTTAAAAATGAATTAATATAATTCACCAGGTTAACAGGCTTAAAAATAAAAGTCACACAATCATATCAATAGACCCATAAAAAGCATTTGACAAATTTCATATTGAATTAACATATTTTTTAAAAAGTCAGCAAATTAGTAACAGAATTCAACTTCACCATTTGATAAACATCACCTATAGAAACTCCTATAGGCTGCATCACTCTTAATGTTAAGATAGTAAATTCTTTTACATTAAGATAATGAGCACGTTATCTTATTTAATATCATACTGAATTTCTAGCCATTTCAAGAAGGCAAGGGGAAAAAGACATTTAGATAAGAAAGAAAACACTAAAATTATCTCTATTCACAAACATTATTGTCTACATACAACATATCATGGAATCTATTAAAAACAACAACAACAAACAAAAAAACCCTAAAAATAATGACTTTAATAAAATCACAGAATACATATCAGTTTATTAAAGTCAACAGTATTTCTATTGATTAGCTATGAAAATTTGAAACCCCCAAATTTTAAATCCATTTATAATAGCTAAAAATATTAAATACTTAGGTATAAATCTAACTAATATGACCAGAATCTATAAACTAAAAAGTACAAAATGTTGACAAAACGTATCAAAAAGACCTAAATAAATAGAGAGACATACAAAGCTTATGAGTTGCAAATTTAGTACAGTTCAAATAACAACAATTTTTTGCCATAACAATCTATAGTTTCCATAAAACCCCAAACAAAATCCACACTGAAATTATTATAACTATCAAAAGCTCATTCTAAACTATATATAAAAAATTATAAAAGAATACCCAAAATATTTGTGGAAAAAAGCTAATTTAGACACTATTCAACTATAAAACATCCTATAAAGCTACAGTATCAAGAAAGAATAGTCTTGACCCCCCCCCCCAAGATGGCAGAGGAGTAAGTGGAAGCTACATTAACTTCCTCCCAGAACCAGTCTGGAATTACAACTAAAGTGTAGAGAAATCATCCTGAATAACCTTCTGAACACTAGCTGGAGAGAAATCTTATAACCAAGGACAGAGAGAAAACACCACTTCACCACAACGACACTGGTAGGAAGTGAGGAAGAGGTGTAAGAGGCCTGGCTGGGCTCCCACAAGTGGCAGCTAAAGTTTCGGAGGGATATTTCAGTGAACGGGGGTTGCCCCTTAGAAGTGTGGGGTCTAAACCCCAAGATGGGCTTCCCAATCTACAACACCA
The DNA here is from genome assembly GCF_004126475.2 of Phyllostomus discolor. Classification (NCBI taxonomy): domain Eukaryota; kingdom Metazoa; phylum Chordata; class Mammalia; order Chiroptera; family Phyllostomidae; genus Phyllostomus; species Phyllostomus discolor. The sequence continues at coordinate 140,066,518 of NC_040904.2, forward strand.
GAACCAGAAAGAAACTCAGATAGCATTCAACTGTGAAAAGCAGCAGGGTTTCTGTCTGCCAGGGAGAGACTGCTGGAGATGCAGAGAACCTCTTAAAGGGCCAACACACACAGTTTCATTTTCAGCCATTTACCCTGGGCTCTGGCCAGGGGAGGGCAGAGTGGACTGGACATGCTTGAGGAGAGTCTGGGGTTGGTGGGTCTGAAGAGAGAACTGAAGGAACAGCTGCCAGGATGCCTGTGGCTGTGTCATTCCCCACTCTGCAGAAGCCATCTTTCTAAGGCAGAGCACTCTTCTCCAAGTGGCATCAGCCTGAGAAGCAATAGCCCCACCCACAGGAATTACTCTGTTCCACCTTGTGGTGCTGAAGGCCCCCTGTGACCTACAGCTTAAGGTTATATCATTGATTATTTTAACAACTAAGGCAGAAAATACAAAGAAGCAGCCAAAATGAGAAGACAAAGGAACAATCCTAAAATGAAAGAATGAAAGAATTCTCCAGAAGAAAAACTAGATAAAATGGAGGCAAGCAATTTATCAGGCAGAGAGTTTATAATAATGATTATAAAGATACTCAACAATATGAAAAAAGACATAGAAAGCATAAAAAAGGGCCAGTCAGAAATACAGAATGCATCATCTAAAATAAATAATACACTGGAAGGGATAAATAGTAAGTTAGATGAAGCAGAGGATCTTATTAGTGATTTGGAAAACAAGGTAGACAAAAATCCACCAAGACAGAGCAGCAAAAAAATAATAATTTTAAAAAATGGGGAGAGCTTAAAAAACATTTTGGACAACATGAAGCATACCAACATCCACATCATGAGAATACTAGAAGGAGAAGAGAGAAAGCAAGGGATAAAGAAACTACTTGAAAAACAAATGACTGAAAACTTCCCTAATCTGGTGGATGAGAAAATCACACAAGTCCAGAAAGTCCAGAGAATACTAAAAATGTTAGAGGCCTATACCAAGACACAAAATATTTAAAATGGCAAGGCTTAAAGACAAGGAGAGAATCCTAAATGCTGCAAGAGAAAAGCAGGTAGTTACCTATAAGGGAACACTAATTATACTGGCATCTGATTACTCAACAGTAACATTTTAGGGTAGAAGGGAGTGGCATGAAATATTCAAGGTGATGAAAAGCAAGGACCTACAACCAAGGCTACTTTACCCAGCAAGATTATCACTTAAAATTGCAGGAAAAATAAGCTTCCCAGATAAGAAAAAGCTAAAGGAGTTTGTTGATACTAAATCAATAGTGCAACAAATGTTCAAGGGCTTATTTAGGAGAAGAAAAAAAAGAGAAAGAAAAAAAACAGAGGAAAATACTCCAACAATAAAATGGTACTAAATATGTATCTATCAATAATTATCTTAAATGTAAGTGGTTTAAATGATCCAAGCAAAAGACAGGGTAGCTGAATGAGTAAGAAAACAATATCCATATATATGCTGCCTCCCAGAGACCCACCTAAGATTGAAAGACACAGAAACTAAAAGGGATGGAAAAATATATTTCATGCAAATGGAAGGAATAAAAAGCTGGGGTAGCAGTACTTATATCTGACAAAATGGACTTTAAAACCAAAGCTGTAGTAAGAGACAAAGAAGGGCACTAAATAATGATAAATGGAACAATCCAACAAGAGGATATAACCCTAATGAAAAGAGGATCATCTAAATATGTAAAGCAAATCTTGATGGATATAAAAGGGGAGATAGGCAGAAATACAATCATAGTCAGGGATTTCAACACCCCATTGACTCCAATGGATAGATCTTCTAGGCGGAAAATAAACAAGGAGACAGCAGCCTTAAAGAACACACTAGACCAAATGGATTTAATTCATATTTTCAGAGTATTTCACCCCAAAGCGGCAGAATATGCATATTTTTCAAATGCATATGAAATGTTTTCTGGGAGAGACCACGTGTTAGATACAAAACAAATCTCAATAAATTTAAAATTGAAATCATGTCAAGCATCTTCTCTGACCACAATCCTATGAAACTAGAAATCAATCATAAGAAGAACACTGAAAAACATGCAAAGGCATGAAAGCTAAATAACATGCTTTTAAACAATGAATGGGCCAGCAATGAGGCCAAGGGAAAATCAAAAGGTACCTTGAAACAAATTATAGTGAGGACACAAGAATTCAAAATCTGTGGAACACTGGGAAAGCAATCCTGAGAGGAAAATTCATAGCATTACAGGCCTATCTCAAAAAAAAAAAAAAGCTCAAAAAAACCATCTAACTTTGCACTTAAAGGAACTTGAAAAAGAACAACAAAGCCCACGGTGAGTAGAATGAAGGAAATAATAAATATCAGAGCAGAAATAAACAAAATAGGCCCCCCCCCAAAAGGATGCAAAAGATCAATGAGTCCAAGAGCTGGTTCTTTGAAAAGATAAACAAGGTTGACAAACCTTCAAATCTCTAACCAGACTCATCCAGAAAAGAAAGACCCAAATAAATAAAATTAGAAATGAAAGAGGAGAAATAACAATGGACACCAAAGAAATGCCAAGGGTTGTAAGAAAATATTATGAACAACTATATACCAATGAACTAAGCAACCTGGACAAAATGGATAAGTTCCTTGAAATGTACAATCTTCCCAAACTAAATTGGGAAGAATTAGAGAATTTGAATGGACATATTACAAATAGTGAGACTGAAGCAATAATGAAAAAACTCCTGGCAAACAAATGTCCTAGGCCAGGTGGCTTCACAGGTGAATTTTACGAAACATTACAAGAAGAAATAACACCTCTGCTCCTCAAACTATTTCATAAAATTCAAGAGAAGGGAAGTCTCCCAAACTCATTTTACAAAGCTAGCATTAGTCTAATTTCAAAACCAAATAAAGATGCTACAAAGAAAGAAAATTATAGTCCAATATCTGTGATGAACATAGATGCTAACATCCTCAACAAAATATTAGCAAACTGAATACAGTAATGCATCAAAAAAATTATACACCATGATCAGGTGGGATTTAGTCTGGGAATGCAAGGTTGGTACACCAGTTGCAATATGATTCACCACATAAACAAAATGAAGGAGAGAAACCACATAATCATATCAATAGATTCAAAACAAGCATTTCATAAAATCCAGTATGAATTTATAAACTCAGCAAAGTAGAATTAGAGGAAACATACCTAAACATAATAAGGCCATATATGACAAACCTACAGCCATCATCATACTCAATGGGCAAAAACTACAAGCATTCCCCTTAAGATCAGGGAAAAGACAGGTATGTCCACTTTCACCTCTCTTATTCAATGTGCTATCGGAAGGCCTAGCCACAGCAATCAGACAAGAAGAAGAAATAAAAGGCATCCAAACTGGAAAGGAAGAAGTAAAATTGTCATTATTCGAAGATGACATGATCCTGCACATAGAAAACCCGAAGGATTCCACCAAGAAAGTACTAGCACTGATAAATGTATTCAGCAAAGCACAAGATACAAAATTAATATGCAGAAATCAGTTGCATTTTTTATATGCCAATAATGAATTAACAGATTCAGAAATGAATAAAACAATCCCACTCACAATAGCTTCAAAGGGAAAAAATACCTAGGAATAAACATAACCAAGGAAGTAAAAGACCTGTACTCGGAAGATTATAAGACATTGAAGAAAAAACAGAAGCAGATACAAATAATTGGAAGCACGTGCCATGTGCATGGATAGGAAGAATTAAAATGCCCATACTACCAAAGAAATATATAGATTAATGAAATTCCTATCAAGATTCCAATTATGTGTTTCATAGAACTAGAACTATATTTCAACAATTTATATGGAACCTCAAAAGGCCCCACATAGCAACAGTGATCCTGAGAAAAAGGGACAAAGTTGGAGGAATCACACTACCTGATATGAAACAATAGTATAAGGCCATAATAAAACAACATCGTACTGGCCTAAAAATAGACACATAGATCAAGGGAATAGAATAGAGAGGCCAGAAATAAACCCACACCATTATAGTCAATGAATATTTGACAGAAGAAGCAAGCACTTACAATGGGCTAAAAATACTTTATTCAATAAATGATATCAGGAAAATTGGACAGATATATACTGAAAAATGAAACTAGACCACACCACATGCAAGAATAAATTCAAAATAAATAAAAGACTTAAGTGTTAGACCCAAAACCATAAAAATACTAGAAGAAAACATAGGTAGAAAAATCTTGGACATTGCTCATAGCAATATTTCATCTCATATAACTCCCCAGGCAAGGGAAACAAAAGAAAAAAATAAATAAATGGGACTATATCAAACTAAAGATTTTTGCACAGCAAAGGAAACCATCAGCAAAATAAAAAGACAACCCACAGAATGGGAGAATATGTTTGCCAATATATGTGATGAGGGGTTAATGTCCAAAATTTATAAAGAACTTACAAAACTCAATGCTAAAAAAAAGAAAAACCCAAACAACCCAATTAACACGTGCAAAAGACCTGAATAGACACCTCTCCAAAGAGGACAGACAGATGGCCAATATATATATATATATATAAAGATGTTTGCCAATAAGTCACTAATCATCAGAGACATGCAAATTCAAACTATAATGAGATACCATCTCACACCTGTCAGAATGGCTAATGTGAATAAACCAACAAACAAGTGCTGACCAGGATGTGGAGAAAGGGGAACCTTTGCACTGTTGGGGGAAACGCAGATTGGTGCAGCCACTGTGGAAAGCTGTATGGAGATACCTCAAAAGATTAAAAGTGGATCTGCCTTTTCACCCAGCAATCCCACTTCTGTGAATATATCTGAAGGAACACAAAACACTAATTCAAAAGAACATAAGGACCCCTATGTTCATTGCAGCATTATTTACAATTGCCAACATATGGAAGGAGTCCAACTGCCCAACAGTAGATGAGTGGATAAAACAATTATGTAACCTTTACACAATGGAATACTACTTGGCGGTAAAAAAAAAAAAGAAAAAGAAAAAGAAGATTTTACCCTTAGCAACAGTATAGATGGACGTGGAGAATATTATGCTAAGTGAAATAGTCCAGTCAGAGAAAGACAAATACCATATGATTTAAATCAGATGTGGAATCTAATGAACAAATTGAACTAATGGAAAATGGGGACAGACTCATAGATGGAGAGCAGGATGACAGCTAGTAGAGGGTAAGTGAGGGGGTGGAGGAATTGAGCTATAAGGGGAAAGGACTGATAGACATGGACAACAGTGTGGCGATTGCTGGGGGGGAAAGGGTGTAAGGGGACTAAATGGTAATGGAAAAAATACAAAAAAAAAAAATTAAAAAAGGAAAAAGAAAGAACAGTATTGACCATAAAGATGAGCACCTAGATCAATGAAACAGAAGAGATACTCTAAATATAGAACCACTTAAATATTGTCAGCTGAATTTTCACAAAGGTGCAAGGGTAATTCAATGGAGAAAGGCCAGTGTTTGCAACAAATGATGCTTGGAATCACTGGCATCATTATTAAAAAAAATCTTCCATCTACATCTGGCATCATATGCCAAAAAACCCCAAAAACATAAATGTGAACTAACATAAAATGTAAATCAATAAAACTAAGTGTAAAAAGGAAAATTATACAACTCAGATGAAAACAAAGAAGAAAATATTTATGACATTGGGCTTGAAAATAATTCTTACATACAATACCAAAATCATAACCTATACAAGAAAAAATTGATAAATTAGACCATATCAATATGAAAAACATTTTTTCTCTGTTAAGAATACTTTTAAAAGAATAAAAAAACCAATCACAGACTGGAAGAAAATATTTGTACCTCTCATATCAGACAAAGGACTTGTATTCAGAATATCTAAAGAACCCTCAAAATTGAACAATAAGAAAACAACCCAATTTTAAAAAGTGGGCAGAAAAATTTGACAAATATTTCATCAAAAAAGATACATGGATGGCAGATAAGCATATAAAAAGATGTCCAACATATTAGTCATTACAGACAAGGAAAAGAAAAGCACAATGAGACACCATTATATATCTATTAAAACAGCAAAAATAAAAAAATAACGACAATTCCAAGTGCTTATAAGCATGGAAAGAAATAGGAACCCTGGCAGTAAAATGTAAAATGGCACAACCACTCTGGAAAAGAATTTGACAGTTTCTTATAAGCTTAAACATACACTTAATGTATAACTCAGTAAACTACAGGTATTTATTGTAGAGAAATAAAAAGTAAGTTTTTGCATAAAAAACTGTACTTGAACATATATATCAACATTATTTATAAATGCCTCACACAAGAAGCAATCCAAGTATCCATTAATGGCTGAAGAGTTACATAAACCAATCAGCACATCCACACAATGGATTACTGCACAGCAGTATGAAAGGACAGATTATTGATCTGCACAGCTACTTGGATGGACCTCAAATACATTTTATTAAATGAAATAAGCCATTCTCCAAAAGTTACATACTATATTATTTCTTTATATGACATTCTAGAGAAAGCATGGGAAAGAAACAAAAAATTCAGTGGTTACCAAGGATTAGGAATATAGAGAGTTAGATATAAAGATGACATTATGAGGAAATTTTTTAAAAAAGGTTTTATTTATTTACTTTGAGAGAGGAGAAGAGAGGGAGAAGACAGGGAGAGAAACATCAATATGTGGCTGCCTCTTGTGCACCCCCTACCGAGGACCTGGCCTGCACTCCAGGCTTGTGCCCTAGACTGGGAATTGAACCAGCAACACTTTGGTTCGCAGGCTGGCACTCAACCACAGAGCCACATCAGCTAGGGCAGAATTCTTTGACAGTGTTGAAATTTTTCTGTATCCTGTATGTGGTGATGGTTATAAGAATCTATACAAGTAAAAAATTCTCAGTACAGAACAATGAAAAAATAGATTTTACTCTATGTAAAAGCGAAAAATTAAAAATGCTTTAAAAACTCTTCTGGGGACTTTGTGTAACATATGATGGCAGAAAATTCTCAGGATTTAAGAGTACAATAAAATGTTTAAGTTTACACCACCTAAACACTATATGCAAATCTGGTTATCAAGTAGGAACAAATGAAGGGGCTAGAAGCAATCAAGTAGCAAGTACCCAGAAGCAAACATATATAGATTGTTCTATAAAAAAATAAATATGTAAGTGCTTAAAATTCTGTACTATCACCCAGATGGGAATGGGGGAATGAATGTGTGGAAAGCAGACAGGAGAGGAAGTGAGGTGAGATGCCTGAGTAACCTAGCCTCTGCTTCAAATGAAGAGTGTAGTGATTTTCCAGTTGAATGACTTAACCTCAATATTGAAAGCAGCTCAGCTCTGTTCCTAAACATTATTGAGACTAGAAGGCCAATATCCATCAATACCTCTTCAATGGCACCTGCGGAAATCCTGTGGCCTGCAACATTTATCACATCATCAACTCGAGACATAACATACAAATAGCCTTCTTCATCCATGTAACCAGCATCCATGGTGTCATAATATCCCTGTAAATAAGAATATGTAATGTCTAATTAGCATGTACTATTAGGTAATACCATCATTTTCAAACTTGGTAAAATATAAAATGTCACAGAAATAAATGTACTGTAAGCATTTGACATTTTTATAACTAGCCTATAGAATTAAATTACTTTTGATTTTGAAAGCTTACTAGAAACTATTGAATCCTCTAATAACCAGGAATAAATTTATACATATATGTATATATGTATATACTTGTATATATGTATATACATATGTATATGTATATATGTATATACTTGTATATATGTATATACATATGTATATGTATATATGTGTATATGTGTATATGTGTGTGTGTATATATATTTGAGCAAAGCTTTTGAACTTGGAGTTATAAAGTTTATGAACCCAATTTCTTTTTTAATTGAAAAGTAATAGCTCCAATATTTCCAATATAATTTGGTATTTCAAAGTAATTTTTTGGTAGATTTATTCTTTAATGTGTTAATATTTAAAAGCTTTAAAGCTCTCTATGAATAATTGCAAAATAGAGTACAGTTTATTAACACAGATTTGGATTAAGCTCGAGCTTCAGTGAAACGTAGTTAGGTATTAAGCATGAAATTAAAATTTTAATCAACTCAAAGGAGTAGCACATCTTCATTGGTCCACAAGTCACAATAGAATAAAGTATCAAGAAGAATAAGTAGAAAGAAAGAAATATTACTTCCCTAAAACCTCTGAGTCATCTTGATACCTGTGTTTGTGAGCATGGGCTTTGGGACAAATCCTGACGAGTCACTATTTGTGCTCAACACTCAGTGTGCACACCCATTAAATGGGGTAACAAACTATGCTTTATGAGGCTTTTGTGATACACAAACTAAATGGTGTGCATAAAGAGGGAAGACACCAGCACATTATGAGCCCTCAATAATTAACACTCATTGCAATTCTTCTTGCAATTACTATTAGAGAGACAATTTGGAGTATTAGTTCAAGAGTATGGAGCCAAACTATACGGGTTCAAAAGTTAACTCTGTTACTTCTAAGCTACAGTCAAGTAACTCAATTTTTCTGTGCTCTTATTAACCCCTTAAATGAAAGCTTTAGGGTAAGGGTAACAGGACAGAGTACAGATTCACTACCTATAGCTTAAAAATATACTGGGACATGGAAGAAACTTTCAATGTTAGAGATGGCCATGTTAAAGGTGACCATGTTAAAGCCACATGCATATATTTTTTACCATTGTCAGGTTGTAATTAATCATACCAATATTCTGATGATTTAAAGGTGGCCCATCAAGCAGATAGATTAGGCTGACTGAAGTCAACTACAATGACAAATTTTCCCTGTCACTGTCCCCAAGGGGCTTGTTTCATCTTGGCTACTGAGATCATTTAACTATGAGATCTCTTTCTAATGGAAGCTATTTTAATTCTTGTCATTTGTCTAGTTAAGTTAGCTGTCCTTCACTCACAAATGAAAAAGACAGAATGCTAAATACTCAAATGCACTTTGTCCTCTAAAGAAATTCTGATTATTCTTTTTCCCTAGGGAATAATGGGGACCAGGTATCTCTCAAGGAAAGACAAGGAAAAGACAGCAAGAAGATGATGGTGGGGCCCTGCTGCGTATTACCAATGAAGTTCTGCTATAAACACAAAGCATACAACCACCGCACGAGTGAACAGGTAAATGATAAACCAGACAATGGGAAGACACTTTCTGTTACCCAGGTGACTGGATGTCATGTGTTGAGAATACTGTCTCTATCCTGTATCTGTACTTTAAAATGTGATTTTAAAATAAAGAGCTCAGAGAACACTCAGGAAAGAATGTCAAAAATAGCTACAGGGATAGAAAACTACAACTTCTGACGAGCCCAGTGAGTTTGCTCACGTAACCAGGAGCCCAGGAGGGGAAGGGGTCTTCATGGCAGCACGGTTCTGGTCAGGGCCTCCGTCTGTGAAGGAGGCCAGTGGAGGAAATAACATAGGAAGTCCTGAAAAGTTTACCTTCGCAATAATGTTTCTAATACTGAAGGCTATGCAATTCCAGAAAAAGCTACTAAAACAAACTGAGAAATTTTATATCCAGAGAATAATAAAAATAATTATAAAACTGACTTGTTTATGTGGTTTGGACATTATTATCCTTGAAATCTGGGAACTGGTCCAGATTACCTTTAAAAGTTGTTTTGTGATCAAGTTGCTCAATGAAATAGCCAAGAACTATAGAGAAGTAAGTATATAAGAAGGATTTTTTTAAAAGCGTAATAAAATTCTTACTGGAAATTTTTCAAAGTATAAATGCTTGAATGCTTCCTGATTCTTCCAGAGTCCTGAAAAAGCTCCAGGTGGTAATGGCAACCTTATATAAAAACAGAGGAGTTAGAATTATGATGCATGTGGTAACAGAGACAAAATGATTAGAACTAATAAATTTCCAGTAAAATTACAATTCAAATCTCATAATGAAAATGTAACCCCTAGATCTGCTGGATAGATCCTGTCTCGCTGAGGTGGAAATAGTTGACCTCTACACAGCAGAGTCACTGAGGGATGACTAGTTTCTGGGAAGGGCATACAAGGCACACACATTAGTGTTCAAATAGTCATTAGCAGTAATCCTGGTTTCAAAAAGAAATTTAACATCTGCAAAAAGAAACCAAAATGCATCCCTGAATTAATTTTAAGAGAAATATCCTTCTACCATAGGCAAATCAATTCCTTTTTTTTAAGTATCAAGGTACCAATTTCCTGTCTCTGTGTAATTAAATGCTCCAATTTAAACATCCCATGAACTATCTTATCTTAACAATCAATATGCCTCCCCACTCTGAGAATTCCTTCTCACTGCTCCCTCTGCAAGTCTTTCTTTTCATGACCACGCAGATCTATGTTATTCCTCACTCCTATGAACAAAATAGAAGGTAGTACGTATACATCTCTTCGTTCTAACCCATTTCCTTGTAAATTTCCATCTGTGGGATAGCTCAAGACATGGCCCCTCCACCACCCATGATGAGGGCTGGCCAGGGGCTCGCTGGCCAGAGGAAATGTGTGTTGTTTGGGGATTGGATTGTAACTCCCTCCTTATATCCTTTTGGGAGTGGCTTCTTGTCCTGTGACTGCTTCTCGCTGCATGTACACACTGAGATAATGTAGATCCAGGCCACACATAGGTTTGTGCAACCTGGACCGTGCTGCCTCTGTCTGGGACCCCTTATAATGAGCCTCAGACTGAAGGAGGTGCGGTCTCCCGGTCTCCCTCACACCGACCTGCTGCCATCGCTGCACTCCCCTGTAATGTGAGCAATAAATAGCACATGCACCTCTGCTAATCTACCTTTTGGGGTTTCTTTTCAGAATACCACAAACACTTAAGTAGCTCTCCAGTTTGGAGCTCCTGCATTACACTATCTACAAATAAATGAATAAATTCTTACACTAATTCCTTGTAAGAAGTACCACATAACAAAAACAATCCAATGTGTTTTCTGGACAAAGAAACTTTTGAGATGCTCTAGAGTTTGTAAGTTGAGGTACTGTAAAACTTAATGATTTTAAAAAACCTAACCTCCTGTACTCACACAACAAAAATACTAAGTAAAGGGGTTACTTCACAGTGTGATGCTGAGAAAATTGAAAACAAAGCAGACATGGCTATTGCCTGCATGAGGCAACTTCACGGACCCTCCAGGCCAGCGTTAGACCTGGGAAGCATCGAATTCTATTTTCACTTTCCGTCAGGCAAAAAATGGGATAAGGTTAGCAAGTGGGATCAGCAGCCCTGCTGCACTTGCCTATTTCCACCACAGCCAGCCTCCCTGTAGGTCCTCCCTTGTTAGATCTTCTTTTTGTAATGTTTTAAGATGAAAGAAAAATGATACATTTGCATTGTCGAACCTCATATAGTTACATAAAATATACGGGAAAGCATTTTGATATCTTAAAAAAAACTACAAGGATGCTGCCATGTTGTTGCTGCTGCAGTTGTTACTATTACTGTCCATGGAGAAATCTGCAGAAGCACAGGGGGAGGGAGCAAGGAATCCCCTCAGGCCCTTTTAACTTTGTTACATTAATCCTTTTAACTCACCATGCCAATAATTTCACTTCATGAGTTTGTTAATATTTTATAAACCAGTGTAAAATCATTGATTATTAAACATGAAACGAAAACAGGCAACCCCTACAAATCATTTTAAATTTATTAGCAACATCTTGAGGGTGCTGAGGATAAAGAAGTGAAGAGGACACTAAGAAGAGGTTGCAATGGGGTGTAGAGTGAGGGTCCCCAGAAAATAGGAGAAAACCCACACAAACCTTGGCTGGGGGGAGGGGAAAGTGAATGATAAATGATACTTGGCATAACAATGGCAAGTTAAGAGCTGTGCCTTTCTTGAATGGAGAGGGCTGCCTCCCAGGGCCAAAGGTGTGCATGACTTTGAGAGCCTATAATGACTTATGACATAGCCTGAGGAGGCGGATGCCCCTGTGTCACGGGGAACTCTTGCCCTGACTAGAAGATGGCAGTCAAAAGAAGGTAAAAGATACGAGGGAACTGGCAAAATTGGCACATCATAGGAGGGGTCGGATATGAGGTCACAGAGTAAGTTCTGGGCCAATCATTTAAAATAAGGGTGGACTGAGAGAAAAGAAGAAAGCAGTCATGCAGGCTGAAAGGGTGTAGATGGGAGTCAGCTACAAGGTCTGGTATATAAGGGGAGAAGCCATGAGGTCTGGAGTAAAAAGAAGCAGACCATGGCAGAGCTGATGGAGCTCTGAGGGGACCTGCCTAACCAAGCACAGTTTTCTGAGAGATACTTGGAGATGAACTGTGACTGGGAGCATGGAGCTATAGACTTCTGCTTCTCTGAAGGATGTACAGAGAAGTCACTCTCTTGGGACTGTGCCTCCCTTGACTCCAACATGATCCAGTGTAACACGGCACATGTTCTGAACTGCTACATGGAGGCTGAGAACAACATACCCCAGACCCTGAGGGAGAGAGCTGCTGTGAGAGGATGGAGTTTCTGAAACCCACAAGTGCACATTCCAGAGAGGATAGACCTCTGTTTTCGTGACTGGCTGATGGGCAGATAAGGATGTGGGGAGCTTCTGTGCATGGTTTTAGCTTACAGTCTTTTGAGGAGCAAGGGAAATACTGGGTTTTGTGTGAGAACAGGGCTCTGAGCAGAAGTGCTCTCAGCACTGCCTGGGGTTGGAATCCTGTTAATAAAAACCTGTTTCCTTCAACACTAATTGTCAGGTCATGTATCAAGGTGCCATGGGGCCAAGCCCCAGTTTCCTTGGTTACAAGGTGACCAATCAAAATCCAATATGGACAAAAAGAAACATCATTAACGGGTGAGGCCAACTAGATGTAAGCAACAATAAACCTGATGGAGATGCATTCTGCTTGCACATTAAATGATAAATATTCTTCAGCTATTCCCAAGAAAAATATCATAATATATAGTCCTTTCTGTCTTCCTTGGTGATATTTTCTTAACAGACACATGAGTATAAGAAAGTATCTCCCTACAATAAGACAAATAAAAAGTAACTGATAATGAATGGCAATTGACCTTTGGATTGGATTGGGGGACAACAGAGAGTAGTGGGGGCAAATCAGAATGCATGTCAGGTTTAATCTTTAGTTCCACCTGATTGCTGATACACAGAAATTCTGATCCAAATCCTTAAACCCATAACATTGCTCATACTAAGGACTATGCATATAGAAGGATGCATGGTTAAACAAGCATCTCTTTCATTTTATCTACCCCAACTTCAAGATTTTAGTCTATCAGCATCCATACATTGCCACCTCACAGTACATGGAAATACTTAAGAACTAGCAATAATTACGCAAATGAGTTAGTACTTAATGTAGTGCACATCATCTGAGTCTCCTGGTGGTTCAGTATGCACGTAATTCAGTGAGTATACATGGGACCAAGAGTTTAACATTTTCTAGTACAAATGTTATTGACAAGAAAGAAGATATCTTATACTTTCCAGAAGCTGGAAACATTTGAAATCTCTATTTTTCAAATAAAATGCCTGATAATCTGAGAAAAATATGGTACTTGAGGGGTTGAGGGACATGGCCCTTCCTCCTCCCATGACTAAGGGGTGGTCAGATAGTTCACTGGCCATGAGGAACTGTGTATTGTTTTGAGAATAGACTGTAACTCCCTCCTTATCTCCTTTTGGGAGCAGCTCCTTGTCCTGTAACTGCTTCTTGGCCTTTTACATACTGAGATAATGTAGTTTAGAGTCACACAGAAGACTTGTGCCTCCTTTGTCTGGGACCGCTTATAACAAGCCTGACCAGAGGGGGCGTGGTCTCTGTGGCCCCCACACACTGCCATTGGTGCACTCCCCTGTGATGTGAGTAATAAGCAGCACGTCCATACCTGCTAGTCCTCTGAGTGGTTTTCCAGGAATATCATGAACACTTAAGCAGCTCCCAGTTTGAGTTTGGAGATCCTGTGCTACAGTATTAAAAACTGGTAACAATTATTTGTTAATTATATTCCCACAATTAATAAAAGTGTGAGAATTAAAAGTATAGGTATCCATCCTCAGAAATAGAAGCTTTAAGAACATAGGCTTTCTCAGCTATTGCATAAAACTTTAAATATCTGCCTAAATTTTCTGAAGAACAGGAAGAATATGGATTTTTATGCCATCCCTTTCTGGTGAGAAAGATCTGCATAAGGTTATATATACTGATAGACCACTAATATTAAGAATAATGCACCAAGGATATGATCCAGAAAAAGAGTGCAGAACAAGAAGGAGAAATCTGCCCTGGCTGGGCTGGCTCAGTGGACTGAGCACCAGCCTATGAAACAAAGGGTCACCAGTTCGATCCCTAGTTCAGGGCCCATACCTGGGTTGTGGGCCAGGTCCCCAGCTGGAGGCATACAAGGGGCAACAAATCAATGTTTCTCTTACACATTGATGTTTCTCTCCCTCTCTTCCTCCCTCCCTTCCCCTCTAAAACTAATAAATAAAATCTTTTAAAAAGAAGGAGAAATCAAAGGTCAAATATTAGTGTTAAAGAAGTGTTACCGTCAGTATTTAGCTAGAAAAGGGGAGCAAAGGGACTTAGACTTTGAGTTTAATGAAGTGGGGAGATTAAGCCTGTTTGCTTCACCAGAAAGCCACAGCTACACATATAGAAGCCTGCCAATCTAACCAGGGGTTGTGGATCCACCTAAAGCCCACAAAAGTTTGGGAAGTTGACTGGTTCTTTTTTTATAGGACACTTATTTATTTATTTTTAGAGCAAGGGAAATGGAGGGAGAAAGAGAGGGACAGAAATATCGATGTTCAAGAGAAACATTGAATGTTGCCCCTTGTGTGCCCCCAACTGGGGACCTGGTCTGCAACCCAGGCATCTGTCCTAACTGGGGATTGAACTGGTGACCTTTCAGTTTGCAGGACAACACCCAACCCACTAAAGCCACATCAGTCAGGGCTGATTGGTTCTGTAGAAAAGGTACCTGGTCTGTCCTCAGCCCAAACTACCCAAACTAATATAATCACTGGAGAACAAGGAAGAACTTTCTCTGTCTCTCCTGCCCACTGGGTAATGAATTCACCCCATTCATTCATGTGTTTTCTTGCCCAGGAGCACGTGACCATGTGTCTGTCTAGCAGCTACCAGGGCCTGCAGCAGGTGGCATGGGCTCCAAAAGAGCTAATCTCTCTCTCTCTCTCTGGCTGGTGACCTGTACTAGCACCATGTACTTGCACATTCTTTCTCCATAGCTGTGTGACCCTAACAGCTATGTGACCCTAGCGGCCATGTGGCCCATGGCCATGCAGCCTTCACACGCAGGCTCTGGAAGGGAGCGTGAAGACCACAGCACAGTAATGCCCTGCAGCTGGAAACACACACTAAGCTAAATGGATGCTGGACTAGACTGTACTTTAACATGGAGCAAAAACTCTGGACAGTGGCTTTTGCTTTGGTCCTACTGAGAACAAGACTGGACCTTTTCTATGCTGAGATGGATGGAGATGGGACAGTGGGAAGTCAGGAGGGGAACCCCCTTTACATCATCAGTAAATCACACCCCAGAGCCCCATCCCACCGTGCAGGTCTCAGGAAACTATTTTCTTCCTGACACCGCAAGAACTCATTTTCTACTGATGACAGAAGGATCAAAAAAAGACCACTGAAAAAAAGTAAAATAAAAATCATGAGATGTATGAGAATGAAGAGAAACAGTATCTTAGGAACTACCAGAGCAAAGTTTTAATATTGATTAAGTGTTTGACAAGGTCAAATGAAGTGCAAATGTTCAAAAGAGGATTCAAAACAGGTCATGCCACTCAGTAATTAAGATATTTTGAGTATCCTCAGGATTTCCATTTCAAAAGAGTGAGGCAGACAATCACTGTAGTGATTGAGGAATAAACAGAAAGTAAGTGGAAGTAGTCAGCTTAGATAATATTTTTTAAAAGTTTGTGGGTGACTGAAAGGATAGATATATATCAGTGATTTAATGCAGACAGGTAGACTGGTTTAGGACAGGACAACAAAGATGTGAGTAGAAGAAACCAGTGAACAGAGAATGAAAATATTAAAGTCAGGGGAGAAAACAGCAGAGGAATTATTCATTTGTTTCATACATTCATTTATGCATGCATGCATGGTGCATGCATTAACCCATGCATTTATTTCTTCATTCAGTCAATACTGTCAGGTGCTTGATATTCCTCAGTCACTCTGTTCCCGTTGATGATACAAAAGACAAAAACTCTGGCTTCAGACCCAAGAAGATCCTGGCATATTGTGCACTACAAAGAAATACACATTCTTTTAATATAGATAGGAAGAAAAACTGTCATGAATCGTCTCTATTCATCAAGTTAGTGAAATAACAACAAAATGTAAACATTTAAAATGTTCCTGGTCAAGTTTCACAGCAGGACGGTAAACCCTGTACTGCCAGGAGCTCTCAGAAGAAAACACTTCTTTTATCACTATCCAAGGTATGGACCTGCTGGAAATGGCTTTCAGTGTGGGTCCCAGATAATTTTTAAGATACCCCTAGAAAACTACTTCATGATCCCCAAGTATAAATGAGAAACAGACTGGAAAGCAAGATGTGAAATTGCATTTGATAATTAGTAGGATAAAATAAAGGAATACTACATGTTCGTCCCTAAAAATTTTGGTCTTTTTAAAAATCCAGATGTTGTTATTTGAGTATTGAAAAAGGACTCTAAAGAAAGAATTTTGGAAGATGCCGTACAGTAGCCCTAAAAAAAGGCAGAGAAGAGAGACTTCCAGAATGGAAAATGTTTGTGAATATATATAAATGAAATAAAGAAAAAATATGAGGAGAGAAGCAATAAGTTCCAGACAGAAGTTAGGTGTGTATGAGCTATAAAGCAGAGAACAGAACTTTTTTTGGAATATTCCAAAGTAACACTTTCCTTATTGCCATCCTAGTCTGATTTTATATTACATGTAGGTCTTCTTTCTCAAATAGTGGGTACAGTGGGACTCTTTTTCTGAAATGATGGAAAAGGAACTTTTTTCTGTAGTTACAATAGCAAAAAATATATTGGACTGGCAGGAGGAAGGGAAATTTATGAAAGTGCTAAAAATATGTTGATTAATGTCTACACTCATCCTTCAAATCTAAAAGCAAATGTTACCAGTCCAACTCTTTCAGTCTTCCGAGCAGAGTGAAAGGGAAGTTTTGTTACAACCCGTCCAGTAGTGAATCAGTAGTTCCTCTTAGAGTATATTCCTCCCAAAGAGACCACTCATAAAGGGAAAGAGGAAGAACTGAGGCAGCAGTGATGTGTGTGTGCATTTGTGTGTGACAAGGGGGAGGCATCAGAATGCAGAGAAATCCTTAAATAACTAAGGAAGGAGAATGTCCATCACTGTACAGGGTAGCACATCCCTGATCAGTTTTAAATATGAGCCCCAGATGCTGGCAATGCCAGATAAAAGATGATCTATATATTCACGGTTCTATCAGGAACCCCTATGATAACAGAAATAAATTGAAGACTTAACTCCTGTTCCCTGGGGAATCACAGTTAGATCCCAACTTTGCATTCCCAGTGTTTCCTATGGTGTCTTCAGGCTTTACTTGAGGTTTTCATATGAAGCTATTTTTTTATCTCCCTGGCAGAAGCTAACTAGGCCATAATTTCTTTCTCTCCGAGCAGACAAACAAGAAGGTAATAAATACGAGTTTTAGCTATGTAACTACTAATGATGCTTAGATTCCTATGTCTAAAATGAGGATAATATCTGTCCCACTGCCCAACTCAGTGTTGTAAGGTTTTACAACAGATCATACAGATCATACTAAAATCTGTACATGTGACTCAGAAAAGAAAGGCATTACAATTATATGACATTCTTGGTTTCACTCAAAGGATACACTGATGAAAAGAAAGCTGTCACGACCCTCTCCCAAGACAGCAGCTCAGTGACTGAATCACCCTCCCAAGATGTAAAGATGTAAATAAACATCATTACAAGCCCAAGAGCTCAGTACCTGGAGACTGAGAAATTGGCAGACGCCAGAGTGAAATGTGCTCAGGCAATGCACTATAGGTCCCTGGCACCCCATCACTGCCTGCAGAACACAGGTCCCCGAAACTACATGAAACAGACAAGCCACACTTCCAATAACGATGACTGGATCTGCTCAGAGACCTGTGGCTTTAATAACAGTGAGCACTGTAGCAACTGCAGTTAAAATCTTCTCTCATGCCCCACTCTGTGTTGACTGGAAATAACTGACTCCTGGTTTTATTTTTGAAATTTAGAGTCCTGGATGAAACTGCAAGAGCACCTTTTAAAATTCATGAACATTTTGTATTCATAGCTCAGATATCAAACTTCCCCACTAAATTAACTGCCTAGAGTAAGTTCCAAAATCAAAGCATTTTCTAACATCCATGCAGATGCATAGTTTTCTACGAGAAAGGTTAATCTTATGAATGCAAGTGTTCTATGAAAACTGCAGGATTCATGTTTATTACACCCCAAGGTCTGCAGTGGTTTAGGAATCACCAAAACGCCTACCTTCCAGGGAAGGAATCCCCAGGAGAGCAAAGCCAGGGTTTCTAGAAGGCCTTAACAAAGGAGTTTGAAAAACTAAAGTGGATTAAGAGGTTTTTTTCTTAAAAATTAGTACATATCATTTCTCTGACTTGGAATGAGTCATCTTAATGTAATAAAACAAATTATTTCATTTAGTAGCTTATAAAGCATGGAAATATGACTATAACTTCAGATTTTAAGGAAACTGCCAGAGAGAGTTTCCAATGTTATTTATACTATTTACAACAGATTTTACAGTAAGACAAGAAGCTATAGCTGTACTTACTAAAGTCAAACTAATTTGGGATTAAAACAATGAGTTATGATTTTTTACTGACTTATTTTAACATACTTTGAACTCCTTATTTTGCAAATATTCCATGCAGACTTTTCCCTCTGTTCTTTATAATAACCATAAATACTTTTAGTGAACATAAATGGCATTAGGGAATATTCTTCTTTCAAAAATTATTCCATTTAATTATTATACAGAGCCCACCTAGCGGTAACTTTAATGCCAGCTCAGCATCAAATCCTTCATGCACCAAGTCATACTGATTACTAGGGGCCACACCCCTTATCCATGACAAGAAAAGAAAATATAGCAGTATATCATATACGCTAGCACATTTTCTGAAAAAAGAAAAGCTTCCAATTTTGGTTTTGAAATCATTTGACAAGAAGCCACACATACAGTTTACCATTGGTTATTATTTCCCAGCAATCATTGCACATATACAGGAATCATGGGAAGTGAGAAACTATGACCTAAAAATTGTTCACAGATAAAATGAAAAAATCATGAATGTTAAATTGACCATGAAGTTGATATAACATAAAATTTTATACATATTTAATTAAACATATATTCATTTTGATTATGCATTTCTCAAATTTTGGGATCAATACATTTCTTAAAGTTTAGAATCTCAAATATTTTGTGAATCTCAGACACTGTCCATAACCCCTAATCAAACACCATTTACAGGCCACAAGTGCTCTGGGGCCATGCAGCTGGTCTCTGGAAAGGACCCTGCTTCCAGATCATAAATCTCCTTTAAAATGTGGCCCACAGAGAAACAATGTTTTCTCTCAAATTACAGACTGTTTTTTAAAATCACAGTAATTTTTATTAAGTCAAGAAGGTATGCTTTTCCTTTCACTTAACTTCAATTAAGCATTTACTTATTATGTGCTTTTAAAAAAATTCATTGATCATTTTCCATTCTGGATGAATGCTACATCCCCTCAGGGCACACCAAACAGCTAATAAATGGACACAAACAAGTCTTCTTGATCGATATTAAATGTGAAAACATCTTATGAATATTGTAAGTAGTCTTGGGATGCAGAAATAATTGTCAGGCCAATGAGTTAGAGTGGAGCCGATACTGAATGTGTGGGTTTCAGAAAGAAATCCTTGTTTCCACAGATGAAAATGGGTTCCTGAAATAAGGTTTCAAGTACTGTTCCACTAAAATAAGAGACATCTTAGTAATAACCTTTTCCTTGATATTTCTACCTTAACTTTTAAATATAATTATATATTATATAAACTACATATATATACCATGGATGAAATTTTCAAATATCTTATTTCACTATTGACTTAAGGAGGAATCAAAGTCCACTGCATGTCATAATATACCGAATGCTCAAACAATTTATGATGAAATCTCAAAATGCCAGAGCTGAACAATAAAATTCCCTGTTAGGAATAGAGAGAGAGGAAAATCATTCTGAATTGGTGACCATCTAAACCATGGAATGTTTTTGGCAATAGTAGTGTTACCTTCAATTAGTTGTAGTAACATTAATGGCTAGAAGAGAAATTATAGTTTATGTAGGCTATTATCATATTTTATTATTTTAAACAGATGGGAGGCAAAGAGACCAATAATTAGAGGGCAGAGCATGTGAGGGGTTTAAAACTGTGCTGGTATCGAATGCCGCCACTGAAATCCTGCCCCAGCTGCTGTACGAAATCGATGACTCACTTAGAGTTAGGTTACAGAAAAGCCATGTGCTTCCCTCAGCAGGCTAAACTTCTACTCACAATCTTGTTCAGATTAATTCTTCAGGGAACCCTCCATCCAATCCCAACGTGTTTCCCCTTACAGGTCAAATTTCAATTAGCTCTATGTTAATATGGATTCTGATTCAGAAAAATGTGACAACAGATGGTACATTTAATATTTAACTTTTCCATTTTCTCAAAAGATGTCTTAAAATTTAAACTTTTAAAAAGTGATATCATGGTTATATATTTACTGATAACATAAGAATCTGATGCAGTTATCAGAAAGTGTATCTCCTCTATCAGCTGTTTGTTAAGTTAAAGTATCTCTACCTAAAGAAACATGTTTTTTTAAAAAATTACTAGTTTTCATTTGATACTCACAGAATTTGAAATGTTTTATTAATCTGAGATAATATTCTACCAACATGAGAATGCCAGGTAATAAAAACTATTTAAAATAAATAGGAAAGCAAAACTATTACAGGACTTGACATGCAATGTCCTGTACTTATAGCAGCTCATTCTACTTAAATCATATCAGTAAATTCTACTACTTAAACCATTCAGTGAAAATTCCAAAACCAGAGGCAGTAAAGCGACCGACCTTCGCCAGTTCTGTGTGTTTCCCAACTTAGTCAGCTTCCATCAGCATAACAATGTCAAAGTATTGGTTTAATCAAAGTATATTTAAATATTTTCAAAATTTACCACTTTGCCTATCAAATGAACATTGACAAAAATGTTAACAACGAATTTTACTTGATAAGTTATGGATTTTATATTATGCTACTATTTGGTTCAGTAATTACACTTTTAGAAATTTACTCAATACTATAATAATTACCAGGAGAGAATACAACACAAAGATGTTAAATACAGAATTATTTATAATCATAAATATTCAAAAAAGACTAAGAGGCCTATAATGGGGATAAGCATTTTTAAGAAGCAGAGTAAAAGTTAAAAATGCTTATGAAACAGGGTTAAGGAAAACAGCAATACACAAGAATAAGCCAAATTGTTTCAACAACCTAAAATGCTTGTGAATATATATATATATATATTACAAAATTAATGGTGTATTGTTGAAAGTTAGGAGAACACAACTATATTTCTTTGTGTTTTGGTATTTAAGTTACTTTTATCATCCATGTATTATACAATACAATTACTTGTACAATCAGAAAAACATCATTAAAGGAAAGCAATATTTATCTTTTTAAAATTGTACCTAAATGTATTCCACTGTATGACACTTACACGTATAGATTACAAGAGTTGGCACCATGTGCTCTCAAACTGTATACGAGCTCATTCTGCAACCTCCTCACAAGTAATGTCATTTATTGAAAACATTTCCTTTTCTTAAAGCTAAATATTAATTTTTACTTTTTCAAATAGTCATGTTGCAAATTTACTTACTTTACCACAATATTTCCTAAACACCGAGCCTTCAGTTTTTGCATGTTGTCATCCAAAATCATAACTTCAAAATAAAATAGAAATAAATAAATAAGTACTTTGAATAAAACTGCACAGCCTTAAAGCATAAATATTTCCATAATATTTCCACTCTGGCCTGAAAAGGGAATCTTTTAAGTTCTGTGAGACTTAAACATATATAAGTAACTAAAATGTCTCAAAAAATTTAAAGAGTATATGCTTTCAATTTCTAACAAGAACATAAATTTTCCTTAGAATCTCCCTTAAATAAAGATACTATATTTTGAACATGCTAGTAATTTCAAAGTCTATATTCCTATCCATTTAAACGTATCCTTCCATTCCATCAAAATATTAAAAATATGTTGCTTTTCAAAAATTAAAGGAAACATGTAGGGTTTTAAAATACACTAAAAATATTTTAAGCAATAAAAATAAAGTATTAAAAAGCCTGGAAACACCATTTTTCTGATTTAAGGCTTCATTTCCACTTATAAGCCTCACAGGTCAATTTAACCTTCCCAAATATTATCCCAATGTTATCTGTGTTACACTGTTAACACCCTGAAAGATATTATGAGATCAAAGCCTTACATCCATATTCAGTAACCCTTAGTAGAAACTGGAAATGAGGATATATCATCATGTTTTAAGCTTTAATAGATTCTTTATGTGTCTCATCCATCCCGTTTATTCTGCTGAAAGAAGCTACGAGAAAAGAAGGACATTATCCCCAGTAAAAAATGAATCACTCCCCTCTTTGTGTGCCTACATCACTTTGTTTTAAAATTCTATTCTGACGATTATTAGCAGGGCAACTATCTGTCTCTCACTAGACTGTGAGTTCATTAAGGGTGGAGGCCATGCCTCATTCATCTTTGTTTCCCCAAATCTCAGTACAGGGGCCTATTTATTATGTGCCTCTGAGCACATTCTATTACCTCTTCAATTCCCTATCTAAAAAGTGAGTGCAATTCCTTTCTCATAGTGTTAGTATAAGAATTACTTGAAAAAAAATAAAGTGACACACGTGTATAAAATATTCCATAAATGTGAAGCTGTGTTACATCGTACTGCATGTTTTTCAAACACAAAAAATGGTTTTCTTTCCTCTCTCAAAAGAATACTACTGCTTTTTTATTCTAATATTGAATGTTACATTATGTGTTTGAATCTCTGAAAAGCCACAGGACACATAAAGATCATGAGTCACGAAGTCACTATTTCCTTGGTTATAAATACTTTAGATCTAATGTCTAACCTGTGCCATCTGTAAGCCAATGGCTGCCAGACAATGAGACACTTCTGTATTGAAATTCCAGGAGACATCAAAGCTTAGTGTTTTTGGACCACCGGACACAAAAATGGCACTGAACTACAGAAAGGAAGACGTGGTCAACATCTCCCACAACCGTCAGCCCCTAAAAGCAGCTCAACACAAAGGCAGCTTTTCTGGTAAAAGGAGTGGGGATGGCAGAACTGTTCAAAGGGAGGATTTTACTAAAACCGAATTCACCTTTCCAGGCTTAGAGATGTCACTGACTTCATGAAATATCTATTTCTGCACTTAAAAAAAAAACCTTAAGTGTCTTCATAAATGTATCTGCTGGGTTAAACCAAATGTACCACATTTTCTTAACTAGTCATTGTGCTAGGAGGAAAATACAATGTTCCTGTGTTAGAGAAGCAAAAGACAAAGCTCTAAATTTTGTAATTTACATGCAAATAGGAACTATATGTAGAAATATTTTTCTGTCTCACAAATCTGGGTTTTCCTTATAAATCTATTGTTAAATTGTGTGACCTTGTACAAATAATATAACTTCTGTGTCTCATTTTCCTTGTCCATAAAATTAAAGTGTGAGTCTAAATCAAGCCAGTCCATCTGGCTTCTCTGGAGTTTCAGTCGCATTACTAGCTTAGAGTTAATTTAGCCATCCTACTGGTTGTCACTTGTGTTAAAGCTTCATTATGCTACATCACAATACAGCAACTCTAGGACGCATGTGGAATAAGGAAATTGAAGGCTTGAAAAGGTAGGTAACTTCCACAATTAAATGTAACTAGGGAATGTATACAGTCCAAGGGTAATTACTGGACTTCTATAATCACTATCAACAATTTAACAACAAATACTGAAGGGTATTTTATCTCATTATCATATATTGCCAACATGGATGACATGATTTTTGTTTTTAGAACTCTCACTCTTTGTTTATCTTAACCCAAAAGCTTCAAAAGCCTTATCGTCTTCTTAAATTAAAAGGTAGCATAATGCAAAAAAAAAGAAAAAAAACTGCAGCTTTTGTAACAAAAACAAGCAAACAAACAAAATAAGTAAAACACATGATTTGTATTATCTTCAGGACCTAACCAGGACCTGAGTTACCTTAGGGAAGTTATTTAGTCTGTCTGGGCACCAGTTAGTTTATCTCTAAAATGATACTATCTCTGAATTAAAAATACTTCAATGTAAAGTCAAATAATATATCCAAATTACTTGGTACCTAGAAGATTTCTTAATATTAATTTCACATCCATATTTTAATTTAAATTTTATTTTTTCAATTACTGTTTACACTCAATATTATTTTTATTGGTTTCAGGTATACAGCATAGTTGTTAGATAATCATATACTTTACAAAGAGTTCTTCTGATATTTCTGGCACCATACATAGTCACTACAACATTATTGACTATACTCCCTAAGCTATACTTTACATCCTGTGACTATTCTGCAAATACCAATTTGTCCTTGTTCTTAACATGCCTTATAAATGATATTATTTTCTTGGTTATGATGTCATAACCAAGAATACATCCTTGGAAGTCTGCAATCTTACTTTCGATCAAATTAGTTAATAATAATTAAGGCACTTCTTATTAATACAGCTGTTCATTTGATCAAATACTTACTAAGCACCTAGCATGTTTCGTCTGATGTGGTTCGCACTATACACATACACAAAAATACCAAATTTATCAGTCTCACATATTTTAAAAATTCAGGATCATTTCTCACCATTGTATCCTGGAACACATTTTCCTGCTTGTCCCGGAGGGGGTGTTTTAGAATTACCTAATCCAATACATGATGCTGTGATTGGGGATCCAGTCTCTAGAAAAAGAAATGCCATTTATCATTTAATGTTTCAACCTGAGATCATGATTTCTTCAGTGAGTACACTGCCCCTCTCCACCAGGTTTGCCATAGAATTAAAATGCATGAGGAATAGATAAATAGTGCAAATGCATCATTGAAAAATTTAAAAACCTAGTAATGTATGCCTTATCAACATTTTAAAACTTAAGGACGCCCATTTAGAATACTATATATAGTGGTGCTTCTTTTAAAGAAAAGAGAGTCTTCTCTGGTGTTCTTGGTTGTGGGTCGTCGGTGCGAAGGATGGAGAACTCTGTGACTGGAAGAGGTTCACAGACACAGGTTCAAAACAAACAGATCTCTAGAAAAGTCTCTCTTAGCTCACCTAACATTATTTTAGCATGGTAAATAATGCCTTTGTGGGAAATATTTATAGCTTAGTCTCTAGAATAAGTAACCCAACAATTTTAGAAACATTATTATATTCTAATATTTTTAAGAGCTATACTTGCCTAGAGACCCTGGCATCTGAAGCTGAATTTACCAATACTTTGTCAAGTTGTTCTCAATCTGTATTTCCCTGACTTCTAGAAGTCCCAAAACATAGGAAAAAATATATTTATACTATGCTGATTATTTCAGCTAGACCAGAGACTTACCCACAATTAGCCTGCCCTGATTAACAAAAATGTTAATTTTGTTTTTCTCTATCTCCAGTTTTAACGATCAGAAAAATAGCAGTTATTACATAATAACCACAGTTCGATAAGTGATTATTTTTATGGAACAATGCATTTGCTATTATTAGTAAATACAAGTGTAAACTTAACAGAATCTTTTAAGTATGAGATTCGTAACTGTGGAGGGCAGGATAAAAGAGTGTTGATAGTGAAAAGTTTCAGAACTGTTGGCTTAGTATTGTACACACACGTACACCCAAGGGACTTGTTGTCCAAACAGTCAGATCCAAAGTAATCCAAACTTATAAAAACATCTATCTTCCTGAGGACTCAAAATGTATTCCTTCTACTATGGTCTCTACCATAATTTATCACACAGTTATATCACTTCAGAATGATGGGAAGAATTTATTACTGTTCTTTATTTTCCAGCATCATTCAATTTATTATTCACATTTTACGGATGGTGGCTCAGCTGGCATCAATAACAGAAGATGGACTCCTGAACATTAAAACATAGTCCCTAAGTCACAGCCCAGCGCTTAAGGTGCTAGGCCATATGATCACTGCTGAGCAGAGGCACCGAGTACCAAGAGCAGACATTTTTGATGTTTAAAAATGAATTCACAAATATTTTCATAGCAAGACAAAAAATGGGGATGTACTTTATGAAATGGCACTTTATCAGCCATGCAATACCGTGGCCGTTCTCCCTCCAGCAGAGTCAAAGCATGAGAGGAGATGCGCATGTTTAGAAGGGTGAACAGCACTTTTGCCTTTGCTTTTTAAAACTGCCTGACTGCTCATTTCAGTTATCCTTCAAAACTGTGGGCAGATGAGAACAGTGGTGAAACAGGAAGCATCCCTGTAGAGTGAGGTCTTTAAGGAAGGGTCCACAGCAGAGCCAGGTGACAACAGGAACAGAAGCTGCCAGGTCACCTTAGGAGAGGAGCTATCCCCTTCAAGATACTTCTATCTCCCCTCCCACCCTGGTGGGAAGCAGCTGCTAAAGTAAATCTACTATTTCAAAAGCAAATCTTACCAAGTTTAGTTTATCAGTAGGGGTACTCCAATCATCTGAAGTTCACATTCACTACATTTCTTTTAAAAACATTGTTTATTGATTTTAGAGAAAGAGTAGGGAAGAGAGAGAGAGAGAGAGAGAGAAAATAACATCAATATAAGAGATCAACATCAACTGGCCACCCACCATAGCCACACAAACTGGGGACTGAATCCACAACCCAGGTATGTGCCCCAACCAGGAATCAAAACTCCAACCCAGAGCATCGGTTACAGGATGACAGTCTGACCAACGGAGCCACACTGGCCGGGCTCAAACTCACTACACTCCCTAACAACATGAGGATTCTCAGCAATTTGTCAGCTTAGACTCCAGATCTACAAATACAACTTCCAATGGCTCTAGTACCGCCTGCTTAAAAGAAAAATAAAGAACCACAATAACAAAACTCTAACTGCTCCCTGCTTCAACTCGTCTTACTGTGTATTCTTATGAAAGATGCCAGCACTACTCTGCTCCTCCTGTAAAATTGGGAGAAAGGGAGCATGGGACGTAGAAATGGGAACAAAACCTAGTCTTAAATAAAGACAAGAAAGGATTAGCAAAGCACTGTTGGTATTGGCTGCCTAAGTCAGCTGACATCACACATACTTCCTGAAATTCTTAAGCATATTTGTATAGTACTCACATATTTATAATCTCTTAGCCTTCAGCTGTTTTGTCATAGTTTATGATTGTAAAGGAACTATGAAAAGCCCATCTGTATGTAATTATTTTGACTGAATTTTAAGGGCAGTGAAAAGGATTATCCAGTCAGTTAAAGTATATAATATTAGTTTATACTCTGAACATTAATAATTTGATTATCTCATTAGCCTTACTTTGATATTCATTTAAGGGATTAGAAAAAACTGTTGTTAGTCACATGCAAAGGATACAATCAGAAAAAATGACATTCCTAAGACTCTAAGCACAATAAAGAGCCACACTTAGGAAAAAAGTCACACTAAAAAGACCATAATGGTGGTTGTAGAGACTTTTGTTTTCTGTCTTTATACCTTCAAATGTCCTGAGGCCCCAAAACTGAGCTACCCCTAATGCAAGCATGCACCTGTGGGCTCAGACATTCATACACATGGACCTCACAGCCACCCTGGCTCTGAGTCTGGTCCATGTGGCCATCTCCAAAATATATAAAGAATTCACATGACTCCACTCCAGGAAGGCAAACAACCCAATTAAAAAATGGGCAAAGTACCTAAACAGACACTCTCCAAGGACATACAGAGGCCCAGAGACATATGAAAATATTTTCAGCATTGCTAGCCATTAGAGAGATGCAAATTAAAACCACAGTGAGATACCACTTCACACCAGTCAGAATGGCCATTATAAACAAATCAACAAACAAGTGGTGGAGAGAATGCAGAGAAAAGGGAACCCTAATGCACTGTTGGTGGGAATGCAGACTGGTGCAGCCACTATAGAGAAGAGTATGGAATTTCCTCAGAAAACGAAAAATGGAACTGCCTTTTGACCTGCCAATTTACTGCTAGGATTATACCTTAAGAACCTTGAAACACCAATCCAAGAGAACCTATGCACCCCAATGTTCATAGAAGCACAATTTACGATGGCCAAGTGCTGGAAGTAACTTAAGTGCCCATCAGTAAATGAGTGGATCAAAAAACTGTGGTACACTTACACAATGGAATACTATGCAGCAGAAATAAAGATGGAGCTCCTACCCTTTGTGACAGCATGGATGGATCTGGAGAGCATTATGCTAAGTGAAATAAGCCAGGCAGTAAAAAACAAATACCATATGATCTCACCTTTAAGTGGAACCTAATCAACAAAACAAACAAGCAAGCAAAATATAACCAGAGACATTGAAATTAAGAAAAAACTGATAGTAACCAGAGGGGAGGTAAGACAATAATGAGGGAAAAGGGGGAAGGGTTTATAGGAATATGTATAAAAAGCACTTGGACAAAGCCAAAGGGGGATAGGATCGAGGGTGGGAGGTGAAGATGGCCGGGGTGGAGGGAGTGGTGGGGGGGAAATGGAGACAACTGTATTTGAACAACAATTTACAAAAAAGATTTAAAAAAAGAAAAAGAAAAAGAATCCAGGCATGCTGCAGCCCTTAACCAAACTCTGAAGGCCTCCCAATGCCCCATTTTAAAGATATTCTAAAAAGCTCTGCTTCACACTGTCAACTACAATTAACAGCTTAGCATTTATCCGGGGAGATAGGAAATCCAGATGTGACATTGTGACTGGGAAATAGCTACATTAAACAAAACAGAACATCCTCTTCGAAGAAGAGAATAGGGTACTACATTTGGAGAAATCTTTCCAGATACCTCACCTTAGAAACACACAGTGCTTAGCATTGTACTGGCACAAGTTCTTTAGGTAAGAGACAACAAGGAAGAAGATGGCAGGGGACTGAAGAACATGACAGATAAAGTACCTTGGTACATTTCTATGCATACTGTAGTAGAAGCTAATACAGACACTGCACTCATTTGCATGTGTCTTTGCTGCCTCACTCTACTTTATTGCCTTAGTGAGTTGTTACCTAAATGAATTTTTCTTAACAAAGGAAAGAGAACTAATACATGTTATTTTTCAAATATGAATTATCCAATTTAAAATGAATATATATATATTTACATATATATGTAAAAAGAAAGAGAGACCTAACTTAGAAAATTTAAACATTTGCCCTGAGAAGTGTGGAAAAGACAAGCGTATCTCATGAGGTTTTCACGCAGAAAAAAGGGAATTAGAAGGGAACAAAAATCACCCAGACTGTGTCTCAGAGGAAGAAAATAGTTGTGACAGAAAGTGAGCCTACTCTCTCATGTTTGCAAATAGAAGTAATGGTGGTACATACCACTTGTTAGCAAATACTTATTGAGCAACTACTATATGTTAACTGCTGTCATTAGAACTGAGGATACAGCAATACACGGAAATGACCAAAATTACTATCTCAAGGAGTTCATATTCTAGTTGGAGAGACAAGCAATAAAAACTAAATTAAAGCAAAATATATGGCCTGTTAAAGAGCATTAAGAAGATAAAGAAGGCATAAATAGGGTGTGAGATGTAATGAGAGGAACAGCAGTTTTAGATGGGGCGGGCAGGAAAGACTTCTTGAGGAGGTGACATCTGAGCAAAGACCTGAAGAACAATGCAGACATGCTATTTACATATCTAGAGTCAAAGAATCCAAGAGGAAGGAATCACAAGTGCAAAGTTCCTGAGATAGGTTTATTCCTGGAGGGTTTGAGGAACAATAGGGCAGCCAAAGTGACTGAGGCAGAATGAATGAGGAAAGTATTAACAGGAAATAAGCTCAGAGAGGTAATGAAGAGACAGAGCATAAAAAACTGCTTCAAAGTCCTTGTAAGACTTTCAGCTTTTAGTCTGAGTGATGTTGCAAGTTAATTAGGGCTTTTAAACCAAAAAGCTAATGAATCACAACTATGCAAATAAGATTTACTTAAACATTTGCACATCATTTAGGTACTGTGACCAGGTTTATTTTATTTGGCATTCTGAGAGAGATGTATGGGAAGAAATGCATGGACAGACAGAAGCTATATGAGAATAGTTGATTAATGGTAGCCATTCCTGTGGCTTCTTCAGCATCAAGAACCAATTCACATGAGAATCCACTAAGGCCCAGTTAGATAGTACATGGGAGAGGGCCCACACAAACCACAGATGATCACTTCAGTTGCATGAGTGTTAGTGTACATGTAGATCAACACAATATTTCTGAGTGGCAATTGGGAAGTTATAAAAGTCGTTAAAAGTGCACATACCCTTTAACTCAGTTATTCCACTTTAAGGGATACATACTAAGAAATATTTGTAAGAGTTCACAAATATTAAGTATCAAGTACATTTATCACAGTGTTATCTATATTAAAATTTAACTGGTTGCCCCAAAATAGGGAACATTTCATATTAAGTAGTAATACAAAACCATTCAAATACCGCTAAAAAATGATTTGGAAGTAATTCTCAAAAAATGTTATTTAGAAAATCTGTAAAATAGAATACCCAATATAATTATTTTTAAAAAAATAATATATGTTGAGCAAAAATTAACATCTGGACAAGACACACATTAAAATTTTGACAGAAGTAACTTCTAAATGGTAAGCAAAAGTGATGTTATGTTGAAGAGCCCAAAAGTCTATATCCACAACATTGGAATTTGTCCACAGTGGGAATTAAAGAAACAGTGATTTGTTGGTTTTTTTAATTATGTTTTTATTTTTATTCTATTACAGTTGTCCTGATTTTTCTCTTTTCCCTTCTTTGCCCAGTCCACCCCTCCCCCCAGTTCCTCTGTCAAACCCCACACTGTTGTCCATGTCCATGGGTCATTCTTATTCCCAACATATGTGACCTATGTGCTCTCTTTTAATTTGGGCCACATTTTGATGGTTCTGCCTCATAAAAAAGAATGGAAGTGATATTTTGTTTCAAAGCACAGGCCTTCAGACTTTCAAAGCACTCTTCCTGGAACCATTGAGCAACAGGTAAGATGGACCCCTACTCTGAATCCAAGATAAAAATGCCATTTGCAGGTATTTCCGTCAACAATCCTGAGTCCAGCCCTCCAGCCATTCCCAGGCAGGAGACTGAAGCTGTGCTGGACCTGCCAGAGCAGCCCATTCCCCACTCAGTGTGTCTGAATTGTCTTAATCAACAGTACCTACAGTACGAATTCCCCAGCTGATCTCCGCCTCTAGCCCTGACACACAACATCATCAGATGTGGCTTCTGTTTTAAGCCATTAGGCTTTTGAATTTCCTTTTAAACAGTAATAGACGAGATCGGGCGCGTTCAGGGTGGTATGGTGGCCAGAGGGGAGAGAAGAGGGAATTTCAGGGGGGAATGGGTAGGGATTACAGGAACAAATTTGGAGGACACATGGACAAAAACTAGGGGTGGGGGGTAATGGGGGGAAGGGGGGAGGGTTGGGTGGAGGGGCTGGAACGGGAGTAGGGGGGAGAAAACTGTACTTGAACAATGATTGAAATAAAAAAAAAAGAAAAAAAAAACAGTAATAGATACTTGGAACACTCACCATGAAAAATCTTAACAAAATCTTTCAGAAAAGAATCAGTGCAATTGTCTAAATGAGTTGTGCATATCAGTATATGAAAATATTCTCCCAGCCTACAGTTGAAATCAGATTTTTCTAGTGTGCCTGAAAATCATTTGTATCAGCAGGACCAAACACAGTCCAGTCCTTGACATTTTATGCTCAGGAAATGTTTGCTGACAAGTAATATGTATTTTTTACATGATTTTTTGTTTCAGTTCCCACTATTGAGATCAGGATTCTTAAAAAAAAAAAAGGCAAATCATAGAATGCAACCCCATAATGAACCAGAGAGCAAATGAAACAGAGGATTCAAGAAAAAAGAAAAATATTGTATGTTACTGCTATACTTGTTACAATCTTTTTTCTTATTCCAAGAATGATATTCAAAGGTCAGCCCTTCAATAAATATTCATTAAATATATTCTACTCGCTGAAAGGCATTTTGGGGGAGGGAGGAAGTGCTCAGGGTGAAAAGATATTTTAAACAGGATAGCAGCATGTTCAAAGGTAGAGAAGTTAGACCATCGAGGGAGTGACTGACTGCCAGTTATTCAGCAGAGTTAACCTTGGGGGTGGTGGGTGGACTGAGAGCGATAATAAGAAGCAAAGCGAGAGAGATGAACAGAGGCAGATCCTGCAGTGCTTTCTGTAAAATGTTAATGAATCTGGACATAATTCCAGGAACACTGGGAGACATGAAGGGTTTTCAGCAGAGGCAGTTTGCTCAGTATTGCGTTTTAGAAACATCTCTTTAATTGGAAGGGGGAGCGCTAAACTCAGGTTCACAGCCAAGTGCAGGAAATCAGTTTGGGGTTGAGGTTCTTATGCAGGTAGTAGAAGATGAGACTCCTGGTGAGTCATACTCAGAATTAAAAGGTCTTGGTGACTGTTTGCATATGGGGAAAAAGAGCCCCAGGTTTTGGCTTATAAATTAGAATTAACAGAGAAAGAGGGTTAGATGTGAGTGGTGGTTAAGGAGAAGATGGTGGCAGGGTCACAAGTCCAGCTGTAAACAAGAGCTCCTTCTGCACCTGGAAATCTGCTCTTCTGCCCCCACTGGGGTTCTAGAAACACTACCTTTAAGCAATATGAATTCAGAAGCTTGTAGCCCATGCAGAGAACTAAAGTCCTGGAAATAAATCAATTCAGCAACCTGGTACCACTGAGTCATATTAATCACAGCATCGTGGTAGGCATAACAGCAATT
Organism: Phyllostomus discolor; assembly: GCF_004126475.2. NCBI lineage: Eukaryota > Metazoa > Chordata > Mammalia > Chiroptera > Phyllostomidae > Phyllostomus > Phyllostomus discolor. The sequence goes on from NC_040904.2 coordinate 140,099,752, forward strand.
TGTAAAGAAATCATTCTCTCCACCTCTGAATCTATACCATGAGCTATAAATAACTTGAATGGTAATAATGGAAAGAAAGCAGAAACAGTGAGATATACCAGTGAAAGAAAATCAATTTAATCTTTGTGTTCAGGAGATGGTACGATTACAGTTTAAAATACTTAATTCAAAGCAGACTACCTTTTCATACTGGAAGCAGACCATTAATTCAAACTGTGAGACACGGGTCTCATCCTACTCCCTTACCAGCACATGCCTCTAACCAGGGAGAAACTCATAAATAACCTGCGGCTGAATTAGATAAGCATATACTGAATTTAGAAAGGCATAAGATAAGACGTATGAAGAGAAAACTCTGGACAACACAAAACAATGACAGCTCTGGTTCTAATCTTAACTAGTCAACTTTGGGAAATTACATTGTGATTACTTTTTCTCATCTATAAACGGAACTCTTATGTTCCAAGTTTTCATGAGTCTGGATTACCAACAAACCAGGATGCTCTAAAATTGCCTTTACAATCATGAAGCGTTATTCATAGAAAGGAAAGGAAAAGAAAAATATTTATTGAGTGTTACCATAGACCAGGAACTCTACTGCATCATTTTTGCATATTTCACTTCATTTTAAGCTTCCTGTAGACCTGTGTGTAAAAGCCTGAGCAGATCAAAAATTTGCCTGTGGCTACAAAGTAAGTGATGGAATCAGGTTTTAAACACAATCCTATTCGGATTCAGCATCACTTTTCACTACCCACACTGCTTTTCCAACGATAGTCACATGTTGTTTTCCAAATGAGAACTGGGAACTCTTTTGTGGGGCCAATAGACCCACAGTGCTGGAGTTCATATGCAATGGGAGGAAATGAAATTTTCAGACAGCAAGGTTTTCAACGAAGAGTTTAGGAACTTTTTCCTGTTAAAGGTCCAGAAAAATATGACACATTTTCACCTTTCCAGAGTGGATTAAGTGTGATTTTTGCCAAGGGCAAGAGAATTAGAATACTTGATATTGCAAAGACCAAACCAACTTTACATTATTAATTGATTTTCCAGTGTTTAGTCTCTTGTCAAAACTTTATCTGATATAATGAGCACAAATAGAGCTTCTTAAAAGCAATTATTATACCTATCTTAACTAATTCATGTACAGTAATCACATTTGAAAAACACCTAAGTTGAAGTCATTCCTATATTGTAACGCTATAAAGGTGAAAATGCCTCATTCAGTGACTGCTGTTTGACTCGGGGAATTCATTTCCAGATGGATTAACAATTTGTAAACAGTTATTCACTTTCAAAGAGAGAAAGCCTCATCAAGCCTGCCTTACATTTAACAAAAGATTATTCCTTCTACAAACCAAATTCACATAGCTTAGCTCTAAGCTCCTACTTCTCAAATTGTCGGTAAAAATTGCCTACTTTAAACTAACAAAGACTGCTCTAAATGAGAAAAAAATGTGGTTGCTAGGCAACAAAGATGACATCAGGTCTTTCCTCTCTCTCACCAGATGGATACTGTCAGCATCAGTAGCTGAACATTGCTGAATGACACTGGGTCTACATCACTGTTTCTCTCTCACTCACAACTTCTCAGGCTAAACCACATCAATTTTCTTTTCCATGAATGAAACAAAGAGGTATATTTATTTTGACCATTGCATTGAGAAAAAGAAAAAATGCCGCAGACAGTAGTGATTCACTGATACTGCTAAAGACTCTGGGTTCTACTCTTTGAAAGTAGCATAACGTATATCTGAACAAGTTCATGGGCAATGGCATTGCCAGTCCAGTCCAACCCAGCCCTTTGAGTTCCATAGCGTGCACTTCAAGAGTCTAGTTCAACCCATTGTATTTGAAAATATAGCATGTACTTTAATGAAAACCAATCACCATTGCCCAAATTGGATGGACTCAGAAATGATTAAGTAAACTCCAGAAGCAGGAATGACAGAGTTGAAAAGTCAGACTTAGGAGGGCAGCATTTATTTGTATAAGAAACATTTTACTCCAAGATCTGCAGCCAGAGGGATAGTTGTTAGTGACAACTGGCCCCCAAACCGCAGAGAAAAGGTTTTAAATTATTAAAGATAGAGTCTTCAAGGTAAAGTTATCAAGAAAATGTTTTTCTTATTGTCTTGTCTTGTCAGTCATATAGAGCCTCGTATATGTTAGCCCTAGGAAGGCATTTTCCAGAAAATATATAGGATTTTACAGGGGACACAAGTTAAATACATTTCAGTTAGAAGAAAGTCACATAACTAGCATATAGTTGTAAAATGTTTTTTAAAAGACAGAAATAACAAGAATCATAAAGCTTCCAGGAATGAATTCCTGAGATGAAAATTCCTTATCATAGACTAAACTTCAAACAATAGACTGACAGATTGAAACCTTTCTGCTATAAGTATATCAAATGAGATGCACAAAAATGAAATGTCAGAGAAGCAAGGGTAACAAAGGAAAAGGATGATTTAGGAAAGAAATGGTGGCTTAAACTTTGATACCCTAGCTATAACATGTTCAAATCTTGGCTACAGGTTCACAATTAGTCAGCCTACTTAGGAAAAATGAGACAGTACCAAATTTGAGCCTGTACCATTTCCTATGAAGATCTCTGCTTAGGATAATTATTTTTAAACTATAATTACTTATTAAATGTTGTGGTTTTGATTCTTGTAAATAAAAATGTATTGCTGTCTTCCTAAAAATTCTGTGCTAATGGATCTTTCCAGATCAACAAAAGAATAAAGACTAAATTGGGCCAGCCTAACCAATTTTTGAGTTTAAAACTATTGCCCCAGTTGTCTGTTCTCAGGAAATATATCCTGCCAAACTGAAAAAAAAATAAAGATTGTCATGTCAAGTAAACCTGACACACTTTAATAACATGGTTTTAGGATGTATATACTTTTAGTAACAATGATTTTGATTTAAACAACAGCATGCTTGAATCTGCTGGAGCCTTTGGGTCTACTTTAATAAAAATCAAGAATTATTTCTTGATTTCTCCTAAAAAGGAGGAGGATTTAGGGTATACAGTCGGTCCAGAAGGTATCTAGCCATGTAATATGAAAAACAGAAACATTTATTGAAGGAGATATTAGATACAAGAAAGATTGTACATAGGACAATGACCCTTCAGTCTCCTTCAAAGCAGGCACCTTGGGACCTCACACAGTTCTCCCAGTCACCATCAGCTTCCCTGTCATATCTTCTTCAATCTCATGGGTGGTCTGAAATCTCTTCCCTTTCAAGGGTGATTTTAGTCATAGGTAAAGCCAGAAGTCACGGCACATCAAATCTGGGCTGTGGGGGAACTGAGTCACCTGCATGATTTGATGTTTCACCGAAAGGTCTGTACAAGACGTGATGCGTGAATGGTACATTGTCATGATGAAGCTGCCAATCACCAGTTGCCCATAGCTGTGACTGTTTTTATCATACTGCAGCTCTCAACTGACAAAGAACATTGAGGTATTACTCCTTACTAATTATTGGGCCTGGGGGGTGTACTTGTGATGGACAACACCTCCCCAATCAAAGAACACAGTTAACATGGTCTTCATCTTGCTGCAACTTTGCTGCACCTTCTTTGTGCATGGAGAACAAGGCAACTTCCATTGGGATGGCTGGGATTTCATTTCTGGATCATAGCTATAGTCCCATGATTCATTCCAGCTATGACCTTCTTGAGGAAATCTGGCCTATTGGTAGCAGTTTGAATAAAGTCATTAGCAACTCCAGCACAATGTTCTTTCTGCTCTCGTAGCAGAAGCCATAGAGAATATTTTGCCATGACATGTTTCATGCCAAGATCCTATACCAAAGCCTTGGACACAACAGTTTTTGGAATCCCCAGATCATCTTCCAGTTCTCACAATGTCAGTTGCTGATCTTTGTTGATTGCAGCCTGTACAAGTTCAACATTCTCAGGTGTTCGGCTTGTTTCAGGCCTTCCAGAATGTGGACACTTTCAACAGATTCTCAACCATCTTTGAAAAGTGTTTGTGCCACACTTTTATTTGTGCTACACTCATTGCATCATGCCTGAAAGCCTTCTGGATCATCCAAATAGTTTTTGCAGAGGAATGTTCAAACTTAACACAAGATTTGATACCAATTCATTGCTCTACTTGCTCAGTCATTTTGAATGCAATGGCCACACAGTACACATGCTCACTCAATGGCATCTACCTCTCTGACTGACTAGTACAGTGAAGTCAGCATTGTTCATGCATGTGAACAATTCCAGTCCACTCTCCTTGGTTGCCAGGATGTCACACATAGTGTTCTCATTATATCAACAATGACTGGAATTTTTCCAGACAGATTTAATATATAAAATATACTTACTTCAGAACTGGCAATTGCAATTAAAACTGCAGCAGTTCAATCAAACAGGGATTGAAATATTGTGATTACTTCAAGATATAAGAACTCAGCAAAGATGGCCCGGGGAAAAATAGTAAGATCAATAACTTCAATTGTCACCAATGTCTCAATCCATTAAGTGACTATGTTTTCTCACTGAAATCCCTGCAAAGGTTTTTAATGATTCTATGAAGAAGTTTGGTTGTCCATTGAAGTGATGGGAACAAAACAAGTAAACCAACAACAAAATCATCCAGTGCTGCTCAAGTTTGTGATCATTTCAATTACTTTGTCACTTCCTGAACATAAGAGCATTTGAAACACTTTCAACATAGACTCTATATCTTCTTATGGAAACCATGCAGATATGTGCTGCCAGTGGGTGGGAAGAATCATGGCTTCTTTTGAGCTAAACCATTTACCAAATTGTCTTTTATAAATGCCATTATGGAACTTGAATATTCTAACTTTGTAGCCATTGTTTTCTTTAACTGAGAGCAAGTGAATGAATAAAGAATTTCCACCTAGGATTAAATAACATTGAAAAATGGTATGTCAAACTATTTTGTTATAAGAATTTCTAAACCAGTATCATGTCATATAATACATTGAAAAGAAGGAAGAAAAGAGGGAGGAAGAGGAGGAAAAAAGGAAGGAGGGACAGATAGAGAGAAAGAGAAAGGAGGAACTGGAGAAAGAAAAAAGAAACCTTAAAAGGAATAAATTCTAATATGTTTTTGGTTGTAGTAGTGTCTAAAATTTAATTTTTGTGCTTGGTCATTCATTTATAAGAAAAACAATTCCATTATAGTCATTTTAAGTGACTATAATTTTTTAAGTGAAAAAAATTCTTATGAAGGACACTGTGCACCAAACTGACAGTTTTTCCTTTCTAAAATTGTGCTTCCTGTCTGATTTTAAGGAAAGGTGCTATTAGTATTAAAATGATGTGCACAGTATCCCACTGTTGTACAGTGTTCACCAGAGGATAATGAAGTTTTGTCTATTTTTTTGGCATGTGAATTTCTATATCACGATGGAACAAGTATCTATTTACTTAATTTTCCCATTTTAATTATAATTGTAGCATTTCTCTCAATCTTTATGTCAAAAACAAAATGAAAATTTTAGTCAATAATTCAGATGTTTTCAATCACTTTATAAGTTACTGTGAAGATAAAAGATCTGAGTGAATGATAAAATCCATCTTTTATGCAGGTATATGAATCTAATAGATAGATCCCAGTTATCTACATTTAATGAGACCAATTTCCTTCATGAGAGCATTAAATGTTTACATTGCTATAATTCAAAACAAAGGCTTAATGCTTCAGTGGTGCTGAACAGCAGCAACTCTTTATTAAAATACCCCTATAAGGAACTGATCTGCTCTTGAATTTTTCATGGCTTAGTTTTCAATTTAGAATCTTACTATTATTCAAATCAGATATCAAAGTTGATACTAATGGGCCAAAAGAGGATGCTAGTCACTGGAAATGTGTTGCTGGTAATACAAATTGCACATGGGTGACAAAACCAATGTGGTAATAAAATGAATTGACTGTGGTGTGCCTTCTTATAACCCAAGTCACAGAAACTAATCAAATATTATTCATACATCTTAGTTACTTAACATATCCCTTAATAATTTCAATTATATATCACAGTTTCTAAACAGCTCATGTGTACCCATACATTAATGTAATCAGAGAGCAAATTCATTAATAATACATTGTATTGAAGTTTCATAAGAGTGTGCAACTATATAAGAAAATCAATTTCTAAGTCAGTAATAAGAGAGACCCTGTGAAAAACTTGAAATCTGGCCAAAGCTTAACATTCTCTCAACTGTTATCCAGTTTTTACTGGCATACCTCTTGGGGAGGTATTCTACCATCTACTTGATATGTAATACACTAGGAAATTCATGAATATGCTAGAAATACTGAATTTTTCTTTCCTTTCCCTAATAGTTAATAGTAACCCACAAAGTATTTATCTTTCCCCTCCAATGATCTAACATTAAATTGAGGTCACCATAAAACACACTTGATATCCCCTTAGGAAAGGTGAATAGTTGCAAATGGAAACTTCAGTATCATTTCCCAATTATTCACCACAACATACAACTTTGAAAAGAAATAATTTTTTCAATGCAAATGAATGAAGATTCTAACTAATTTTTGTTAGTAGCAGATAGCTGCATCACCTCGGGTGAATTTTTTATAAAGTACAAAACTGCCTAGCTAGTTAGCAAGCTACTGCCTACCTATCCATATGTGTGTGTTTGTGTGCTTTAATTGGACACAATATCAAATGCTGTACAGTTGAATGGGGGGTGGGAGATGAAAAGAATCAGGCATTATTAGTAGAAACCCACTCTGTTTTCCACAGTAAATGAGCAGCCAGTCAAACCTGATTAAAGTGACAGCTCACTGACATAATGTGCTATTAATTTCCTCTGAACAATACATTAAAGAAAAATTGTGAATTCACATGAAACTTAGTACCCACCAGGGACCTCATATTCTTGCTTCTCAGGCTTCAATGAGCTTTTCTGTAAGCCTGAGCGCACTAACTACATACATCTGCACAGGCTATTATACACAAATACATCAATAAAAAGTTAAAAAAATTAATGTGTTGCTTTCCTTCAACAAGCTTTGGCATAGTCAACTTTAAGGAGGAAAAAAAAAACTCTTCTCAAGCCTTTGTGTAAGGTCACTTCTGTGATGGAAACAACCCTTCCATCTGACCAGGAAAGGACAACCATCTCAATGGTGACAAGATGGTTTTCTCCTTCAGGGTAGGAAAATAACTGTTTGAAGTTTCCTGGTAAATAAGGGATGCATCAATTCAATAAATACTCTTCCTTACAGAGGCAATAATACTTTATTTGTTTTGATGTATTTCTACACATAGCATTGCTCTTTCTCCAAAGTCAGTGTTATTTGTTTTATTTACTAAATAGTTACAAATCTAAATTTAGCTAAGAAATTTCTCCTTCAGTCAGCAAATCAAACCAAAAGGAATAGCAATTCTTTCTGATTTTCATGTTCTCTAAGGAACGTATATTCTGCTGTGATTATTTATTTCTTACCACATATTACAAAGAATACAAAAAAACATGCTTTTTCACAGGTAATATTCACCAAGATAATATAAAAAGTACCATTCTTCAAAATCAAAGAGTTCTAAAATATTTACTCACTCACTTGATCTTCTAGATTATATCATTTTTAAAATCAGACCTAGTTTTTGCAAAGAAACTATATTAATTTTTAATTCAAATTTGACACTGTTTTCTAGTTGCTCATAACATGGGAATTCTGAAAACAGTAGGATAAAAGAGTTGATTTGATGTGTTAATCTACATATAATTGAATTAAAATAATGTACACATCAAAGTTAAGGGGTTCTCATAGCTCATAGCTACTCTTAGTAGTTCAGAAGGAAACTCAACAAAACTCCTACACTTAATGAGGAGGAAAACAGATTCCACATAATCTAGTTACTTTCACATATATACACAATCATTCCTCAAAAGAAGCAGCAGAAAGTTTTTTATTGTTATTATTTTTACCAAAGATTATATTCTATCCACTTAATATGACCATTTGTTTATTTCACAAGGATCACTTAGGGGGTGGAAAATAAAGAATAAACCAAATAGGCAAATAAATAATTATATATTATATATGTGTGAGTGTATGTGTGTGTGTTTTGGAGAAAAAAATACTTTTTTTGCCTTGAATGCTAGGCAGACATACTCAATTTTATAGAACACAAAAAAGGAGCCAGAGAACCACAGGAAATCCTGTAAATAAACAGTGCTTATAAAAAATTACTCTTGGAGCAGTGTGCAGGGTGTATAGGGAAGCAGAGGGAACAGTGATGAGTGATGAGAATAATTTAAATCAAGGCAGATGATAATGAGGCTTCCACAGCTCAAAGGCAATGGACTACTGAAGGTGGGATGAATCCAACAGAGACTTCAAAGAAAAATCTGAGATTTAGTGACTTACTAGAGACAGGAAATAAGAAGGAGGAGAAGCAAAAGACGTTTTTGTGCTTTATACCTAGGGCCCAAGAGAATGGTGGCATCGATATCATTTATGAAGACATTTTTATCAGTCATCAAAGAATTGCTTATTTCTACTGAAACCAGAACCTCACAAATCCTGAGTTTGTGCCTGATGGTCAGAGTTCAGAATTTTCTCCAGCCTTTGCAGTATTTTTAGCATTTCTGCAATATTTATGTACATGCTTAGAAAATGCTCACCAGTTTGCCACCAATGGTCTAAGACAGGTACTCTGAAGACCTTTTTGGACCATTCCAGGGTCTCCACATCACACCGTTCTCCAGCCACAAATAATGTTTTAAACCTAAATATAAGAGGGGGAGTGAGTTCAAATCATTCCTTGCAAATAAATTTAAATAATTCCATCTACTTTCTTTTAAACATTGTAGAATCTAACCACATTTATTCTCTGAGCAGAAGGCAGTCATATTACCAGTATATTGTACCACAGAATGGTGAGAAGTGTGATTCTTTTTGACCCAAATGTAACTAAATACACATCATTGCATTGAAGTGAGGTATTTCAAAAGCAGAATCCACAGCTACACCTTTTCAGTTCTGAAAAGAGCAACCAAGTTGATCTGTCACATTCACCAAATGATCAAAGATGGCAAGCCTTTTCCTGTTTGACATTATCTCTGCTAATTTTAGCTCTAAGTTTAATTGCTATATTCTGCTTAGGTCTACACACAAGACAAAATACACTCTCAAGTATTAGCTAAGACAAGTACTCTCATAAATATGATGCACTTGTTTCTTCTCATGAGTTCCTTTGGAAAAGATTACTCTGATTTGATGCACGTGTTTCCTCTATTCCAAGGACATAGATAAGAAAGATAGGTGACTGAAGAGTAAATGTCATTACGGCCTCAAAGGTTTAAAAGGCTCTTATTGAAAGGTGTATAAGGTTACTAAAGATGAAGAACCCTTGGCCAGGAGTCCATGCCACAGAATAAAAGGGATGAAATAGGAATAGAATTGGTTAGACACAATCTGTGGTTCATTGAAAGAATGACTGTTTTTCTTCTCTTCTCAATGTCCATGACCTGTCAAGAAAGGGAATGTGTGTATAAAGAGTTAATTCATTATCATCAAAGTAAAAGAACAAACAAATTAACACTGCCTACCCCCCAAAGATGTAATACAGTCACAGAAGATTTATTACCATTCCCTTCACTTATATCATCTAATGAAGATTCATGGAGGCTGAAATATTCCAACCTTTATTTTCTAACATGTATTTCCTATCTCTGCTATAAACATGTATCTCATTCTATATTTGTTTCTTGTATATTTTGACTCTGAGCTCCTTAGGAGCATTCATCTTTATACCTCAATACTAGTCAAAACACCTGGGAATTTTTGGTACTGAAATCTTTCTAGAAGCTTAGAAAGATGAGGTACAGAATTGGGGAGATGGAAAAATTTATGTCAGCTTGACTCACTGTATCTAGTAAAAGAGGAGGCATGTTGTTTTCATAAACTCAACTAGTAATTTAAAAGGCTACATCAAGATAACACAGGTTAGGTATAGTACAGAAAAGAAGGGATGGTCACTCATATGTAGAATCTAATGAACAAAATAAACTAACACAGAAACAGATTGACAGCTATTAAAGGGGGTTGGGAGGCTAAGTGAAAAAGATGAAGGGTTTGAGCAAAAACAACAACAACACGAACTCATAGACAGATAAAAATGTGGATTACCAGAGGAAAATGGTTAGTGGGGAGGTAGAAGAGGGTAAAGGGAAAATAAATGGTGATGGAAGGAGACTTCATTGGAGATGGTGAACACAACACAATATACAGATGATGTATTATAGAATTATACAAATAAGACATATAATTTTTTAACCAATGTCACCTAAATAAATTCAATACAGAAATAAAAAGAAAAGAAGGAATGGCAAATCAAAGCTAAAAGAGATGTCTGGGGAATCTAGGCAAGACAAGGGAAATGGGGAAGCAAAGTAGGAATAATCATGATGGAGAAAATTACCAGGAAAAATAGTTGGGTAAAAGACAAGGAGAAATGAAAAAGAAATAATAATGGAGTCACAGAGGAAATTTTTAAAAATCAGTGAAAGCAAACTCACTGTAGAATCAGAAAAAAAAAGAATATAGTTGTGAGTGGGCAATTCCAAACATTAAAATCTTTAAAATGTGTCTGTTCTGAATGATGATAGTGTTTATGGTAACAGAAAGAGTCTAACATTGAAAGACATAAGAACACATGAGTGTACTGATAGAGGAATTTATCATTAAGATACTAAAAATCACTTAAGGATGGTAGCAGTCCAGAGGAGAGAGGAAGTTCACGACATGATGGCTGCTGAAGAGAGCTCTGACAAGGAGAGAAGGCATCACATAGAGGCATTAATTTTAATAGAAAATGAGCAATTAAACAAACAGAATGATCAGACTCTCATGGGATCAACTTTAATATCCTCCTTGATTTTTATAAATAATCATGACCCCGAGAGTAAAGTCCAGCCTCAAAAGTCGAAAATATGAGTTTAATAATTCTATGGAAAAGTCTGATTGCCTATGCTGTTGAAAATGTGTTAATTAAATTTTAAGTATAAATGAATCACTGATAAATGGAGTCCATGCTTGAAGATTACTTGTGATAATTTGCATCTCTAGATGAGGGTGTTTATTCATAAGGATGTCAAAGGAGGCTATAGTAAATTTGTGCAAAATTCTCAATGTAATTTTACTGTTCAACATTTTCTGAGGGAAAAAAAAGAACCACCATCTGCAAATATAAAGACATTCAGGGAATAAAATTACCTTATTGCAACATCTCATTTTTTTGAATGATGTAACTGAGTCCATAAAAATTACCTAAATCAGTATTGTCCACCTGAAATATAATGTGAGCTACAAATGCAAGAAATAGATGTAGTTTAAAATTTTCTACTAGCTACATTCAGGAAAGTAAAAACATAAATTTTAAAAAATACATTTTATTAAATCAAATAAATAAAAATATTATTGCAACATATAATGACCATAAAAAATTACTAGTGATATCAAAGTCTTTTTCCATATGTAGTCCCAATCTGGGCATTTCGGATGCTCAGTAGCCATGGTGGCTAGTGGCTACCAAATGGACATTAGCCAGGATGATAAAAAATTGTAATTATGCTGTAGATATAATTCCTCCTCAAACCATTAGGTCAATAACCTTTTTTGGCTTGGGTCTGTATGCATGTATGTATATGGATTCACAAGTGCCAATAAATGCAACAAAGATGACCTGTTACTTAATGTTTCTATAAGAAGACTGTCATCACAACAGTTTTGCAAAATCTTGGATTGGGTTTGGTTTGGTTTAATAATTTGACATAGTTATAGGACTTCATATAATGCTGCAAGGGACTGTCAAAAATAATGTTTGAGTAGCTGCCCAGTGGCATATTTTCCAACTACATACCCAAAATTATCTAGGAGCCATCCTTTAATAAAATAAGTCACAAAGGTAAAATGTAAGTGTCCTGGTAAAGACAGTGAAGTATAATGTCAAATTTCAGATCAGAAATAATCCAATAGTAATCTTTGTTACAAAGACTACTATGATAGTAGTCTTAATAAGACCAAGTGTTATAAAACCATTTGAATAAAGTATATCAAATACTTTGGTGAGTATGCAAGGCTGATAGGGCAATGTTTAAATCTTTAAAAAAAAGGAAAGTAGGCAGATAAAAAAGATGAGAAAGGAAGACCAAAAGCAGGTATTAATTAGAGGCAAAGACTAGGAAAAATGTCAGATAATTTGTACATATATATTTGCAATTTGAGGTAAAATTTAGATAGTCAAATGCATATTCATTTATAATTTACATGAAATTAAAATTTGTATTATCAGTTAGGGCCTGATCTGATGGAACAATTTTAGCAGCGTGAAACATTAATATATTAATTCATTAAAGTAGGTTAAACAGAGATTAGTGTAAAATTTTAAAGTTTAAAATGAGGTTGCCACATCCATGGTTTCAGATGTCATGCAAAAAGACAAAATTAAACATATAAATACCATATTGTTAATGGTATGATTGAAACATATGAACATATTTCAACTATATCGTATGAAAACAGGTTCCTTGCTATTTTAGAATACTTACAGGGTTAAGAGTATTATGCATTTATAGGGAAAATGAGGAAGTAAAAGTATCAGTTTCTTAGTAGTATCACTCCTTAGTCAAGAGTTCAGTAGTGACACGTGGCTAGTACCTACCATACTGTAGAGTTCAGTCTTATTGGATAGAGTTACCCTAGATTATCATAAATGAACTAAATATCTGGATGATATTCTGATGATGATAACATACAAAAATAAATCTACTTCCAAGTGTATAATACTAAAAAGATAAACAAAAAGATAATATACAATATTCAGAGCAGGAAAAAATGGGATGGAGAGGACATTAATGAGGATGAGACCTATATACCTTTCCCTAATTTTATATAAAACTGAGTGTAATTCAAGACTGCAATAGAGTTCAAAAGTAAGCAAAGAGAAAACAGGAAAGTGGTAGTATTATCAAATTAGTTTTAGTTCAAAATGGATGAGAAGCTGCACAGAAATGGATAAAGAGCTAAAGATAAATCCTGGGGAAGAATTTTCAGGTAATAAAGTAGGGACAGAATACTAAAAGGAATATTTTATTCAAGGTCCATAAACTACCAAACAAGTGAAAATTGCTTTTTACTTGTGCCAACAGAAGTTAAATAAAAACAGATCATTTCAGTAATGCCTCATCAACTTCTCATTCACATGACAGAACATCATTACTTCTTGCCATCACTGTCCCTGTGGCTATCTCCATCTTTCCTTCTTTCTATTTTCTCCCACTGTTCCCCACTGGAGAACTCAAATTACCTCTTGAAAAAAAACTCTCCACTTTTTGTTACTGTTATTTACCACATAAATTTTGGCTTTGGTCTAAATACAATATCCCATTATGATTATTATACCAACTATATAAATTGAACAAAAAATTTCATCAGTTTGGTCAGCTGCTTGTTTTTTATATCCCACATTATCCCCCCATGGCTATTTTTCATTTTATAAAAGTCTTTGGACCTTAAGTTCTTTTAGCTTTGTTTGTATGAGCATTTGTCTATTTTGTCCTAAGTCCTTAATAAAAAATTTTTTAGTTTGACATTTCTCTCTCAGCACTTTGAAGATGTTCACAATTGTCATCTGACATCTGTTGGTATAGTTTGATTTTCCTCTTTTGTGCTCTGTTGATCTTCTCTGGCAGTTTATAGATTTTATCATAGTCTCAACTTACATGCTACGATTTCCAAATGATGTGTCCAATGAGAATTTACTTACAGTTAACCTGCCTAGTACTTGCATGGCACTTCCATCTGTGATCTGCCTGACTACAACCAGCCTTACCACTTTGCAAATCTATTTTATTTGCAGTCCACATAATTTTTTTAGCTCATCTCTGATGCTCTGCTTTTTCTCTTTTGTATTAGTTCTCATTGTTATGTAGTTGGTAAAGGAAGACTGCATCAAGTATGAGGTACTATGATATCTTGAATGGAAATCCCAGAACTGAATATTTTCTAATTTGATTAAGATTGAACTAGAAAATCATGGGAAAATTAACCACTATGATGTGATGTAAAAGAGCAGTGAATTAGCAAGCAAAAGATAGTAATATAGCTAAGACTTAGTTTATGTTAAGAACTGTTTCAAGTGCTTTGCATGAATTAGGCACCTTTTATTTTCATTATATTCTTGTATTGTTACTAGCTTTATAGTCCACAGAGTAGGAGGAGGAGAAGGAGGAAGAGGGTGAGAATGGGAGAAGGGGTAGGGGAAGGGGTAGGGGTAGGGAGAGGAGAAAAGAAACAGAGAGCCTATGTAACATTCCCAAGGTCTCATCCAGCTAGTAAATGGTAGATTGAACCCAGCTAGCCTAACTCCAGAGTCAGAATCTTAACTACCACACTGTACTGCCTTGTTCCAGCTTTGGCCCAGAGTAGTTTTGCAATCTGGGGCATACTATTTCACCTCTCTGTGACAAAGTTTTCTCAAATTTGAAATGAAATGATTATATTAGATGACTTCTAATCTATTTTTGCAAACTCTGGTCCATGATAAAATGAATTTATAGTTCTGGTTAGTTCCTTATTTTATAGTGCCCTATTAAATTTGTTTTGAGAGCTTAAGTTCTTAGAAAATCTCTAAATTTATTTTAAAACAATCTTTACTGAGATATATAACACATTTAAAGAGAAAAGTTCATCATTTGCAATGTTCTATAAGGAAAGGAGAGACAAATAAATTCCACAAATAAATCATGAATGTGTAATCATAATATCTAGTGAATGTCAATTCAGTATGTAAGTATGAAATGTCTTGAACATAAATATAATATAAAAGTATAATTGTATGAGAAGACTTGAGTTCTGGTCCTTATTCTGTCTCTGAACCAAACTTAACTTTTTTGGACCTCAGTTTCCTCATTTTTAAAATAAGATTGTTGAATTTCTGAGCTTCCTTCTGTTTCTAACATTCTCCTAGTCCACAAGTGAGAATCCATCAAAGTAGTTCAGTGAAGGTATCAACTGAATAAACTAAAATAAATGAAAAGTAAAAGCTGCTTTTATCTTACAAATGACAAAAAATCCTGGGTTTTGGTAGTTTCCTAATTTACCTCTCATCGTAAAATAATGTCTGAGGTCTTTAGTAAAGAGTATGGATCCTAGTCAAATTGCCTGAGTTAGTTAGTTTCTTTCTAAAGAGTTATTTAAACTCTCTGGGACTGATGTTACTCATTTGTAAAATGATAACCAAAATTCCTACTTATCATGATGACCAAGCAAGATAAATTGCTTATGCCTAGCATGTAGTAGATTTTCAGTAAGTATAGCAGTAATTTGAATAATTGAGGGTGTTTGTAGAGTCCTCATTCCTAAACATCTATTAAAAACATATGTACACATCATCATAAATAATTTAGGTGCCTAAAGACAAAGGGGCATGACCAGGGAGAATGTACTATAATTTCTTTTATGCTAAAATCTGACTCCATGTCTTTATGCATTCATTTGAAAAGTGATAGTTTAAAAGCCATTTAGTATTGTTTGATGATTTATACATTAGGCAAATTAGAAACATGTCCTGCCTTCACAGAAAAGATAGCATCTAAAAATCCATGTACAGATGGGAAAGGAAGGTGATACAGCAAAATAAGCGACCTTAGCTTGCTGGTAACAAAACTTCATGCCCTGCAATCCAAATGCATGTGTCAGAAAAGACACACTGTGTAACAAACTACAATCACTGATCCTTCAAAAGAGCTCTAACTATCTGAAGACATGAAGACTATACACATGCTCAAATGCACTTACCAAAATCTGTCTCTATCCTCTTGAAAAAAGATGAGAGAAACAATTAAAATGTCATAAATGAAGGAATAGAAGGTGAATAAAATATAATATATGATTCATCTTATGAATACATTTTAATAAGATAGTATTTTTAGATTATAGGTAAATTTGCATATAAATCCAGGTCTTTTTTTTAATAAAATAGAAAATAGAGGAAAAAGAAACAAATAAAACCATTGACCTTGCCCAAATTGAAAGCTTCTTGCTTACATCTGCAATTGGTGTGTGATATCTATTTTTAACTCCTTTAGGCCACAGCAACATAAAAGTCGTAACATCTGGTTTTTAATTTAAAAAATTCAAACCAACTTATTTTAGTCACACTTTCTGACTTGAGAAAACTATAAAAACTCTTCATTTAGTTTAAGGTAACAGTGACTTATTTCAAAGAGGCTCAATGAGAACTGAGGCTGGAAACTGCCATGAAGATACAAACTGCTATAGATACCTTTAAATATGCATATCATTAAACTAAAATGATGTCTATAAGCCAGCACAAAAGTATCTAAACTACAAGGAGCATATTATAAATCAAACAAAAAAATAATTTCCTGCACTCTTTCAGCAAACATAATTTGGACTTTAAAATTCATGTTTTATCTGTATATGTGAAATCAAATAATATTTTCCTCTATTTAAGCCATTCTTCATTTTCAAAAAACAGTTATATATGTACAAATATATAAAATGCATATATCTATGCATTTTAATTCATAGCATTTTAGTTTAAGAAAAATATAAGCAGGGTAGATTAAAAAAGAGAAATATTTGGGTAGTATTTGAACTAAAACAAACATGATACAGTATTGAAAAATATCCACAGTATAGTTAATATTCCAAGTATTTCAAAGATATGTTTAGAACAATCATTCTTAATGACATTCAGAATCTCTTGGCTCTTTCCAGAAGAGATCTTGCAGTGCCGGAAAAAAAAATACAACATTCAGTTATTCACTCTGATTGCAGTTTTTAATATAATTTGCCTTGTGCATCGGTTCACCTTGTCAGCGAGTACTGCTTCCCCAAGGCCGCCCCAGGGTCCTGCTGACGGATGGCTCTAATTGCAGTCGGCGCTGTAAACAAGGCAGCTACTCCGTGCTCCGCCAGCACACGGAAATAAGCACCAGCATCTGGTGTTCCCACAGGCTTCCCCTACAAGGAGAATCATTTAAAATGTCACTGGGTAAAATGGCTCATATTTCACTGATGGTTCAATACTTATACATTTAACAGAAATGTTAATAAAGTGGGATTCTCAACAAATCTTAGTTTTAAAATATTCTATGTTCTATCATAAATAGAACAAGCCAAATGCTCAGGCATCAGAGAGGTTCTTTGTCCCATTACAGCATCCTAAAAGCTTTCCTCATTGCAATTTTTCCTTTCTCAAGTTTGGAAAGATAAAAACAGAAAATGTGTACCTCATTCAAATCAATTGTACCCAACAATCTTCTATTTTACAATAAATTAAATATGTGCTTTGTATGGTGGGCTAAATGAAAATTACACTTCTAACTAATTTCTGACTTTAATCTTTTTTTTCATGATTACTATTCAATGTGACAATAATAGCTCTCAAAGTATTTGAGAAGAGAGAAAAATCTGGAATCACAGTGATTTCTGAGTAATGACCTTTTCAATTAAATGTCTCATTCCATGGAAAGCAACTTCCAAAAATTAAAGAAAAAAAAATCCAATATGATATCCCAGAAAGCATGTTTTCCACAGCCTCAAAATGACATTACACATGTCCAATGGGAAAGTCAAGCATAAACATCTAACAATTTTGACAGACTATGCAGTACAAAAGGACATTCTAATTGATGTTTCTGCATGGTAGAAAATGAACATGGCATTTAAATAAATCAATAATTTTGCAAATTTTTTTAAGTGACCTACAAAAATCTATCTTGGCTCAGCCATATCCTCTCACTCTTCAAGCCATTCTCATCGCTGCTACGTCTTCCTGTATTTCTAATGCAAGTTTCCTGGAATGGTGATATATGTTATATATGTTCCATTTCCGAAATATCTCTGACCACATCTCCCATCCAAGCATCCCATGGATCTTACATTCTGGAAAACACACCTGGGAAATACTGAACTAAAGTGAGAAGAGGAAAGAATTTACTAGAAGTAAACTTGGAGTTCTCCCCATGGGGAATAATAAATGAATGGATAATAATATGAGGCAGACCATAAGTGTCCAAAAATTTAGACTCACTATCCACTTCTAATTGGATTTTTGATAGGGCACAATATCAGTTTTACTTTTATTATTTCATGGTTACTCTTAATATTCCTTAATGTAATTATATTCATTAAAAATACAAAAAAACCTTGTTAGGACTGTATATTCTATTGCTTTTTTTCTTGTTCTTTTAATACCAAAGAAAGTATTGCAACTAGAATTTCATTTTTTATTTTTCCAACTATCCCAAACATTTGATTATAATTTATTTGTTACCACCTCCTATAGATCAACACATTGACATAGTATACAATCTGGCAACTCATGTATATAGTTTGACTAACAAATTTTGAAACCTTTAGCACATCATTCTAAAAATGACTCGGCAACTTTATTCTTTCTAACCAAGCAAGGTAAACATTTGACTTCTATTTCTTTGATCTGTTTTAGGCTCTGATCAGTCCCTGGTGTACTAGATTGTGACTTTAGGACACTTGACCTCAATCACATAAAACTGATTTGTAAACTGACCTTATGCAGTTGACTTGCCATTTTCTTGCCTGCTAAATAAGAATAAATCACTTTTCCAATATTTCCTCGATAAGCTAAAAGCAATGAGAATATATTTTAAAGTAGTTTGACCTCCCATAAAAAAAGACACTTTATAGCCAATTGGAGTTGAATTCCAGTACAGTGCCAGCATCATGGAGCAATGACAATACACTCACTGAGTGATGGTATAAGCATCATAGTGAAAATGCTGTCCCATAATGATTACTACATAGAGGCACAATTTGATGTATTTTATAGTTCCTTCAATGAATGATGTCTAATGATAACAACGATAGTTTAAGTATTAGAAATAATAGTTTAAAATGTTACCATACCTTTTATAAATAATATAAAATTACAATCAATATTGTACTTCTAACACTGCACTAAATAAATTTTCTTCAATACTATATTTATTGAGCATAGAAATCCAATAACATGTTATTACTACTAAGACACTGAAGCATGTGATACATAAAGACTTACAATGTTCTTTGAAAGCTAGTGATCTCAGGAAGGCTCAGTTGTTTTGCATTTTATTGCCCATTCCACAGATGATCATTCTAGGCTATAAGTATGGTGATGTATCCCTATTTTAGAATTACTTTACTATTTATATTCTTAATCCTTTTATTTTCCTAAGGACTTCTACTCAATCTCAAATCTGATGATATGTTAAAGAAATTATTGTTCCCCAAAACAGATGCTGATTAATGCAACATTAGGTTCTGAATGATGTAAACACTTCAGGTAATATTATGCAGAGAGAAAAAAATCTTCCATCAGAAACCATCATTCACATCAAAACATGTCATAATAAGTTAGGTTATGCTAATATATTTATTCATTTAATAAATATTTATTGAACATCTACTATGGTCTAGTGACACTGTTCTAAATTCTGGGAATAATTCTGTGAACAAGCCAGTTAAGGTTCTGCTCTTATGAATCTCATATTCTAGGATTATAGATGTTTACACATATAGGTGATACAATATTATTTAAGGTTACACAGAAGATGTTGCAAGCTATTTGTGTCTAAACATAGGACCCACATGTTCTCAACAACTATCAGCACAAGTAGCTTTAGAAAAATGAAGCAAAGCCTCTAAGCCTCTTTCATTATGCACTCTAAATGAAAGTGACTCAATGACATCGATTTTTTTAGTATTCTTCTCTCTTGTCCTACAGCACACATACAGGATCCTGTGCACGCACAGACATATATGCACACATAGACAACGCCATCCCTTGCTGACGCCTTTTTTAAAGTAACCAGTGGCATAGTATTTACTATGTTGAGCTGCCTGGGAAAAAAATGACATTAATTTCAGTAAGAAGTAGGAGCCCAAATTCTATTCTATTATAAAAAATGAGGAAATTTTAAGATTGTAGGGATTTTTAACAAACAACATATACACCAAAAGCAGTAATGTACCCAAAAGGTAAAGACAATTTAAAAATTCTTCAAAACTCAAGTTCATGTCCTTACTATTTGCTTTTATTTCCTTCCCCTAAACTAAAGTCTATCCTGTTGGCTAATGCCCAGAAAACAAAGGCTGAAAGCAATCCCTACAATGGTGAAGCAGAGATTACGGGCTTTCAGCTTTTATAAATCATGAATTTTTAACATCAGAGATTTATAAAACATCAATTGCCAATATTTATAATGTGGTTGGTGATGTTACAAACACAGAAAACAATACAGTTACCAAAAATCTAAAATTAACTTCCACTTATAATTTTCTACTACTTATAATTCAGATGATAAATCCTTAGTTAAAAAACCAGGTAATGTTTAGCCCTGGCTGGCGTAGCTCAGTGGATTGAGCATGGGCTGTGAACCAAAGCATCGCAGATTCGATTACCAGTCAGGGCACATACCTGGGTTGTAGGCCATGGCCCCCAGCAACCACACATTGTTGTTTCTCTCTCTCTTTCTCCCTCCCTTCCCTCTCTAATATTAAATAAATAAAATCTTAAAAATAAACTTTAAAACAAAACCAGGTAATGTTCGACTGCTCACATAATTCCCAATGAGGTTAAGTTTTCAACAGGAAAATAGTAGAATACAGCAACTCAGCAAAATGACCTAAAACACTAGAGCTAGACTGTTGAGAAAAAAATCATTTGCTTTATTATTAAACCTATGATTTCAGTTTACCTAAGGCTTGAAGTCAAAGCTACTTGTGGTTTCTCAAATTTTGACATAAAACCTTTTGAGCGAACTGCAGTTTTTGCCCCTTTTGTGGCAGGATTAAAAAGTACACCTTGTTTTGTTTTTTATTTTCTTGTGTTGTGTTTTTTTGTTTAGAATGCTTCTGAGAATGTTACCAAAGGCACATCTCCACACAGTTTTAAAGCGAAGACAGCAACAGCCCTTAGGGACTAGTCCTAAATTGCATTTCAGCAGACAGGGGCCGCAGGGTCAGCTTGTCTCTTCTGGAAGAGTGATGAAACTGACAATGGCATTTGTTGAACTCCTACAACATGACTCATGCCTTTATCAATGGTTGGGTACACAACATCTAATCTTGAGGATATTTGTTCAGTGAAAAAAAAGAAAAATGCAAATATTGTGTTTAACAGTTGTACACTGCCACTTGTATAAAAAGGGGGAAATGACCCTGCTCATACATGAATTAACTATTGTACACATTAAGACTGACTTCTCCCCAGTGAGCAAAATTGAATAGCAGAGAACAAAGGAGTGAAATTTGCATTATTTACTTATTTGTGAGTTTTGAAACATGAACCAAGTATGTATATAACCTCTTTCAAAAATAGAATAGGGTTTTTCCTCGCTGAAGTTCCTCCCTCAACCATTCGCATTAACTTGTGCCACTTTGAAAACATCACTGCTGGTGTAAAGCTAGAAGGGATAAGGGCCCTGTGCCCTAGGACTCCCAGACCTAGATGCTGTGTTACTAAAGCAGGATCCCTTTTAAGGAGGAAAAACTTATTTACAAATACAATATGATGACCAAGAATTTCTAAGGGATTGCCTCCCCTGACTACTTGCTAGAAATTTCCCATCATGCCATCGGTCTCGCCTGTGTGGATATGGTGTTTCTTCCCTTCCTTCTTCTTATCCATGCCACTATCTAACCCAGTGATGGTCAGCCCTGAATATACATTAGAACTTCTCAGGATGCTTTTGAAAGGTAATGCCTAGTCCCCACTCCCAGAGATTCTAATCTAATTGGCCTTGAGTTGAGGCGGGGCACCGTTATGGTTTATGTGTGCCCTAAATAACTCCAATCTGCAGCCAGGAGTGAGCACCAACATGTCCTTAGACCCTAGACACTACCCAATGCTACATGAGTTTCTGAGACCTTCCTGCCTGGTTGCCCTAGTGGATGAGCCTAGAATCTAACACTAGCTTTCACTGGTTTTCTCTATCTGTTATAAATAAATGAACCAATCTAAGTATTAATAAAAATATACTGATAATTGCAATTCGATTATAGGGTGGGCATACACTGAGAAAATAATTTGGGAGAAGTACCTCATTGTTTCACATTTTTTTTTAAATATTGGAACACTTTGAAAGTATATGGATGCTTTTTTAAAGATTTTATTTATTTATTTTTAGAGAGGGAAGGGAGGGAGGAAGAGAGAGAGAGAGAGAGAAACATCAATGTGTGGTTGCTGGGGGCCGTAGCCTGCAACCCAGGCATGTGCCCTGACTGGGAATCGAACCTGCCACACTGTGGTTCGCAGCCCGCGCTCAATCCACTGAGCTATGCCAGCTAGGGCTTGTTTCACATTCTTTATGCCTTGATTTACAAGCCAGACTCAAGAACGGACATATAATACACATCATGAATCATAGGATCCAGTTTCCTGAGTAAAAGTGCTGTTTGTACATCTTTGCCTAGTCCAGCAGCTATTTCTGCGTTTCCCAGACACCTTTTAAAGTTATCATTCTCATGGTGGGGGGGGGGGGGGGGGGTGTCATCACTGCTCAAGAGGATTTTATCTTAATCTTTTAGATGGAAGATTCCTGACCTGAACTTCAGGGGAGTTCATGAATATTCTGAAAAATTTTTATATGAATACATATTCATTTTCCTAGTGAGAGAAGTCAATAGCTGTTGTCAGATCTGGAAAGAATCCCATAACCTAAACTTTTTAGGTATATGAGAGCCTACCAAAACACAGAAATCACATTTGTGTTTAGCTCTGAGAAACAGCTTGGATGATGCTAAAATGCAAATGGATAGGTAGACCATAATATCTGTTCATTTTATTCTCTACAAGATGGATGACTCCTTAGTATGACCATTTTAACCCACTGCCATCAAAGGGCTACCAATAGACTCAAAAACCAAAACTGAGTGGTCAAGCTAAGGTCCCCAACCAACCTGTCTTCTTCTCCCTCCTGCTAGTTGATTACATGAAATTGCCATTTTTGTAAATTAAAACTAGTCAAATATCAGTAATTTCACATGGTGTGAATTAATACTTTCTATAAGCTTTCTATTTTGACAATCTCTTTTTACTATCTCCTGTAGTAAATACCAGAGTTTTAATTCCCAATGCAAGAGTCCTTCCCTTTCTTCAATTAAGAACTGCTTTGGGCCCTGGCTGGCGTAGCTCAGTGGATTGAGCGCGGGCTGGGAACCAAAGTGTCCCAGGTTCGATTCCCAGCCAGGGTACATTCCTGGGTTGCGGGCCACGGCCCCCAGCAACCACACACTGATGTCTGTCTGCCTGTCTCTCTCTCTGTCTCTCTGTCTCTCCCCCTTCTCTCCCTAAAAATAAATAAATAAAAATCTTAAAAAAAAAATAAAGAAAAAAAAAATAAAGCTGAGTTATCCAACATTTAAAAAAAAAAAAAAAAAAAAAAAAAAAGAACTGCTTTGGCTTCCTGATCTGATAAGGTTAGACTTCTCCAAGGCTATAGCTCCAAGATCCTTTCACAGATATTTATATATTAAAGATGAGTTTATCTCTAACTCTAGATCTACCTCTTTTATATAAACTTTCAGCAATAAGATGAATAAGATCTGAAGATCTAATGTATAACATGGTGAAAATAGTTGATAACACTGTATTGTATAATTCAAACCTTCTCAGAGAGTAGAACTTAAATATTCTCACCAAAAGTAAATCATCAAATAAACAAATGAAATGACTGATGTTTTAATTAACTAGACAGGAGGAATGCTGTCAAAAATGTAAATGTGTATAAAATCATCACGGTGTACTCTTTAAATATCCTACAATTTTATTTGTAAAGTATACCTCAATAAAGCTGAAAACATTTTAAGAAAAACAGATCTATCCTTTTGGCTTTGGTTCTTTCCCCGCTGTGAGAGTTGATCATATTGGGCCTCATGAGGAGGCCACTCCCAGTGAATAGGCCATTGCTTCCACCTTGGTCACAAGAGTCTACCTGCCCACTGAAAAGATGCTGAACTCTGAAGTATGGATGACAAGTAAATGAAGCAGAGCACTGGAACTGGTAATTCTGCAGACCTGGCACTGGGCTAATTAGGGGCGCTGACATATTTACCAGTCTCAGCGGTCAAAGAGAACATTAGGACTAAGAGAGAGGGTAGCTCATGGCTTCTAGCTTTCATCTCTGAATTCCTCCATGTAGATGTACAATCACTCTGCTACTCTGTATTGGAAGGAAAAATTAAGGTTTTCTTTATTCATAATGAATAGTGAGACTTGGCTATAAGCAGAGAAATTAAATGGCTTCTTCTTTTACTACAATCCCAGATTTCTGCCCAGAAACTAGCCATGTGGCTATTCCATATGCACATTGCAATTCAACCTGAGGTTGTACAAAGCCTGGGTCCTCCATACCATCGAATGAATCCTTTACATAAAACAATCTTCAAACACGCCCATATTTCCCCATTTTAAAAGACAAAGCAAATGCAATAAACCTTCCTATAAAATTGCTCTCATAAAGGTAACTAATGACACCAAATGTTCAAGCCTCTCTTCAGTTGTTGCCGGACCAGACCTCCCTCTGCAGCACTGAGCACTGCTGAGCTCTCATTTTCGGAAAAGCCTCCCCTCCACCAGTGCTCCTGGCACCTGGCTTTTCTGATTCTCCCGCTGCCTCTCCAACGTCTCATTCCCAACTTACATAGTGTCCCTTTCTCAGTATCTCCACCTCTCTCAGTATCATCTCCGTAGTGGAGTGAAATTATGAACTCTTTTACGTCTCTAATTCTGAAAGTTTTTACGAGCTTCAAACCTGGTTCCTAGCATCATGCAAATGTCTGGGGAGCACCTTTAAACTCAACATTACCAAAATCAAAGTACTATTTGCCCCACCACAATAATTGCTGCTCTACTGTGATACTTCAGTTGATAATTGCCATTTTATCAGTTGTCCTAGCTGAAGGCATCACAGCTATGTTCAACTTCCGGTTTACCTTTATCTTACAATATCCACCTGAAACACTTAAATCCTGCCTTCCCCTTACTGTTCAGATCACTGGTTCTGACCATGTAGTTTTCATTTAACAGCTTCCCAACTGTTTGTTCCTAGAGACCACGGACTTTGGAGCCAGAAAACCTTGTTTCAAATCCCAGCTCCATCACTCTTGTGCCACTGGTAAAGTTATTTACTGTCTCTAATCATCAGTTTCTGCAGCTGTAAGTAGGAACTCAAAATGCTGACCCATGGCTTTCTGGTGAAAATTAAGACTTTGTATATAAGTGCTTAGAAGAGCTCCTGAACATCAATCAGTAGTAGATGTTTTCATGACTTGTACTGTCTTATCCACAAAGTATCCTCTGCCTACTATAGTTCTAATCTTCCCTTAGGGAACTAGTGGACATGATTTTGACCAGGGTGGCAACCCAACTTTGCCATTTACAAAGGGTATAATCATAAGCAACTTACTTAATTTATTTCATCCTCATTTAGTTTCATCATCAAAAATTTACATCCAAGAAGGTACAAAAATTAAATCTACAATATTTATCACAAGCCATGACTCACTGTAATTTCTGAATTTTTTTTATATCTTCTATACAGGGTAAAAAAATCTCTTAGTCTCAATTTGTTTGCTTTCTGTCTTCTGTATTGATCTTAATTATTAGATATATCGTCTGCACTTTCAGTGCAAGGAGTGCATCTGATATTTATTCTGTTTCCGTATCAGCCCCTAGCAAGATGTTGAGCTACAATAAATATTATTGACAGAGCTGTGACAATAGCCGAACTTGCTTGCTCCAACATAAAACACAGGCACGCATAGATAAAAACAAACTAAAAAGTAGATATCTTTGAACAACTGGTCGTGTGAAAGAGAAATCTAAAAAATGCTGGCATCAGCTTTACAATCTTTCCCAATTGAGAAGATCACATTATATAGCCTAAATGAGAGGAAAAACTGAATCATCACTTTTTTTCATTTTATACATACAGAAAAGGACATTGCTGATATACTAGAATGTAAAAAAATCATCTTCCATTGCACAAAGGGGAAAACAAAGGACTATCATATGTCCCAATGAGTTTGCTAGTTAAAAACACTGTGGCTACTAGTCTTAAAATGAAGTAACATGTCCCTCTACTTGAAAGAAGCAAACCTCTGTCCTTGAAAAACGGATAATCAAATTAAACAAAACAAGTTACCATAAGTGATGTTGCAAAACAACTACAATACAGACAGATAAAATTACATTGTTAAAATGAAGTCTGTGAGCAGCGAAGAATTCAGAGGGCCTGTGTGTGGAAAATACACTGTAGGATGACTTCATGGAGGTCACATGTCTGGTGCAGCACCTGTAGCAGTATTCACAAAAGCAGGTGACATGCATTAAAGATACATCAGGGATAATTTAACAAGAGTGTCCAATACAAAAACAATGTGGAAGTAGTCTTTATCCTCAGTATTCTGAAACATGAGATTTTCATACTTAGAAATGGTTTAAAGTTATATCTGTGAACATAAAATGATATTAATTACTTGAATCCTGCAAATATGTGTAAAATATGTATGTACAAATAATGATGTCATATTTTAATATATATATTTCTTTGAAGAGTTCAAACTAATGTCACATACATCATCTTATTTGTCTCCTATACAATAAAGGAGAGTAGAGCTCATTTTTACACTAATCATTTATAAGGAGAGAAAAGACAGGGTTATATTTGTCTTTCTCTGGTTGGCTTACTTCACTTAATATAATGTTCTCCAGGCCCATCCATATTGTCACAAAGGGTAAAATTTTCTTCTTTGTTACAGCTAAGTAGTATCCCACTGTGTAAATGTCCTGTAGATGTTTTATCCACTCATCTACTGATCAACATTCGGGCTGCTTCTATGTCTTGGCCACCGTGAACATAGGGGTGTTATTGTTCTATGGAATTAGTGTTTCCAGGTTCTTTGGATATATTCTTAGAAGTGGAAATGCTGGGTCAAAATATATATGTGTGTATACATACACAGTATAAAAACTCTAAATGATAGAGCCCATCAAAAAATAAAAGTGAGCCCTGGCTGGGAGGCTCAGATGGTTGGAGCACCACACACACACACACTGAAAGGTTGCAGGTTCCATCCCAGGTCAGGGCACATATGGGAGGCAACCAATCAATGCCTTTCTCTCTCTGTCTCTGTCTCTCTCTCTCCTAAATTAATAAAACACATCCTCCTTGGATGAGGAAATAAATAAATAAATAAGAATTTTAAAATGTTTGGATAATGGTGAACCATGAAATATATTGTGTTATATAAGACCACTCTTATTTCATCCACAAGTTCTACTGTAAAGGAACAGATTCTTTTTTTTTTTTATTTTAATCATTGTTCAAATACAGTTTTCTCCTTTTTACTCCCAATCCAGTCCCCCCTCCCACCCTCCCCACTTCCCTCCCATTACCATCTTCCCCTTAGTTTATGACCATGTGTCCTTTAAGTTTGAGGAACAGATTCTTGAGGGAAGAGACCACCAAGTTATTTTCCACATTTGCTGCTCCAAATGCTTCAAAATTGGTAGTAGCAGGATCAACACATCCCTGTGTGCCGATTTCTTTGCCTGGTGCTTAAAAAAGAATTAATGGGCTCCAAAGGGAGTCCCTCTAGTGCTGTTAGGACTGCTTCTGAGTTGTGAGGACAAACAGACTTTGAAAGAAGGAATGTCAAGTACCTGCAAGTTCAAACTTTACAGCGACTGGATCACATGGGAACGAATGGTTTAAATTGTAGAATTTTATTCTTAAAAAAATAAATTCATACTTCTAAATAACAGTGTATAATAGTTTTTATTGTATTACTATATCCTTGCAACTAAGGGATTTCATGAATAACCAATTTAATGCCACATATAAAAAAATACAATTAATACTGATATTTGTAAATGAGAAAACTGAGCTTGAGAGCAATTAAGTACCTTGTCTGAGGCCAAACAATATGTAGACATTTCAGCAATCACAGTATAGAAGTCTTAAATGCTATTCTACCTCTCAGACATTAAAATTTTTCACCAATTACAATGAAAACTTTCTTCACTAAATGCATTTGAAGAGTCAGCTGCAGTCACTATGAAAGGAAATTAGAAGAAATTCCAGAGTTAAAAAAACTAAAGCATGTTATCAAAAAATATATTTATTCTAGAAAAAGAACAACAGACTCGGAGCAGATTCACAGAATTACAGAACTGAGAGAACATGTGACACCCCTCTGGTTTCCCGTGAAGAAATGGATTCCAGAAGAGGCTGAGTTGGTTTGCCTAAGGTTATATAGGGAGGTAAAGGCAAAGCAAGATAAATAACATAGATATTCATATTTCCAGTCCAGTGACTATACTCCTACACCACAATTCAGAATCTCAAATCTACTTTCTTTAGATAATTTATTGCCCAAGAAGGCAGACTGCAGTACATGTCTTCAAAGGTAATTATTGAATTATTCACAGACAGCCATCTGCCCTAGTTAATCTAGCCAGCATACTCGGAAGAGATTATTAAAATGGTTTGCTGCTATGAAGTTAACAATTTGTGAAATGCAAATAAATGTATTAATAAAATGAGAGCATGCTTTCATTCCTTGAGGACTTTCAAAGAGATTATTATTACATAAAAACGACATCTGCCATATCGAGATCAAGTATGCCAGCCAGTTAATGACTTAATGTCAAGCTAGACTTGAAGGTGACCAGCAACTAATTCATTTCATTCTGGGTAATAACTGAGCCAAACAATAAGCTGATTTCTTTTTTTAATTTAACATAAAATCTATTTTCTTTTTGTGTTATTTTTATATACAAGCAGTTTTACATCATTTTTACTCTGGCTCTCAGTGAGGAATAATGAACAAATAAAAATTGGATGTATTTATGTGTAATTGACTATATTTAGGTGTATTTGCTAATATATATACCTTGGGAAATAATCACCACAATCAAGCTAATTAAGACATTCATCACCACATAGTTACTGTTTTTTTTTCTTTTTTTGTATGTGGTGAGAACACTTACAATCTGCCCTTTTAGAAAATTTCAAGTACACGATTCACTATTGTTAACTATATCACATTACCGTACATTTGATCTCCATAATTTATTCACCTGGAATAACTGAAACTTCATCCATTTTGGCCAATATCTTTCCAGCCAACAGCAGAAAAATACACATTCCTCTCAAGAGCATATAAAACATTTTCCAGGACAGATTACATGTTAGATCACAAAACAAGTCTTAAATTTCAGAAAATGAAAATAATTCCAACTATCTCTTCTGACCACATGGAATTAAACAAGAAATCAATAAGAGTAAGAAAACAGAAAAATTCATAAGTATATGAAAATGAACACACTCTTTAAAAACTATTGGGTCAATAAGGAAATCACAGGGGAATTTTAAAAGTATCTCAAGACAGGTAAAAATGAAAACACAACATACCAAAACTAGGGGATGCAACAAAAGCAATATTAAAAGGAAAGTTTATAGCAATAAATGCTAACATTAAAAAAATTATCTGAAATAAATGAACTAATTTTATACCTCAAGAAACTAGAAAAACAACTAAGATCAAAGTTAGCAGAAGAAAATAATAAACGTTAGATTAGAAATAAATCAGAGAGTAGAAAACCAATGGAAAAAAATTAAAACTAAGAGTTGTTTTTTAAGAAAACAAATCTATAAACCATTACCTAGACTAACTAGGAAAAAAGAAAAAGACTCAAATAAATAATATCAGAGATAAAAGAGAGGACAATATAATGGATGCCTCAGAAATAAAAAGAAAAGATCATAAGGGACTACAGTAAGGAAAAGTTTGGCAAGTAAGTTGAATTTTATTTTATTTTATTTTTTTGCTTACCACACCATTGCCATTATGGGAGCCTGGGTTCCAGTACTATAAAATTGAAACATGTTTCCAAGATACACATTTGTACATTGGTAACCCCGTGAAGATAAGGAGAAAGGCAGGGCCTAGAAGGATTTGTTCATCCTTGACGTGTTACATTTTGACTCTGCATTTGACAGGCTTATTGAAAAAGAAGGAAAACACAAAATAGAAGAGCCAGAAGGCATATCTGTGTATGACCACTATTCACCAACACACACAAGTGCCCACACATACCTACCACTTTCCCAAGTTTGTTTAGACATTAAAGTTCCTATATTAAAGTATTGTTGCATTCCTCCTCTTTGTCAAAACCACAGTGCCAGTATGTCCTCTCCATGTGCTGCTGGAGTTAGATCTGTTGGAATCCGTGCTCTATTAATAAAGTAAATTTCTGAAAAGGTACTGTTTATTTTCTTTCCCTCAAAAATAAGAACTGAATTATTTATCATTGGTTTGCATATTTTAATTGGTCAGTCCAATTTGGCTTTCAGAATTGCATATTTTAAATATGCCCAGTTCAATGAATAAAAGTAAATCTTTGCTTATAAAAAATATATAACCTGCCCTGGCTGGCATAGCTCAGTGGATTGAGCGCGGGCTGGGAACCAAAGTGTCCCAGGTTCAATTCCCAGCCAGGGTACATTCCTGGGTTGCAGGCCAGAACCCCCAGCAACCGCACATTGATGTCTCTCTCTCTCTCTCTCTCCCTCTCTCTCTCTCTCTCTCTCCCTCCCTTCCCTCTCTAAAAATAAATAAAATCTTTTTAAAAATATATATATATAACCTATTAGTTAAGTTGTTCATGAAGTTCTCTGGTAAAGAGAAAATTAAATTACTTTTTTATGTAAAGTCTTTACATCAAAATCAAGAACACGGATAGGAGCTGATAATAGCAAGCAAAAATTAAGTTGTTTCCTTCCCTTGCAGAGTTCAGAACAGGGAGGGACAAATAAGTAAACCAGGGATCCTACAAACAAATGTGCAACTGCAACAGTGATGGAAATAAGACGGAAAAAGCCAAGGTGCTCAAGAGACTCTATGAGACACTATGAGGATATTTGACCTGGTCAGAGAGGTCAAGGAGGGCCTCCTTGGGAAAGTGACATTGAGTTGAGATCTAAAAGATAAGAGGAATACATTTCAGGTAACAAATGGGCACATTCCCGTAGCAGGAATGAGCATTAAGAATAACTTCAGAAAAACGGGATCCTGGTGTGTCTTCTAGAAGGGAAGTGAGTGATTAAGAGGGAGAACATGGTCAACTTTCAAAGGTGGAGAAGCCAAGTGTACATGATAAGGTCTGAAAATGTTCATGGCTTTTGGAAAAAGAGAGCTCACTGGGGATACCAGCAAAAGCTGTTATTATGGACTGACTGTGATAGAGGCCAATCGAAGGGGACTGCGGAGCTCCACATTAGAAATGGAGCTACTGGGTGCAGGCAAGCCCTCAGGAGTGAGAGTTGTAACTACAAGGGAGAAGGAAATAAAAGATTTTTGTGTTTTTTAAAAATTGTTATTGTTTGTTTTAATGAGAGAAATAGGAATATGCTTAAAATCTGATAATTATCAAGAAGCTAAAGACAAAGCAGACAATCAAGACTTCCAATATGTTTTCACCATGCAGATGTACAGAACTGTGTCCTCTTAGGGCAGAAGAAAAACTTCTTTAAATACCCATTGTACAATGTGCTTCAATGTTGAAACATAGATTGTTTTAAGTGGCTACCTCTTGTGTATCTAAGTTATAATGAATATTGAACTTCGTTACAACCATCTTCCAAGTTTTTTTCAAGTTACAGATTTGTATGAAATTACAGAATATAAATATTATACCTTTGCAGAGGAAAAGATTCATTCCTTATTTATTTATAATATGCCATCATCCATTTACATTCAATAAGAGATATGTTTTATTAACTTACGTTGCACTCCAGGTGGTTTTAACACATAAATGAAATGCTAATCTCCTAGCACTTTGGAACATCAACTTTTGTCAAATGATTCAAAATTCAGCATTAAGAAAAAATATAATTATAGATACCAATTTACCATCTACCTTACATTATAGCTTAAAATGTTATAATTTATAATATGAAAATAAAACTGATCACACTGAGATGTATATAATTTTATTTTTCTTTAGAAAAGATAATATAAAAATATATGATTTGCTAAATTATTCTGTTCACTATATAAAGAATGTAATTTGTATTACTTTATGGAAGGCTTTAGCTTCCTAAATAATAAATACTCTAATACTAAAATAAAATACTAATAAATGTTAATTTTGTAATCTACCTATAATTGGGGCACAAGTGGGACAGTTATTTTGTGGAGAATATGGGTTTTTTTTTCACTTGCTGGCTTAGTGACATGTTAGAAGTTTAGTTTTGTTTTAATTAAACAATTAGGCACATTTCCCCCTTCCATTTTGCATGTTCAAGTTGTCAATTAACTCTCTTAGGAATGGTTCATTTACACAACCTATTTTATCTACCTCCCAGAAGGCACTGTGCCAGGCATTGGGGGGGACACAAATTACAACCATCGTCTGCTCTCAACTATTTCACAGTATCTCAGCGCTGTATGTGCAAGATAAGAGGACTCTAGATGGTATAATGGAAGTAGAAAGCACACTTCAATCAGCCTGAGGAAAGCAAAGAAAGTATCAGAGAGGAAGCAAATTTAAGTTGGCTCCTTAAGAAAAAAGACCACTCTGCTCTGTGATTAGAACAGAAGTGGAATTTTAGTAGTGGGGACAATTTAATCGCTGGTAGTTCTGTTCATTAAGTACCAGAATGACAGGGACGTTAGGTTTGGAAGCTGAGTCAGAGACCAGCAGCCAGAGACAAAATGTTAAATGTGGGCAAGACACAGGAGATTTTGGATCATTTGTATCATAATTCAAATGAGTTTGAATTATGTTCCTTAAGAGACAGGAATTTTTTGAAGGATTTTTATTTCTTAATTAAATGTTCTATATGAGGCAATTGTCAATTTACAGGCAACTGTAAGAAATGACACTGATAAACCATGTACCCTTTACTCAGGTTTAAAAAGTTTTTATTTGTCAATTATAGTTTACATTCAATATAATTTTGTATTAGTTTCAGGTGTACACCATAGTGGTTACACAATTTACAAAGTGTTCACCCTGGTATTTCCAGTACCCAATGGCACCATACATAGTTATTACAATATTATCAACTGCATTCTGTATGCTGTACTTTACACCCCCCGCTTTACTCAGTTTTTCTCTGTGGTAACATCTTGCAAAACCATAGTTTAATATCATAATCAGGATGTTGATGTAGTCAACCTACAGAACAATTCCATTTCCACAAAAATACCTCATGTTGCCCATTTTTAGCCACAGTTTGTTGCTAGTATATAGAAATACAATTGCAATTTGTGTGTTTATCTTGTATCCTGAGACCTGGGTGAACTAATTTACTATAGAATTTTTATATGTTCCATAATGTTCTACATAGATTATTATGTTTATCTGCAAATAGAGACAATTTTATTTCTTCCTTTTTGATAAGTTTTTGTTTCTGTTTTTGTTTCTACATTTTGCTTTATCAAACTGGCTAGAACATGTAGAAATATGTGATAAAGAGTGCTGAGCAGACATCCTTGCCCCATTCTCAGACATAGGGGAAGTATTAGTCTTTCATCATTCAGTATTAGCCAAAGGCCATTCCTTTATCAGAGGCCTACTAGTGAACATATTCTCTAAGCTTTTCTTCATCTTGAGAATATCTTTATATCTCCTATATCCCTGAAGTATAATTTGGCTACATATAAGATTCGGAATTGACAGCTCTTTTCCTACTATATTTGAAAAATATGTCACCTGCCTCTGATCTCCCTAGTTTCCAATGAAAAATCCTCTCACAAATGTTTTCCCCCTTAATAGATAAGGTATCCCTTCTCTCTTTCTACTTTCAAGATTAGTTTTTTAAAGATTTTATTTATTTTTAGAGAGGTAAAGGGAGGGAGAAAGAGAGAAGACAGAAACATCAATGTTTGGTTGCCTCTCAAGTGCCCCCACTGGGGACCTGGTCCACAACCCAGGCTTGTGCCCTGACTGGGAATCAAACCAGTGACCCTTTGGTTTACAGGCTAATACTCAATCCACTGAACTACACCAGCCAGGGCAAGTTTATTTTATTTGTCTTTAGTTTTTTGGTGTAGATGGATTTTTTTTAGATTAATCCTACTTGGGGGTTTACTTAATTTCTTGAATGTAAAGATCTTCTGTAGCTTGACAATATCTTTGGCCAAATTTAAGAAGCTGAGAAGTTTTCGAAGTTTTCATTATTTTTGAGTATTTTTTCAGTCCCGCCCCCTTTCTCCCTTCTTTTCATGACTCTTGTGCTACAAATGTTAGATTTTTTATCATTTCAGATTCCCTGAGGCTCTGTAAAATTTTCTTTTTAGTCTATTTTCTTTCTATTGTTTAGATTGGGTAACTTCTGTTTTTCCCACCTTCCAGTTCATTGATTATTTCTTCTGTTCCTTCCATTATGTTACTAAGCCTATTGATGAGATTTTATTTGGGTCACTGTAATTTTCATTTCTAAAATTTCCAAATGGTTTTTCTTTAGAGCTTCTCTATCCTTGGTGAGTCTTTCTATTTCTTCCTTTGTTTCAAGAACATTCATGACCATTGTTGAAGGGTTGTTAAGATGACTGCTTTAACATTTTTGTCAGATAAGTGTAACATCTTTGTCATCTCAATGTTGGCATCTATCGATTGCCTTTTCTCAGGCAGCCTGAAATTTTTCTAAGTCTTGGTATGAGCGGTAATATTTTTCATCAAATCTTAGCCATTTTGTGTATTATATGATGAGATGGTCTCATATTTAAGTCTTCTGTTTCAGATGATTTACTTTGATCGTACTCTACCAAGACAGAGATGTAAAGGAAAAAAAAAACCAGGTCCCTCATTGGGCCTCCACTGATGCCCAATTGGAAGGATGTTCCTCATTACTGCTGGGTGGGTTCCAGCTCCAACTGACACCTCCCTGGTTGGGTGAGGTAAGAGTGTCTTGTTACTGCTCTCCAGATGGCCTCCACTGACACCACAGGGAAGAAATAGGTGGCCTTGTTATCAACAGTGAAAATACTAACTCTCTACTGGCCTTTACTGACACTACCCTAGTAGGGAGTTGAAAAGGTGTGTCATTATCAATGAGTGGGCATGTAAGTCCAACTCCTTATATGGGTTCTACTGTAGCTACAGATTCCAGGGGTCCTCAGTATCACCTAACAGGGATGAAAGTCTCGGCTCCCTAGTCCACCTGCTCTGCCACAACCCCCTTGTGGGAAGAGGGGGTTATGGTGTCTCCTTACCACCTGACAATTGTGGAAATCTAATCTACCCACTTGACCTTTACTGTTGGGAGTGGGAGTAGGTCCACAGATTTTTTTGTGGTATTTGTCTGGAGGAGAATGATCTAAAAGTTATGTCTTGTTTAGGCTGCTTCCTTTCTACTCCTTTAGCTTAAAAGATAAATGGTTTTTAATATTTACTTTTGACTGCATTTGTTGGCATTTCTAGGTTGTCACCCTCTTCAATAACAAGTCCAAGATAAATAAGGAAAGAATAAAACCCAGGATCTCATTGCTGTAATTCTCATTGGCCCCCAAGGTCTCTAAAGCCAGTTTTCCTTCTTCTCTCCATGTTTTGGTCTTCTTGTATTTGTTTTAGACATAATGCCTGAGATATTTAGTTCTATTTGAGGAAGGAATAAGGAAATATATGTCATCACCATTTTCCTGGAAGCAGAACTCAACCCTCTAAAAGATTTTAAGCACAGAGTTCTATGTGGGTCTTTGCATTTTGGACAGATAACTGTACATGAGGTGAGCTAAGAAGCTGGAGTTAGGGTAGAAATGGTCTAGGAGGGAGTGACATTAAAGGTAGAGGCATTTGTTAGAAAGTGCTCTAAACCAATTATCTGATGATAATTGGGAACACACAAATCAGATCACATGCCCAAACATGGAATGAACACCAATTAACATAACATATTTGTGCATACCAGCTTAATATCAGCCTTGAATATATGTAGGGAGGAATGAAAAGAAACAGACCATTTTTGATAGGTATTAAAATATAGATTCAACAGCATGTAATGACCAATAGAGCATGATATATTAAGATAATAAAGTTAGAGTCGCTACCAGATTCTTATTTTGGAGGCTGGAGTGGATGCAGGTGACATTAACAAAACTACAGAATACATTAAAAAAAAACAGGTGTTGCAGGGAAGAGTGGAGGTGGTGAGTTCAGTGCATGTCAGTTCAGACCTTCTGAAGACATCTAACAACAAGTTGGTTCTCAGCAGCAAGGTCAGACACAGAAGTTAGGAGCCTTGGTTTCATTAGTAATACTCATATCCAACTGTATGAAGATTAACAAGGACATATAAGCAGAAGGAGAAAAGAAGACTAAGAACCAGATGCTAACTAAACCCCAATGTTTAGGACCAAAGTAAGAAAAAGCTAGACAGCAAAAGGAGGACAAGCTGTCAAAAAGTTAGAGAGAGTAGAGTTAAATTTGGTTCCACAAGCACTTATCAAGTGCTTAGTGTGTGCCATGCAGTGTGCTAAGCAACTAGTTTTTGAGGCCTTCACCCTCTATGAGATACAAACAGATAATTTCAGTACAATGTCAACTCGGTGGCTGACATATACTCAGAGGACAATGGAACCATGGAATTGGGCACCGAGGACAGCCAAAGACTGTGAGAGGAACCTTTTGAGAAATTATAATCTACAGAGTCTTCAAGGAGAGTAAGAATTAAACAAATAAGAAAAAACAGAGGGAAAGTCATGCAAGACAAAAGAAACAGCATGAACAATAGCAAAAGGACATGGAGCACAAAAGGACAGAAAATCACCTGCAAGACAGTCAGGTTGATGACACTGAGAGGAAAGAAAATCAGATCTAAGAGGACCTTTGACTTATGAAGTCACTTATGAAGTCACTGTTGGCTTTGCTACAGCAGCTTCTATGAAGTGAGGTGGACAGAAATTGGGCTACAGTGGAATGAAGAGTAAGTACCTGGATGGATATGTTTAGACAGTGTGGGTAGAGTGTTTTTCCAAGAAGCTTAGTGGAGAAGAAAATAAAGATGGGATAGCCAGAAGTGGGAAAAGATCTAAAAGGCTTGGATCTGTGATTGCAGAGAATTTAGTATGTTTACAGGTCATAGGAAAGAAATCAGAGTGCAGAGAAAAGGTTTACAAATGTAGCTCACTTCATTCATTCTTCCGCAAAACAAATACTTACCTACATGGTTCTTGAGCACATCACTCGAAGGTAAAGACACACAACAAGCCCCTTTCATTGTGTTAAAATCATGTTTTAAATAAACTTTAGGAATAATAAAAGGTCAATAGTAAATGCAAAAACATTGCATGCACTTCAGATCTAAAGGTAGCTTAATGCTTATAATATAATGACACCTTTGGCTGTCACATTTATGTTAGCAATACATTCATTATAAGCACTCAGTGTAGAAGTTTTTTGTTTTTGCTTTTGTTTTTTACTTCAAGGGGAATGATTATTTTAATAAACATTCTTTGCATGACTTCAATATGGAACAGATTTGTTGAGATTATTTTATGTTTTAATTATTACACACAATGTATATTAGTCTGCAAAGTACAATGGTAAGTACAAGAGATAGAGTACTGTGTGTGGAGTGGCTAATGGTGTCAAATTCTGACTTAATATCTCAAATTATTCAGAAACAGGAAACCAGCAGGTAAAAATGAAGGAACTCTAGTGCCTTCACACGGTGACTGGGAGAACTCCATGAAGATAGACAATAGTTCTTAATTTTTTTCAAAATCATTGTTGCAGGATTTTAACGTTGTAAAAAACTTTGACATCATCTAATACTATTACCCACCCACCATACAT
The DNA here is from genome assembly GCF_004126475.2 of Phyllostomus discolor. NCBI lineage: Eukaryota > Metazoa > Chordata > Mammalia > Chiroptera > Phyllostomidae > Phyllostomus > Phyllostomus discolor. Next base: position 140,137,642 of record NC_040904.2, read on the forward strand.
AAAATTTCCCTTCTTCACATCCCTCCTGATATCAAGAGACTAAATGAAAGAGAGCCTTTTCTTTGAAAGGCTGCCTATTCTACCACCAGACAGTTACATTTGTCTCTGGTTATTCCCCCAATATTGGTCTCTGTAACTGTGCATTACTACACTATTTCCTTTATATGTAACAATTACTTTTTTAAATTTTTTATTACATTTATTGGGGTGACATTGGTTAGCTGGATCATGTAGGTTTCAAGTGTACATTTCTATGATACATGATCTGTAGATTGCACTGTGTGCCCACCCCCTGAAGTCAAACCATCTTCTGTCACCATATACTAGGTCCCTTCCACCCCTTATCACTTCCCTACCCCCTTCCCTACCACACTGCTATCTGTGTCCACGAGTTTCAGTTTTATATCTCACCCATGAGTGAAATCATATGGTACTTAGCTTTTCCTGACTGACTTATTTCTTTTAGCACAACATTCTCAAAGTCTGCAATGATTTAAACATCAAAAGATATTGAACATATATGCACACAAAATATATTATCTTTCAGACTAACCATTCACAATTAATTCCTTGCTCATATGACTAGTCCCCTTCTTCCAGATGCTTTCTAACAAGTTCATTATTTTTCCTCCTCCCCATTAAACTAAACACAAATTTCCAAATGTGAAAGAATAAAATAAGATTATAACATTGTATATGTTTTTTTTTTAAAGCAATCCTAACCTACCAGCATCTTATGTTTGAGGTATGGACAATTACAATACACAGGGACTTAACCATGTAAAGGGCAACTAATTCACATTTCCCACACCTCATTTCTGCAATTATTTTTAACATAAAAATGAGATTAAATATTTCCATATTTTCCTATCTTGTGCTTTTTGTAACAAAAGTCCAATTTCATTTTCAGTATTGATTTAGTAAACTATTTTTTTGCCGTCCCTCTAAAATTTTGGCCTCTGACAACTCTGATAGGTCTATGTTTAAGTGTTCACACAAGGCATTGATAAAGTTCAACAGAATGAGTGCATGCATAAAACTTTCCAGTACACACACAGAAATCTCATTCCTGGGAGACTTTAATCAGCCTACAGTTCTTTTCCCTATACATATACCATCATCAGAAACCACCAAAAACATCTATCTAAACTCAACACAACATATATTTGGAAACTCATTAATTCTATAAGAACACAAAAAGGTGAATCCATGTTGCTTTATGATAACTATTTTCTTTATTAAGATTCTAAAATTAGTATCAATATAATATTTTCTAGAAATCTGTTAGGGATAGACATCAAACTTTTAGTGTATGTTTGTCAGAATATAAGTTTTATGGCATGTTCAACAAATTTAATTAGCTGGCTGTTATTTTCTATATATTTCTTTTCGTTTTGAAATCATATTTTTAACTGGAAAAAGATATTAAAATGTCCCTTGCTCCCATTCTAATTTTTCTATTCTTACTTGGAACTACTTCCCAAAATGTTTCATTTTAACAACTATTATTTATATGCTGTATTAATTTTATTTTATTACCTCATATAAAACTGTTGTGTTCCCATGAAGAAGAGGTCCATAACAGATATAGGAATGTCCAACAACCCAGCCTAAGTCAGAAGCTGCCCACCACACCTGGAAAATAACAGGATAATAAAATGCATATATCTTAATCAGAGAAATGTCATGTAAAGTAGATTTAAAACCATGATTACCTCTCCAGGTTTAAGTCCATATATAGAAGACATTGTCCAGTTCAGCATTACAGCGTATCCCCCAGTGGGTCTAACCACACCCTAAAGGAGAGGAAAGTAAAGCTAAAGTCATTAAACAATGTGTTAGAAGATTCTCTGTCTTCCAACTATGTACATAAAAAAGTTTCTGTTTAAAGTACTTTATATTTTGTAAGCTACACATTACTTTCATATAATTATATCAGAATCATTATTTCTTTGGCTCCTCCAGGAGTAAACACAGAGTAAGTTGTCCACATCGACCCACTTGCAGAACCCATTCACTGATTGTTCTTGACCTTCTGTAGAAAACTTATGATTTCACAGAATCACATGCAATAAAAATTTGTTCCAGTGGTAACAGAAATTAAGAACATTACATTTTCAGACATATTTTCAGAACAAAAATGAAAACACAAAATTAAGTACATAGAAGGGTCAAAGGTAGCTGTGTGCTAAAATACAGACTAACATAAGGTTGTCTATTCCTTAATGTTATTACATATTACTATGCTTAGAAGAAACAAAGTCATACTCTAACCAGAGCCTCATTACAATGCTGCACTGGGGGTTATGCTAGCACAGTATCTGAACTGAGCAATTCTGCAGTGATGAATTATGGAACCCTGAGGAATCAATCCTGATGAGTTGGATCTAAGGCTGACAGATTTGCCTTGTATTACATTTTGGGCAAAAGTGAGGACTGTTGCCCTGGGTGGGTAGCTCAGTTTGTTGGAGCATCATCCCGTACATCAAAATGTTGGGGGTTCGATTCCCAGTCAGGGCACATATGTAGGTTGAAGATTTGATTCGACCTCTGGTCAAGGTGTGTATGGGAGGCAACAGATTAATGTTTCTCACATTGATGTTTCAGTGTTTCTCTTTCTCTCTCTCTCCTGTCCTCGCTCTCTAAAATTAATAAACATATCCTTGGGTGAGGATTTTAAAAAAGTAGGAATTGTTATATCATATTACTACAGCTTCCATGAACCAATTTCTAGCAGCTATCTACAACATTGAACATATTCAACTTTAAAGCAAGATTCATACTTGAAAACTGGACAAAAAGTCATGATAAATAAGAACTGATGTTAAATGTAATAATTGATTTTCTTTATTGCTTCACTATAAACATTAATCATCATTGGCTCAAAAAGACTTGATGTGAATACTTAAAGGAGGAAGGTGAATTCTTGCTAAGAAATATTCAATATGTCATTCAAATGTACTTTGAAGCATTATTTTAATAGGGAAATTATAATTACCCTGTGCAGAAAATAATTATTTTACCTCAAAGGACAAACATGGCCCTATGAATAAATGTGCTACTAGTTGTACCTCTTTGGCATAGCTCTGCAACTGTAACATACACAAATCAGTGGAATAAAAAGTAAATTGACTTTCTGTTAGTTACTAAAATTTCTTCTCTCCTCAAGTACCACTAATAAAACATAGGTATCAAGCTGCAGAACACATTTTATCTACCAGCAGCAACACCTGGTCTCTTAGCAAATATCCCACATAGCTTTACCAGTATTTGACAGCTACTTTCTGGGTTGTATGACATAGTTAGCGTGCAGCTGGCTCTCTTGATCACTTTGGGAGTAGTAGAAATGAACCTGCTGCCAGTAAGTTTCACACAAGCATTTTTCCACGTAAATGGGGTGGCTTTTTCCTAGTACACTCTGTATTATCTTTCATGTACCTGGCTAATTCCTTTGTCTAGTTGAGGAGGTCTTTTCCTATGATTTAATACCTTGATGAATATGCTATTAATCAACTTGCAGACATTAGAAATTTTTTTCATTTGCTATCCATATATTATGATAGATATTATAGATATAGATATTATGATTAGTGATAATGTCAGTAACAATTTCACTCAAGATGTTTTAGAATTTTTCTCTCCACTGCCGGTCGCTGAATTTAGAGCTCATTTTTATCAATAATTCAAAATATTATTATAACAGGGTCAAGTGTTAGACGATGTGGTACAGAGTGTAAGGTAAATTAATAGAAAGTGATAGAGAGGAAATATAGGCTGGGGAGAACATAAGTAGCAATTCATTTGTAAAACTTAGAAGATAATTTAAAGGGTAGGTTACCAACTTTCTATTTACTTCTCCAGTGAAAAGGTATATAGAAATAAAGATACTCCATTAAAGTATATTTACCAATGCTGTTCTGTCTGTAAAGTGGTAGAACTTAAATTCATTTGGCCCTCAAAAACTGAGGTTTAAAAATGAGACTATGCATGGAAAAACAATTAAAATTATACAGGCTAAAATTTTAAATCTTACTAAAAAATTATTTCCTTAGTTTTAGCAATTATTGATTTTTTATTTTCCCCCTGCTAATACTACCCAAAAGGCAGAAATGTCAACACAATTAAGGATATCATCAAAAATTCTCATTAAAACAATTATTTTTAATATATTTTATTGATTATGCTATTACAGTTGTCCCATTATTTTCTCCCCTTTATTTCCCTTCCACCCTGTATCCCCCTTACCACCATCATTTCCCCACCTTAGTTCATGTCCATGGGTCATACATACAAGTTCTTTGGCTTCTCCATTTCCCATAGTATTCTTAACTTCCTCCTGTCTATTTTGTACCTACCATTTATACTTCTTATTCCCTGTAACTTTTTTTCTATTCTCCTCTCCTCCCCCTCCTCACTGATAACCCTCCATGTGATTTTCATTTCTGTTTATCTCTTCCTGTTCTAATTGTTTGCTTAGTTTCTTTTCTGGTTTTTTTTTTATGTCTGGTTGTGGAGAGCTGTAAGTTGGTTGTAACTTTACTGTTCATAGTTTTGATCTTCTATTTCTTAGATAAGTCCCCTTAACATTTCATACAATAAGGGCTTGGTGATGATGAACTCCTTTAACTTGACCTTATCTGGGAAGCACTTTATCTGCCCTTCCATTCTAAATGATAGTGTTGATGGATAGAGTAATCTTTATGTACGTCCTCGCCTTTCATGACTTGGAATACTTCTTTCCAGCCCTTTCTTGCCTGCAACACTTCTTTTGAGAAATCAGCTGAGAGTTTTAAGGGAACTCCTTTGTAGGGAACTGTCTCCTTTTCTCTTGCTGCTCTTAAGATTCTCTCCTTACCTTTAATCATGAGTAATGTAATTATGATGTACCTTGATGTATGTATCCTTGGGTCCAACTTCTTTGGGACTCTCTGAGCTTCCTGGACTTCCTGGAAATCTATTTCCTTTGCCATATTAGGGAAATTCTCCTTCATTATTTTTTTCAAATAAGTTTTCAATTCCTTGATCTTCCTCTTCTCCTTCTGGCACCCCTATGATTTGGATGTTGGAACATTTAAAGTTGTCCTGAAGGTTCCTAAGCCTCTCCTCATTTTTCTGAATTATTATTTCTTCATTCTATTCCAGTTGAATGTTTGTTTCTTCCTTCTGACCCAAATCGCTGATTTGAGTCTTAGTTTCTTTCCTCTAGTTTTTTACCATACTCAGCCATTTCTGTGAGCATCCTGATTACCAGTGTTTTGAACTCTACATCCAATAGGTTGGCTATCTCTTCATTGCTTAGTTCTATTTTTGGAGCTTTGTTCTTCCATTTGAGCCGTATTTCTTTCTGTTGGTGCCCCTCTTATATTGTAAGGGTTAGAGCCTTAGGTATTCGCCAGGGCAGGGAAAGCCACGTTGCTGCTTTGTGGTGCTGTATGTGCAGGAGAGGTCCAAAGGGAACAATAATGCTTGCTCAGTGCTAACCTGATTTCAGTCACTTCCCCCACTACCCACAAGCAAATTGGGCCCTTCTGGTGCTGATTCCAGGTGGGTGGTTTTGTGTACATTCTAGGACCCTATGGGTCTCTTCTGTGAGGCTAGGAGTTTCTCCTGCTGCCTCAACCTTCACAGGTTTTTTCAGTTAGAGATTTTGAGGCTTTATTTCCCTGCATGGAACCCTGGGTTCCACAGTCTGTCTCGCTCCCCAGTTGTTCCTTTCGGTTTATCCACACACAAATGCAGGACCACCCAGTCCACCAGCCACCAACTTGGTGAGGGTTCTCTCCACCCTGGCTGCCCATCTCCACCCCTACTACTCGTCTGGATTAATGTTTTTTTCTTTAACTCCTTGGTTGTTGGACTTCCAATACAGTTCAATTTTCTGGCAGTCCTGGTTAATTTTTGTTTTTAAATTTATTGTTGTCATCTTTATTTTGGTCGTGCAAGGAGGCAAAGTATTCACCTATGCCTCCACGTTGGCTGGAAGTTCATTGAAACCAATTAAAATGGAGCTAAAGATGAGAAAAACTCCATAATATCTGTTTTCATCAATCTTTGATATCCACTTATTTTTACTTTATTTAAAGAATGATTGTAAAAATTTCCATAGAGCATCATTTCACCATTCATTAATCTGGGCTCTAGATCTGAAATTTGGTATTGCCTTCAAAGTATTCAGAGGATAGTGATTAATTTTCTGAGTATTTGATCTGGTGCAGAAAAAAGAACTGCATCATTTCATATTCTCCATTAGATCTTTTACAAGAAGTTTGAAAGTAAAAAATTAATAGATTATGTTTTAAAAGGGCTTATTTATTATAACATTAATATTTATATGTGACTAAAAGTAAATCATTTTTTGTTTCTTGTTTATAATCCTATTTTCCAAGTAATGATAATTAAAATGCAAATGAGAAACCTTGTTCAGCCTCTGAAAACACATAAATCATGCTTTACAATATCATTATATTATAATTACACCAAATTAATCAGAAACTAAAAATGGTATCTTAAAATATATTTAAAACTTGATTATGAAGGAAAAATACTTATTCAATATCAATGCTTACTCTAAAACATAAGCATACTGCATTTTCATCTTTTGAATCTGTTATTTTTATATACTCACACTATATCTACCTTAAAAGTATAGACATTAGATGACCTTATAAATTCTCAGAAAAGCCCTGTAACCTGCCAATATACTGTTCTTGTTTTTGTGCCATCAGCCATTATATTTAAAGTCTTCTGGAGAGCTGGAAAGACATCCAGGTGGGAATAACACCCCATTCCAGAAATGAAAGCATATATAAAAGTGATCTACCTCAGAAATGAGAAAGGAGACAATGTGAAGGTAGTCTTAAAAAAAAAAAAAGAACAAGACCAACCATCTCTTTTTAACATATAAGGGTATTTTTAAAAGTTTTAATTTGTACAAATAAAATTAAAGGCTGATCATTAATTACCCAGGAATGGGACACAGAGTCATCACAGATGGCTCTTTACGACATCCAGCTTAATGAGCTGTCTTTAAAGACAAGGAAAGCCACCAACAGTCATAAATAGGGTCATTAAAGTGAAACAGAAAACAGCATTATCAAGTGTGATGTTCAGTTTTGGTCGCCATGACTTAAAATAAATACAGTTAGAACAATATGAACAAAATGGGTTGTAGCAAAAGAGGAAGTAAGACTGATGTGTGTGATGAGTTTGGAATTCTTTATCCTAAAAATGGTTTTTAAATTGATCTATGAAAATATGAAAGGCAAATCTCAAAATACTCAGGTAAGAGAAGTTTGGAGTATGTGACAAAACTATGCTTCTTAAACTGAGCTCCTCTGTCATCCAACTCTGTGATGAAGGCTTATCCAAGACATAATACATATTTATATACATGAGGTATATATTTATTCACATACATATATGTAAATATGTTTATCTGTCTCTGCTTTTGTGTGTTTATAAGTGTTTTTACTTATGTATATTTATATATTTGTATGTTTCATATGCATTTCAGGCTGACAAGTTGAGAAAAAAATTAAAGAAGAAAGAGGAAATAAATATTTTGCCTGAAGAAGAAAACATCCATCATTAAACAATGATTGAAGTCAGTGAGTTGAGAAGTCCGTGAGTTGGTTCTGATAACTTAAAAAGTCCAACACATAAACAATATCATAGTCTCACAATGGTGTGACAGAATGATTCCCTCTTCCTGGAATGTCCCCACCCCACCCCTTTTCTGACTTGGTTAGCTCCCATTTCATCACACAAACCCTTAACAACATTGTGAAAGTATTGTCTTTTCTGGACACTGTGCAGGATTCCATGGTAACTGTCTCTGTCCTCTCCCATGGCCCCCAGGACTGCCCATCTCCTCCAAGCACTGACAGCCCGACCTAGTGCTGGGTGTGTCTCTGCCACTTTGGTGCTGTGAGAACACCTTTGTCTCTTCAGCACTGTCAACATTTGCTGACAGGTTAAATGAGCAATTAACTGAATAAGCACATGTTTGAAAAATATTCTTTTTTAAAATACTCTTCTATGTTCAGGAGAAATCTTTGAAACTTGTAGAACTTAGTGAACCACATTAGTAGAAATGGAATAGTTCCATTTAGGATATTTTATCGAACACAAAATCTCTTGCTTCAAGCTCTGCTGCTGCCTCTGCAGATGATACTTTAGCAGCTGTATAAATTTTTATTGATCTGAACAACTGTGAGATAAGGGGCAAGGGTGTAGCAAGTCAAGCATTTTAATGGCAAAAATTGTAACACAGATGAAAAAATCATTGCTTTTTTTATTTGGCCTTCTTTTACCTTTTTTTCCTTAGGTAAGGAATACGACTGAGTCACCTAAGTGCAGGGATAAATGACATAAATTGTGTAAATGCACATCAGGACAAAGGCCTTATCTACACCTTCCTGTCTTTGCCTTCCTTTCAATCTTTTCCCTTTGGTTTCTTTTCTCCTGTTTTCCTTTGGCACTTAACTCTTTTTTTTCTTTTTCAAGAGTGGGCAGGTTTCACTATCTCTCCATATCAAGCAGGAAGAAGATAAACATGACCGTCACTAAATCTCCCCTTCCCAAAAGGACACTCCATCCAGGTGAGGGATTCTTCTATCACGAAGTGCTTTGAAGTATCTTGAATGCTGGCACCCAAACCAGCAGGGTAGAAGCCCACAACAAGACAACTGTGTGCTAAGCAGCTCGGCTGTGGTTGCTGGAATATTTGCAGCAGCTAACAGATTAGCCTGTCATCCAGCAACCTGACAAATCCAGGGCTGGCAGATGCAGAGATGTAAATATGCTCTAAATATGTCTGCAAATTCTAACCAAAGAAAAGATTGCCTTATGTGTCTTATATGTGCCTATGAAAAATGAGTATTTTTAAGCATTATACTTTTATGGACTAACATTTTTCTTCATGAAGTTTAAAGACTGAGAAAACAACCTACTTGATGATATAAAATTTATATTTAAATGCTTCATAAATGAACACATACTCATCATTCCTATACTTCTCTTCTGGAAATCACAATACTAAATTTTCAGATCCCATTAATCCTGATTATACTTACCAAAACTGAAGCGAGGATCTTATGAATAAATTGGATACTGGGAGCTAACTGGAGAAGTGAGAGATCATTTAACAAATACTCTGAGGATTTTCCATGGCCCAGTTTTAAGGTTAGTGACACAGTGAAGTCAAAGATATATGAAACATATTCTAAAACCTCATAGAACATGTAATGTTAAGAAGGCAGTAAATAAAAACTAGTATGTAGAAGGTATGATAAAGCGTCACACAGGTTTGTTGGCAAGATATCATTTTGAGGCAATTAAAATTCTAAAGTCCACTATAGGGATGAGAGCAGTATTTCTGAGGGATCTTGAGAGACAATGATTCTCTCTTGCCAGTCTACATGTCCTACTCTGCAAAAGCTACCTGCTCCCATAATGTAAACCCCAGACCCCACACTGATGACCCACAGGGCTCCATCTGCAAGCCCAGGGGTGCTTCTTGGACCCAGATCTTCACCTCCAACCACTGACTAGGCATCACCCTGTTAATGTTCCCCAGACACATCATACTCAACATGTTCAAAAACTCTCCATTTCCCCAGCCCTAACCCTTTCTCCTGTGTTTCTATTCCAGTAAATATTCAGATATTCTACCGTGTTCTCAGGTTCAAAGTCTTAGACTCCTCCCTTGCCTTGCTTTTATCCTCAGACCGAATTTGATTCCTCTCTATTAAGTTTGCTGTCCTAAGTCCTAAACTAACCAAACAACCTGAAATATTCTTGCCTCCATTGTTTAAATGTGTTTATATTTCCTATAAAGTGTTGCAAGTGTTACCTTCCTTCATATTTTTTCTCTTGCTTAAAAAGTATTAGTGCCCTCCAACCCCTACATACAGAATACTGACCAAAACTTCTTACTTAAATTGTAAGTTTGGCTCTTGTCCATATATCTAGCCATTTCTTCTCTTGCACCATATTAGCCATCCTGGAAGCTCCCCAACACACTTGCACCCGTGCTATGCTGACCCTCTCTGCCTGGGACGCCCTCCTCCCTGTGATGTCCCGCTCCAAAGAAGTTCTACGCATCCTTCCAGTGTCACCTCATCAAGAGCTTTTCTTGTAGTGCTGCACCCTCACTCCTCGCATCACTCTGCCTCCTGACCCTGCTTTACTTTTCTTCATAAAACACCACATATTGCATAATTCTTTTATTTGTTTAGTGCCTGAGTTCCAGCTATAGAGAAAAACTTCTAAAAATAGAGCCAGACACATATTTGTGTGCTCAATAACATTTGATGAGTTCATTGAATTTAATCCTTCAGATACTGTTGAATCGCCTCTTTTCCTTAAGAGAAAACAGCTTTGCCCTCTTAGAGAAAGGTCACAGACTATTTTGCATTATCTGTCTGGGTGTGGGTGTGTGTCAACCCGACCAGACTGAAGAGATTGTGTTCTGCTCTCTTTTAGCAGAATGAACACTCAAGGAATGGATATTGAGCTAAATTCAATGTGACTCCAAACAAAGCCTTCTCCAATCTATTGAAATAGGTTATCTTCAGTATAGTACAATAGGACAAAATGAGAATAAGTAAAACTGCAAATGATCTTCATTCTGAGCATTTAGGAATCTAGAAGAGAAACTCTTGACCGAGAGAAAACCTGGAATAGCTAGGGTATTTCCTCATTTGGAATCACCACCTTTTTAGATTTAATGCTCTCTATACTATTTTTTCTTTCTACTACACTGACTGGATCAGTTTTGGGTTTCTGACAAGCCGTTTTGACCCTCCTGCAGAGATCCCCCTCCAGGCCACAGTGAACTATAGAGTGATTAAAAATCGTGAGATGGTACAAATGCTTTTATAAGGTTCCTTCAGGCTTTTAAGGAGCTAAAATGACTTTTTTTTTTCCTTTGGTTTTCCTTTGGTTACACTATGTTTTCAGGGCCAAGGTTTTCCTTTCATGTGGATACTTTTATATTAGATCAAAACTTGCTTTTATTTTATAGCCAAGTGTTTGGATGGACTCTATGTGACTGGTGTATGATGCAAAATTGCGAAAAGTGGAGGGTAAGATTTATGTGGAGCAGATCACTGGGATGGCTTTAACACACCTTAAGAGTTTTCAGTATAACCAATATTTATTTTTCAGATGGCCAAAGTTGTTGTTTAATAAAATCATGAGGCTTTGATTCTACAATGACACAAATAGCCTTATGTACAGGCATTTATTTATTTATTTGTTTACGCAGTCAACAGAAATGTATGAGCACCAACCATACTCACGGCACAGTAGTCGCAGCGGTAGACTAAAACATCATAAAACATGGTCTCGCTCCTCACAAGATTATGTTCCCCTGACAAATGTTTTTTTTCCAAAGTCAGTGAGTGTCATGTGGAACACCTTAATGTTCCTTTTTAAAAAATTATTAACTGATTATGTCTTCAGAACTCTGATGCTATAGATATCTAATATTAATAAAGAGGTCACTACCCTCAAGGATGTATGATTGTGACAGTCCCTTCCCCTACTAAAATTCTGTGATTTGATGAATATTGAGCATTCAAATAAAGATGCATAGGAAGACAATATTGCAAATCTTTATGGAATTATATGAAGAAATAGTATTATTTGGATATACCAGACAAAAATGGAATTTGTTTGTTATCCGACACCTCCATAAATATTGATGCCTTTAACTTTGTTTGTGAAAACATATTTCATGGTAAGCAGATTTTGAGATCCTGAGTGTCTTCAGTGCTGCAGATCAGAGAGCTCAATACTCAGGGTAAATTGCTCATTGTTCAAACTGTCTAGACCAATTCTCAAACTTGCATTTATAACAAAGAATTGAATTACTCTAGATCAAAAATCAATCCATCCCATAGTGTATGAAAGTTAGGCCTCAATATTAAAAATATTTCACTTAAGATATATTTTTATAAAATTTTATTAAATGAACTGATATTTGGACAAATATCTATTAATTTTAATACTTAAGCAATTGCATATTGCTGATATATGTGAAGATTTTGAAAGAAATTGGGGCAAAGCCCTTGTCCTTAAATGTAATTAATATTTCTCTATATTTAAACACAACACTTCTTTAAGATATAAAGTACCTAAGTCTCTACCTGAAAGTATAGTCTACAAGCATTGTCAGTCAGTAACCAAACACTTTCAGTGCAAAAGAAATCTGCCACTGTGTGCTTATCCCTGAGAGAGTGAATGAATACCTTCGGCAAACCTGTCGTTCCAGATGTGTACAGAATATACAGTGGGTGTTCTGAAAGAACAGGAACACAGTCATGTGACTGTGCTTTTGCCATCTCTTCATCCCAATCAAGGTCACGACCTGGAGCCAAAGGAACTGTCTCCTAGAGAGCAAAAATAGAGGAATATGCACTGAACAAAGGAGATTAAATTCAAAGAACAATGTTAGGCTGAGTATCAGTCTTAAAATGTAGGCTATCTTTATAGCACTAAATATCAGATTTATAAATATCTCAGATAAATGTTCATAAAAAAGTCTGACAGTTTGATGTTGGCTTCAACTGAACTGAGAAAAGAACATGTTTTATTCAAATCTAGGGCTCTCTTTAAGAAACCCAATGTGATACAGCCATGTTTTCATCAGCCATCAGAGCTTACCTAATAGTGGTTCAGGTCTTCATAAATGTACATGCACTATTAACTTTATAAACTAATTTCTACTTTTTGTAACCAATTTCTTTTACTTTGGGATGATCATCTTTACAATCAAATGTCAACTAACCCATTAAAATTTCTCTTTATACAGGGGCCTTTTAGGAGTAATATGGTGGCCATCTTTCCAAATAAAAGAATATTAAGTCATTTTCAGGGGTGAAGGAGAAATCTACCTTTGTTTTTTTCAAGAAGAAAAATCAATTTTGTAATTAATGAGAGTATGTGACATATCTAAAATGCTATGCAAGTTTTCCTCAAACTAGGTCATTTATTAAGATAGTAGAAATGTTTGCTCTCTTCTTGTTCCTGGAACCAAGATCTGTATTGCAAAAGTGATGATAATAGAGTCATGAGTTGGACAGGTACACTTTAAAAGAAGGTAGACAGACCTCTTTACAACTTGCTAGTGAAACAGGTCAGATAAGTGAAGAGTAAGTAAGCAGCTTATGGAAAAATTGCTCTAATGGAGAGATACATGTGTTTAAGTAGAGTTGAGACTCAGTACATGTCTAGTTATTTTCTTCAATGATAACTAAGCTCAAGAGGACACATCAGAAAGCTTAGAGTTGGTGAACTTGTTAGTATAGGCACAAGGCAAGATTACACACTCCTCAGTGAATGTTAGTATGATCCACCACCTAGAGACTATAGGTAACCATTCATTCATCAAGGTGAAGCTAAGTCCAGAGACTCTGAGAGATTTAAACACCAGATCATTTCTCTTTCAATATTGGTCAGTGTTATGAAAAATTGTCATATTTTAAGTGCATACATTTACAAATTATCACTTCAATATAACATCACAAACACAATACCTATATGAATATACATATTAATAGATAACAGTCTGAATTTACTTTCATAAAGGTAAAGTTTCAGGCACCTCCAGCCTCACTTTGGTAAGCCCTAGATATGACACTGAGATAAATGAAAATAGTTACTGTGACCAAATTGTGTATTTCCACTTATTTTTTTATGCTTTAGACAGACATAACTAATTTCAAAGTGTCAAGGCTTTGGCATCTGTATTACAGACCTACAAAAAATCATCATACTACACAATTAAAAATGTCAATTGAGTCACCACAAAAATAATTATAGATCAAAGGAAATGAAGACTTGAATGAATGGTTGTCCTTTAGGCTAAGAAATACAGCCATGTATAAAGAAGATTTGATGAAAGGAAGAAAGGGAAAAATTCAACATTAGCTTTTACATATATACACTTATTTCTATAGATAAGTCTTCCCTGGTTGTTATTCTTAAAAAGCAGTAATTGGGACAGCACTGGAGTTGGCTGCTGTGCTATTCCTTTGATTCATCATTGCCTTCCTGAGATTTCGGAGTATCTGCCAGGTTTTTACTGGCAAAAATGCAAATCTGATTCATGAAAGACTTCACTAACCTTCTATTTGTTTTTCCCTGAAGTAAAAAAAAAAAAAAAAAAAAGAGCCAGTCCAATGGACTTAATTACTGCCTGAACAGCAGTACTAATATGAAGAACAAGTGACATCCAAAGCCCTCATCTAAAATAAAGATAAGTCAAAATAGAAGGAAGGCTCTTAAGAAAAAGGTAGAGGGAGAGAAAGTGAGCCACTTTTATATGGGAAGGGGAGAGGGAGAGTGGATCTCTACCTATTAAGAGGAAAGAGAAGAGATTTGCATTAGAAAAAATCTGAATAGGAAACATTCATATCCATAGCCAATGTGCTATAAAGTGGAAGAAATATGTTGGTTAAAAGGCCTTTAGCTGGAGTTCAAATCTTGACTCCACCACTTACTAGTCATGACTTTGGGTTATGATTTCTCCATGACTCAATTTCTTTATCCGCAATATGGGGCCAGTAATACCATCTACTTTATGGGTTTAAGAGAATTAAATAAGAAGTATTTGAAAGTACTTAGCATTGGGCCTGGCATAAGTTCTTTATAAATTCTACATGAATTCATACATGTGTGAATAGCACACACATATCCACAAAAACTCTTTTGTGTGTGTGCGTTCTTACTCTCCTATAACCTTCTGTCCCCAAAGCCTTCCTTACTGCTGACTTCGCATTCCTGAATTTAATAGCAACAAACCTTTTTAAAAATATGCTTGAGGTCATCTGAAATAAACTTAAAATTCTTCTTCAAGACAGGAAGAGTATTAAAATCAGTAAGTGCAGCAGTTCGTGAACCACAGTCTACTAAAACTTTACATGGGAATTTAATGTGGTAATGAGAATTGCTAGGTGGTAATCAAAATGACATAGTTTTAATGCTCTCTATTCTTTTATCTTGTCATTTAAGCATTTTCTGCAGATAAGCTCTCAAGAGTTCCACAAAATTATACATGATTATTTCCACTCATATAATTTTTCTTCTGTAAAAAATTTTAACCAGCAAGAAATCCAAGTTGGTCCCACTATAAAAATACCTGGATACTTGCTTGAATGCAGAAAGAAGGTGACCATTAGGTCCAATTTACTAGGAAATGCAATTGCAAAATATCTCTGTTGATTGTAGCATGCTGCTTCTTCCTTCATGGATCACAAAATACTGTCTCTATTTAGAATATTCAAATTTTGCTTTCCTGAATGTAGTTTTTATTTCTGAACTAAATATCTTTACTGAAGTTTTTAAAAGATATTTTACGTTCAAATTAATGACACTTGTCCACAAGATAGGACCGCTTAGGGATTAAGCAGGCTATCAAAGTTCATGCATTCAGATCATGACCCTGACACTTATTAGCTGGGCAAGTTTTTTTGTTGTTGTTGTTCATTAGATTAATGCTATCTATCACCTAGAACACAGAGTTATCTGGAAGACTTTTTTTTTATTGTTGTTCAAGTACAGTTGTCTCCATTTCCCCATCACCATTTTCCCCCTCCACACCCACCCCCAACTCCCACCCTTGATCCTACCCTGCTTTGGGCCATGGGGCTTTTATACATGTTCCTTGATGACCCTTCCCTGTTTAAAATGATTCACTAGTAGAATGTATTAAAAACCATATAGTTGGTAGTCAGTAAGTGTTTGCTAGTACTATTATTATTGTTACAATTTAAATTAATAAATGATATCATAATAGATTATACAGAGAATTAATTCATTGATATTATGGCTATTTTTTCAATCTTTTTTTTATTACTCCTCGCCTGAGGATATACTTACAGGTGAGAGAGAGAGAGAGAGAGAGAGAGAGAGAGAGAGAGAGAGAGAGAGAGAGAGAGAAAGAGAGAGAGGGAGAGAGAGAGAGAAATATGGATGTGAGAAAGCAACATTGATCGGTGTGGTCCTCAACAGGCACCCCCACCAGGACCATACCAACACCCTAGGTGTGCGTCCTGATCAGGAAGTGAAGTTCCAACCAACTGAGCCACCCAGCCAAGGCTGTGTGTTGGTCTTTTTATTTTAAACTAGTTTTTTTGTAAAGAGAGAAAATATCATTCATATCTAACGCCTCTTTCTTGCCCAAAATAGTGACATTCAGGAAGTATATTTAACAGTTCATAAATCAAGGGTTTATGTTAAATGGTCAAAACCAGAGTCATCCTTAGCACATCACTATAAGCAAAAACCAAATTCAATATTCAGATTACCATATTTGGACGATTATAAATGAGAACTTTATCTGGTTTGTGTTGTCCTATTCTCAGTGCTTCTTCTAGAAGTGGTATGTATTCTACTTTCCTTCCAGGTTCAATGCCAAATGATGCTGTAACAACCACCTTGGGCTACAATAAAAAAAAAGAGAAAGCTTAACAATCCTAATTAAAGTAATCATAGTATTTCAGATGCTGGCAAGCACTTTAACACTTCTAAAAAAATGTCTGAATAATTCTGTTCTCTATTGAATAAATGACCTGAAAACCAATAAGCCCTTTTTAAGTGTAATAACACAAATCTCACTTACCTATTCAAAATTACACATCAACATGCTTTTGGCTAATAGGTATGAGCGGCCAAAAAATACTTTCCAAACAGTTCATTAAGCCAGCAGTTTTGCTATGAACCAGTGGAATGCAAGCGAGGGACCCCTCACTTGCAGAGGTCCTGGAAGAGCTGGCTGCTGTGGAGGTTGGAGCATTTCCCTAGGTGTGGGTGGGGGCAGGCTGGTTGCTCTCAGGAAGCATTTTTAAGGGGTTTTTTTTAGGTAAACATTTCTACTTAAATGCCTAGAGACCACAGAAAGGTACCCAAATTTCTGATAATTCCTTTATGATTCTCTTTTTCATTCTAAATATATATTCATTTTCAGCAAATATTTGCAATTCTGCTTTATTTTTCTGAAAAGGGCACCCAAATGATTTAGGTTCAGCCCCACAAAGCCTGAACCTGCCTCTGTCATTAAGACACACTTGGCACTTTTCTTTAATAGACAACTTGCTAGCGATTCAAGATGTACACAGATGTAGCCAAAAGACATCCCGGAAAGGGGCCAAAGAAGTTAGGGTTAATCTCCTTTCCTCGGTATATTCTGGACAAGCCTCAGATGTCTGACCATAGTCAGTGTTCCTTCATCCCTACCACTGCACCGAAAGCTCTCCAATGCCAAACCTGGATGCCATTCACCTCTGTGTCTCTTAGGCATGGTATAATGGTTGCCAGATCACAAGCTCTCAATAAGTATTTGAGCTAAACCAAAATTTTCATTGATTTGCAGAAACAAATATGTCATTATTCTTTCAAGTACACTATTTGTTCACCAAGAAATCCAAAGCAAAGCAAACATGCTAAATTATTCAGGAGAGAAATAATCAATCTGAGATAGTGCATCTATTCCTGAATTCTGATTTCTGGTTACAATACATTTCACCTAGGGAAGGTTCATTTTACACCAAATATATGCATATATAGTACTTCCTGCTTTCTGAATATCATTTAATATTCATGGAGCTGAAGCTGAGTGCAGTTACAAAGCCTGCCCATGTTACGAGTGGCAGAATGAGAGAAAGGCCCATTGTGTCTGATTATAGAAACTTTCTCTTTCTGCTCCATCAAGCTGCCATTGAAAAGGAAAAAAAGAAAGAAAAAAAAGTAGACTTATTTCTTTTTGTTATATTTTTAAAGGTCACACATTTGAATATAATTCACATTTTAATATCTGTAATACTTATAAAAATAACTGAGTAGCATTCCATAAGACTAGAATTCTGAATAAGTAAAAGGTACATATCAAATTAAAAACATAGAATATATCAAAACTTGAATAATTTAATAAAGTCAAAATTAGACTCTTCCTTTACAAAAATAATTCCTTTTCACATTTCTATTAGTCTTTTATTGGAGGTTTTGAGGCAGGATAGGAAGAAGCTAGGAAAGTGCCTCAGCGAGCAGAATGGGGAAACTGACACAAATACCTGAACAAACTGGCCGAGCAATTTACAGCCAGTTAATGAACCTCGAAGTCATACACATTCCAGACCATACTGGGGCAGAGCTGCCTCAGTCCCAGTCCTTCTTTGGTGACATTCTTTGAATGTGAAACTAACCAGAAAATGACCTATACGCTCATTTTGATGCATCAGCATAATGAAGAATACACCTGAAAAACTGATAAGTATTCTATTGAGATTCCCTCCTAAGACCTCCCCTAAAATTCCCACCTTTAGAAAACAGATAAAAACCCTTAGGATAAAGGATCCCATGTGTGTTTTCTCTTAAGCATGGCCACCACTTCTTTCTTCAGGTGTGTATCTTTGCTTTTTTTTTTTCCCTACTCTCTAAGGGTGCTCCTGAGACTGGCATCCAGGGGCGTGGCAGGCAGTAGCAGCTTGTCCAGAGTTAACCCAGCTCCAAGGGCCTTTCTTTTGCCTCTGTAATTTCCCTGAGATCATGCAGCCCAGCTGGCTCACTTGCTCTGCCTCTGTGACTTTCTTTCTAAAAGGCCAAGGCAACTCTCTGAGCAGGCTGCTCAAATCTTCTCTTTAAGTACAAGGAGGGACCCAAAAAAACCTTGGAATTTATTTATAAAAAATTGTATATTTATTATTACACATTTAAATTCAATTCACCTCCAAAGTATTCTCTATTTGATGCAATACTCCTACTGAGACATTTTTTTCCACCACTCAGAACAGTTTATGAACTTGTCCATTTTGATGTCTTTTAGAGCTTCTGTCATTTTTTGTTTCACCTCTTCCACAGGGGCAAAACATTTCCCTTGGAGGACTTTTTTTCATGCAGGGAAAAAAACAAAACAAAATAAAATATCACTCAGGGTGAGATCAGGTGACTAGAAACTATGAATAGGGCACTGAGGTCATGCTGTTTTTGGCCAAAAACTGCTGAAAATTCAACATGGTGTGGGCAGGTGTGCACATAACACCCATCATGAAATGGGCAAATGCACTGAGTCTTCAACAAAATTCACTAAAGCCAAACACAGACTCTCACAACAATGCCAGCTAGTACTCTCATACAGATAGATTTCTAGATCACTCACTTAGAGTGTTCTAGAAAGGGATTTGTCTTCCAGAAGACAATTCAGGTGTTTTTTTAGGTTCCCACCTTGTATACTTTGGCTTTGCATGCTAAATAAACTTCCTCTTGCACTAGAGTTGTTGGCTCTGAATTCTTTCTTTGCCAAACTCAGGAACCAAGAGCTGACATTGCTAGTAACAGTTGTACTTGGTCTTGACTTGTTACAATTTATTCTTCCTATTTTCTGCTAAAATAAAATGTTTTCTTCAACTATTTATTTGAAAATCATGACACCAAAATCATCCCTGATTTCAGCTATTAATTGTATCCAAACATCTCTGGTATATATATCTCTATTTCCATCATGGTTAATGGTCTTGCCCATAAGATAATGTGCTTACTGTCCAAGCTCCTTAAAAAGTGTGTGTGTGTGTGTGTGTGTGTGTTATCGATGAAAACTCCTCCACTAGTACAACATAAATTTTATACTTATTTTTTAGATATCTTAATTTCCCCACATCATATAAAATTTTATGAAAAGGAAATAATACATCTCATACCTTTACCCAAATGGTGTTTTGATTTCTGGAGGTAAAAAAAACGGGAGACTATAACTTCCTCAGAGAGGTTTCCAACTGCCCACCGTGTCATGGGTCAATGACTGGCTGATATTTCCCCCAAGATTTCCCTTCACATGTCCTAACTCAACATGTTTAAAAAGGGAGGGAGAAAAAATAGAGCCCAAGCAGTTAGTCTACAAACCAGCTCCTACTTGTAGTTCCAGTTAGTGATCCATGCCAAATGAAATCAGATATGCGAACATTATGTTATGCCTAGAGCTCAAGGGACCCTCAATATATATTGGCTCCCTTTGTTGTTGAGAATGTCTTGTGTTGGGCTTACAAAATCCTAAAAGTCAATCTTCTCTTGGTCTTATAAACAACCTTCCTTCCTTCATCTCCCTACTACTATTACTCTCCTGCACATCACCCATTGCTTCACAAACAGACCACCTACTAAAGGTTCTTATTCCAGCATCTAGCTTCTGCCCCACTGACATCATATTGAAAGATTTGCCTCCTCTTAACATTGCTTAAAACATGAAACTCATCTGCTCAAAAACTAACTGGCCAAAGTCCACAGGACCCAGTTCAGACTAAACTGACTTTGCAAGCTCATCTTCTGTACCTCTTCAGCCACATCAGTCTATTCACTGGCCTGCAAATGAATTTTACCCATTCCTACCTCTAATACAGACTTAAGATTGGTTTTCTTCTCCTTTTGGGTCTAATGACATCATTCTTTTCAACTAGATGAATCTTAGCCAAGATCTAACTTAAACCTCACATCCTTTGGAAAGTTTTATTTGGCCACTCAACTAAAATAAATCTCTCCTTTCTCTAAATCAGTGGTGTGCAAACTGGCTGAGAGCTACACCCTGCCCACAGCATGTTTCTGTGTGGTTCTACAGCAACACTGCCACGACCTTAGTTTAGGTGGCTTCTAAGGCTGCTTTTGTGTTACAGCAGCACAGCTGAGTAGCTGAAACAGTAACCATGTTACCCACAATGCCTAAAGTATTTATTACCTGTTAATATACAGAAAAAAGTTGCTGATCCTTGCTCTAACTTCATAGAATAATAGTAGCTAACCTTTTTTTTCAATGGGCCCTCCATGCCAGGCACTGTGTTAAGTGTTTTAAATTCCACATCTCAACGATGTTTCATTACAGCCATATCAAGGCTGTTATTTTAGCACCCCATTTAAACGTAACCCCACTCCCCACTGACACCCTCTCTTAATCTCTGCTCTCTCCCACCATTCCTGGAAGTATACAGACTATAAAACTAGCTATGTGCCCCAACCATCTAATCAGCATCATTTACTATCCTGTTCCAAGGGTGGGAGCAGGCACATAGTGGAAGCTTAAAAATATATGTTGAATAAATAAATTTGTTATTAGTTATTTTACTTGTCTTATACATCTAATATATAGTAAACTAACTTATATTTTATATTCCTCACAGCACCAAGAAAAATGTCATTCACAAAGGACTTGAAAATAAATTTTTGGTTAATAGATATATGCCAAAGAAAAAGTAAGCATTCAGTATCCTGTTTGAAAGGAGGGTCTAATGAGTACAGATCACTCCTTGATGGCTTATCTGCAGATGTGGCCACAGTACATAGAGCTACCTCTTGATTTCTCCAAATAAAGCCTTACCTTTGCATGATCAATGCGGCTACTTAGTTCTTTGGATGCAAATCCCCCAAATATGAGACTGTGGATGGCTCCTATCCTTGCGCACGCCAGCATGGTATATATTGCCTGTGGGATCATGGGCATGTAGATGACCACAGTGTCACCTTTCTTGACACCATGCTTGACCAAAACACCAGCCAGTTTAGAGACCTGTAACAAAATCATCAGATCAGCAAAATGTTTTCCATGCTATTCCACAAAAGGTTAAGTCAGTAATGCGAGAAGATGATCATTTGCTTGGTAGCAAATTAAAGAAGCTTGAGTAACATACATTTGATGACGATGGTGGTGGTGATGATAAGGTTTGGATAGTGACAATAATAACAGACATCTGTACTTCAACAATTGACTACAAACCAATTTACTGTTATTATACCTTTTAAACTTCATGGCTAAAATTTGCTGAATTACCTATTTAACAACATATTTACTGAGCAACTATTGCATGTCATATGTTGTGTTTAGAGCTGGGAATATAACACTGAAAAACAGACATGTCCCTGTGGAGCTTTTATTCTAAAGGGTGACTCTGACACATGAACAGAAAAATAAAATGATTATAGATTTAGATAAATGTTGGGTTAATTGTTGAGCAGGTATGTATTATGAAAGAAAACATGTTATACACTTATGAGATAAAAAACCAGATTCTATGATTATTATTATCACCCTATTTTAAAGATATGGTAACTGAGACGCAGAGATAATAAACAGCTAACCAGAGGTGAGAGAGCTAGAAACTGGTGTGGCCAAGATATCATCACAATTCTTTTGGCTTTGTGTTCTTTGCCCTTTCTACTGCCATAAGCCAATATTTTTTTCTTTGTAGTTTTTTATACATATTATTATATCTATACAAAATCACCACCCTCTTTTTACTTTTAACATATTTGAGAGATCAAACATACAAATGTCTTTATTCTCTTAGTGTGTTTTTTCAACTGCTAGTAATAAAGACAAAATAGATCATAAGCCCACACATGATATAATTTATTGCAAGAAACCTTTCCATGGACAATTATAACAAGCTGTGGGAACTATGCCCAGACCTAAGTGAATAAGAACTTCAACCTTCATTCATTTTGGTGTGGCTCAGTTGGTTGGGCATCATCCTGAAAAATGAAAAGTCAGCAGTTCAATTCCTGGTCAGGGCACATGTGTGAGTTGCATGTTCAGTCCCAGGTTGGAGGTGTGTGAGAGGCAACTGATCAATGTTTCTCTCTCATATCAAAGTTTCCATCCCTTTCTTTCTCCCTCCCTTCTCCTCTTTCTAAAAATAAATAAATAAAATCTTTAAAAAATACATGTAGAAAGACATAGAGTACCTGTATATGCCAGACACTGTTTTCTGAAATGCCAATAAGCAAAATAAGACAAAGGCCTCTATCCTAAGAGTGCTTATGTTTTAGCAGAAGAAATACTTATAATAAACATAATAAGTACATAATGCATCATGATTATGGTAATTAGTGCTATTGAGCACAGCAAAACAGAGGAGACTGGAAAAATAGGGAATATAATTCTCAATGGGACAAATAGGGTAGCCGTCACTAAGAAAGTGATGTTTTAGCAAAGACATGTAGCAGTTTAAGAATAAGTAGACATCTGTGAGTCTACTATTTCCAGCAGAGAGAACACCAGTACAAAGGTGTAAGGGATATCATATGTGATGTGAAAAAGGAACAGTAGGGAAACTAGGGGATATGAAACAGAAAAACAAAACAAAACAAGTAAAAAGTTGTGGTAGGTCAGGTCAGAGTGCTAAAGGGCCTGTCAGGATCAGGTGGACAAATGGAAGGACTACGGGCTGCTTTTAAATGTGACTGTTCAAGATAACAAACAGAGGAGGCCTGAGAGAAGGAATTGGGCCACACGGCTATTTGTGGTTCCTTTCATTTCACTCTGCCTCTCCTATTTTGAACAAGCTTAAAGGCCCTATATCCTGACCATTCTTACTACTTTTTTTTATTCACTTCCTCTGTGGAGATGGGGAAAGATGTGGTCAAGGTTAAGAACACCAGTGAAAGAAAGTAACAACCAACTATCAGTATTTTATTCTGCTCCATATTGCAAACTATAATTTAGTGCTTTTTAAGAACCCAAAGCTGCCCTGCAGAAAGTTACAAGAAAAACACATTAAAGTATTATAAATTACAGACTTAAATTCTGCATGGAGTTCAGAACCAAGATAAACACTGGGAAATTTTATGCAAATGTCTCAGTGTTCAATCTCTGTAGAAAGTGGCCGTGCTCTGTGATCACATTACTGGAGACCCCATTTAAGATACAGCAGTGGAGCAGTCAAAGAGAAGAGCTTGTCCTATTTAAAGCTATAACCTTAGCATCTTGGTAGTGTCTGTTGGTGAATTTAAAATGTCTTCAACAAGACCCAAGCTAGCAGTGGTTCAGTAACTTTATATTACAGTCCCATTTCACAATGCTGCTGAAAGATGGCAGAAACTTTTTCTGTCCTCTGAAACAAAAATAACAAATTCAAGCTCTTTTTTGAAAAAAAAAAATCTCAAAATGGCTAAAGGTCACTCCAAAATGCATTTAAGGTAGGGCCATAGCACATCTTTAAAAAATGAGCCAACATATTAATGTTAAACTATTTCATATACAAATCCAGATTTCCGGCTTCTCTTGAAAAACTGGAAGGTCACCCAACACTGGGTTGGCATTCTTGCATGACAGCTGTCAACTAAACCTGGTGATTGGCCACTCAGTTCGCCATACAACTCACCACTCTTAGACTATCACACAACTTGCATTTTCCTTTTCTTTCTGAATTTAAAATAATTTTTCTACATCCTGTTTATGTTATGTGATTACACCATAGCTCCATAACCACAGAATGAGATATATACCAAGAATTGATTTTTCTTCCATCCAATTCTTCCCTTTCTATTACCTGCTTGGCTCCTGTAGGCATTTGAGTTCTTACCCTTTGCCCTGAAGACAACCTTGTCAAATTAGGCTGCACTAGGACTACATAACCACTAGATGGCGGGCATTTGGCCTAGTTAACCTTGTTGCTTGTAGCTATTCCTCAAGGTTTTGATACTTTGCTAACCACATCACAGACAACCTAAAGGCAGGAGTTTTATATGATCAACAGAGACAATTCATGTTATAGTACTTTTTAGGACTAAATGTCACTCCAGTAAAATTATCCATTGTAACTTTTAAATTTAAAATATGCATGCATGTATGTGTGTGTGTGTGCATATATGAAAATGTATGGGAAAATATGTTTCCAATCAGACTTCTAATAAATAGGCTTATAAAAAACAAAGCATTAGCTCAGAGCATGAAAAAAATAAATGGACAGTGGTTTAACATTAAAGTATTTAATAATGTTTCATTAAAAATGTTCCTTAATAATGTTAAATCGAAAGTTGGTTGTTAATGAGAGCCCTAGAGCAGAATACTTAACAGTGTTGTTTCAGATGCAAATATAACCATTTGGAAGATAAGGGTAGGCAACAATGAGTATGAAGAGGAGAAATCTGGAAATCCCAGTCACCTAAGAGTTCATAACAACTCAAATAAAGTGCTATGAAATTTCAACACAAAGGGCAGTTTGATGATTGCTATTTAAGGGTGTATTTTGTCTTTATTGGATTTCAGATGAAAAATTATCAAGAGAAGAAAAATAGATATTATTTTATCCCATATATAAATATATATCTTACTATAGATGTCTCAGTATAGGCTTATCATTTCTATTATTTTCCAAAGGTAAAATATTTTACCACATATCTTGTACAACCTATTGTTTTTCAACTGAAGAAGTTAAATCATCAGCAATTCACCCAATTCATATTCACCTTTGCACCTTAAAACTGTGTTTTAATTTATGAACAACTTAATAGTTTTATATTTGGCGCACACCAGTAAATTTGTTTTTTGTTCTGCCATCAAAGACAATACAAACCCCATGCAGTGAGGGCCAGGCCACACCACTCTGCTGGAGTGAGGGGAATCAAGCTGCACAGGCAGCCGGGAGAAACAGGACAAATGTACATATTCACTTAGATACAGCATTGTCTGCTCCTTCCCACTAAAGATGTATGAAGTGTCCTGTCATTGGCTCAGTTTTTTATACGGTATCTGCTATGTGTCCTATACTGAAGTCAAGGCTGCAGATGCAAAAATAAGAAACACGTAGTCCTTAAAGCAAAGAAATTCTCAGTCTACACACTAAACCTGACAAAAAGCTAATCATGGTGGGTAGTGATTTCCTAGGTATCTTTCTTGACAAAGGTCAGTTTTTACTTTCACTGAACCTATCTATGGTCTTTGTGCATCTGGGATAATACTCCTTTGAAATGTCAGAGTAATCCCCCTTATTCCAGACCCTTAGGGCACAGTCTCCTACCAGAGCAGCAGACCACAAATCCCCTCATTGTTATCTTGTTCCCTAAGTACCATCTCTATGTGCTGTAAATGTTGTTGACCTTCCTATACCCACCAATGTAAAAGAAGCATGTTTCTCTTCATTTCACTTTTTATCCAATCTCAGAGATTTCCCCATTTTGCTTTCTCTCACCTCCTTGATACACCACCAGTGAAATTCATGTAACCCCCTACATCTTCTCCTTTGATTCTGATATATAAAATAAGATGCGAAACTGCCACTCTCCAGAGAGTTTTCTCAATCCATTGAAATCTTGCTTCCTGGTGACTGTCAACAGTTTGGCTCAGATGAACTCATAAAATTCTTACAGGTCTAGATGTTTCTAACATTGACAATAGCATACATAAATAGTAATGATAAAATAAGAAAATACAACAAAAGATATTCAAGTAATGTTAAATGATATGTGCATATATTTGGTTTAGATACAAAGTAAAACTTTAAAACTTAGAATTATAAAGTATAAATAATAAAAAGGTTTCAATAATTTTTTTATTGATTGATTTGGAAAAATCTTCATTGTAAAGCAGTCTGAGTTAGTATAATTTCATGACCAGATGCCCATAATACAAATAAA
This sequence comes from Phyllostomus discolor, assembly GCF_004126475.2. Classification (NCBI taxonomy): domain Eukaryota; kingdom Metazoa; phylum Chordata; class Mammalia; order Chiroptera; family Phyllostomidae; genus Phyllostomus; species Phyllostomus discolor. The sequence goes on from NC_040904.2 coordinate 140,164,039, forward strand.
AACATTATGAAACTGACCAAAGTCTAGGTTCTTTAGAGTATATTAGCACTGGCTTCACAGTACAGCAAATGTGTCCACTCAGAGAAAATCATATTTGTATGACAAAGACAGGGTGGGTCCAAATTATAGTAAACAGACAACTATCATGGGCAATCTCAGTGCCATGTCAAAGAAAACTACCTGAGAGAAAGGACAAGAGAATGCATCTTTTCCAACTGCAGTGATTTACACAGAAATCCTGGTCTAGTCACAGCAAACAGAAGTAATTTAAAAACCAGCAATATTTGAGAAAACAGTTTACTAAAAGTGGAGATAAATGACCTATTCTTCAGAATATATAGAATTTCCCATAGAAAGAGATGATTGCCTAAAATACCTGAATTTTACTTTTAAATATATTAAGTTAATCACACATTTATGTATGCACAGTGTTCGAGAAATAAGAGATGCAATATGGCTTCAGCAGTAAAGGCATCTGGGAAATGTTGGACTTTAAACTTTTGTGACCGTTGAACTCTCTGTAGCCTCGGGCTTGGCTGCCTACCCAGAAAGCAGGAAAGTCCCTGGGAAGGCGGCAAACAAGTGCACAGACTGTGACAACTGCCCAATGTTATCTGTTAACTTAGAAATGCAATGTTCTTTCCAGGGGTCTATGTGACTGCCCACTACATGGTTTTATTACTAACCCCCTATAACAAAGAGACCCTCTCCTGGGAGGGGTGTGGATTTTTGTCCCAGCTGGCCACCCCAGGCAGCAGCTGCTTTGCCCATGTTTGTAAGCCTCTCCCTTGTGTGTAAGTTTCCTCCACATGTGTGAATTTGAATAAGGCTGTGTGTCGGTTCTTCTGAACCGATCCTGAACTTAGACTCTGGGGCTCTCCCCAAAAAATCAGTGCTGTGAGCAGGACGCTCACACGTCACGCACACATTTTTGCTTTTTCATCTGGACACACACACAGAACTACAAAAAAGACAGAAATTTTGAGTGAAGCTCCTAGAAATGTAACTTTTAGAGATAGGGATAATTTACTAGGTGTGATATTGAGACCATGTTCATTTACATGTGATACTATACTAAGTAAACTCAATTTTGAGATGTCTTGTAATAGCAGAAAGATAGAGTTGGTGTTATTAAAAGAAGAGAAATGTTTCCCAGAAGATAAAAGTGTACCATCTATATTCAAGAGCGAAATTTATTATTACTATCTAAAACACCGAGAAAAATCTATTTCATATTTAAAGTGGAACTCTATTAAGCTTTGGAAGAAAAAACTGTAAAATCTTATGTTTAAAACAGTTATCTGCAACTGGGCTAGAATAATTTACTAACATACTTCTTCTCAAATAATTTTCTCCAAATGAAGGGATAAATATCTTTACTTGGAATAATCATTTTTCTCATTTCCATTTTCTTCACAAGTGGGTTTCAGTAAATATTTGGTCATTTGAAGACTGTATTTGCAAGCAAAATGAAAGATAACTATTTAATCCACTTACTTCAGGCTCAAAATAACCACAATTTCAATAATCTGTATGGTATCAAGACTAATGTGATATTCAGACTCTATTTCAGAGAAAAGTAGTTCAATCCTACATTTCTCTATGCATATGAACTCATAGACTTCATAAAGAATATGCTCTTCCATTTCTTTAATATTCATATGTTGTAATTTAAAATAGGTCATCAGAATTTATCACATCTTAAAAGGGACATCTTGTTAATTTCAAAATTGTGCTTCTACTTAACAGTCTAGCCATTGTTGACAGAGAAAATAACCCTACATAAAGGAGAACCCCAAGGTCTAAGAGAATGGGAAGTGTAATTGATGCCTATCGTTAACACAGGACAATGGCTAAGTGCATATAATAAAAAGGAGAGAAAATCATTGATGACCACCTTCCCTTTTTACCATTTTAACACCTTTGTATTCTAGGCATGAATGGTCAAGTAATAATGACTTCCTCCTGCTTTTACTCTTTTGATAGTTTCTGCCAAATTCCTAATTCTCGAGGTATTTGTAATTTAAACTAGGCATTTGCCTGAGAAAGTAGAGGAAGTTCAGGACTTCTGGCAAGATGGAGGCATAGGTGGACGCACCATTCCTCCACGCAGAACCAAGATTGGAACAACAACAATTTAGAGGCAGAATAACACCCAGAAGTGACAGAAAATTTATCTGAATGGAAGTGGACAGCCAAGAAGTTGAAGTAGACCCGTTCATCCAGACCAGTAGGAGGGGCAGAGTTGAGCAGCTGGGTGCGGGGTTGCGGCTTGGAGAACAGGAGAATTGGGTGCAAAAGGCAACAAGGAGTGAGTAAGGCATCTGGGGCGTGCAAGATCACAGTGGGTGGACCCTGAATACGCAAGTGGCAGCTGGCAGGCCCAGTGAGGTGGCGATTGTGGAGCAGGGCAGAGGGCGGAACCAAGGATCCCAGGGAAGGGACTGAGGTCCCATGGAGAACAGAGCTACCACCATTGTTCCCTCCTGCCCCCGCCCCCACATACAACGTCACAATCTAGAAAAAAAAAAGAGAGAGAGAGATGGCTCAAACAGAAGAACAAATCAGTGCCCCAGAACTCATCCTTTTGAGCCACCAAGAGATAGCTATCAGATGCACAGTTCAAAACACTGGTGATCAGGAAGCTCACAGAAATCACAGAATTGGTTGATTTTGGTCGAAAATTAGATGAAAAAATGCAGGTTATCATAAAAGAAATGAAGGAAAATGCACAGGGAACCAACAGTAATGGGAAGGAAAGTGGGACTCAAATCAATGGAATGGACCAGAAGGAAGAAAGAAACAACCAACCAGAAAAGAATGAAGAAACAAGAATTCAAAAAAAATGAGGAGAGGCTTAGGAGCCTCCAGGACATCTTTACACACTCCAACATCCAAATTATAGGGTCACCAGAAGGAGAAGAGGTAGAGCAACAGATTGAAAACGTATTTGAACAAATAATAAAGGAGAACTTCCCCAATCTGGCCAAGGAAATAGACTTCCAGGAAGTCCAGGAAGCTCAGAGAGTCCTAAAGAAGTTGGACCCAAGAAGAAACACACCAAGGCACATCATGATTACATTAGCCAAGGTAAAAATGAAGGAGAGAATCCTAGAAGCAGCAAGAGACAAGGGGACAGTAACCTACAAAGGAGTTCCCATCAGACTGTCAGCTGATTTCTCAAAAGAGACCTTACAGGCAAGAAGGGGCTGGAACGAAGTATTCCAAGTCATGAAAGGCAAGGACCTCCATCCAAGATTGCTCTATCCAGCAAAGCTTCCATTTAGAATGGAAGGGCAGATAAAGTGCTTCTCAGATAAGACCAAGTTAAAGTAGTTCATCATCACCAAGCCCTTATTTTATGAAATGTTAAAGGGACTTTACTAAAAAAAGATTAAAAAACAAAACATGTATAGTAAAAGGACAGCAAACTCACAATTATTAACAACCACACCTAAAGCAAAACCAAAAGAAACTAAGCAAACAACTAGAACAGGAACAGAACCACAGAAATGGAGATCATATGAAGGGTTAGCAACAGGGGAGTGGGAGGAGGAGAGAGGGGGAAAAGGTACAGAGAATAAGTAGCATAGTTTGTAGGTAGGAAATAGACAGTGGGAGGGTAAGAATAGTATGAGAAATGTAGAAGCTGAAGAACTTATAAGTATGACACATGGACATGAACTAAAGGGGGGGAGAAGTGGGTGGGAGAGGGTATACAGGGTGGAGGGGAGTGAAGGCGGGAAATGGGACAACTGTAATAGCATAATCAATAAAATATATTTTAAAAAAAGAAATATTCAAAGTCATGAAAACCAGGGACCTACAAGCCAAGATTGCTCTACCCAGCAAAGCTATCACCTAGAATTGAAAGGCAGCTAAGGAGCTTCCCAGACAAGAAAAAAACTAAACGAGTTTATGATCATTGAACCATTATTATATGAAATATGACAGGGACATACTTAAGAAAAAGAGGATCAAAACTATGAACAATAAAATATGAATATAGAATACTATGCAGCAGAAAGAAAGCAGGAGCTCCTACCCTTTGCGGCAGCATAGATGGAACTGGAGAGCATTATGCTAAGTGAAATAAGCCAGGTAGTGAGGGACAAATACCATATGATCTCACCTTTAAGTGGAACCTAATCAACAAAGCAAAATATAACCAGAGACATTAAATTAGGAACAATCTGACAGTAACCAGAGGGGAGCTGGAAGAAGATAATGTGGGGAGGGGGAAGGGTTTTCAGGGACAACTATAAAGGACACATGGACAAAACCAAGGGGGGTTTGAAGCAGGGGAGGGAAATGTGGATGGCTGGGGGTGAGGGGTAGTGGTGGTGGGTAAATGCAGACAACTGTTCTTGAACAACAATAAAATAATTATTAAAAAAAAAGAAAGAAAATAGAGGAAGTTCAGAATGGCTAGAGCAAGTATCCTGGAGAAGCAGGTCGTGAGTTGGGCCAGGGAGGTCTAAAGAGGTACAATATCACATATCGTTTAGAACTTTGATAAGCCCTGTTAAGTATAGATTTATCCTAAGAACAATGTGTAATAATTTTAAAGTGTCGAATCCCTAGAAACAGTCACTTTCCATATCTTACAATGCAATGATTATTCCCAGAAACAGAATCGTGACAATGGAGATAAAAAGCAATGACATGATTTGAGAACTACCTAGTGCCAACTGTGCGGGAATGGGTGACTGCTGGAGGCAGGGAAGCAGTGGGAGGAAGGGAAATGGATCCAGGTTTTTGATTTTAGCAACAGGTTGGAAAGTGATGCCATTCACAAAGTTGGTTCCTTGGTTTGAATTAATCTTCGCTGTTAAGCTTGAGGCATGGGGGTGAAAAGGTCAGAAGTTTAAAATAACCTCTGGAGAGCAGACAAAAACATATTAAGGAAATGCTAAAGAAAAAATGTAAATGCAGGATTGGCATCCCAGTGAATACTGGAAAACAGTAAACCCATATCTGGAGTGTGCTCATTTTCTAAAACGGGATTCAGCAGATTGAAATACAGGAGGGAGGACAGCCAAGAACTGGGTTGAAGCCCTGGCTGGCGTAGCTCAGTGGATTGAGCGCAGGCTAGGAACCAAAGTGTCCCAGGTTTGATTCCCAGCCAGGGTACATTCCTGGGTTGCAGGCCATAGCCCCCAGCAATCGCACATTATGATGTTTCTCTCTCTCTCTCTCTCTCTCTCTCTCCCCCTTCCTTCCCTCCCTAAAAATAAATAAATAAAATCTTTAAAAAAAAAAAAAAAGAACTGGGTTGATCCAGGTCTGGAGTTCTGCCATGGAGGTAAGTTGAATAACTGCAAGATGCGGGATGATATTAGCAAGAGAGTTGTGTTGTTAAACTAAAGAGTTTAACCAGTGTAAGCAGAGAGGTGAAAACAGAAGGGACCCTTTGGGGGTAACTACACAAAGTCAGGATCATTTAAAACTATACTATTTCAGTGGATATTGTGTCTAAACTCACAAGCTGTCTGAAAATGTAGTTTTCTTACATTGTGTAAGAATACCAGATAAAATTGATATTCTGAAAGTTATAAGCTTCAATTCGAATACATTGTTTACTCTTTCCCCACATCCATCTACTAGAAAGGCCAAACTCCATGGTTACGTCATGCATCTGTGCCCAGCTGATTCTCACAATGTCCTCCTTTTCTCGTTGGGAAACCACGCTATGATATGCAACTTTCCTTCCTCTGTTTACCCCACTCAGCTTACCCCACCTCAGGCAACCTCTTTCTCACAGACCACCTCCACTTTCCTCCTCCACAGTAACAGTTTCTATCACTCTTTGAAATGCTTGGGAAGACCTCTCCAAACTTCTTCATTGGTCTCTATCTGTCTCTGCACTTCCCTCTAGTTGAACCTGGTTTTCTTGAGCACCAATATTTCCAAATAATTCATAATTTGAATTCACTTTATTTCCTTCCCTTAGTATGAGGCATTGCAGGAATATTAACTTTATTACTTTTCACTGTTCATGCACTGTATTTCAGCGATGTCATGTGTTAAGCAGTTTGGTGGCTAGATTGGAAACCAAGCACCACTCAGAAAAGTTCTATTCATAGATAGATGGGAAATATAGTACAAATTCCAATTAAAGAGTTCTCAAATGAATTTTAAAACACTGCTCAGTTCAAAATTGATTACTTTCTGTATGCTTCCTAGAGTGTTTCTAAATAAAATATTCCAACTCCTGAAGCAAGTTTTATTAGTTTTTTAAAAATATATAACCCATCTGAACTAAAATAAAACAGAAAATTCAGCTACTGGAGAAGTCACTTTTCACAATTTTGCGTTTAAATTTGTTTATGTAGATATCATTAAAAATCAAGCATAATATGGTTAACATGCAAATTTTTCTAAATTTATATGTAAAGAGTTACAGAATCTACTACAAACTATTAGTAAAGAACATTCAGTTCAGTACACATTCATGTAAGTCATCTAGATATGTCTGTATTCCTTCAATAAACATAAAGACTGTGGTAATTATTTCCCTACATACTTATTTGTACAGTAATAAAATGTAAAACATTTTATACAAAATGTAAAACAGTTATTATTTTAAAACAATTGCATTATGGCTGCTATAAACACCACATCAAATGGCTTATGGAGAATATTCTTTTCAAAGTAGCAGTAGCTCATGCTGTCAATTAAAGACTTTCACTTCATCTAATAAATTGTTTAGCACAGTGTTTCTGAATCTGGGGTGTGTGGAGATATTTTCAGGGCTCATGAGTTCTCTATGAGAACTTTTAAACTTTGTGTTTTCATTTTGATGCCAATTTAAAAAACAAACACAGCATATTCTGATTTATTTGGCACACATACAATTCCACTGTATTTTTGCATTTGTTTTTATAATCTCATATAATCTCATGTGATCTCATATAAAAACCAGATGATGTCCCAGTGCATTGTATAGTAAAAGGCTTGAAAATCCAAGTATTCCTATGAGCAGAGATTTGAGACATCACAGACACATGTTGCCAAATTTAAATGACATACAACCACAGTACTCAGAACCATAAGCACTTTACAATGTCATTTATTTCAGCAAAATGTCACTCATTATATAAAATTAACATTGCCAATTTGAGCTTAACTGACTTTGTAGATTTGCTTTGAACCTGTTCATAAATCAGACATGGCTTTGTATATGTATTGAGTTTAAAGACAGTATGAAGGCCTAGTTTTAACTATACAGTGAAATAAAAATAATTTGTCAGTACAAAAACTATGTAAGAATGTTTTTCCTTTACAAAGTGTTGGTAAGTCTCAAATTTTGGAGAAAAAATGGTTTCTTTAAGATTTCCTCACATATTTTCCTCACAATGTAAGGCAAATATGAAAAGGCACGAGCTGTCAGCCGGAACCTGCATCATTTAGATTAATTCTGTACTGATCATTTAATCAAAGCTTTAATTAAACAAACACCTCTGGCATTTTTACAGACAGTAAAACATAACTATTCTGGCTACATCAACCACACTTCCCAGCATTCAGCTGTGCTCCTGTAAACCTTTATGGCATTGTCGGCCAGTATATCCTGAAAGTCAATCCATCTGTACAAAGAGCTCGGAGAGAACGTGATAAATACCCGGGAGGGGCACAAGGACATGAGATCACTGCAGCAGTTGAGTCTGTTCGAATGGCATGAACGTCACTCAACAAAAGGAGCCACACACATTTTTAAAAATGAAAAATTCACAAAAATAATGCATATACTAGTAACTAATAAGCAAAGCAAACATAAATCATGTATATCAAGAATTTATCATAAATATTCATAAGTAGGTCAAATCTCCCACAAAAACTATATATAATGAAGTTAATGTAATTCAGTTGTATAGTGGAAATGAAATTATCTTAAATCAAGTATGGCATGAAAAAATGAATAATCAACTTCCCAGTTCTCTAATCTTGACAACAATTCTATCAAATGCAACCTTTCATTGATTTATTTAAATTTATTTTACTTAACTATTACAAGTGCCCATATGTGAGCATAAAACTGCCAAATGAATTAAAATAATGTTATAGCATCACAATAAATATCTACAAATTTATTGATTTCAAAAGTTTTATATGAAAAATATCTGTTTCAATAGTATGAACAATAAATTAATTTTTTAAAAAAAGAAAATATTTTGTTTCATAGACTCAAAATATGAGTCTATCCTCATATCTTTATTACATCACTAGAGCCACTCAATGTCTTCAATTTATGTTAATTAGCTTTATCCTCTACTAGCTATAAAAACATGTCAGGTCAAATAATTTCGCAATTTCATACATGATCAAAGTCAGAAACTAAAAGTGTTGATGCGTTCAGCTGTCCTAAAGTTGATAACTATGTAACAGGTACAGGTGCTAGTCAACAGATAAAGAATAATTGTTATCAATTCCTCCCATTTCTACTTGTAGGAACAATTTTTTTCCTATTCTATTCTTCCTTGAATTTAAAAACTGCCTTCACCCTTCAACAATACTTTACCCACCAGCATCATTAACGACTTCGGATCCAACTCCTGAACAAACACATCTGCTGCAGTCCTTCGAGGACACCCATAAAGAGACCACCCATGTCCACAGCACATATGCCCATCTTTCTCTCATGACTCAGCTAATGTACCACTTCCTCAGCAAAACCTTCTCTGGCCTGCCAGGGCCAGGCTGGTCCCCTCTTCCTCGGTGCTACAAAGGCACAAAGCTTTCTTGCTATTTTGTTACACATTTGGTCTTGTCTTTTTCTCACCAGGTGCACTATGAATTACCTGAATGCAGAAACTATGTCTTATTCCCCTTCCGTCCCCACTGCCTAATACAGTAAATGATACACCTTAAATATTCCATGTATGTCTGAGGAATACATATCGCTGAAGATATCTTCCTTCTCTATCTCTAGCATGCTACCTATGAGACTTTATTTCTAGCTTTTATTTGTTTCTCTGGACTCATTATATATTGTCATTAATGGTTTACACTCATTTATATATAAATTCTGGTATTTATTTTACCAATAGAATGTAAAAATATTTGTGGTAGAAACTCCTGAATGTTCATAAAAATTCATCCAGCTATACTAGACTTCCCAGGCTTCCTTGCAGCTGATGGCCAAATGGGATGTGCTGGCAGGTCACATATAACATTTCCGAGTATAGACCTTAAAACAGCATGTCTAATTCTCTGCATCTTCTTCCACCATCTCAAGTGTTGGGACATGTGTCCCTCTGTTTGAGCTTCAAAGGTGAAGATGAGGGCAATGAACTGGTGGATGAAGGGACAATAAGATTTTTTCTGGGTTGTGCCAAACTGAACCTCAAAATCTTTGGATGAGAAATGTATTTTCAAAATCTTTAACCACTATATTATTGGTATATTAATTTTAGCAGCTTAGCCTTCAACCTAACATTTAAGAATTTTTAGAAAAATATATCAGTCATTGGGCAATTGTAAATGATGACAATCGTCCAAGTAGATTTTTTACATAATACAACTGAAAGAAAGAGAACTAAAGCACTTTTCCTAGGATCCTATGTGAAAATTATACAGAAACCTTCCCTTGGAGTACAACATTAAAAGCACTGCAAAAGATGGGGAGCAAACCAGGTATTTATAGGTAGTTGCTCTATGATTGGCAGAGTCAGACTTCTTCAAACCCAGTAGGTATAGTCAGAGATCCAAGAGGAGACACATACAAGGAATAGTTTCCACATGGCACACACCACATGCCACCCTTTAATTGCACGCAGGCAAGCAAATGCTGCTGCTACTGCTAAGGGGATTTTAGCTAAGTGGTGCCTATTCATTTTTCTCCTGGATCATTTGTCATCTCCCTGTTTACAATCCTGCCCACTACAGTCTTTTTTTCTTCAGAGAAGCCAAAGTGATTTCTTCAACAAGATAGTGCTTCCCATTATACTTAGAATAAAACATAGTCTTTACTTTGGCTTGCAAGGTCCAACATGATCTGACTCTTGGACATTCTCCCAATCCCATCTTCTACCACTCTCCTCTCATCCCTGGCCTCCAGGCTCTCTCCAATGGCCCAAGTATATTCTTGCTCCAGGACTTCCCCCTAGTAATAGCTTTCACTCAAATGTTCACATGGTTCACTCCCAGTCATCTTCTGGGTCTATGTCACTAGATCATCTCTTCAAAGGCAAGTAGTGTTCCCTGACAAACCTAGTTAAAATGGCAGCCCCAGTCACTCTGTAGCCTTACATATTTTTTCAGTTATATTGTGTTATGTTTTTACTTATACCTCCCCCATTAAAATGGCATTTTCCTGTGAGCAAAGACTATACTGTCCACTACTGTGATCCCTGGTAACCATAGTAGTACCAGATACATGTTAGGTGTCCTAATGATACTGGTGCCTGGCCAGGCCCCCCGCCCCCAGTGAGGGAGGGTTCACAGGAAACACACAAGGTGGGGTGGGGGGTGTTGCGGGGGACAAGCAGCTGCTAGTGTGGCACATGGGAGCAGATTTCCCTGGCCCCAGGCAGAGATGCCACAGAAGAGAGATCTGTACAGAGTCCGCAGGAGGCTGGCAAGGGTGTCTGACAAAGGGAAAAGCCCTCCTACTCCCTCCCAGAACGTGGTGGCAGGGGGAGGTGCTAACCTGCCAGTCTAGCCTGGGAAAAGAACAGGATTGGCTGGGGAGCTGACCCCTTCCAAAGTGCCTGAAATTTGGAGTCACTAGATTTAAATGGAAGAACAGGGAAAACACGCAACCTTTTATTACCCTTGCTTGCCCTGTCGAGAGCTGGAGCAGTCATGGCCAATGGTCCCTGAAAGCTGTGTGGCCAGGCGGCAGGTCCCAGGTCCCAGGCCCCCAGGGCTGGAAGCCGGGAAGCCACAGAACTGCGATGGTGGCACCAGTCCTGCATGCACACTCCACAGAGAAGCCTGAGCCTGGAAAGATGTCTGCTTAGCAGCCTTGGGCTCCAAAAAGGGCAGATAAAGATGGCATAGGATTTCTGGGCATGATTTTGTGTTTCAGTTTTGGGGGGAACAAATGGGTTTTACCCTATATTTTGCTGAAGAAACAGGCCTGGATCTGGGAGTCTCCCAATCCCCAAATTATACAACATTTTAATAGACCTTTTCCCTTCCCCGCCAAATTTTGTCTTTGGAGTACGCCTGTGTTCGACAACAGACAGCCAAACCACACTTTTGTTCTGTAACACTAACAATATGCTTTGAATAAATAAATTTAATGCCATCATTATTCCAGTCCAACAAATTAAATTCAAAGCCAGATGATCTACTGAATTCGTTGTGTTAATTTTGTAAATGTTACCATCTAACCAACTTGAAGATAAGACAAGTCATGTAATAAATACCTACTAATGAATAATAACAAATTAATTAAACATATGTAAGAATAAAAGCCATGGGCCAGATGTCCAGGTTTCTAAGATTGAACAAGTAAGGTAAATTTAAGTAGAGCTTTAGGTAAGGCAGGATATAAACTTTTATAGTCAGGCAATGCATTAAAACAAGAAAGATTCTCACCCTATTAAAAAATAAAAATTTCCTGCCCTGGCTGTGTGGCTAGATTGATTGGAGTGTGGTCTCATACACTGAAAGGCTGAGGGTTCAATTCCCAGTTAGGGCACATGCCTAGGTTTTGAGTCCAATCCCTGGTCGGGCATATACAGGAGGCAACCGATTGATGTTTCTCTCTCACATCAGTATTCTCTCTCCCTCTCTCTCTCTGTCTCTCTCAGTCTCTCTCTTTCTCTCTCCCATCCTCTCTCTCTAAAAATCTTAGGTGAAAATTAAAAAAGAATAAAAAGTTAAATTAAAATTCTGCAATGTAAAAAATTATCACAATGTAGAGGATACAAGTGATATATTTGGAAATAATGATATCCTGTAAACAAAAATTATACTTTTATTCACTTTTTAATGAATGAGTTAGTGAATGTTCTTCTTATAAACTCAATATATAACATGAGCTTATACTACGAGGTCCGTATTAGTCACTGCGTAGGCAAAATAAATAAGTATAATATAACCTCTATTCTCAAGATGTATTTACTTCAGTTGAGACGTATACTAATAAATAGGCACACTAGTAATGTAAGTACACTAATGAATAAAATAAAAAGCAAAAGTAAACTACATATGAAAGGTGCAAGTAAAGACTTCTGGACTTCAAAGCAAATAGCTTATGGAATAGGGAGCAAAGAAAAGAAGTGAGTTTCCACTTCAGGCAGCCATCTTGATTTCAGAAACCACACCATTTCTAAAAATCTGGCTGAGATTTCAAATTCTAAAGAGTTGGTTACATTGCTGTTGTTTTGAGTTGATGTAAAAATTATCCTTAGACCTTTTTAGTTTTGAATACATGGCTCTAACAAAAAAAGAACCTAGGAAATACTAAAATGAATTTTTTATTTAATTAATTTCTTCCTATATTATCTATTAAATTGATCTAATATTTATATTCTTTACATGGAGTACTCTCAGAATCTAACTTAAATTTTATTGACTCTAAAAGTAATTCAAAATAAGGTTCCAGTTACAATTTTGACTAAAAAAATAAATCATTAGTTGGTATATACTCATCTTTCATTTCAAATTAAATATAAGTGCTTCTGCTAAAACTCATGATGCACCCTTGTATTATACAAAATAAATCACAAAAATAGTGAGGCTTATGGGAAAATAAGGTTGAGAAAGACCACTCAAAATAAACATACCTAGAGCCTTTTATTGTGAACAGTAGTAGTGCAGCAGCCTTCTGAGTAGGTCATTTCTAGCCTTAAATACTGGGCTCATGCTTCCTGCTTTAAGTTATTCTACCAGAGAACATCTGCTTCCCAATATCCCTCCAAAGAAAGACTAGTAGAGATAAGTAAAGTGTAGATTTTATCATTAGTTATATTTAAAATAGGGAAGGCTCTCTTCTCAGCTTTAGATTCTTAAAGCCACCTAATCGACACTCACATTAAAACATCTTTATTTTTTCTTAAGGTTTTCAGAGAATAATATGGTATTTTATTGAAATGTGAGAAAGTTTCACCCGCAGCTTGCTAACATGGTAAGAATTGCAATAGAAAAGTAAATGCGTAAAAATCTGAATGGGCCCTTAAGAAAAGTACAACAAAAAATGGTGAGAAGCACAGGAAAAGGAGCTCAACTTCATTAGTCATTAGGGAAAAGCAACTTTAAACCACAATACAGCATCACTATATTCATCAGAAAGGCCAAAATTAAAACTTGAGATTCTCAATACCAAGTGTTGACAACTAGCATGCTCATGCACCAGAAGAGGGATATAAATTGGTACAACCACTCTGGAAAATTATTTGGCACTATCTATGCAAACCAAACTTGCACACATTCCATGAAGTGTCCATCTTACTCCTAAGCACATTCCCAAAACCAGTTGCTTATATGGCCACAAACACCAGTGTGCAAACATATGCACAGCAGCATCATTTGTGGTAGCACAAACCGGTCATTACCCAAGTGATCAAACTACAGCCTCTCGCAGTGAAATGAAAGAATCTCATACACAAAATGTTCGGTGAAAAAAGCCAGATGGAAAGAGTACATTCTATTATTCAAGTTATTCAAAGTTCGAAAGCAGGTAAACTCCATCATGAGTGGTCTTTTGATATGTAGATATAATCATGTGAGCGCAGGGAGAAAATGGCTGAAGGGAGGTATAATCAGGGATATAGGGGACTGGGAATATTCTGTCTCTGGGTATATGACAGATCTTGTCACATGGCATGTTCTATTTGTGAAAATCCAACAAACTGTACTTATGAGCTATGCACTAATCTGAATATATTATACTTCAATAAAAGTTTGTAAAAAATTACATATTAGGGAAAAAATTATACATGAACTATTAGAAGTTCATTCTCATACTAGCATCACTCACCTATTTACCAAGCATGAAAAGGGTAACTTATCTTACAGTTTTTAGTGGAGCTGACAGTAACCCAAACGGACTTTGTATTGCTTATTTCGGAAGTTTACGGAAAGGAAACTCTTAATAGGCACTGTTGTATCCTTTCGCTTTAACAAGGCAACCATTGGCAGGACTGACTTTCTGCATCATCTGGTTTTTGTTTTAGGTTTTTGCTTGAGAAAATACTAATGATGTGACTGACAAATGAATATCATATTATCTCACGCTGACATCTTTCTGAGACAATGAGATTTACACTTTGAAGAGAGTATCTTAAAGGGCAGAGTTCAGGAGAACTTATGGGACATGACCCTAGATTTCAGAGTAATTGTCCCCTCTAAATTATTCAACCTTCATAATTACAACCACTGCAATAATTATATTTCCAAAAATTACCTTTCATAGAGATAATAAACATTTTCAGTTTAAATTAAATAAAAAAATTCAGCTTAGACTGAGTTTCATCAATTTTCCCTGTATACATATTTTCATGAATGCCCTTTAGGGAATCATATTCTTATTTAGTGAATAGATACAAAAATATATAATCGTTACATACAAGTAAAACAAATTTACCATATATAAAGGTAAATTCTAAGTAAAATTAGAAATGGAGAAAATAAACTCAATGTAGGAGTTTCTAAGAATGATAAACACTGTATGTATATTATATATACATATACAAACTCTCACACACACACCTTTTATTTCACTGAGGTTACTAACTTGAAGAAAGCTAAGAAGAGAAACACAATGAACACATACATGTCTCCTGGAATGCTGATCTGAGTTATATATGTGAAAAATTGAAGGAGGAAATATTTATTTTGAACTACCAAGACAAATATAAATAATCTAAAATCCTTGCCAGATATTAAGTTAAAATCTACTTGGAGAAAAGATCGAGTTCTATTATTGATACAATTCAAAGATAAGTTTCTGTAATAAGGGAAACTAGAGTCACCTAGAAATTTCAAATGGTATTTCATTCATCCATTCCTCAATCATTCAACAAATGTTGACTATGTACCAAGCACTGTTCTCTGGGAACAAAACAAAAAACCCTGCCCTCAAGGAATTTACTATTCTACAAGAGAAAACAGCACTAAACTACTTCAAGCAGAGGGCTGGAGAGTACAAAAGCTCTCAGGTGGGGGTGGAGCAGGCCAGGGGAGTTGACTGTGGGAGGCAGGGCAGCGGGGGAGTGAAGAGCACTGCAGAGGTCACAGGAGTAGGTCACAGAAACAGGTCACTCTGAGCCATAGCTCACAGAGTTGGATTTTGTTCTTTCCTCTCCATGGCCCTCAGAATAAAATACAAACACACAGTGTGGCACTCTCAGTCCTCCAGTATGGCTCAGTCTAGCCCTATCTCTCCCTGACCCCTTGTGTGACTCTTCTCACCAAAGTCACTGCAGGGGCACTAGCTTCGCTCTTCCCTCACTATCTCTCTGTAGGACCTGCTCCTTCTCTCTGCAAGACCTCCCTCTCCCCACAGTTTTTTCCTTCCCACTTTTGGGCATTTGGGCTAATTTCCGGTATTGACTCTTCCAGAAAGCCTTCCTACCATCAGCCTCTCACTAGCTGGGTACTTTCCCACATTTTCAGAGAATATAACACTACCCCCAACATGTTCTTTACTGTGTTTACATGGTAGTTTAGTCCCTTGAAAATCAGGGGTGGGTCCATTTACCTGGTATCCTATATTCCCAACAAGGATTGGCATATAAAACAAATATTTGTGGCATAATTGATTTTAAACCAGGCTTAAATTTCTCTACAAAAATTATAGAGTTATTCAATTTATCAGATCCACACAAAAGATGGCAATTTGTGAAAAAGCTCTACCTTTGAATCATTCTGTAAAACCTCCAGTTCTTTCATGTCAGTAAAACAATTTAGCTTAAAATTAGTTGGTTCACTAATTAAATAAGAAATGCTAACTAAAATTTTACCTAGCCAGAAACTCCCAGTAGAAATGAGGCAGGAGAGATTAAAACAAGCAAAGTACAAAGGCACTTCTTTCTGTTTGTTCGCGAAGGCATTACCCATTAAATCTTTCTTTGTCTTCTCTACTTAATGAAATAAAGGCCACAGGGAACCAAAGTAATCAAAGTGGAACACAATGCCTCTCTCTTTCCTAACAGTTCTTCCTTTACTTTGGAGAAGAAAAGCCTGGGGAATCAGACACTGTCAGCAGGTGAGAGAAACAGACCTTTTAAGTACTTTGATGACAAGCTAAAGTGAAACCAATGAACCAGGACAAACCTCAAAAGGGTCTGAGTCTACACTTAATATTAGGAAATCAAGACGAGAAACAAAACAGCTTCTAAGTCAAATGTGGATTTATATTTATTATATATGTTTATGTACTTGATTAAAAAGAAAACAGAAGATGAAAAGAACAATAACCATTATTTAACTCTCCAGATTTTAGGTTTCTCTAAAGTTTTTTCTTTGACTCTGCTGTTTGGTTATGTATCAAATATAATATGTTGATATAGAGACCATTTTTATAATATGTAAATTAGCTTCCTAATCTTTATATCAATTAAGATTTCCCAGCATCTTGGGCTTTAATATTAATAAAATGAGAGTGTGACAATATGCCTAAATAAGATCAAGTTTTTAATGAAAGAATAAACATTGCCTAAAAGCTGAAAATTCAAACCTAAAATAAAACATGGAGTATAACAGGTTATCAAGAAATTCATGCTTTCTAATTAAGGCAGGGCTTCAGATGACAGCAAAGTCACTCGGTAACAGAGTGCCTATCCTCTTCAGCCCCAGTATGAGTTCTTGGTATAATTTACTGAGAAAACACACAGCTCTTACCTACTGAACAATATAAATTACCAATAGTATATTTTCAAAATTATTTTGTGTTGTTCTGTCTTGGGCTATCTCTTCTTATTAGGTTGGATTTCCCTAACTAGAGGCCTACAAGGAGGCAGGGCCCCAGTTCCTATGATGAAATTCAGAGAGGACAAGACATTTTTTCCCTACTGCCTGGTACCTTAGGCATGTAACCTAAATCATCGGGCTAATTAGGTGTTCCTCCTCTGTCAATCTATAGGACATTGATTCAAGTCAGCAAGTCTAGTTACTAGAAAATCTGTGGGTTCTTCTAACCCGCATCGCTGTTCCTTCTTTGGGGTGTGCCATTTTTCTGAGTTTGGTTGTTCAGTCTTCCCTTTTCATAAATTCTTCAACATTTAAATCAACTGAGGCTGGGATTGTTATCTGACCTGAGCAAAATCGGCTTCTGTTTTTTCTCATGATTATTTGCAAGAACTCAGGATTGGGGAGCTCATTGTTTTGTCTCAGTTGCCGTTCTCGTATTCTCTCAGAAGGTTAAACAGGAACATTGCTGTTGCAAAAGGATATTAATTTCAGAGAGTCAGGGAGAGTTGAACAAACTTTCTAAAAATATATTTAAAAAGCAAAAGAAAAACTGCAATTCAAAGAGCCTTAATTTAAGGACAAGTGCTTGCAAATCCTAGTAGAACAGATTCTGTTCAACCAGTAGTTCTCAACTAATGGTGATTGTGCCACCCAGGGGACATTTAGCAACATCTGGCGTCATTAACGATCACAACTGGGAGAGGCATGCTGCTGCTGGCATCTAATGAGTGGAGAAGGGGGATGCTACTACAACAGCACCCCACTACGAAGAATTTTCTCACTTAAAAGGTCAGTAGTGTCAAGGTTGACAAACCCCAGTCCACACTAACATCTCCCTTTAAATCAGATGTAGATACCATATTTTACCATGCATAATGCACACTTTATGTGCAAATTTTTGAGGGAAAAATAAGGTTGCACATTGTACCTGGGGGAATATGGTAAGTGCCCCACACAGCTAGACTAGCCCTCCCATCGTCCACAATGCTCAAATGCTGTTGTAATTGCTTCTGAAACCCCCTTCTTACCCTAATGTTAAAAGAAAATCTCATAATTCATTTGTCAATACCACAATTTGCACACAAACTACACAGGTGAGAGAAAAAAAAACAAAGAAAGTAAATGAGGGTAAGGAATGAACACAGGCAAAGAGCTACAAAGGGCCAAGAGTGCCTAAGGGAGTGACAGGACACCCAGGGTGAAAAAATCATTGTGTTCAGGGCCACAGACATTGGGAAATAAAACTGAGCAATGCCATGATCAGAATCCAAAGCATCATATAGGTCACAGTAGTCACCATTTTATTCTCTGAGTAACAGCGATTTTTAAGAAAAAAAATCTAGGTAGGGCGGAGTAATATGTTGTTTCTTAAGAAAAAAAATATCTGGTGTCAGTTTAAGTGATGATCTGACATAAGAGGTAAGCTGGGAGATAGCTTCAATAGTATAAAAGATAAATTTAGAATGGCTGGAAGAAGTGATGGCAAGAGAGATGAAAAACAAAGGCCACAAAGGACTTAAACATATTCTTAGAGATTTCCAGCACCATAAAATATAAATTTAAGGAATAAAAACACTTTCAATGAGTTAGCACACCTCTATTTCCACTGTGCATCAGAAGAAAAATATGGTAACTTGTCAATGTATTAAGAGAATCAAAGGCTTTACAATGATAATGTATGCTATGTAAAGAACTTCTGTGTGACTTCCAAATGACATGTACAGGAAACTCATGGTATTACCTGCTCCAGGACTTCTTTGTAGGTGATAGTCGCCTTAGTGTTTGTAACAGGACTGTCATAGATGATCGCAATCTTATCTCCTTGACCATTTTCAATATGACGATCAACGGCATTATAACAAATGTTAAGCATTCCTTCCACAAACCTGAAAAATAATTGGAAGGTAAAAGTGAATGACTCTTCAAAAGTCACTGATACTCAACTAGATTTGTGCATTTCTAGCTTGGCAGCACTACACTTACAACAGTGCTTTCCTGTGTGTGTTATGCCAGGTAAAGATCGTATAAACTAGATGTGTAAGATGGTACAGAAGTGACATTTTGACTTTAATGATTATGTATTTACTTTTATGTACACTAAAAAAAATACCTCACTCTTCCAGGTGACATCTTTGTGGATTTTATTGTGTAGGATGAAACTAGAGTATAGAGAAATAAAATAATCTACATCAATAAAATGAATTGGACGAAAGTGCAGCACAGATGCAATAGGCTGAGAGAGCAAATGATAAATGTATGGCTGAAGCTTGGGCAGCTGCTGCAAAAAAGAAAAAAGAAAAAGCCAGACTTACTGGAAAATTCAAGTCTCCTTTGAAAGATATCTATATGGATAGACAGACATACTATATTAGTTTCAATGAAATATGATGTCTGCAATTACATAAAAAATATATAATCTCTTTCCACATGTTGGAAATGCTTTGTAATTTTAATAAAGAATGCATTGCATATAAAATTTTAATTTTTATGAAATTTTGCAATTCAGTACTTTTCCCCTAATTGATCAATACCTTCCTTTGAAAATACAGACATCATGTAGATGAATGGAAATACATTTTTAAGAAAATACAACTCATTTTTATGAAAAGAAAAGACTAAATTTTTACCACTTTTTGAGGAGGAAGGGATTAGAGTAAAAACACAGCATAATAATAGTCCATTTGTCAGACAAACAAACATTATAACACCACCAAATAACAGGAAAAAAATATTGAAGAAACAAGAAAATTCCTGTTAAGTAGCTGAGTATCACTGTCAGGTCTTTACTCAAAGAGTCTTGTGTGAAATTAAGCAGGAATTAAGAACAGCTATAGACACAGTGGCAGCATTAAGTAGTAATAGATTCAGAAGGCAGCAGGAGGAGGGATGATTTCATCACAATCAAATAACACTAAATACTTCAATAACACTGGCTATGACTACCTTACAGCATAGCACAAGAAGTAATTAACATAATGATTCTGAATTACCCAGGGTGAGAGATCCAATATTTGTTCAAAAACATTGTCTCTTCCCCCACACCCCCACCTCCTATAAAGAATAATTCCCTTGGTTTTGGCTTATCCATGTGACTTGCTTTATTTAATCAGCAGGCACAACGCAAGCAGAGGCCTGAAAGCACTTGGACACTAGCCTTGCTTCTCCTCACCTGTGCTTTCTCCAGAGGAGCCTCCAAATGTTACTGCTGCCTCCTTCTCAGCCTGGAGCCCAGAAAAAAAAAAAAAACATTTGCAGGTGGGGACAGAGCCCACAAGAAGCAGAAAGCTCAACCCAGCCTGATATGTTTTAGAGTAACGTTTTCAGTTACACACATCCTAGATCAGCTGATCCCATGACAATCTACACATACATGGACATAACTGCTTTTCATGATGGGGAGATTTTATGGTTACTTGATATGCAGCATAATTATAGCCATAATTAACTAATTCATCAAGAAAAAGTAAAGTTTACTCAATATCTGTAGCAAAAATAAGAAAAGATGTTATATAAGTTTCCTACGAGATATCCCTATGCACTTTTTTGTTGTTATATTTGTATTGTTTCTGAAAAGATTGCATTTCAGACACATGAAGGTTGAGTTGCTGGAACGTATCTTGATGTCATTTTTCTTTTTTCCTTTATCTACAACTTCTACTCTACCACTTTTTTGTGCTCAATATTCAATCATGTTTTGACATGTCACAGAAAGGGGCACTTTCAGTTCCAAATATTCATGGAAAATTTACTTTATAATTCACCTTCAGCTCAACCCAGACATTCGGAGGCTTCTCACTCTTCCCCCATCTTTGCAGTGTACATAGCACCTACTATTCCAAACTAGCAGCCTCTCCAAAGACATAACCTTGAGTAAGGTGTTGTTGAGACTATTTGGATTGAATATATGACTGAATCCAGTTAAGACCTCTATATAAATGTTTAAGATTCTAGTGGGTGGATGCAGAGATCTACTCATCTTGCAGCCACCAAAGACAAACCTGGGATGTAAGTTGCCTTGCTTATTAAATCTGCTACCTACCAATCTGGAATGGCCTGCCTCTTTCTTGGTTTCTTATTGCCTTCTCTGTGCAGGGGGTTGGTCTGCAAACCAACAATATCTTTCATGGAATCTTCTTCCTTTGCCAACATTTTAATTGACAGTAAATTGAACATTCTATATCCATTCCTTTGTTCACTCTACATACTTTCTCTAAGTGATCTCTACACTCCTGTGGTTTCAACCTCCGCCATTGGCTTTAGCCCTAATCTCCTTTCTCGTACACTTATAGCCCATAGTCCACTGAACATTTATACTTGTTGGGGACCACCCTACCTGGTCTCAGGAAGCTGTAACCCCCTGTGACTTAGACTGAGTTGAGAGACCTCCGGACCAGGAGCCACTAAGGAGACAAAACTTATTCCCCTGGCATGAATGCTGCGTGTTCTGTGCCTGGCCTCCTAGGATTGATTAGTTAGCCAATGATGGGTAAGATTTCCCACAGAGGGAATCGCCTAAGACAGGAATGATCATGAGGAGGCCTCAGGGAAGAGACTTGGGGCTGTGGAAATGGAGGGGTGGTGGACATCAACCCCTGCCCCCTCGGCTTTGTCAAAGCCTGAGTCCTTGTTCTTAGATGTGAGAAATCCAAGTCTCCTGGCTGCCTTTGTCTTATCTGCCTGACTCAGGCCATCGTAAATAGCAGGGGCAATGCAGCCCAGACCAGAGACGGTAGACCCCTAGGGTAATCAGGCCTGGGACATAGAATATGCAAGATCCTGTGAGATCTGTTTGCTGGAGGATGTTATTAGATTAGAATTTGAAGGCACAGACAGGAATCCGAAACTAGCCCTTTGAGCCCTGTAGTCCTTTCAAATGATAAAACTCCAAACTCTACCCAGAATCACAGCGGGGGTTCTGTCTGCACCTTTGAAAGTCACCTACTTCTTTTGATCTTTTCTGCCAGACTGTGAATCCACAAATTAAGTCTGTACTCTTAATAAAAATCTGCTTGGGAATGGAAATGGGACACTCCCCACTAGAGAGAGTGGCCGTTCCATCCCTACTTCCCCACAGGACCTGGTTGTCTCTGTGTATGTTTTTCTCATGTGTCGACGAGCCATCTGCAGCATTCCACACTCACTGCAGGCTGGTGAGCATGCTTCATATACTTGGAAAAAAAGATGTCCAAAATTATTATCATTTTCAGGCAACCTCCGACTCACAGCCTATCTTGTCAGCTTACAATACAAGAATCAATTCATGAGGCAAAGTGTTTATTTGGGATCCCAAAATTGCAATTTTCAGGGTAAACAGATTTAGGTAAAACTCAAATAGCTTCCAGATTACAGAAGAGGGAATTATGGTTTTTATGAAATAAAAAAGGAAGATGAGGTAAGTTGTTTTTAAAAGATTTCGTATTTGTACTTCATTGATTGATCAGGTGAAGTGGTCACTAGGTAACATTTCACTTTCATCAGTCCTGTCATCAGGAAATTCTCATTCTTGGTGTCATGGAATGTGGGTGGGTCTGGCCCAGTTCAAAGGTTCAGAAACAGGACATGGAAGGCAGTTCTTCTGAAATGGCTGCTGCGGTTCCATTTAAAAATGGCTCTGCTTATGTTAATTTTCACATTTTCCATTTTTGATCAAGGTATTTTTTTTCAAAAGCATCACTTGTCAATCAGAGTGTATTTTCTCAATTTTCTCCTCTTTTCACATTGTGATCCCCTATTGTCAGGAATGCTCATTCCTGGTACGTCATATCCCACGCAGGAGGGAAAGTGGTGTTCTTGGGAGTCTCTAAGCCACCTCAGAGCAGCAAGTGTGCCACAGCAGAGGAAGGCCTGTCATCCAGTCCTATGAAATAAGCAAAAGCTAGCAAAGTTCAGCATAGGTGTTCAAATCGTTTTCAATCTTGTCTTTTAAATGTCCACCGAAGGGCCTGTATGTATTAGAAATCAATTCAAAATGCTGTGCTTCCATTACTCTTGTAGACTTCTTATAGCACTGTGAAAGACAGTTGATTTAGGGTTTAATAACAGCAATTAGTCCTAAAATTAAAAACAGGACACTGATTCCAAATTGTAGAATAATTCTAAACCACGAGACCATCCCGTCTAAACAGGTCAAAAGACCAAAAGCACTGTAGAAGCACCTATAACTAGGGGGCTCACTCTCTGTTTTTTTGTACAATTGTGTTTCAATCAGTCCTGAAGAATTTATTCAGGTACACAGTGGTGACACAGATATAACCTTGTTCTGCTAGAATATAGTCAAAAGCAATTCAGTTATCTGAAACAACTTGAGCAAGTAAATGTATGGATTTTTCTAGCGCAGCCATGGCTTTGGCAATAGACTCAGTAATAGCCCCTAAAGTTTTAGATAAATTTCTGACTATAAATTCATTTGTACCAAGACCCCATTGTGGAAATAAAATTCTTGAAAATCTTGTCCCTTCATTGTCAGAGACATCACCTGGCATTTCTAGTTTTATTCTGTGATGTATAAATTTAAGGGTGATAATCAATGCTGAGTCTCTGATTGACTAGGTAATGCAATAGATGTAACCAATAATCTGATTGTGTAATACCTTCCAAGTAGATGAGAACTTAAGCAACTCCCATATAGATTTTTCTGCCAAGTACAAGTGAAAATGAATCACAGTGGACACAGGTCATGAGTTATGATAATGAGATTCACTGAACCAAAGATCTGAAGGTAGTAGGCACAGGGAAAATGATGTAGAAGCATCGGAGACCTGTCGAATCACCTGACCGGTGAAATGAGTGACCCAGCCATTATGACTAAAGTTCAAAAGGGGTTCCCCAGGTCAGCATAATTTATTTTCTGGGATAGAATCATAGCCACAGAAGAAGCAGTAGCCTCTCTACAAGGAGAACAGATTCTTATTGAACTCAAATAATATGTAATATTGCTCTGAAAATGAAGAATGCTATTTGATAGTTTCTGAATTCCAGAGGGATCAGGTAGAGTAAAAAAGTGATTGTTTCATCTTTGTTGAGAAAGATATACTTTACCAAATTGCTGTAAGTCATAGACAGCTTAAGATAAAAAGTTTCCTTAAATCCAATTCAGTGGTATGATCTGAAAGTTATCAGAAACTTCTATTCTAAAATATTTGTCAGAGTCCTTTCCATGAATTCCTCTAAAAATGAGGTATCAAAGTAAAACAGTAACTCTCTATAAATGACAAAACTTAAAAATGCCTGTTCTTAAAGATCTGATAAGCGTTGATCACAACTAAATTGACAAATTTTATTTCTATAACATACTCATTATAAGAAAATAACTGGAGTTATGACTGATATTATTAGCCAGAATTTTAGAATGTTAAGGCATAGGGCAGGCAACTCCAAAATATGCCACTTTGTAATATTGATTATTCTGAACTAAAATTAATTGAAAACCAGCCAATGCAAGGACACTTTAACCATCCTTTGTCTCCAGGAAGCAAGAAATAAATCCCTGTGCAAGGTGCCCCCCTGCACCTGGAGACCAAAAGAGACATCCTTATCAACAGAATCAGAGAATTCAAGGCTGAGAAGAACCATGTATAAACTAACCTTTCTACCTTGTTTTTTTTTTACTAATTTACTACTCAAGTGCATCCTTTGCTTAGATTCCTCACAAATGAGCACCTAAACCTAAGTTGTTTTTTTTGACCCCTCAACAAATTTTTGTTACTTTGTGTAAAAAGATATAAAAAGCTTCCTGCTTTCTTAGTTCCTCTATGAATATCCACTTATCTTCCTATATGCACAAAATTAAATCAGTTTTTCCCCTTTTAATCTGTTTTAAGTCAATTTTATTAGTCTAGTCATATTAACTCAAGAGGGATAAGGGGAAATTTTCTCCCTCCTTGACATAAATTTTATATAATCTCTACAATACATTAACATATTGATAATATTCACCTATCCAGTAGGACCTAGGAAGGTGAGTCATCATTTGACAATGCTCCCCATATAATCTAACGTATCAAGAAAGCCTAATTGACGTAATATTTCTCTTTTATATGTGAGGGAACAAATCTTCTGGACCCTATTAAAAATCTCAAAGCTAAGAATTAGAAGGACTTCATTTAGAATTTGATTTGGGGAAGTTCATCAAGAATATGAAAAGGACTGGACACTTGACTAAACAGGGTCATAGGTCATTATGAATCAATCAGTCCCTAATCATCTATTCAACCAAAATGACAATAAAAGATTTCAAAGGTGAATACAGAAGATTACATAATTGCCAGCAAAACTTAGCTCCTTTAATATTAAAGAGACTAGGTTTACTTAAGTAATCAGAGACTTAATCACAGGGATAACGTGAAGCATAGAAATTATGCTGACAAAGTACAACCTCTTTGTTTTTAGGTAGGCTATGTAAAAGGTGAAGGAACTTTCAATTTGTTATCAAAATCAGATCAAAAGTCCAACAAAATTGGTCCTTCCAACAAAAAGAGAAGACCAATTCTAATTTTGTGCCAGTGTAGTTTTGATGTTTAAATAAATTTATTTCAATCTTAATCAGCTTGACCAAACATAAATTCCTCTCCAAAGATTCTTTTCTTATAAACCTCTATAACTTTCTTTTTTTATATTCAAATTTTGTCCAGTTTTTATTTTTAGTCTCTCTTTAGAGAAAATTACTTTATTTTCCCTAAACAACATGTATTTCATTCCTCATAGCTTCTTTTACTGCAACATACATTTTACTTTCCTTGCACACAGTGATGTTCCTCTTATTATTTTGAATAGGTTTAATTATACAAATTATCAGTTAGGATGCTTAACCCTCGGGAACCTCAACTTCTAGTGAAAACTAAGAATTAAGCAATCATGAACTGTCTTTTACATTAACATTCTGTGGATTAGCAGACATAAATAATTTTTTATGAGTTCTAACAGCACATGCTTTTTCACACAAAAAAAATATCTTAGCACTGCACAAAACATGTGTTACTAACAGACCAAATCTACTTTGGTCTGTAAGATCCCTCTGTTAAAGACAGCAAAAAGTGGATAAATTTATGTTTGGTAATTAATGTTTCAGTATTTTATCTTATTTGGAAATGATCTAAATTTGCAATGACTTTCTATCATTTAACTTAATCCTGCACTGTTTCAAACTGCCTTTCACACTATTGTCATTATTTTAAATTACCCCAGGATGATGTTTCTTGTAGAGAAATATTGGTCACATTGTTTTCATTATATTTGCAGGCTCGATTCCTACAACCAAACAACACATACACACACAAATAAAATAATTAAATTGCTTTCTGGAAATATTGAATCGATTTGTATAACCATCAGCACTACCTGAAAACCCATTTCATCACACTCCTCCAAAGACAAATTATTCTCAGTCTTCTCCAACTTGAGAAGTAAAAAATAGTTTTCATTTTAGTTTCTTTTATTACTAGTACCAAGTACACCATCTTCTCAATATTTTAAAGCACTTTATACATGACATTAAACTTAAGTCTGACATCGTTACAAGTTATTTTCTAAATCGTTTCACTAACTTTAAACTATAGTGTTCAAGACATAAAAAATTAAAATTTTTATGTAGTCAAACAAACATCATTTTCTTTTGCAAGTTTTTCCTCTAAGATAATTAATTCTACTCTTGTTTTTTTAATTGGTCTTTTCAAGGTGCCATTAATTTATCCCTGTATATATATATATGCAATATGATATATATTTCTATTACACATGTACTGCATGGTATACATGTGTATACATATTGTGGTGTGGTAGTACAATTGTATGTGTTTATCAACTTTTCAGACATCATTTTTTGGCTAATGCTCACTGTCCTCATTCATTCGTGATACTCCATTTGTCCCATATGTGTTAGCATTTTATATTTATAGATAGACAGATAGATAAATAGATAGATAGATAATAGAGTCTTTTTCAGGGCTATATAGTTTCTATATATAACTCCTGGAATGTTACATCAATAGAGTCTTGTGAATAACTCTTTAAACTCAGCTTTTAATTCCATTGAGGAAAGAAATAAAACATTTCATATTCTTTATCCTACCACACTCTTGCCCAAAATTCCTTCTGCAGAAAATTGCAAGCAACCTAAAATATATCGTATGGCCCACTTGAAAAACAGAAAAAAAAAACCCATAAAGCTGAAATTAAATTTATAAAAATAGCAGAACCACTAGAAATGGTGCTACCACCATTGACAGTGGCAAATTTAGGGGAATATGTAAAGCAGACAGGAGCATAATGACTAAGACCAGAAGTCATGAGAAACATGGTAGATCCGAGTATATTAATACAGAAATAGCATGTGAGGGCGATCTGGCTGGGACATCTGTCACCCCATTGATCACCAGGGTTGACTGGGCTGATCTGGCTGGCTAGGGGGGTGTCCCCTTCCTCCCTCACCGATCCAGGTGCATCCCTCCTGAAGCTGTGTGCTTGGTCGAAGAGGATGACCTTCCCTACTAGAGGAGAGGACCAGTCTTTGGTCCAGAGTGTACAAGTAGTGCACTCCCCTGCTAGAACAAACAAGCTCTCAAGGTCCAGAAACATTTCCATGACATTTTACACACTGTTAAATCAAAATAAAATAATATAGAGATGTAGGAGAATTTACACAATCATACTACAGAATCCATTCATGAGAAACCTATAAATCCTAATGAAGCATGTAATAAAATGGCTAAGCATGTACTAAAAAAAATCAGTAAATAAAACTCTGAAATAACTTTAAGATCAGAGGCAGGTAGAACTAAAGGATGGACCAGGGATGTTTAGATATATAATTGAGACATAAGCAACCCCCCTCACACACACAATCATACACTCATACACATCAGACAAATGTTTAACAGCCTGCTGTCTAACTTTCTGAAATGGGAAGTGCTTCTGCATGAGTGACCCTCTAGGAGTTTTAAGGCCTGTAGAATGGAAACAGGCTCTACATAACTTCCCGGGGCCTAAAAACCCTATGTACCATTTCCACCTGAAAACCCCTCTTCTCCCTTAAATGATCCCTAAAAATTAGGCCATAGGAAGGACTCCAGTAACCAAAATCAGAACTAACGAGTAAACAGAGATCCTTACTTGGATTCTGAAATCTAGTCCACTCAGCACCTGTATCTCAAACTCAGTTGTGTGTGTGTGTGTGTGTGTGTGTGTGTGTGTGTATAGATAGGTAAACAGCTAGGAAAGTAGATAGATGATAGATAGATAGATAGATAGATAGATAGATACAGATAGATAAAATAGAAAACAACATAAAGCTGCGGGGAGGGCATATTTTTAACATCAATACCAAGGTGAAAGATATATTTACAACTTCAATGATATTTAAAGTATACCTAAAAATCAATAAGAAAATAAATCCAATAGGCAAAGAATCTCAGGACACTATCCATAGAGGAAAAAGACAATAATGGTCAATAAACAACAATAAAAAGTCATGTTCAGCCTTAACAACAATCAAGTAGATGAACAAAAGCAACAATGAAATGCCTTTTTCCCCACTGGACTAATAGAAAGGTAAAATAAGCAGTGTGGTAAGAGTAGAGAGAAACCGGCATTCTCATATCACGTTAATGACCAAAAAAAGTAGTTCAGCAATTTAGAAGACATGTATCTCCAAAACATACTTTTTAAAGCAGGTTGCTTGTGTGTTAATCTCTGTTGTACAAAAGGACAAGAAGGAGTCTAGACAAATGGACAAGAAAATATTAAGAGTGATAAATTCTAAGAAAAATTCGAGGGACAGTATGGAAAAGGGATAGTTTATATATTTTTATCTAATAAATTATTTCTGTGTGGCTTAATTTTTATGGACGTGTATTTATGTATTAAATAGGTGATTTAAATATATTTAAATAAAATATGAATTAAAATGGTCAAAATTGCCTGGCTCTTGGTCTTACTGAACTATCAACTTTACAATCAGTATAACTAATATTAATGAAAATATTTTCATTAAATGAAAACATCTTTTTTTAAAGATTTTATTTATTTATTTTTAGAGAAAGGGGAAGGAAGAGAGAAAGAGGAAAGAAACATCAGTGTGTGGTTGCCTCTCACACACCCCCAACCAGAGACCTGGCCATCAACCCAGGCATGTGCCCTGACTGGGGATTGAACCAGCCACCATTTGGTTCACAGGCCAGGGCTCAAATCCTGAGCCACACCAACCAGGGCTGAAAACATCTTTTTAATTTTTACCTAGTAAAAAGGAGCATTTCTTACAATTATGACAACATCTAAACTCAGATTTCAGAAACTAAAAATTAGGCCATAAAATTTTTGCTTCTTTTTATTTATTTTTCTCATCAAAATCAACCTCAAGCTGCTGAACAGTTATAATAAAGGGCTACACACAATCTTCCAATCACAAAGAGATTTGCTATAAATCTGTCATCATCATTCCTGCTGTACACTATGATTTCCACTGTCCTCACTCCAGGCACTTACAAGACTGTACTTTCATACCCATAAAATGAGGCAGGACCAAATAGCTTGCTCTGGCCCATGACAGTCACAGAAGTAATCAAAGACATCTTTAAGATCCAAAGTGTGCTCACCACATTTTCTTCACTCTTTCTTCTGCCACAAAAACTAGTGATATTCCAAGGGGTAACTATAAGCCTGTATCCTTGAGTGAAGATGGACAACCTGGAGCAAATCTCCCAGGTAACCCAAGGTAAACTTGTATGATTGACACATGCCTGGGCTTTTTAAACCTGGGAGATTTGAGGGTTGTTTATTCCTGCAGCAAAATTTAGTCTACCCTGACTGATATAAAAGTCTTAAGATTCATCAATTTTAGCAAATTCAAATAAACTTTTAAGTTACCATATTTCCTAATTTAAGAAACAATGGGCTACATCCCAGGACAAATGAAAAGGGAGGGATTGCCACTAGTGTAATTATATAGTCACTACAACAATTTTAGACCTCCGTGAAAAGTTGTCAAGGTGTGACATCATCAGTGTCCAAGCTCACAAAGGCACTGCTGAGGGTCATCAGAAGGAGCTCCGTAAAGAAGAAAGTTCTTAAAACTCCATATGGATTTCTTCTTGTACATAATTTTCTACTTTCCCTTGCCTTTTCCTTGCTAACTGCTGCTAGCTTACATCTAGCAAAAAAAAAAAGACTCAGCTATTTGGAGGGAATCTTATTTGAATTTGATTTCTTTTCTTCACCCTAGCCTACCCCGAATTAGGCTTTTTAATACCTAATTCCAGACTTTAGCCCACCCTGTATTTCACTTTCGCCTTGTTCATCAAAGAAGTTACACTGGAATGTGTGTTTGGCCTATACACTAGGCTAGGTCAATGAATGCAGTCCATGTCTGACAGATTTGTAAGAGGTTGGGAGCCTGACAAGTTCCACGGCCTTGATCTCTGGGTGCCAGAGGAGCTAGTGGCAAATGTTCACATGATTCTTATTTCCGTGAATTCCCATCACCATCAACTTCCCCTTGCTGAGAGTTAATTTCTTTTTATTTAAGCATGTATTTTTTAAACATTACAAAAGGAAATAAAACTCTGACACACAAAAAAAGTTACTTCTTTTAGAGGAAGAAATTGATAGCATTTACTCTGTGAATCTGATTACCTAGCTATGAAAAATTGAATTAATAAGTATAAAATGTTCCTCTCAATTTCACCATTCCCTCCAATTCCAAGAACAAAATGTAATGTACTCTGAACAGTATGGCACATCATGTAACTCTTTCACAAACAACCATATTTCAATTTGAAATCATTGTTGAAAGCTTCTTCATCCCTCCGGCACAACCACATTTAGTAGTCACAGTGTTGTAACCCTCCCTATAGTCTCAGCTACTGACTCCTGTCATCTGCAAAGATTCATTATTAAACAACTGGAAAGTCCAACACATAATTTACCTTCTGATACGATCTTCCTTCTTTGGATCATACTCCAATTTCCTTCACTGATGACCTACTATTTGGGTCTTCATTTCATCACAATTTCATAAAAAAACAAAGACAAATGTCAAGTTCTTTTTTAAAAGTTAAATGAATCCAGTCCCAAGATGATAAATACATTTGGTTATCTATACACTAAAATACTAAACCTATATACCAGTGATGAATATATAACATTTATTAGAAATAACTCATTGCTTTATAAGGGGACGTTAGCAGATTTTAACCCCCCTATTTATTAATAAATTTATTATCAATAATGGTTTTCTCCTTAAAAGTTTTTCTACTTAATAATAATTTATTGTTGATTAGACTTGAGACTGTGAAGGAATGGAGAAAAACATAACTGGGAACATGCTTTTCACTCTCATATGATAGACTGATTTGTAATAACTATAATAAGGAGGAAAATGTGGCAAATTTCCTGACAGAAGTGTAAACTAAATGTAACAAAAGTGCAGGACAGAGACAAGATTAATTCCAACGAAGAGACTATGGAAAGGAGCCAGTACATGTTGAAAGGAAGGTAGTGGAGTGTAAAGGTCTGGGCTCTAAGGTCAATGGGGCAGAGTTCAAATCTCAGACATGTCATTTATTATCAGTAAGACTATAGGCAAATTAA
The DNA here is from genome assembly GCF_004126475.2 of Phyllostomus discolor. Classification (NCBI taxonomy): domain Eukaryota; kingdom Metazoa; phylum Chordata; class Mammalia; order Chiroptera; family Phyllostomidae; genus Phyllostomus; species Phyllostomus discolor. The sequence goes on from NC_040904.2 coordinate 140,195,485, forward strand.
CATATCCAAGCCTTTCTTCCCTCATCTATAAAACCAGAAAAATAAAATGAAAACCAGCAATGTGGCACTTTGTACCATGATAATACTACAAGCATTTAACACAAATTCATTCATTTAATTCTCATAACAATACTGTTTGTATATTAATAGCATCCTCATTTTACAGATGAGGAAACTGAGATACAAAAAGGTTAGTAGCCTACCTGAGGTCCATGCTAGTGTGTGACAAGCTGGGATTGGATTTCAGGCAGTCAGTCAGGCTCCAAGTCTGAACCACTATTTAGTATTGATGAGTACTGGGAACTGCCCTGCCTGGTTTTGGAAGCTGTAATCTCCCATGGCTAAGGCTGAGTAAAGGACCATGGGACCATAAGCCACTTAGGAGACAAAGCTTATCTTCCTTGCAAGGGCACCACCTCTGCCCCCTTTCTCTTCACCCTGCTTGACCCCAGGGGGATGACTGGTTAGCCAATGATGGGTAAGAATTCTCAAAAGAGGGATGACCTAAGACAGGCATGGTCACGAAGGGCCCTCAGGGAAGGACTTGAGGGGCTATAGAAAAAGGGAACGATGGACCCTCACCCCTTTGCTTTGACATAGCCTGAGTCCTCATTCTGTCTGCAAGAAGTCTTCTAATCTCTTGGCTGCCTTACTTCCCCTATCTGACTTAAACCCGAAACAATGACTTAAGACTGAAACAATGCCAGAGGTGGGTACAGCCCTGTGCTGGAAAGGTCGGGTTCCCTAGGGCAATCAGGCCTAAGAGAGAATGCATAAAATCCTATGAAACCTACTTTGCTAATACCCTTAATTTAAATAAGGGTCCAAACTTAGGAAGTGAATTTGTTCCCCAAAGTTTTATGGCCCTTTTACTATTGGACCCTGACTCAGAATAAGCCCTCAGAATTTTTTGAATGTTATCTCTTGTTTAATCACTTCTGCCTGATGATGACTGATGAGCTTTACATATACACCCTGTATTCCTGTGCAAATTGAACCCAATAAAAGCTTATCAAGGCAAGGGTCCAGGTACTCTCCTCTTGAGAGAGTGGCTGAGGCACTCCGAGGCTTTTTCTCCTCTTGAGAGAGAAGCTGCCTGTCCCTTTTCCTCCACAGGACTCAGTAGTCCATGTGAATTTGTCTTGTCTCATCCACAATACCATGGACCCCAGGAGCCGGGATCCATGACAGATGAGTTAGTGTGAAAGTATTTACACCTACTATGAATGCAACTTTATACATAATGAAATGAGTACAAATGCGTATTTCATTGTGTATAAAATTGTGCTCATGATAGGCATAACCTGTACAATAACCCTATCAGGCAATTACTATTTTTACACATATTTACAAATGAAGGAACTGGCCTAGATATGTTATGAAAGCATAGTTGTGTGGCAATGGGTATGGTGGGCTGGAGCAGGACACTAAGCAAGGGTGCCTTTACAGATTCCTTGCAATGATGAAGTGAGACCAAGATGAAAAGGAGGGAAAGATTGGAGAAATGGGAAGACTAAAAAGGTAACATTTTACAGAAAAAGAGGAAGAAAACGAAAAAAAAAACTGTATTTCAAAAACCAGGGTTCTATGAGGGGCCAGCAAACTGCAGCCATGTGAAAAACCTGGCCCACCACCTGCATGGAAACACAGCCACTCTCAGCTGTTTACATATTCCCTGTGGCTGCGTTTGCTCAATAACAGCAGAATTCAGAGTTTGCAATGGAAACTGTCTGGCTTGCAAAGGCAAAAATATGTACTAATTGGCCCTTAAATACTTTGCCAAACCTTGCTCAAGAGGCTTGTCCAATAGAAATTTCTGTGATCATGGAAATGCTCTATATTTTCATGCTCACAAGGTAGCCATTAGCCACAGGTGGCTGGCTACATTTATATTTAGATTAAATGAAAGTAAATACAACCTAAAATTTAGTTCCTCAATCACACTAGCCACCTGTCAAGAGTTTGACAGCCACATTTGACTAATGTGACTTCACAAGTGAATTTTACACTTTATTTAATTCTCATTAAATTAAACTTAAATAGCCACATTGGTTACCAGCTACCATACTACACAGTGAATCCAGTTCATAGAATTTCAAAGAGACAGAGATTGTTCACAGAGTCAAATTCTAAACAGAGACCACTTAAGGTAAGGACTTCAAGTCAATCCACCGAATAAGCAACAAATAGATACTGACGATCTGTCAGAGGCAATTTGGATGGAATGATGAGGACTGAGGCCACCTGGCAGTGGATGCAGGCGCATAATGGACAGGAGGACCCGGAGTATAGACAGTGTGGCCAAGAAGTTAGGATAGAGAGAGGAGGAAGATGCTCTGATTTCTCTTTAGCTTATGCAAATCTTTCAACCTTTCTTTTTTGATTAAAAAAAAAAGGTGAAAAGTAAAGGTAGCTAAGGAGAGAGAGAGATGGCAAATTAATGGGAATATTGCTCATTTTTTCAATGGTAATGTCAAGTGAGACAAGTACAAAAATAGGGCAAAGTTCAGGTTCTGTTTTGGGAGTACAGATGCATTAGTGTGGCTGAAATAAGAGATGTGTGTTTGAGGTGGAGCATAATATGAGTTAAAGCAAGAAAGACCAGGGCAGTCTTTATCTTAAAAGCCTTGAATGCCTTCTTAAGGGGAGGCCATTAAAGGGTTTTGAGCAGGGGAATGCCTTGCCCAGAAATGGATTTCGGGTCACACTGGAGAAGCAACTGAAAGGAGAACAAGGAAATGGAATCATGTAGTATCTATTGAAAAACCTAGGAAGTGAAGGAAACTAATGAAATGGTGGGGAGGGAGGACTATTGAGGAAACAAATCAAAAGGATCTCGAGTAGAAGGAAAGTGGTATCAAAGAAAACTGAGATTTTTTTTCATCTCTGAGAATCAAGTATATGTTCTTTTAAAGGAAATTTAGAATAAGAAAGAAAGAAGAACTGTTTTGAAGTAGAAGGGGGAACTAACATTTTTTTTTTAATCACCAATAATGTGCCAGGTTCTGAGTTTGGTAATTTATATACATAAAATCATTTGTCTTATAGACTATCCCTTGAGGAAAATATGTTATTCCCCAAACAAGTAACTTTCCAGGATTATTAAACCAACACATAGCAGAATGAAATCTAGTGCATTCTAACTCCAAGGAAAATGTAATGAGTCTCCCATTTTATGCCTATGGGCTTATTTGAGTAATTCTTGTACCTTCACTAGATACCACTTCCTGTGGCCAGAGACCATGCACTAGCTCATTAATAGCACACAGTAAATGCTCAATAGTTATTTTTAATAATTATTTTTAATAATTATTTTAAAATAAATGTCTGCAAGTGTGAATGAATATGAATTGACATAGTACTCTTCTGACACATTAACACAAATAAAAAGTCTCATAAACACTCAACAAACACAATGACTAGCCCAAAAGACTACTATTGCCCACAAACAGAGAAGGCTTTAAGTATTTTTAAGAGAGCATCATATTGCTTTATTCACACAGTGACATCCCATCTAAATTAGATACTTGGCCTTGGGCAGTATCAACTGACTGTTCCAGGAAACCCTCCAAATTGGGTAATTGCTTACTTGGGGCAGCACAATAACCTTATGGTAATTTAACCACTAGGGATTTTGTTTTTGAAAAAGTACTTGGAAAGTACATCTCTCTATAGGACAATTATTTTAACACAAAGAGAGAGACTCCTTTAGCCTTACTAATCCTTTATGCAGGAGTACATGCACTTAGACCCTGGCCCATCCCCCCAGTTCCAGACACAGTTAGCTCCATCTCGACATGAAAAGACAGCCCAGGAGTCTGCAGCCTGGCCAGATCATCTCGGATTAAAACTGAGTGAATTGCCAATGGAGAGACATGCAGCCAAAGGAAAAAGAATGAAATGAAAGGCTTTCAAGAAATCAATACCTCCTATCTGAACTGGATCCACTGTCAATGAAGAGAAAAGGCATAAATGAATCATCTTTAAGATCCACCCGTTGTGAGTCATGCTTGACAGTTAAATTCAAAGCTGAAGGTGAGGATACCATTTTAATCTTACTTTATTTTTATTCTAGAGAAAATGCAGGAAACAGAAACTTGAAGCAAAAGGAAACAGGACTTGATTTAACATAAGAAAAGAAAAAGGTAAATGCCCTGGCCCCACTATGGCTCAGTGGGTTGGAGAGTCATCCTGTAGAGCAAAAGGTCCAAAAGGTCATGGGTTTGATTCCCAGTCAGAGCACATACCCTGGTCAGGCTGCATACAAGAATGAAAAACAAAAATCAATGTTTCTCTTTCTCTCTCCCTTTCCCTCTTCTTCCTTCCCTCCCTTTCTCAACCTTCCTCTCTCTCTGAAAGCAATGAGGGGAAAATAATGTCCTTGGGTGAGGATAAAAAAAAATAATAAAGTGTTTTTTAAAAGATGAAATCAAGCCCTGGCTGGCGTAGTGCAGTGGATTGAGTGTAGGCTGTGAACCAAAGTGTCGCAGGTTCAATTCCCAGTCAGGGTACATGTCTGGGTTGCAGGCCATGACCCCCAGCAACTGTACATTGATGTTTCTCTCTCTCTCTTTCTCCCTCTCTTCCCTCTCTAAAAATAATAAAATCTTTAAAAAAAGATAAAATCATAATTAATTAAATTAATATTAAAGGTCAATGTAAAAGATACTATCAAAGCACATTTAAACTTCAAAAAGTAATTTATTAAAATTTAAATGTAATCCTAAATAAATATAAACTGAAAAGTATGTTTTCAATGAGACTATATTTCATTAGTCAGCCCTTTTCAAAACAGCACTTAAGACTCTCTTAGCAGCAGTGGTTGTCAATCATACAACCTAGAAATAAGTAATGATGAGCTCATAAGAAACTAAACTCTAGACCAGAGCAGATTCTTAGAAAACCAGATCTCCAGACCAGGATGCCCACAGAGGCCCAAGAACATAACCCCCAAACTTCAAAGCAATCCAGAAAAACAGGTCAGGGCAGAAGAGGAGGCACGCTCTCCACTGTCAACTGGTGTTTGTTGGAGGGAAGATCCTGATGATAATAATGACATGGTGGAGAAAGACCAAAAATGAAAGGGAAAGAGGGAGAAAAGAAAAGAGAACACAGCCCCAGCAACATGCAGGGGAACAGGAAGCTAATTTTTTGACATGGTCTTATCTTACTCTGGTTAAAGAGAAATGGGAAGAAGAAAGAGGAGAAATAGGTAAAGGTTGAAAATAATGTGCTCTAAACCTTAGGCCTTTAGGACTGCATATTTTTCTATTTCTCTCTTACATCTTGGTCTTAGTTATTCATTTCATTCTCTTTAAGGCTATAACTGATGTAGAATGACATACTACAATGTTCTGATGAAACTCCTCTATAGCTGAGGCTCCCAGAAGGCAGGCAACACATTCATTAACTTACTCTGTACAACACTTAGCTCATGTCCTCAGAGAGATGTTTAATACAAGCTCTTATTAAAGAGGAGGAATACAATAAATCATTTTAGAATATCGAAGAAACTTTTCTTCCCACTGAGCCTTTTAAATTCTTCAGAGATTATTTCTGTAAAGGCTATATAATTAGGGAAAATACAAAGAGAGCATCAATTTTGTTTTGTTGCTTAAAATGAAAAGGTCTGAAGCAAATATGACACAATGTTAAGATTTTGCACAGCCTAGTGTTCAGTGTCCACTAAATTGTTACCTTTATTTATTCTCTAAATAATTCATAAGGAAAAAGATGGTGGGAACTTTTCACAATATGTATTAATCTTTTTGGAGAAAAAAATTTGACAATGTACCTCGGAAAAATATATAAATTGTATTTGACCCAAAAATCTAAGAATTAATCAGTAGGAAGGAAGGAAAAAAGAAACACAGCAAGAGGAAGAGACACACACACATAGAAATCTTTGGAATTCTGTGTCCAAAGATGCAAGTTTCTCCCTACTCATAAGAGCTGATAAAAAGAAACCACTTAAATATCAACATAATGAGATTGTGAAATAATTTACATTCACCAAACAATGTGTTAAAATAGTCTGCAGACATTAAAAATCATGAAATAGAATAGATACATGGAAAAATAACAATGTTTTGCCAGTGAAAAAAACTGAGATATCAAATGGTATGAGCAATATAATTCCATTTTTCTAAGAACAAAAATAGAAAGTCAAACTGACAAACAAGCATAGATTATAGATTTTAAAAGGTCAGACATATATATATGTGCAGATAATACAAGTGCATACAAAAAAGTGGTACATCTGAACAAAGTTTGTAGTCTAGTGAATTTTATTGCCAGTTGTCAAGTTTGGTTTTGATAAGGCACTCTCGTCGTGTAAGATGTTACCCTTGGGGGAAGCTGAGTGATGGGTACAAAGAAAATCTTTGTACTATTTTTGCAACTTCTTGTGAATCTATAACTGTTCCAAAGTAAAACTTTAAAAAGAAAGAAATGAAAGATTGAAGATAAATATACCAAGATATATATGAAAATATATATTGACAATGTATTTAGATATTAAGCTACAACTGATTTTTCTATCTATTTTGGTTTGCCTAAGTTTATTAAGTTAAAATTTAAAGTAATACTGCTTCTTGCAAAACAAAAATCTCTCATCTAACTGACCACCTTCCTCTCACCAAAACAGCCTCACTCACAGCTACAAACACAACACAGATGTAACTACAAAGATAAAGCTAAGTTAACTGATTAAATACCATTGAGCATAACTTAAAATGTTAAGCAAAATAGATACAATTTTTAATATGACTTTTTTCCTAACTTTATCCTCAGAGTAATATGAGAATAATATCACATATTACATCTCTGCTCCCTTTGCCAATTCCCCCACTATCTACACATCACATTCATAAATAAAGCATTTTCCATTAGCATTCAATAATTTGAAACTTGAATACAGTATGGCTTGCTCAATTATCCAAAATCTCATTATCTAGCTAATGTCAACCAAGCCCATTAACACCTTTTATTCCTTTTTGCTTGTTTGTTACTTGTCTTTCCCTTGCCTTCCTGTGTGCTAGCACTTCTACAAGAAAATGAGAGGCTACACAAAAGGATAAAATTAAATTGGTTGAGTCTTTTATGTATTAAGGGATTCATTAGTTGGAGAATGGCCACTGTTCACCAAAATGTGAGGCAGTGTGAATGATAGAGCAACAAGAGCAATTCTTTTTTTTTTTTTTAAAGATTTTATTTATTTATTTTTAGAGAGGGAAGGGAGCGGGAGAGAGAGACAGACAGACAGACAGACAGACATCAATGTGCAGTTGCTGGGGGTTATGGCCTGCAACCCAGGAATGTACCCTGGCTGGGAATCGAACCTGGGACACTGTGGTTCCCAGCCTGCGCTCAATCCACTGAGCTACGCCAGCCAGGGCACAAGAGCAATTCTGAGTAGAGCTGATGGTAAAATAAAACTAATTTTATTACCCATATATTCAGAAAATAATAACTAAGTAGTCCATACCATTCATGATTACTGCTCTGTTATTAAACAGAAAAATAAAAGCTATCTTATTGCAAGCAAACATTTGTAATAAGAAAAAAAATTTTTTCTTAAATGTTGCACACTGTTCTTCAAAGTTACACACTATCTAGACTCTCATTCAGCACCTGGATTAGCACCTGGCTCACAGAAGACATTCAATAAACATTTGCTGAGTGGACAAGAGAAAGAGGAAAGAATGAATGAGGGAACAAATCAGTTAATTAATAAATAAATTCTAGAATCAAAAAATTTCATTTTTATAAATATAACAAGTCAGCAAACATATATATATATAAGCACCTGGCTTGATTTTAAATCTGTACACTGGTATTATGAAGACAATAGGATTAATTAGAAAGGAAATATGACCCAATGAGAAGCTATGGTAATACTTTAACGGATGTGATTTTTCATGCCAAATCTGCTGCCTGCATGCCAAGTGAACACGCGCAAATTACTTACCCTTCCCCAAATTCTTCTTTAAGAAAGGATGTCCTTGAGAAGTTAAAAAACCATGCTAAGGGGTATTATTGTAGTTATTATTACCATAATATTTTTGTATCCTGTAACTTGTTCACTCTCACAAACACACAAATACACACACGCAAACTCATGCATATAAAGTAAGATCGTCCATTAGGATTTAAGAGATTTTGAGTATTATTATTGCTATCAATTATAGTCTTTGAAATAACTAGATATTTAGTGAGAAAAAGAAAATCTTCCTGATTAAAAGTATATTTTACTAATTTTAAATTTTAAAATTTATATTAAATATTAAAATGTATTAATGTAAAATATGTTTAATATTAAAATAAATTAATGTAAAACTTATACTAAATATTCAAATTATCCTTTTATAAATTCATTAAATTAATAGAAAATTTCATCAAATTAAATCTACTAAGCCTATAATTACAAATCATATTTCCAGTAGTTCTACAACTATGTAAATAATGAAATCTTTTTTTTTAATTTTAATCATTGTTCAAGTACAGTTTTCTCCCCCCTACTCCCATTCCAGCCCACCCACCCAACCCTCCCCCCTTCCCCCCCATTACCCCCCACCCCTAGTTTTTGACCATGTGTCCTCCAAATTTGTTCCTGTAAACCCTACCCATTCCCCCCTGAAATTCTCTCTTCTCTCCCCTCTGATCACTGTCAGACTATCCCCTATTTCAGTGTCTTTGGTTATATTTTGCTAGTCTTTTTTGTTTTGTTGTTTAGATTCCTGTTAAAGGTGATATCATGTGGTATTTGCCTTTCACTGCTTGGCTTGTTTTGCTTAGCATAATGCTTTCCAGCTCCATCCATGCTGTTGCAAAGGGTAGGAGCTCCTTCTTTCTTTCTGCTGCATAGAATTCCATTGTGTAAATGTACCATAGTTTTTTGATCCATTCATTTACTGATGGGCATCTAGGTTGCTTCCAGCACCTAGCTATTGTAAATTGTGCTGCTATGAACATCGGGGTGCAAAGGTTCTTTTGAATTGGTGTTTTAGTATTCTTAGGATAGAGTCCTAGTAGTGGAATTGCCGAGTCAAAAGGCAGATCCATTTTTAGTTTTCTGAGGAGGTTCCAAACTGCTTTCCATAGTGGTTGTACCGGTCTGCAGTCCCACCAACAGTGCACTAGGGACCCCCTTTCTCCACATCCTCTCCAACACTTGTTGTTTGTTGCTTTGTTTATGATGGCCATTCTGACTGGTGTAAAGTGGTATCTCATTGTAGTTTTAATCTGCATCTCTCTGATAGCTAGCGATATTGAGCATCGTTTCATGTGTCTTTGGATTTTCTGTATGTCCTCCTTGGAGAAGTGTCTGTTCAAGTCCTTTGCCCATTTTTTAATTGGGTTACTTGTCTTCTTAGAGTGGAGTCGTGTAAGTTCTTTATATATTTTGGAGATTAAACCCTTGTCTGAGGTATCATTGGCAAATATGTTTTCCCATACAGTTGGTTCTCTTTTTATTTTGATACTGTTTTCTTTAGCTGTGCAAAAGCTTTTAATTTTGATGAGGTCCCATTTGTTTATTCTTTCCTTTATGTCCCTTGCTCTAGGAGACAAGTCAGCAAAAAAGTTTCTGCGTGAAATATCTGAGATTTTCCTACCTACATTCTCTTCTAGGACTTTAATGGTGTCACGCTTTATATTTAAGTCTTTTATCCACCTTGAATCTATTTTTGTAGAAGGTGTAAGTTGGTCCTCAAGTTTCATTTTTTTGCATGTAGCTGTCCAGTTCTCCCAACACCATTTGTTGAAGAGGCTATTTTTATTCCATTTTATGTTGCTGCTTCCTTTGTCAAATATTAATTGACTGTAGAGGCTTGGGTTTATTTCTGGGCTCTCTGTTCTGTTCCATTGGTCCATGTGCCTGTTTTTATGCCAGTACCAGGCAGTTTTGATTACAGTGGCCTTGTAGTATAGTTTAGTGTCAGGTATTATGATCCCTCCTACTTTACTCTTCTTTCTCAAAATTGCAGCAGCTATTCGGGTCGTTTATGGTTCCATATAAATTGTTGAAGTGTTTGTTCTATGTCTGTGAAATATGCCATTGGTACTTTAATAGTTATTGCATTGAATGTGTAAATTGCTTTTGGTAGTATGGACATTTTATTGATATTAATTCTTCCAATCCATGAACACGGTATATGTTTCCATGTGTTTGTGTCTTCCTTGATTTCTCTCCTCAGTGTTATGTAGTTTTCTGAATACAGGTCTTTTACCTCTTTGGTTAGGTTTATTCCTAGGTATTTTATTTTCCTTTTTGCTATTTCAAATGGGATTTTTTTTCTTGATTTCTGCTTCTGCTGTTTCATTGTTGGTGTACAGAAATGCCTTTGATTTCTGGATATTGACTTTGTATCCTGCTGTTTTGCCAAATTCATTTATTAGGTCAAGCAGTTTTTTGGTGGAGCCTATAGGATTTTCTATGTACACTATCATGTCATCTGCAAACAGTGACAGTTTTGTTTCCTCCTTTCCGATTTGGATTCCTTTTATTTCTTTTTCTTGTCTGACTGCTGTGGCTAGAACTTCCAGTACTATATTGAATAGAAGTGGTGAAAGTGGACAGCCTTGTCTTGTTCCTGTTCTTAGTGGAAAAGATTTTAATTTTTGCCCGTTGAGAATGATGTTGGCTGTAGGTTTCTCATATATGGCCTTTATTATGTTGAGGAATGCTCCCTCTATTCCCACTTTACTGAGTGTTTTTATCATAAATGGGTGCTGTACCTTATCAAATGCTTTCTCTGCATCTATTGATATGATCATGTGGTTTTTGTCTTTGCTTTTGTTTATGTGATGTATTACATTTACTGATTTGCGAATATTGTACCATCCTTGCATACCTGGAATGAATCCCACTTGGTCATGGTGTATGATCTTCTTAATGTACTGTTGGATGCGGTTTGCCAGTATCTTGTTGAGGATTTTAGCGTCAATGTTCATCAGCGATATTGGCCTGTAGTTTTCTTTCTTTGTTGTGTCTTTATCTGGTTTTGGAATCAAGATGATGTTGGCCTCATAAAAAGAGTTTGGGAGTCTTCCATCTTTTTGGATTTTTTGAAATAGTCTGTGAAGGATAGGTGTTAGTTCTTCCTTAAATGCTTTGTAGAATTCTCCTGTGAAACCATCTGGTCCAGGGCTTTTGTGTGTTGGGAGTTTTTTGATGACTGCTTCAATTTCTTTTGCTGTTATTGGTTTGTTCAGGCTTTCTGCTTCCATTTTATTGAGTTTTGAAAGATTATATTTTTCTAGAAATTTGTTCATTTCATCTAGGTTTTCAAATTTCTTGGCATACAGCTCTTTATAGTAATTTCTTACAATCCTTTGTATTTCTGTGGTATCTGTTGTAATCTCTCCTCTTTCATTTCTGATTGTGTTTATTTGGGTTTTCTCTCTTTTTTTCTTGATGAGTCTGCTTAAAGGCTTGTCGATTTTGTTTATCTTTTCAAAGAACCAACTCTTGGATTCACTGATCTTTAGAATTGTGCTTTTAGTCTCTATGTCATTTAATTCTGCTCTGATCTTGGTTATTTCCTTCCTTCTGCTTGTTCTGGGCTGTCTTTGTTGTTGTTCCTCGAGTTCTTGTAGACGTAGGGTTAGGTTGTTTGTTTGAAATGTTTCTAACTTTTTTAGGTGGGCCTGTATCGCTATGAACTTCCCTCTCAGGACTGCCTTGGCTGTGTCCCATAAGTTTTAGGTTGTTGTGAGTTCGTTTTCATTTGTTTCCAAAAACCGTTTGATTTCTTCCCTAATATCATTCTTGACCCATTCATTGTTTAATAGCATGCTGTTTAATCTCCATGAATTTGAGTGTTCTGGGTTTTTTTCCTTGGGGTTGGTTTCTAGTTTCAGTCCCTTGTGATCCGAGAAATTGCTTGGTATGATTTCAATTTTTTTGAAATTGTTGAGGCTTGTTTTGTGTCCTATCATGTGGTCAATCTTTGAAAATGTTCCATGTACATTTGAAAAAAATGTGTATTTAGCTTCTTTGGGATGGAGGGTTCTGTAAATATCAGTAAAGCCCATTTCGTCTAGGGTATTGTTCAATGCCACAATATCTTTGTTGATATTTTGTTTGGAAGATCTGTCCATTTTTGATAGTGGGGTGTTAAAATCCCCCACAATAATTGTGTTGCTGTCCATATCTTTCTTGAATCCTCTAAGATTTTCTTTATGTATTTGGGTGCTCCTATGTTGGGTGCATATATATAAACAATATTTATGTCTTCTTGGTGAATTCTTCCCTTGAGTATTATGAAATGACCTTCTGGGTCTCTCTTTATTGCCCTTCTTTGGAAGTCTATTTTGTCAGATATGAGTATTGCTACCCCAGCTTTTTTTTCCTGTCCATTTGCTTGGAAAATTTGTTTCCAGCCCTTCACTTTCAACCTGTGCAGATCTTTTATCCTGAGGTGGGTCTCTTGTAGGCAGCATATGTGTAGGTCATGCTTTCTTATCCAATCAGCTATGCTATGTCTTTTGATTGGTGCGTTTAATCCATTTACATTTAAGGTTATTATTGATAGGTACTTATTCATTGCCTTTTATGTGCGTGTGATCCTCTCTCACTCTCTCTTTTCCTTTCTTTCCTTAAAGCAGTCCCTTCAGCATCTCTTGCAGAGCTGGTTTAGTGGAGGTGTATTCTTTTAGACTTCTTTTGTCTGAGAAGCTTCTTATTTGGCCTTCTATCTTAATTGAGAGCCTTGCTGGGTAAAGTAGTCGGTAAAGTAGTGGGTTGCAGGCCTCTGGTTCTCATTATTTGGATTATTTCTTGCCATTCTCTTCTGGCTTGGAGTGTTTCCATTGAGAAGTCAGCTGTTAGCCTTATTGGGGCCCCCTTGTATGTTACTTCCTGTTTCTCCCTTGCTGCCTTTAAGATTCTCTCTTTGTCTTGAAATTTTGCCATTTTAATTATGATGTATCTTGAGGTGGGCCTCTTTGGGTTCCTCTTGATTGGGACTCTCTGTGTTTCCTGGATTTGTGTGACTTTTTCTCTCATCAAATTAGGGAAGTTTTCCATCATTACTTGTTCAACTAGGTTTTCTATCCCTTGTTCTTCTTCTCCTTCTGGTATCCCTATTATACGGATATTATTACATTTCATATTGTCTTGCATTTCTCTTAATCCCTCTTCATTTTTTCTGAGCCTCTTTTCCTCTTCTTGCTCTTTCTGGGTGTTTTCTTCTACTTTGTCCTCTAGCTCGCTGATCCAATTTTCTGCTTCATCGATCCTGCTTTTCATTCCTTCTACTGTGTTCTTCAGTTCAGAAATTGTATTCTTCATTTCCTCTTGGCCCTTGTTGAGAGTTTCTATTTCCTTTTTTATGCTGGTGTAGTTTTCATTGAGTTCATTGTAGCTTCCCTGTAGTTTCTCGTAGCTCATTGTGAGCTCATTGAGCTTCCTGACAATCACTGCTTTGAATTCAATATCTGATAGTTGAATTGCCAGTTGAATCTGTTTCATTTAGCATTCTTTTTGAGGCTTCCTCCTTCCCTTTCATTTGGAGATTATTTCTTTGTCTTCCCATTGTTTGTGAGACTCTTCTTGTTAGCCTCAGCTTCTTATATTGATCTGTTCTGGCTCCATGGGTTTATGTTGTGAACTTCTTTAGTAGAATAGCAGTGAGTTTCAGTGGTGCTGTTTCCTTGATCTCCCAGGCTCACTGGCCTTGGGCTGTCATTTAAGTTGGCTTTGTGTTTGCCTTTGGGTTTTGATTGTTGTTGAGTCTTTCTTTGGTGGTTCCTTCCCACCAGCTGGTTAAATGTGGGTCACTCTGTCCACCACCTTCTGTATTTTGTTGTGCTGGTGAGGGCAGGTTGTGTTGAAGCTGGCTCTTCTGTGTGTACAAGGTTTAAAGAAATCTTGTTCAGTTGCTTGTATTGGGTACTGTCTCTACTGTTTAGTTGTATTTCCAGATAAGTCCTGGATTGAGGTTTGTGTGGTTACTACTCCCTCCTTCACCTTCTTCTGCTGTTATCTGTTAGTGGTTCCTTTGTTGTTGGGTTTCCTCTTCCAGTGGGTATCCTGGTGTTCACCTCCTCCACCAATTCTTTTTTGTCATCAGTTGGAGGGGGAAGGCAAAATGGTTTAAGACAGCAACAGAGAATTCTATGCTATTTACAGTAGTAGCAAGTAGGGAAGATATAGGAGATCCTTTCACTATGTATAGTGTTAACCATGGTCTTCCACCCAGCTAGCTGATTTTTAGAAAGGATGGAAAGAAGATAAGACTCTTGTTGGGGGAGGAAGGATTGTGAGTTGGATCTATAAAGCAGGGAGGTTGTGGGCGGTCAGATTCTGGGGTAAGGTGAGAGTAAAGGATAGTAAATAGGTGTAGTGTGTGAGAGAATAGAGTTAACCACTACAGTAATAGAGTTCAGGAAACTTTGAAATGGGCTAAGATCTGGGGGGGGGGGGGTTGTGAAGTAATTACAATTGCATGGAACAGCAGTTATTTACAATGATATTATGGCAACATTCATATGACAGAGTCTACGAGGTCTAGGTAACAAGAATAGTGAGTACAGAACATCGAGTAGTGTGCTGATGGGACACAGGGGAGTTAAAGGACAGTAGATTAGTAATACAGTATAGAAAGAGATATCAGGGAAAGCTGTCAGGTCATACAATATATCCAGCCTAGCAAAGCAGGCTATACAAAAAGAAGAGGGATATAAAAATACTGTTAAAAAAAAGGTGTAGGAACACTGGAAAAATAATAATAATACAAATATGCAATAACTTGCAGGTTCTCTGTAATAGCAGAGTAACATTTATCTCACTGTCCCAGCTGTTGTGATGCCCCTTCTTTGGGTTCAACTTTCGTCTTTTCACAGATCCAGGATTTTGTCTCACTTGTAGGTATTTAGGAAAAAATTTAAAAAAGTAAAAAATAGAAAAGGCAGACGAAGGAAGGAAGAAGAGATAAAATTGGAGGACAGGAAGGAGGAAGGAATAAAACAAGAAATCAGGTAAGAGAGGAAAAAGAAATCAAAAGAGAATAAAAACAATAAAACTTAAAAAATTAAAAATTGTTAAAAAAATAGAATCAAGTTAAAAAGTCTCTTGATTTCAAAGTGGCCAAACCGGTTTTTCTGCTCTTGCTGGTTGAGGCAGGCTGAAGGATGATTTGTTTGGCTTTTCTTCCTTGGTCAGTGGAGTTCGCACTGGCTCCTCAGCTTTGGGCCCTGGGTGTGGGAATCAAGTCTTTCCCCAGGGTTACTGCTGTGGGCTGGTGTGCAGGGATGCTCTCCTTGCAGGCGTGCCAGTGTGCTGGTGCGCCCTCTGCTGGCGCGCCCACAGCTGGGTAGGAGACAGGCTGGAGCCACTGATCACTTTAGGAGAATTCCCCAAACAGTGTCTATGTCTATTCACTCCTTCCTCTTGAGAAATTCCTCCGGTTCAAGCCCGCCGCTCCCCACAGTGGCCTGGCTTCTCCCACCATGGCCTGGCTTCTCCCACCACCAAAGCTCCAGCCAGACCGGTGACCGTGGGAGTCCGGGTCCACTGCGCGACTCGGCCCCTCTGGTGTCCACCGCCTCCAAAGGTGCTCACCACCCCCGTGTGTTTGCCAGCACCTGGATTCCTCCCAGAGCCACTCAGACCTTGCTCAGCTGGGGAGAGAGGAGTTGACCTGGCTCTCTCCCAAGAACCCTATGGTAAACCCAGCAGCGACCCAGGGACCACACACTTGTCCTGGGACCCTACCTTGATGCAGCACTCCCCTTAGGATCTGTTCTTTGTTCTTTCAGTTCTGCCACAATCCTTGGTCCTCTGTTTTCAAAAATGCTGAAATATGTTGGTTGCTTGCCTTTCTACTCCATAGATCGGTCAGGATTTTCTCCCCTGAGCAGAGGAAAGCCTAATCTGCTTCTTCCTACTCCGACGCCATCTTAGATACCCCCAAATAATGAAATCTTTATAGTGGACATATGAATGAGATTTTGAGGAGTCAGGGCCGACACTCTAACAATAAAATCACTTTATATTTTAATTCAAGTATTTATTACATTAAGGTCAGCTTTTACTCCAATAACACAAATATTAAGATTGTTGTCATTTGTGACAATACCATAAATGTGTTCTAAAGAAAATAGAGTTTTTTCTCTGATTGTTAAAACTTTTTTTTATTGAAGTATCATTTACATATAACATTATATTAGTTTCAGGTGTAAAATATAATGATTTAATATTTGTGTAATCACTAGATCATCACCACGATAAGTCCAGTTACCACTCATCACCATATCTAGTTACAATGTTTCTTTTTTATTCTTGTGATAAGGACCTTAAAGATTTATTCTCTTAGCAACTTTCAAATATGCAACACAATATTATTAGCTACAGTCATCATGTTGTATATTACATTCCTATGACTTATTTATTTCATAATTAGAAGTTTTGACCTTTCAACCCCTTTCTACTGAATTTCAAAAAGTGACACGTCATAGGTGAACTAAGAAAGTTGTATGCAATATGATTCCTAAGAAACTCATCTCCACACTTCACATATGCAGGTCCGTCCGCCTGCACTAGAATCAAGATGAAGCACAGTAAAAGAAAAACAGAAAAGGATATGATGCCTGAATGCATTAAAAGGTAAGTAAAATCAACAACTTTTTCACAATTACGAACATGCAACAAGTCCTAGTATTTTTCTTTTATTAAGAGGTTGGAGGAAAGGAAGCTTTTCCAAATATACATAATTAGCTTAATTAATTAGGTTATTTATCATCATTTTTCATAACAATAATATTAAAGCATACTGGAAGCAATGAATAATGTGGTCATTATAGATTTTCCTTGAGCCAAAAAACCAACAGAGCATTTTTACAAGAGGAGATTAATATTGCTTTCTACTGTCCAGGAAACACTTCTACAGCAGGTAATGATATAAAGCCTTCCTAGCCTTCCCTCACCTTTGGGACTATTGTACACATTTTAAATATTTTATGTATAAAATACAGTTTTTTCAAAGAACATCAATATATTATTCTATAATATATCTAGTAGGAATATTTTCCAAATGTTACTGAGATGTAAATCTAGTTTTTTTTAATTACTTTTAGTTGTTTCAATGGAAAAGGGGTAAGAAAAAAAAACAAAATTAACTAAGACTATTATTATAGAAACAATATAATATGGTACTTAGATTATAGATGCTAAATTCAGACTGCCTGGGTTCAAATTCTAGATATGCTACTCAATAGTTTTAAAAATTTAGGCAAGTTTCCTAAACTTTCTGCATCTTCATTTCTACCACCATTACATGAGAATAAAAATGGACCCAACCTTACAATATTATTATAAATATTAAGTAAATCAAAGCCCTTAGTACTGTACCTGGCTCATAGCATGAACACAAATACAGCTATTTTAACTATAAGATGGGCTCTACATATGTATATTAGTACACTTAATCTTTTCAAATATTCTATAAAATGGGGCAAAAGTATGTTTACAGTTGTACTATGGAAAAAGACACACAGGTTATGATTATTACAATAGCTTTATTAACTGTGTTTGATGTACTCAGCTGTAAACCTACTTTTGCCCCACCCTGTAAATCTGAATCAGTAAGGAAGGGCCTGGATTCACTACAATAATAACTGTAAACTCTCTGTAACTCACAAAAATAAATGTCTACTTCTCACTTATGCAACTTCCCTACAGTCTGAGTGGACTTCCCGAAGCACTGTCATCTATGCATTTCTGCTCAGCAATCCAGACAACTTCTGTCCTACCTGTGCTTGCACAGTGTCTGTGACAGAGCAGAGAACAGCAAGGATGGAAGCTTACTGGCCCACCTTACTCCTCTAACTGCATTGGCCAAAACCTTAATCACATAACCATGCTTATGTGGGGAAATCCAATCCTCCTGCCTGCTCGAGGGTAGAGGAGAATAGATATTGCTTAGCAATAATGCCCATCACATATGCCCTTTCTAATTCCCCTGGCTTATTTATGACTATTTGAGGGCAGGTCATGTACAAATAGTGGAGCCAACAGTGTAACCCAGAAATCAGTTTGTTTTCTTCACAAATAATGATCCTCTGCCTTTTTTTCTACTCACCAAAATAGGGTATCTGACAAATTTCCATTGGAAATAGTGGCAAACCTCATTCGGCCTTGACTAAAAGGGAGAGCTGGGAGGAAAGCAAAGTCAGGGCATTTGTGGTTTAGAAAAGCACTTAATTCTCAACTGAGAATCAATGAAGCTCTATAAAAATAAGAAAAAGTGTAGAGAGAAAGCAAAGTGAGATTAGTGCAAAAGTAGACTTTTCTAAGCTCCAGTGCTTTTACTTACAGTTATTTAGCTAATAGTCAATGATACTGATTTTATGTCCCTTCAGCTACTAAATTTTTTTATTCTGTATACTAAATTTTTTGTACAAATATCTATATTGGACATGTCCACAGTAGATACTTAGCATTCTTTCTTTTTTCTTAATCTTCCCAAATTTATTTTATGTAACTGATATATCCATTGATGAGAGAAATCTTGAATGTTTATCCTTGGTAAATGTTGTTATTCTAACATTGAAACTTAAGGAAAAGGTGTTCCTATTGCCCAGAGTTAGCTCTTAAGTCAAACACCCACAAGACTTTAACTGCTTTTCTCCCATTTAGAGCAATTTGTATTTTGAATTAGTAAAACTCACTATTTACTTAAAAGTCATAAATTAAACTCTATCTAACTTAGAATTTGAGTTTCTTTTTTTATAAAAGCTATTCTAAGACTGTCAACTGAACTATTCCAAATTCAAAATTCTTCAACTTCAATTTTCCTAGATATTATAAGAATATTACCTCTTCTTTCTATGCACTGGCCCCTTACCGCATTTAGTCACAATACCAGCAAAAGCAAATATAATTCACACCTTTTATAACAAGCTCCCTATCCACATAGTTTAGATCAAGAATTTGAGTTCCACGTTAAGATGTGCTTCTTAAAAATGTAATTTAAGCGGTTGTTACAGCATTCATATATATTTTCACAAGAATGCCTTAGCTTCCTGCACATTTCTCTTGTGAATGTAACCTACATTGAAAATTAATGATCTCTTCATGAAGTTACCACTTGTATCTTATAACAGTGGTAATTGTTGTTTTAAGAAGAGGGAAGAAGGGGAGGAGATAATTTAAAACACATTTTTGGGTCCCCCCCCCGCCCCCGAGTCAATAACAGTATGGGATAAACAAAGGAAAAGTAAGTCACTTCCAGAGGTGCTCAGAGCTTGGATTTTCCCCCACACCTGGTAGTGGATTGGTAGCAGCTGCTTGAATTTCTATTGTTCATTGATTGTGCCATTTGTCAGGCAATCCATCCTTGCTTATATAATTGCAGCATTCCCGTAGTTCACTCTGTTCTGTCCTGAAGACTCGGTTGTGTGACAGACTAAGAAAATTAGGTACAGCACAGCACCAAGCTGCTGACCTTCAGAATATAAAATAAAGCCTATCTTGTAAAATTGGTCTTTTCAATAAGGTTATTTTGAGGAACTGTATTTCCAACAGGCAGTTTTCATGCTGCTGACCATGTAACTCCCTGAAATATATTTTTATATTTATAAAGTATAACTGAAATTTAAATATACCTGTACTGTACACAGTACAGGTATATTTATTTATGAATAAATTAATTTCCTTCAGAGTTTGTCAAAGGGGACAAATTTTTCATTTTTAGATAAAACTCTCACCTGCAAACTGGAATTAAATGTAAGTATAAAATCTGAGAAATATAAAGGAAATTTCACAGAATCTTAATAAGTTAAAAAACAAATAAACATTAAATTTTCAAAACAGTTTTATGTGCCTAATTATCTGCCAAAGAACCAAAATTCCACAGGGAAGTTAAATTACTTTCTGATTATAGAAAATTCACATTATATTTTTCTTTGAAACCATGTCAACTCATAAAAAAGTTGCCAGTACAAAATAGAGAACTTTTCCCCCTCTGAGCAACTTATCAGCATGATGCCTGATAACCCCAGAACAGTTGAGCAAATATTTTTTCATCCCCTTTCAACTCCTTATCCTCCCTGACAACCTTACAATCAAATGTTTAGATACCTAGCTGAACAGTACAAACAGGAACAATCAGATCTGTTGAGTAGCTCTTTATTCCGTCTTTTAAATTTTTCTCACCCTTTTCTTTTGTGAACTTCCAGTGTCTATATCTAAAGAAAAAAAGATAATCCACACAAAGTTAAAGTTGCAAAAACAGGGAGTCTTGCTGATGAAGAACAAGTTTCAAATAAGCAAAATTCCCTTTATTCCTGTTCCACAGATTTCTTCACTACTGCCTTCAAACATGGGTTTCTCCCAAGGGGAGGAAAGGGGAAAGTAAAGAGTGGGGAGTATCTTTTATGTGACCTTGGTACCTTGGCATGCTGTCATCTCATCTCCCCTTCGGTCACTGTCACATGTATCCATGGAATGTTTTTGTATCCCATCAGTTCACTCTGAAATGCACTGTGCTGGCTTTGGCCTTCCTCTCTGCACTGACATCACACAATTAGAAGTCACTGAGAATATCTCAAACTGCTCTTTCAATCCTCAATTGCCTCGAAATGTATATCTCCAGAGCCCTTAATTTCCATTGACTTTCCTAATTTTTTCTGTCCTCTTTCTCATACTCCATGACACTAAAATATTCCACTCTTCCTTTTCCTATTTCTTTGAATAAGTCCCAACCATTCTCACAGTGTTTTCCTCTTCCACTTATTTCCGAAGTTTAATTCTTAGTATTTTCTCTTCTCTTCTGTCTCCTCTCTTCCTCCCTTTCCTTCCTCTCCCTGTCCATTCACTCAACATTCACCAGACTTCAACTCACACCTCTTTGCAGTTTATAGCCAAATTCTACATCAAGCCCTTTCACATTTTCAACCCATTATCTTTAATTTCACAATCAACCCCTCCACTTGGACATTTGACTCATATCCTTGCAGTCACCATAACTTCCTTTCTTCTCTGCTCCGTGTGGCCAGGCAGTCCCTATGTTTAACTTCATCTGGGACAGGAGCCACTCAGTTCCAGCCACGAAAGAATGATGACCCATTGCTGACATGTATTTTGCTTTTTTTCCCCCCCAGGAGAAGCCTAAAAACTGAATTGCTAAAGGAAATTTAGATTTTAGGAGAAATCTTCCAATGTTTAAATACTGATAACTAATTTTTATTAAAAAAAAACAGCACATGGGTCAACAACTATCTGCAGTCTTTCAGTGAAATTGTAACTTACAAGGGAATGCAAATGCTTTACCTTGTGATCCCAAGCCTTCTAAAACCATCCTGAAACGACCTTCTGAATCCCAATGCCAGTAATTCAAAATACTCACTACAAGCCAATGTTCAGCTATACCAACCCTCCAAGCACACTTTGTTCTTTCTTACCTTCATGCCATTGTCACGCTTGTTCCCCACTTAAATTTTTTTTTTTACCCCTAGGTCCTACTTTATGATCTAGTTCAAATGCTATCACATCTCTGAAAACTTCCTGAACCACATTAGTTTATGAGAATATTTCTTTCTAGTCCTGTATGTCAGGCACAGTCCTGGACATTTTGTAAGCTCCCTCCTCCTCCACCCCCCCACCATATAATCCTAAGAAATGGATACTACCATTATTGTCATTTTACAAATGAGAACATTGAAGATCCCCAAGGTAGGTGGCAGACCTGAGGTTGTAAAAACACAGAAACTCAATTTCTTTAAAGCGACCTTTTCTCTTTCCCGTCCTTCCACTCCCTTCCTCAAACATTAACTCCTTAGGACATCAGATTCTGATCAGCATCAAACCGTCTTAAGAACAATGCCTCAGGTCTGCTGACCACAAAACAGATTCCCTGGAAGCTCAAGATAACATTTTGACTTCAGTTGTGTTTCAGCCCCAGCTCTAAGAAAGACAGCAGAAAGACCCTACCCTAACCATGCCCTTGGACCACACCTTCAGGTTACCAGACAGAACAACAGCCAGGCTGACATCAGGCCCCCATACAGCGATCAACTAGTCCCTATCCTGACCCTAATCAATCAGTAGAACCCAAGGCACTAACTCCTTCCACCACCATGATTAATGATTTTTCCCCTATATAACCCATCCCCTGGAAGGCACTGGGAGCCAGGTATTTGAACATTAGCTTACCTGGGACTCCAGGCTCGGCACCATTTCCTCAACTAATAGACCTTTACTTTATTAGCTGCAAACTTGCTTGCGTGCGATTGTGCTTTAATGCATCCAGACAGACGGGCCCACTTATTCTGGTAATGGGCTTGAACACATAATTGTCTTGTTCCAGTGCAAAAAGAGTAGGAAACTCATGTTTGAATCAGGTATTATATGACATGTGCCAGAAAAAAAAATTTCAAATCCTTAACATGACTCATAAGACCACTCACAACATAGCTCTTTTCTTTCATTTCTTGATGATTTCCCAGTCATTCCTTAAGCCTCTGCCACATTAGCCTTCTTTCAGTTTCTCAAGTTTACTGAGCTACTACATAACCCAAGACCTTTGCAGATACTATTTTCATTGCCTGAAATGTTCCTCCCCTCTTCTCACATCTAATCCCTATTCATTGTGATCTCATTTTAAACAATTCATCAAGACTCCTTCCATCATTATTCTAGAGAAAACTATGGTAAATCCCCCATTAACCATGGTATTTCATAGAACCTTCTGCAACTCTAAATAGCTTGGTAATATTTATTTAATATGTTTCCCATACCACTGTGTGGTGAGTTCTTTCTCTATCACTGTCATCATTTTTCTGTACTGTACACACAGTGAGTGAATGATTGATGTATTTAACTCTTATGATTCATTTTAAGACTTGAAAAAATCAAGCAATGTTTACCTCATAGCTAGTAAGTGCGATTTTGCATATCGAAAAACACTATTTCTATTACAGAAATGTTAAGAAGCTGAAATCATTTTTCTTTTTTATAGTCACTGTTAATACATGTTAAATTCTAAATTAACTAGTATATGAGAGCTTTATCCTTGAATGTTGTTCAAATAAATGTGAACTAAAATAGATTACAGAGGTTCCAGAGGAAGGGATAAGCTGATGACCACGCAGAAGAGTCAACTGCAATGTATGATACAAGTATATTGTCTAATCCTTCAGAGGATGGCAGCTGGATTTCAGTTTCAGATAGAGAACAAGATGTCTAGTCCAGAGAAAATAACCATAACATCCATTGCATTGTTCCAGGATTACAGAAATTACTAGGAGTTCTAATTGCTTCACCTTTGATTGCAGTTGCTGAAGTGTCTTCAATAAACTTTTTTATTCCAAAAGCCAGGTGTCAACAATGTGAATTAGCCACCAAACTATGAGGAAGGGCATTTCTTCATAAGTTGCTAAAGAACCTACAGTAACTGGGATTCAAATATCTCAGAGATTATAATAGCAGAAATGGATTTTATAGGATTATTCACTACAATGGACAGACCCTTCAGTACATCACCTTTAAAGACTTGCATGTTCATATTACTGCATATGTAAACTGCTATTGAGAAATCTATGCCTTTTTGGAAACTGACATGCATTACTCTTTATGTGTTGGGGGTTTTGAAAGGTCTGTATGTTCAGAAGGAAGCTTACTCTCATTAAAGATAGACAAGCTTATAATGAAAAACAAAAATTCCTCTTGCCTTTGGCTATCCAAAGGGCATCAGAGATCTTACCATTATGGTTAAGACCATATATATGCCAGTTCCATCTAGGAGAGAACAATTAGCTATAGCAACCCCTCCTCATTTTACTTGAGGACTTGGTTGTCAACATCTGTCTTCCCAGACCCCAGCTTCCAAGAAAATAAGCAAAGCTCCTCATCATATTGTGTCCATACTGACTTAGCACTTTTCAAAGATCTGAAGAAGATCATCAAATATATGTATACTATTATTGGACTACCATTTTAAAAATCATGTCATCTTTGCCCTAGACCCTAGGGATACAAAGACAACAACAACAACAAAAATTTTCTCCCTGCCCTTGGGTTTAGCTTTGTAGAAAATCTTTAACTAATGATGAGCATCTACAAATATGTGTTCAACACAGTAATGGATTCAAATTGAAACTACTTATTGAATGAAGTGTAAGATTAAATGTCTGGCCCCCTACCTCTACTTCCCTTCCCAACTCTATTTTGCCAAACAAACTGCTTAGTAAAATTGCGTCACACTGCTGAAATAAATACAGACCTAAGATTTATCTCTTACTCACTTTGATCTCTTGGCCTGCTATTAAACAAGTATGACCACAAGATTCCAAGATTGCAGAGATAAAAAATTCAAATTGACTGAATTCTTCAGTTCAACTGTTAGTGGTGTTTGAATCAAATTTCACTAATCAAATTTCACTATCAAGTTTCACTAATTTACAATGTTCTGAATTTTTGAAAATGCAAGAATTCTGTGGCAAAATGTTTCACCAAAAACATTTTCTACATACAATTTTAGAAAATTTAAGCAAGAAACTAGATATTAAGAAAAAAAAAAGAAGTTAGAGTGACAGTCTCCAGGTCTTCAATATCTATTTGACACTTGGTCTTGTCTTTCACATCCACTCCATTCCCCTGGGCCCTCCTAACCCCAACTAACCCTCCAGTAACTTGTTCCTTCTCTTCCATGGATGTTTGGGCACTGGTTTATGTTTGGCCCTCATTGGTTTTTACTTGGAATGTCTCAGTGACTTCTTAATTAAATTCTTTGCACACAAGTTTATGGGAGGGACAGTCACATAAATCATTTCAGTAACATACTTTGTGACAGACATGTGGACACAGAACTTTAAGAACATACTCTTAGGAGAGGAAATAATCTGTGTTTTGATCTAAGAAACACTAGGAGGGCGTCCTGCTTCTAAAATAATTGTGGTATAAAAATTCAAAGTTAGTTATTCTTCTTCTAATATTTATAGGGCCTATTTCATTCATGACATGGTCTTAATTCTTTACTCAGCTAATCTTCATACTATTCCTACGTTTATGTAAATGGAAACAGAAGCACAGAGAGATTAAGTAACATGCCTGTGAACACACAGCCAGTAATTATGAAAGCCAAGACTCAAACCTAGGATTCTGGTTCCAGCTCTTAGTCATCATGACTCCCCCAAAAGCAGGGACCTTATGTTACTCGTTGGTGTATGCCTAGTGCCTAGGAACTGCCAGGCATGTAAGGGAGGATGAGTCAAACACTACTGGCGCAAAATGAACTGGAAGAGGAAAGGCACTCAGATTCTAAAGGGAAAAACATGTAAACATTTTCAAACAGGACAGGGCAGGGTATGGTGGCAACACAGATCAGACTCTGAAAAACCTGCCTTTCCCCAGTCCAGGTTCTCTGTCCTCAACAAGGCGGCATTTGTCAGATGTGAACCTGACCATGTCATTTTCCCCCATCTCACTGCTGGGGACTTAGAAATAGGAACGGCAAACCTTATTGCAGTATTTCTTAAACTTTTAGAGGAAACGTCTCTCCCTAATGACTGGGAGATGAGAGCAACCACACTCTTAAAAGCTAGGCACATAGCCCAAAAATCAGCCACAACTCAGTTCTCACAGACTGTGCCTCACCCTTAATATTCTAGCAACTTTGGCATTTATTCTATAATGTATCTCTGTTGTAATATACAAATAATGTCTATAACTACTTATAATGGCAACTCTAGGAGAAAACCTGTTATTTCTACCATGATTTCTAGCACCCCCTGGCCTACATATGCATTCTTTCTGGGCACTCCATACTGTAGCCTCCTATACAAAGCAGGGCTAGGGACTTAATCCAAACTACTTGCCCTGACACATAAAACCCTTCCTCATCCAGCCCCTGATTGGCAGCGCCCTTTCCCACCTCTCCCACTAACACCCGTTATTCACAACCACAGAAAGTATCAAATTCCAACCTGTTTTCCATCCCCTGCTCTGTAATAATTAGGTCCACCTGGACTTAGAGAAGACCTAACTATCCTCCCAAACCGTGCTTACGTGTGATTTTTTTAAGTCTTTCCTCTACCCTCTTCTTCCCCAGGGCTACTTAGCAATGCTTCCCTAGTTTAAGAAACTGCTTGCATTAGTTTACAGGGCTTTCTCCCACCTCGGACTGTGCTGTCCTTGGACAGAGGCCCTTATTTTAGTTGGATTAACATCCCCAGTGCCAAGTAGAGCCCTGACATACAAGTAAATCTCTGTCTATAGGAAACTGGACTCACAATAGATAACTGAATCCCTCAACAGAAGGCAACAGATCTATAAAACTGAAATTAAACACAAATTGAAAGATCTGAGCACACATCTCCAGTCTCGATTTTCGATTCTAACAGAAGTCCAGACTCCCGGTGCAGGGAACATCAAGCCCAGAGATTGGGGTTGGCGAAGGAGTCACTCACCAGCTGGTGGAAGGGTGTCTGTTCTCTAGGGTTTTGGTCCAGGGCTTGTACCAGCTGATCTGCTCCGCAGCTTTGCCCCAGAACCTCTCCGGGTCGGCCACCGAGGCCGCGAAGTGGGTCCTGTACTCGCCGCCGCCGCTCGAAGACAGAGTGCGGCAGCCCCGGCCCCCGAGAGCGCCCCGCGGGCCGGGGGCCACGTAAGCCCTGCGGGCCGTGCTGGCTCCCCGAGCCGGTGAGGACCCGGGCAGGGGTCCCCCGAGTCCTCCGGCACCAGTGACTTTGCGGCATTGCAGCCAAGACGGCTTCATCGCCGATAGCTGCCCCCACCCCTCGCAGGCTCTGAGACCTGCGGCCCTCGAGTGGACTTTTCAGACGACAATGGGGGTGCTGGAGACTTCCCCTGCAGGCGGGGGGGAGGGGGCAAATTTCGAGGAGAGCGAAGAGTCTGGGAGTTTGGAAGTAACACTAGAGTCGCCGGGAAAAACCGACCTGGAGCCACCCGGGAAGCAACAGGCTGGCGGGGGGGGGGGGGGGGGGGGGGGGTGTCACCGCGCCCTTGCGGGTGGTGACTGCGGCCCTGCGAGAAATCTAATCCCTTCGTGCAATGCCCACCCCACGGTTCCCAGGGAAAGCGCCCTCAAACTCAGAACGCCCTCCCTTCTCCCACACACAGGTACCCCAAGGATGAGGCACATGGACCCGTCCCATTCTCAGTTTTTAAGCCATCAAGTTAAGCACAGCCTTTCTGGGTTATTCTTTGGAGAGCGAACTGGAGGAAGCCGCATCATCTCTGGCGAGCCCAGAGCGGAAATATGCAAACCCGGGTTTTGCGGCAGGCCCCTAAAGTGGTCGTTTTATTTGTGTAAAATATATAGATAAAAGTTTTAAAAATTAAAATTCAGCTCAGTGCCTGATTGTTAAAAACACACACGGCTCCGGGGCAAAACTGCTCCAGGATTTCCTGACAGCTGAGGGAGTAGGAGTGGAAGGAGGTTTCACCAGCAGAATTGGGAAATGGTTCCAAGGGGGGGGATTGACAGGCCTCTGGATAGGTAACCCCACTGAGTTAAGGGGTTCACCTGCTGTCTGGACTCCCCACAGGATCAGAGGCAAAAAGAATTGACTTGTCCTCCCTTCTAATTTGCCTCTTTTGAGTTTCTGTGGCTTTTTTTTTTTTTAATGAAAAAAAAAGGCAAAAAAGAACTCCAAAAAGAGCTCCATAAAGATAAAATGAACCAAAGAGGAAAAGAGGAAGTTGAGGAAAATTAAAAGAGAAAGGCAGTATAAATTACTAGCTACATGAGTTTAACATTCTTCAAGCTCCTTCCCAGTTTTTTTTTTTGTTTTCTATTTTTTTTTTTTTTACATTGTGGTGAAATTCAGGAGCGATTTCATTTGCCTTCGGGTTATGCCAAACACATTCTGTTTTGGTGTGACAGTATTTGCAGTTTTAAGTGTAAAGATGTGCACCCCAAATCATAAGTGAAAAATAGTGTAATGTCCCTGGCCCTGGGAAGAACTGTAAACTTGAGAAGTTGTAAACAGATTATTCTTCAAGAAAAGAATAATGTGGAGGTAAAGGTTAAGTAGAACAGAGATAAATCTATTGCAAAACAAAGAAAACTTCTGTAACTAACCACCTCAGCTATTTCCTTTCAGCTGAGAAACAAGGCACTAGACTTTTCCCTGACACCTACAGTCTATTTTATTCCTTCCAAAGGCCTCAAATCAAATGATTTCCAATAGCAAGAGATGCTTGTCCCCACTTGAATCCAGAAAAAGTTACAAGGTCATTTGACCTACTGGCCCCCTTCTTCCCTCTGTCCAGTTGCTTAATGCTGCTGTCTGGTATACAAGATCCCCTGACCCTAAATCATTCCCTATTGTATTACGATGATGCCCACCTCAGGCATTTGCTTAACAAATATGTGAGTACCTGCATGGCAAGGTGTGGTTTGTTAGGGGAATTATGATGGAAGGAAGTAGATAATCATCGACTAACTGTGTGTACACATTGAGCTCTCATTTTCAAATATGTTAGCCCCTGTGATTCTCAAAGGAATACTAAGAAGTGGTAATTATAATTCCCATGTTTACAAATGAAGTTTGAGAGAGGTTAACCTGCTCAAGGCCATGAAGCTACCAAGCAAAGCAGGATTCAAACCTTGCTGATACTCAGAGCTTGGCAGCCCAGCCACTATGTGGGCTCTGTATGCTGTGATACCAGATAGCACTGCGTTTAGGGGAAGGCTGGCTCAGGGACAGTCTACTTCAGTCTTGTCGCTTACCCCAGTGTCCCATAGAAATGTTTCCATTTTTCTGTTTCCTGACTTGAATAAGATAAGGAAACTGACTCCAATGTCCAGGATTTTTCCCACTAAGCTGATTACCTTCCTACAAGAAAAGGAAGAGGAAGAGGAAGAGGAAGAAGAAGAAGAAGAAGAAGAAGAAGGAGGAGGAGGAGGGGGGGAGGGGAAGGAGGAGAAGAAGGAGAAGAATAAGAAACATTTTAGACTTCCAGTAAAATATAACAAATTAAATATCCAGATGATTTTTGTTCATCTAGAAACCCCACTGAAAAAGAATCAAGGAGGTGGTGGTGGTGGCTGTGGTAGTGGCAGTAAAGACCCACAAAGACAAAGAGAACAGAAGAGGAGAAGAAACCAAATGAGAGATTGGAAAGAAGGTAGATTTGTAGTCTATGACTTAAAAGGTGGGCTGGGAGCTGAATTTAACTGCTGTTAGAAGAGAAAATTATTTTCTCATCAGAAACCTGGAATGTCTCCAGATTTAGAGGCCCTGGGTTCCTATCAAGGTTCAAAATGAAGGGTAAGGGCTTAAAAACAAAAGGATTAATTAAAGGATTGTGTGAGGCAAAGTTAGACACCCCCCCTCCCCACCCACCGCCCCACATTGCAGATGAAACCATTTTCTCTGAACTCAGCAGTACAGTAGTCCACAGGGAATGCCTGAAACCTTGTAAAGTACCGAAACCTACATATGCGACGTTCTTGCAATACAGACATATCTTTTCACTTAAAGGAAGCACTCTCCGGCTTCTCTTTGGCATGTCTGAATTGCCAGCATCACTGCTCTTGTGCATTGGGGCCGTTATTAACCAAAGTTAGGGTTACTGTAACACAAGTGATACCAAGACAATCCTGATTGGTAACCAAGATGGCAACTAAATGCCTAATAGACAGGTAGTTTATGCAGCCTGGATACTCTGGACAAAGAGCTGATTCATAGTCCAGGCAGGACAGACATGGACAGTGTGAGATTTCATCAAAAGAGCCCACAATTTAAAACTTATTATTGTTCATTTCTGTAATTTTCCAAGAGACATTTTTGGACTACAGTTGACCACAGGTAACAAAATGCAGGATTCAAAATCCCAATTTTGAGTTGGGGGTGATGGCTACTCACATTGTCCTGTTTTAAGTAACTGTACAACATAGATGATTAACATAAATTTCATGTAATCCAAGGAAGAGCATGAGTCCAAGGAAGGCACAGTCCAACAAAGGCCAGGAGTATAGTGTACAGATAGAGCAGGGGTGGGCTGAAGACTAGAAGCCTCTATTGGAGCCAGATAGGGAGGTGCAAAATAATGTCAAATGCAGCCCAGGACCTGAGGATAAACCATTGACCTTTAAAGTAAGACACTAAAAGCTTATTGACTGGTCACTTAGCATAAGAAATCTTAAAATCATTATCCCTTGACTATCTACTTGAATCCCAGTAACTAATAAGTAGGAAAACTTGGAAAATATATTAACTTTCCTACACTGTAATTTCAGTATCTGTATTCTGAGGCTGATACTTATCTCATAAGATTGTTGCAAATTTTAAATATGTGTGAATTGCTTAGCATCAGGGCAGTAGCAAACCAAACAAACTTAGGACAGCAGCAAAGCTTGTGAACAATGAACTAATCCAAACAATCAACACCCAAAATCTTAAGCTTTATACCAATACTGAAAAATTTACAATCAGACAATTTCTAAATAAATTATTTTAATTTAAGCATGCATTTAAAAAAATAAAGTTACATTTTTGCCCTGGCTGGTGTAGCTCAGTGGACTGAGTGCAGGCTGCTAACCAAAGGATTGCCGGTTCGATTCCCAGTCAGGGCACACGCCTGGGTTGTGGGCCAGGTCCCCTGTGGGTAGCATGCAAGAGTCACCCACACATTGATGTTTCTCTCCCTCTCTTTCTCTTTCTGTTCCCCTCTCTCTAAAAATAAATAAGTAAAATCTTTAACAAAATAAATAAATAAAATTACATTTTTAACTAATTTCAGGATAGGTTATCATAATCTTTTCAAAGTTGATGTCCTCTAAAACTCTAGCTTTTTATTTTTTAATACATTTTATTGATTATGCTATTATAGTTGTCCCATTTTTCCCCTCTATTTCCCTCTGCCCTGTATGTCCCCTCCCACCAGCATTCCCCCACCTTTGGTCATGTCCATGGGTCATACATATAAGGTCCTTGGCTTCTCCATTTTAATACACAACATTTATTTTATCGTTTGTCAGTAAATGGTTCATATTAATATGATATTTAAGATGACATTTTAAACACTTTAAGCAAAGATTAGTTAATCAGATTATCTGAGAAAATCTTTCTAGTAATTAAAAGGCAAATAATCAGGAAGGGTGTAAAGAAAGTAGAGTGTGGAAGGGAAAGATTTGAAGCCTGCCTAAAAAAGAATGAGGTAGCCCTGGAGGGTATGGCTCAGTGGACTGTCAGTCTGTGAACCAAAGGGTTGCCAGTTCGATTCCCAGTCAGGGCATATTCCTGGGTTGTGGGCCGGGTCCCTACTAGGGGGCACATGAGAGGCAATCACATATTCATGTTTCTCTCCCTCTCTTTCTCCCTTGCCCTCTTTAAATAAATAAAATATTTTTAAAAGAAAGAATGAGGGAAAGGGAGGAACCTGGAGTAAGAAAACTTAATCCCTAAGGCAAAGATGTTGAAAAAAAATAAGAGGAAAGCAGAGTGAAATTAGAATGGAAAGGGGGGGAAAGACACAGAAATCCTGCAATTTTTATTTTCGCACTCTACAATTTTTAGCTAGGTTTGGCCATCTCTAGTAAAAACAAACCCTTTTGCCAGAGAGAAGAAAAGTTATTAAAGAGTACACAATTTAAAAATAATTGTAGATTACCCGGGTCATATATTTTACTGGCCCTGCAATTTATATTTTCACATAAATTTGTTAAGAGTCAAATGTCTAACTTTGGGTAAGTAGGTAAATATTAGAGCTACTGAGATTTTGCTTATCACAGGAACAAGAAGGTTCCTATACATCCAATTTTCTGGTTAGTATGAAAATTTGACAAGTAAACATGGAAATGTTTGGGCAAAGTACGCACTTGATATCTGCAGCAAAGACTTGCTGAGCTGATTTGAGCCTGCAGAAACACTCCACATTTATTCTGATTCAGCAAAGGGTTTCTGGAAACTATGCTGATTTTCACAGCTTTAAAAATATTTTTACAGCTTCCAAAGTGATATGGTGCATACTTCCTTTTTGCCCACATAGTAATAAAACATCCTTACCCAAGTTTTTGGTACCAGCATCCTGCCTATAATCCATTCTCAGTTCCTAAGGTAGCGTCCAAAAATGGAAATCTGTGCTTGCCATTCAGTGGTGCCCAGTGAGTATCCCGGCCCCCTTGTGCCCCAACCCCCTTTGCCCACTATGCCTAACTGAAGGCCTGTATTCCCTGCGTGTCATAATCCAGCATGATTTCAGTACTACAGTGGCTATGGGGGAACAAATGAGAACCAAAGGGATTCAAACAGAACTTCAGCAGGTGCAGCACCATGGGATTTCACAGAGTTCCTGTGACAGTAGGTGTATGCTCCATAACCCTCATGAAGGTGAAGACTGCTCCCCTGAGAATGTGCACAAAGAGGAAGTGGGAAAGTAGGAGAGGGAGACCGCTGCCATCCCTCCACTGCTGCTTAACCAAATTGATGAAGCCATCCAGTGTGAAGTGAGCTGGTGGCAGGATAAAGAGCTGGAGCAGTCCCCTGAGTCATCACCAGAAGGAAATAGAAAGGGAACAGTGAAAAAGTTGGCACAGTGTAGGGAGCTGGATGAAGAGGAAGTGAGAGCAGAACAGCTACTCCAAGAGGGCCATTCTCTCCACCACCTGGTTGGCTCTGGTTAACCAAGTTGGTAAAGGCATCCAGTGTGATGGGAGCTGGTGGCAGGGTGCAGAGCTCCAGGAATCTCCTGAGCAAAATGCCCTTGGTAAATGAAGAGTTGTCACCAGACTTCAAAACAAAGAGGTGTAGGAAAAAGCCCAATAATTAGAAATTAAACACAGGTGACCATGCCTGAAAGAGTTTTCTTAAATCGCAAGACAGTGTATTTGGAAAAAAAAAATGCTTTCTTGAACATTAGGCTTCCCAACGACTCCGAGGACTGTGAGTTGGAATAGGAAGGGTTTGGGGTAGAATGGCTCTTTGAAGACGTTAGTCGTCTGAGTTCTAAAGCAAGCTTAAACGATGAGGCATGCAGGGCAACTAGTTTGCCAGAGAGCTAGCTCTCTCTACGGCCACAATCCCCAACTTGTCTGTCCCCACAGAAATAAGAACAACAATAATAAGTATGCTGAATATGAGAACATCTGTTTGATTTGCAAGTTGAAGAGGAAGGAGGACTGTGAAATCACTTATGGCAGGTTGCAAGCAGGAGGGAGTGGAACCTAAGAGTTGTCTCAGGAATCATTGGAATGAAACAAGTTGCTGAATTTCAGCTACAAAGAGAAGCTAAATTATGTTTCATCATCATATTGGGCTAGAACATGTGATGTTTTTCTTTGAAATAATAAAGGTGTTATATCAACAAACAAGTTAAGCTCTCAGAATTATTAGTTGTAAAAGTAAATAAATTGAATTGCATGTGTGTAAAATAATTTTTTAATAAAATAAAACAAATAACATTCTCATTAATGGGAAGACTCTGTACAATTACAGTTCATTCCAGCAATAAAATAAGGCATGCAATTCATCCACAAGCTTTATTGACATTTCTGAAAAAAAGCAACTAGAATGTATTTCTAGGTAGAAAAAGTATTTAGCTGCTTCTATTTTGAAAAAAAAAATGGAAAGGAACACCCTAAACAAAGATTTCCAATCATGTTTTCAAATTCTTTTTTTTCTCTGCATCTGCATAGCAATTTACCATTAACAAAAAAAAAATCTCATCCATGCAGTTCTGATGAAAAATGCAGTAAAAGTAACTAATATTTTAATCATATCCTCAAAATCCTTGAGAGGTCACTTTAATTCTTCTGCATAGATAATTTCTAAGAAACTACCCTTTTCTCTCTCATATTCCTAACCTAAAACCATTATATAGTATTTAAAATTTGTAATGATACTTAAATGTAACAAATTGTATTGATATATTTATATTAATAAGTATAATAATTTAAATTTATTAGGGAACAAACAATAAAAAAAGTGTCCTTTGCAATAATATTTTTCACAAAGTGCAGTTGATTGCTTAATATAATCTTAGGCTGCCAGTTTTTCTGTGTGCTTGTGTGTGTATGAGAAATTAAACTAGAAAATGTAACTCAAGGCCAAGTTGCCAAAACAAGAGCTGCTTTTATGTAACAAGGGAGCATTAATTTGAGGATTTTAAAGACAAAACAATGATTTCAACTGAAGTACTTTTTTGAAATGGAAGAAAATATACGGATAAAGACTTTAGGTAGATCATGAAACCAGGTGTCTCATTTATTTATCAGAAGCACTGCAGACAAAAAAATAAAAGAAAAAGCATGGAATACATTTTGGGTACTTAGACACCTTTTGGCAACCATTATTTTGAATGATGAGATGCTTAGATGATTCTTGTGGTACCTTCATGTTCTATATGTTGATACAATTTCCTATCTGTTTTTAGATTTGGATGAGTAAATATTTACACTGTCTTAGGATATTTATTTTAAAACAGATTTTTGTACATTTTATCAAGCGCTCCAGAATGTATTCAAAATTTCCGATAAGGATATTTTGTGTATAAAAAGGATTTCAATTGACATCTCTTTGTTATTTGCTTACACTTTCATAATTGTTTAATTCAGCCACTATGATACCTTGAAGTGAATATAAAGTTTCTTTATTTGTAGCTATGTACTTGTCACTCTATGTAGACACAGAGTTTATTTCTGTATAACATCAAATGGTTTATATCAGTCTAGTGTAAATCAACTCATCATATTTGAAAGAATGAGAAAAATTGTTATTAGTCATTTAATTTTATTATTTGTCATTTTTTATTGTTGTTTGTAACAACAAACTTCAGTTAATATTACTGGACTCTGCCAAACTACACCAGCTACTGAAATCTCCTTTTATATCTGCTTAAGAGCTGAGACAATGCAAATAGGCAGTACAAAGGTTTATGTTTTTCAATAGATGATTATACCTGCAAAACTAACTAAAAATGTGTGTGTGCATATAAAATGACTAACTTCTTCTTTCTTATTCTCTATCATCTCTGAAGTACATTCCTTTATTAGTTCTCCAATGAATTAAAGTAATAGGCTGCTATGCCAACTCCTTTTCTTCAGGTTTGCCTATCTCCTATCATTCAGTTAACCACAAGCAGGTACTGAATGCCTCTCACCATGCTCAGCAGGTTTCCAGGAACACAAAAGATGGATTATAAATAAGTAAGAATCCATTTCTGTTTGCAGAAAGCTCATAGTCTAGGCAGAAGGGAAACAAGACAACAAATACCATGTAGTTTGTTAGGCATTTTAGAAGTAGATGAAAATGCAATAATGAAGGATTAAGGAAGGGAATGGAAGACACTTTGTTCAAGGCAAAAAGCATAATTCCAAACTCCTAAAGCATAAATCAAAATCTCTTGCTTAAAATCTATCCACAATTCCTCACTTCCTATAGTGAAAAGTCTTAAGCCCTTAGCATAGACCTTTGGTTTCACTTGGTATCCACACTGTTCCCCTAGGGGGCATTTGGAAGTAAGTAGTGCATTCCTATCTATTGTTATCTGACAAATTATACCCTAATTTAGCAGCTTAAAATAACAAATGTTCATTATCTCATATGAATTACAATGAAACAGGAATCAGAATGGCTTAGCTGGGTGGTTCTGGCTTTAATGAGGACAGTCAGGCTATTGGTCAGGACTAGTGTCATCTGAATGGGCAGAAGAATCTGGTTCAAGGTTACTCATGTGGCTGTTGAAAAGGCTTCAAGTTCCATAGAACTGTGAGTGATTGAATTGTGTGTGTGTGTGTGTGTGAGTGACTGAGAGAGAGAGAGAGAGAGAGAGAGCGAGCAGAACAGACTCCATAACCTCTTATAATCCAACCTCCAAAGAGCAATTTATCATTTCTGCTTTATCCTGTTGGTCACACAAACTCTTGTACGGTGTAGAATGAGATTATACAAAGGTATGAATAGCGAGTCTGGATGATCGGCTACCACATTGGAAACTGGCCACCAACAGTGAGGATGCTTTTGGTTTGTCATAATGACCGGAGATTGCTACTAGCATGAGCAAGGCCCAAGGATATTAAAGTCTTGTACAAGAAAGAATTGCAGGCCCTCACTAAGTGACCATCAGTTTGGCAAATAGCTCTTCTACACTTGCGCATTCTGTCTTTTCCTACATGCACACACCTGTGCTCTATCTGTGTCTTGCAAGTCCTTGTAAAATGCAATTTCTTTTGACCCTCACAAATCTCCCTTCCGGCTTCCATGCCTTTTTCGCCTGGGCAATCTTTCAAACACTCTCTTCAGGATTTTGTATAAATATCTTCATTTCCTGGATGCATTCCCTGATCACATTAAGCAGATGAGCCTTTGCTTTTCTCTGCCCCATTCACATCCTTGCTATAGCTCTATTATGTTGCTGTAATTGCTCCTTTACCAATCCTCCTCCCTCAGAAGATGGTGAGCCCCTGCACAACTATATGTTATAATCTTAGTTTAATCTCAGTGTCCCATACCTTACACAGTCCCTGCACACAGTAAACACTTAATATGAGTTAGATGACTGGATAATCAAATTAGTGGCATTTGTTTGTGTTTGTGAACGTGAGTGCATGAGGATGGTGCCATTTAGGAGAGAATTGTAAACTGTAGAATCTTGATCTGCTCTATTTTAACCCAGATTCTGCTTGTTCCATTATTGGAAATAAGGTGCAAATCCCCCTTCACATAACAATCACATCTCAGAACAGCTTTTAAAAATAAACATGTATATTCTAGCACATTATAACAATAAAGAAATATTTTTATAAGGATGCATACTATGATGAAAATAAAGGGTGGGTGAGTAATTTCTCTACAGAGGTGATATTTAAACTAAGATCTAAATTTTGGGAAGACACTGCCATGTGAATATCTGTGGGAAAAGAACTTCAGATAGAGGAAAAGAGGGACCACCAAGTGCAGGGTCTCTATTGTTGGAACAAGCATGGCACACATGGCAGTTAGAAAGTTAACAAGTGATGTGGAAGCCTATGAAAAGGTTGAGAGATTGAGAATGTGGGACAGGAGTTAGATCATGAAGGACCTTATAAACTATGGAAAGGAATTTAGTTTTACTCTAAATGAGGTTGAGAGCTATTGGATGAGTTTCAGAAACAGAAGTGATATATGATTTATGCTTATAAAGTTTTGGAGTTTGGCCCTCCTGTTCTGGACTGGACTATAACCACTAGCTCCTGAATCTGACATCCGTGACAAAAGGCCAGCAACACATCCAGATGGAGAGATGGCCTGGGCTTGCAAAGGGTGCACTGTCTTATGGGACTTCAATACTGACAGCCCACAATCAATATATAGATTAGAGATTTAACTAAAATCCCAAAATTTTCTTATATATGAATAATTTATTCTTGTCAGGATTAGATAAGCACTAATAGAAAAGTGACTAACTTTCGCCCCGTATACTTATGATCTACCTTACGTGCATTGCCCATTGATTTTGACAGTGCTACATGTAATAGCACTCTATAAGACTCTATGGAAGGAAGATAAATTTAAACCTTGACATTGGAAATGCATGTCTGGTCATTAAAAAGACAAAACTGTTATAATTAAGTTGTAATGAAGAGATGTAATGTAATTCTTAAATTTCTATGAAAGTCAAAATAATTATGTAAAGCAAAGCTAAGACTATTATAGTAAAAACTAAATTAAATCTAATTATCCCTGTTTTATAGCCAAGGAATTCAATGCTAATCCAAACTACTAGTAATGTCTTGTTGAGGACTAAACTGATAGTATGTGGAAGAGTTTCAATTAGAACCAAATCAGAAACCGTAAGACTTTGAGGTAGAGGGTAGAGTGCAAATACAGAAAAATATTTAAAGGGTTGTAGGAGACAGATTACAGGATGGATGCACTGGTATTGATGTTTGCAGTGAAATAATATGGGCACTTTTAATGTCAGTATAAACAGTACTGATGTTCATCAGTTTTATTGACATGAGATAATAGTTACATTATTTTAATGCTGGAAAATTTCTGGGCAGAAATTTTCTGTGGCCTGTGGCCTAACTAATGTTTGAACCTTGGGTAAAGCATATACTTTTCTGCTTGGGACACGTGGTTATGATCATTTCACTTTGGGAGAGCTGAGATCTGAACCTTCAGCTCCAGACATCCTGGATCTTCTGATAAACAAACATTAGCATTTTGGACAAACAGCATTTGCCCAACCTCTCTCAGAGAAAAAAAATATTATTAAGAGTGGAAATTTAATAATTTAAATCTCAAATGTCTGTAATGCAGCATCAATTAAAATAGAAGTGACAGGATCCAAGCTTTAGTAACTAGAATTTTGAGAGAATAAGAAACTTAACATTTTTGATATGGGTGTTTTGAAAATACAAACCAATAGGCCAGGCTTTAACATATAATAAATAGTAGAATAGAATGTTGAAGAATATTTACAAGTCAGTAGCATTTTAAGACAGTACAATATTACATTACCAGGGTTTGGGTGATGTTTCTTTCTTGTCAGTTCTTGTCATCATAAAATTTATATTTTATTGCCTATAAATTAATAATTTGTTGATGAGAAGATCTATACAATTTTTATTTTATGATTGCAATTTTTATTATTAACCTCAAGATTTTGATAATTGTTTACTTGGGTGCTATGTAAAACTGTTTACTCTTTGTGGAATTTTTTAGAAAATTGGAGTTAAAAACATTCAAATTTATCATGTTGGCAATTATTTAATTGGTTCCATTATAAGTAATTCAATTTCTTTACAATAGAATTAAGTCACCATGTATATAAGATTACCCAGTTTCATGGAGTTCAAAATTAATGAATGTCAATTATAATTAAATGAAAGTAATGCGTGAATCTAATAGAAACATTTACAAAAGTAATGTCATTAACACATCAGCAAGAATATGTGAAATCGAACCTAGTCTTTTGCATTTCTTTGGAGAATCAGCAGAGCCCTGCCAGTTGCTGACCAATGTCTATGTTCTCTTCTTTTTTTGGTACGCTGCTGGACTACATTTCTAACTCATTATGAAGTCAGGCGAATAATCCAAGTTCTAGCCCATTATTGTGGGCCTAAATGATGTGTGCTGTCCTAGGCTGGCCCCTATGCCCTTGGACAAGATACTACAGATTCTTTTCTCTATTTCTCTGATAACTGGCTACAGAAAAATCCTGTGGAAAACTCCAGGGCTTTAGAAGATGGTGGAGATACATGTCAGGAGCATAGGTCCCTGATAAACCATAAAGAGCAGAGTCTACCACTTCCTGGTGAGACGTGATGTGAATGAGAAATAAAT
Organism: Phyllostomus discolor; assembly: GCF_004126475.2. NCBI lineage: Eukaryota > Metazoa > Chordata > Mammalia > Chiroptera > Phyllostomidae > Phyllostomus > Phyllostomus discolor. Next base: position 140,234,722 of record NC_040904.2, read on the forward strand.
GTGTTAGGCCAGTGAGATTTAGAGATAGTTTGTTATAGTAGACAGTCAAACCTGGATAATACAGAGAGTATGAGAAAAACCTCAAATGTATTTCATGTTTTCCTCTCTTAAATATCACTCAGCACACTTTACCTTGCTATATATTAAATCTGCATTACTTGTATACCAACTGGCCTGAAGAATAGTGGTTTTGACCTGGATATTGCTAGGAAATCTATTTATCAATTGCTTGCAGCCTTTGTACAATAAGAACTGAGTCTAAATTAGTAGCAGACAGTGTTTACCATGGAGCCAAAATATTATCCCTTTTTCCCACAAAACACACTTTTATTAACACTTTAATATTTTCTTCTCCCATGTGCTCCGTATTTTTTGCTAAGGTATTTCTTCTGGAAAATTTTCTATCATTAGAACACTTTGAATTTCTAGGGAGTTTGATTTAATAAAAATCCATATTGATAGTTAAAACCCATATTGTCAAATCATATCATGAACTACTCATTCCAATTAAAGTTAATCTTCATTAAATTTCATCATAAAAAAATAAATATATTTCTTCTATTTAAAAAACACAAAATTATATTAGTTTTGGCAATAAAATTTTCTCATTCTTTAAAATCACAGAAAAAGTTTAATCATGGTGACTAACAAAAGTAGAATAATTATGTCTGAAGTATTGTACTTTATATTTATTTAATTGTACCCAGAATTCAAACATCAGGATTACAAGGATTCTGTTATTCTGAAATAGTATTTTTGACTTACTGATTTTGTGGGTGAATGAAGTGTTTCTCTTAATTAATTCAACCAAAGAGAAAGTGGACACTTTACAGCACGTTCTGTATCTCATTTTACAGAAGAAACTATTGGGATTCAGAGATGGAAGGTAACTTGCCCAAGGATCCACAGTTAGTAAGTGGAAAGCTATAATTTGACCCGGATGAGGTGGGTTCTGATGACGTAAACATTTAATGACTAAGTCCATTAATCAGAATTTCTCAGACCTGAGAGCTTATACATTATTGAGAATGGATCTGTGGATCCCTAAGGAACTATAGATCCTAGATTGAGGAAGACTACAATTAATGACAGAACACAACCTTACTATGTTATAGTTAGTCTAATAAAACCATGAACAAATTTACATAGAAATTATAAGTCATGATTAATTAAAAGTTAATTGATAAAAGAATCTATCAGATTATCTAAATATGTTTATACACACGCATATCTTCTTCTTCATCTATTCACTTTAGTTATTGAAGAATCTGGACTTGGCTGTGTACAAATAGAGAGTTTCAGTTTTCTTTAAACAATGCCTTTACAATGCTCTTTGGAGCAGTCTTTAAGCCTAGGTATGCAAAGCATTATGACACCAAGACTTCAAAAGGAATAAAAAGCAAGAGTAATTTAAAGAGTCTCAATTTCCATTTACTCACTTTCATATGTGTTCTTTCATAAGACTGATCTAGATGAGAGTGAATCTTTGAAAGAAATTTATTGTTTTCTTTATAAAATATTTTATTGTTTATGACACTACGGTTGTTCCACTTTTCCCCCTTTGCACCCTACCACCCCACCTTCCCGTCAGAATCAATCCCCACATCATTGTCCAAGTCCACGGGTCCTTCATGTATGTTGGTTGACTAATCCCTTCACGTGCTTTCAATCAGCCTCCTCATCCCCTTCCCTCTCACAGCTGTCAGCCTATTCCATAATTCTATGCCTATGGTTCTATTTTGCTCATTAGTTTATTTTGTTCATAAAATTCCTCTTATAAGTGAGACCACATGGTATTTGTCTTATACTGACTGGTTTATTTCACTTAACATAATAATCTCCAGTTCCGTTGCAAAAGGTAGAAACTCCTTTATTTCTGCTATGTACTATTCCACTGTATAAATGTATCATAGTTTTTTGATCCACTCATCTACTGATGGATACTTAGGCTGTTTCCAAATCTTGGCTATTGTAAATAGTGCTGCTATAAACATAGGAGTGCATACATTCTTTTGAATTGGTGTTTTGAGATACTTCAGGTATATTACCAGCAATGGAATCACTGGGTCAAAAGGCAGTTCTATGTTTAGTTTTTAGAAGAAATTCCATACTGTTTTCCTTAGTGGCTGCACCAGTCTGCATTCCCACCAACAGTGCACTAGGGTTCCCTTTTCTCTGCATCCTCATCAGTACTTGTTGTTTGTGGATTTATTAATGATAGCCACTCTAACAGGTGTGAGGTGATATTTCATTGTGGTTTTAATTTGCATCTCTCTGATGGCTAGTGATGTTGAGCATCTTTTCATACATCTATGGCCCATCGATATGTCCTCCTTGGAGAAGTGTCTGTTTAGGCCCTTAGTCTATTTTTTTAATTGGATTGTTTGTCTTCCTGGTGTTGAATATTGTGAGTTCTTTATATATTTTGAAGATTAAACCCTTGTCCAATGTATCATTGGTAAAAATGTTCTCCCATACTGTGGGTTCCATTGTCATTTTGATGATGGTTTCTTTAGCTATGCAGAAACTTTTTAATTTGGTGTATCCTATTTGTTTATTTTTTCTTTTATTTCCCTTGGCAAAAATATTGCTACAAGAGATACCCAGAATTTTACTGCTTGTGTTTTCCTTAGGATTTTTATGGTGTTGTGACTTACATTTAAATCTTTTATCCAGTTTGAGTTTATTCTGGAATATGGCATAAGGAGGTTGCCTAGTTTAAGTTTTTTTGCATGTATCAGTCCAATTCTTCAAACACCACTTATTAAAGAGACTATCTTTACTCCATTGTATGCTCTTGCCTTTAGTCAAATATGAATTGACCATAAAGACATGTGTTTATTTCTAGGATCTCTATTCTGTTCCATTGATCTACATGTCTCTTCCTATGCCAGTACCAGACTGTTTTGATTACAGTGGCCTTACAGTATAATTTGATATCAGGTATTGTGATCCTTCCAGCTTTATTCTTCTTTCTCAAGATTGTTGAGGCTATTCAGAGTCTTTTTTGGTTCCATATACATTTTTGAAATATTTCTTCTAGATCTGTGAATTATGCCATTGATATCTTAATAGAAATTGCATTGAATCTGTTGATTGTTTTGGGTAGTATGGACATTTTAATGATAATTCTTCCAATCCATGAACATGGTATATGCTTCCACTCACTTGTACCTTACTTAATTTCTTTCTTCAGTGTCCTATAGTTTTCCAAGTGCAGGTCTTTTACCTCCTTGGTTAAATTTATTCCTAAGTACTTTATTTTGTTGTTGTTGTTGTGATAGAAAATGGGATTGTTTTCTTGGTTTCTCTTTCTGATAGTTCACTATTGGTGTGGAAAAAAATGCCATCAATTTCTGAATATTGACTTTTTATTTGCTATTTTGACACATTCATTTATTAGGTTGAGTAATTTTCTGGTTTAGCCAGTATGGTTTTTTTGTACAATATCACATTACCTGCGAATAATGACAGCTCTTTTCCACTTTGGATGCCTTCTATTTTCTTCTTGTCTGATCATTGTGCCTAGGACTTCCAATACTATGTTGAATAAAAGCTGTGATAGCAGACACCTCCATCTTATTCCCGATCTTAAGGGAAATGCTCTCAGTTTTTGCCCATTGAATATGATGTTGGCAGCAGGTTTCTCATATATGGCCTTTATTATGTTGAGGTATGCCTCTTCTACTCCTACTTTGCTGAGTGTTTTTATCATAATTGGATGCTGGATTTTATCAAATGTTTTTTCTCATTTATTTATATGATCATGTGATTTTTGTTCTTTGCTTATGTGTCACATTTATTTTTTAAGGTTAAATGTTTTTACTTTATTCATTATGCTATTACAGTTGACCCAATTTTTCCCCTTTGCCCTCTTCCACTCAGCTCCCCCCTCCCTCTGGCAATCCCCCAATTTTGTTCATGTCCATGGATCATGGGTATAAGTTCTTTGGCTGCACCATTTCCTTTACTACTTTTAACATCCCTGTGGCTATTCTGTAACCACAAATTTGTACTTCTTAATCCCTTCACCTTTTCTCCTATTCCCCTACAAACCCCTCCCAACTGGCCACTATTCTAGTGTTATCCATATCTATGATTCTCTTGGTCCACTTGTTTGCTTAGCTTGTTTTTATAGATTCAATTGATTATTGTTATGTATTTATTATCATTGTAAAGTCCACAGTTTTGATCTTCTTCTTTTCTTAAATAAGTCCCTTTAACATTTCATATAATAATGGTTTGGAAATGATGTATTCCTTTAACTTTACCTTGTCTGGGAAGCACCTCGTCTGCTCTTCACTTCTAAATGATAGCTTTGCTGGATAGAGTAAATTAGGTTGTAGGTCCTTGCTTTTCACCACTTTGAATACTTCTTGGCAGCCCCTTCTAACCTGCAAAGTTTCTTTTGAGAAATTAGCTGACAGTCTTATGGGAACTGTATTGTAGGTGACTCTCAGCTTTTCTCTTGCTGCTTTTAAGATTATATCTTTATCTTTAATCTTTAGCATTTTAATTATGATGTGTCTTGTTGTGGTCCTCTGTGTCCATCTTGTTTAGTCCTCTCTGTACTTCCTGGACTTATATGTCTATTTCCTTCACCAAATTAAGGAAGTTTGCTTTCATTATTTTTTCAAACAGGTTTCCAATTTTTTTATCTTTCTCTTCTCCTTCTGGCAACCCTGTGATGTGAATGTTGGAATGCTTGAAGTTTTCCCACAGGCTCCTTACACCTTCCTCAATTTTTTGGATTATTTTTTTTCTTGATGTACTGATTCAATGTCTTTTTCTTCCTTATGTTCTAAATCATTGATTTGATTCTTGGTTTCAACATCTCTACTGTTGATTCCCTGTAAATTGTTCTTTATATCAATTAGTGTCTCATTTATTGCTGATTGAATCCTTTTTATGCTGTTGAGGTCCTCACTAAGTTTCTTGAGCATACTTATAATCAGTGTTTTGAACTGTGCATCTGATAAATTGCTTATTTCCATTTTGCTTAGTTCTTTTTCTGAAGTCTTATTCTGTTATTTCATTTGGGCCATGTTTCTTTGTCTCCTCATTTTGGCAGTCTCCTTGTGTTTGTTTCTAGGTATTAGATAGAGCTGCTGTGACTCTGTGTCTTGGTAGCATGGCAAATGTAGTAGGTGTCCTGTATGGGCCAGCACAGCCTCCACTATTCCCAAGCTGGGTACTTAAGGTCCACCCTTTGTGTGGGCTGCGTACACACTTCTCTTGTAGTTGAGCCTTGATTGCTGTCAGCAGGTCAATGGGAGGAATTTACCCAGGCCAGATAGCTGGTAGGACTGTCTGACCACTGACCAGCAACCATTTTTGTCTGTCACTTGTGGAGGTGGTAGGGTAGTGATGCTCTAATGTGGTCTATAACTGTTCACTGGGTGTGCAAGCTCTGGGGTTTCCCAGGTGGTGCAGGCTGAGGTCAGCCACCACCTGTGTTCTATCTGGGGATCCTTGGCATATAAGCTATAAAGCCACGTGCAGATTGCTGCTGCTAGTACTGGACCTGTGGCCACCCTGCAAGAGGTAGCCAGCCTGGGCTCAACTGTTGCTTGTTAGAGCGGATTTAGGAAGGTCTGAAAGCCTGCACCTAGCCCAGCTATCACATGGAAAAGCCACTGTTACCAGTTTTGGTGTGTCCATAATTGGATGGGGCAGAGCCTTAAGTAATCATTAGGGTGAGGCTAATTGTGTGAGCTAAGTTGATGGAAACTCATATATGAAGCCACGACACTGTGGCTCTGTGTTGGGGAGGGCTCAGAAAAGAAACAATGACCACTGTCTCAGTTCTGTCCTGGAAGAAGTTGTCAAACAGTCTTGTCCTGGTGCCAGGCACATCAGTTCCTCCCCTTATGCTGCTGATGCCCTTCAAGGAGTTTCCCTGGTGCTGGAGCCCAGAGGGAGAGAGCCTTAATAAGTCTGTATGCAGTGCCCTCCAAGAGGTGACACCTGAGAATCCTGCAGCTTTTTCACCACCCCAACCTTGGCTGGTTTTTGCAGCCAGAGGTTATGGGGGCTTATCCTTCTGGTACTACAACTCTGGGCTGGGTGGTCTGGTGTGGGTTTGGGATCCCTGGCTCGTGAGATAGCCCTCTGTTTTATATCCACCACACAGGTTTGGGACCAGCCTGTTCTGTGTCTCTGTGTGGCCATGACTCCCCTCCTTCTACCAGTCTGGATGAATGTAGTTTCTTTAATTCCTTAGCTGCTGAACTTCCATATAGCTCAATTTTCTGATGGCTCTGAATGATAGTTATCTGTAGTTTAGCTGTAATTTTGCTATGATTGTGGGAGGAGGTGAACCACATTTACCTATATCTCCCTCTTGACTAGAAGACTCTAAGGATTATTGATTTGCGGATATTGTACCATTCTTGTGTCCCTGGAATAAAACCCATTTGTTCATAGTATGATCTTTTTGATGTATTGCTGGATCCTGTTTGCTAGTATTTTGTTGACAATTTTAGCATCTATGTTCTTCAGAAATATTGGCCTGTAATTTCCTTTCTTTGGGGAAGAAATTTAAAAGCAGTTTCTCCCATTCCACCTCTGTCTCCCTATCTCTTTTGTCCTGCTTCATAGAAAGACACACACCTCAAAAATCTCTCTGGACATCAAACAAAGTGGCTTTAAAATATTGGTGTAAGAAAAATAGTCACTGTCAACAATTAATGAAGGCACTACAAACCATCTTAAGACATATATCTTATAGATATTTCTTATAGATATTTTTGTTAACAGCAAAAAACTGGTATTTAAAAGAAATTGGTATTGAAAAAGTATGACAGAAATACATTTTTAAAAGATTGGTATCGATAATTGTGTTTTAAAGACCTCATCTCTTCCATCTTCCCACTACTGTGAAAGAATGCATCAATTTTGAGGAAGTTCCATGAGAGCAAAGCCAATAAAATATAGGTAAGAAATATTGAATACTTAAAACAATTTTTTAATAAATTTAAATATTACTTAAATACAAGCAGTTCTTTTCAGCCATTCTCAACAGTCATGTTTGGAACTTGTCATTATCTAAAGAAAAAACTTTGAAGACTTGAAGTAGTACAGGTTAATAAATTATATCATTTTAATATAACTGGAATATTTTGAAATCACCAAAAATTTCAAGGTACATTGGATAAAACCTATTAATAAAATTTTTATGATTTCTTTCAGATTTGGTATGTATTATTCAACAACGTAGTTCAGAACTTTTATCAAGTCATACCATGAAATACTATAATTAATTAATCTCCCTCTTATTTTATAATATGGCTATTCTGTACTTTTTTATTAACAAAGATACAAATGTATGCTTGCTGCTAGACTGACTGTTCAGTTTTGGGTAATAGGGAAGCTTCTCTTTATGTAGATATAAGAAAAATTTAATTATGATGCCTAGTAAAATTGATAGAATTCTTCCTGACTTTATATATTATCTTAACTTAATTACTCCTAATGACCAAGCATTAGCGTTTGATACAGGTATGTATACACATTTAACAAGGAAATTACTTCTGTGTAAATAAATGATTTATGATCTGAGTTATGTATTACATTCCATTATTAAAACTAAGTAATGAGAAATAGCATAATGATATATCATTTTGTTTTATGTTATTATAAAACTGTATGAATTAATCATGTCTTCATTAAGAGGACTCATTATATCCCCTTATTAAGAAAACATATTCTAAAAAAAAAAAAGAACACACTCTAGCCCTGGCTGGTGTGACTTGATTGGAGTGTCATCCTGTACACTAAGAGGTCAGAGTTTTGATTCCTGTTCAGGGCACATACCTAGGTCATAGGTTGGATCCCTGCACAGGGAACATAAGAGAGGCAACTGATGTTTCTCACATTGATGTCTCTTTCTCTCTCAAAATCAATGGGCATATTCTCAGGTGACTATTTAAAAAAAAAAAGACATGTTCTATGCAAGATTTCTAAGTGGTTTTTGTAATAATTTTCAAAATGAGTATTAACATGCTTAAGTAGAAAAATGAAGATAGACTTTCTTTGTTAGAGAATATTTTTGATATTAGTTTTCCTGCTTGACAATGAAAATTGGCTTTACCAATTAAATAGCATAGTGTTTAAATTTAGACAAATCTGCAGTTCCAAAGTTTTTATAAAGTTTATTTGGGCACATGGCAAGATAAAAACACATTAAAATAGTATATCAGCAAATATGAGTTGAAACTGAGAATGTTTTTATTTTCAGTACTGAAAAACATGTCAAATCCTGACTTTACCAGTCAAGTGATTTGAACTTTGTGCTTTTATTTTCATCTTTAAAATAGGCTGTCAACAGAACCGAGCCATACCATCATGATGAGGGCTGAGTGACTAATAACTATTGGTTAAACTGTATGAAGTTTCTGTGTTCAACCATTTTTGACCTACAGAGACAGCAGCTTCATATGGTTTAACCTAATATAGATATATAGAAAGTTCTTAGAACAAATGGTGCCTGGCATATAGGAAAACTGTGCTGTATATTTATTAGTTATTGTTCAGTTAAACTAAATCCTATTAATGAAAGTAATAGTTACAGATAATAGTTGCTTAGTATTCTGAAATGGCTTTACCAGAAACAGAGAAATTAAATTATTTTGACCACTAGGTAACAAATGATTTTGCAAATTAGTGGTTTTCAAAATCTTTGCTTTTGACAAAATGGAAGGAGAACCTAATTGTACTATACTATAGGTTATTAATAATGAATTTTGATGATAGATTACTATGTTTTTACTTATAACAGAAATAATTCAAATAATTGAGTTATATTTACAAATACTGTCATTCCTATCAACATATACATGAAAGCACTTTTTTTTGGTCTGTACAACTATAAAAATGTACTCATTGCATTCTAACTTAAGTAATATGCACCTCTGCATATATTAACATGAAGGTGGAACCCGCAAAACCAAAATTATCTTCTTGAGGGCAAGTCCCTTGTAGTACAGGCTTCTCCCACTAGGTGAGTGTTCTAGGAACCATCTGCATTAGTGTACCAGCTGGTGTTGTTGTGAGAGACTGTGTTAGGCTTTAGTGAATTTTTTTGAAGACTCTTTCAATGAGTTTGCCCATTTCATAATGTGTGATTTACAAGCACACCTGCCCCACCATGCTGAGTGTTCAGCAGTTTTTGACCAAAAACAGCATGACCTCCTCACGGTTCACCCTCTCCTTTCACCTGATCTTGCCCTGAGAAACTTTTTTTGTTTCCCCAGATGAGGATAAAAATATCCTCAAAGGGAAATGTTTTGCTGATGTGGAGGAGGTGAAAGAAAAAAATGGCAGAAGCACTAAAAGGCATCAAAATTGATGAGTTCAAAAACTGTTTTGAGTGGTGGAAAAAATGTCTCAATAGGTGTATTACATCAAACGGAGAGTACTTTGAGTGTGATGGATATTTAAACATGTAAGAATTAATATACAATTTTTAATAAATAAATTCCATTGTAGGACTCCCCACATTTTTAAATAGATTAATTTCATTATACAATTCTATTAAATTATTGTATATTTCTAACAAAAGTTTACTGTTACTTTTTTATATAATGTTTATTGAATATGTTGCTTTTAATGAATGCATATCATTTTGAAATAACTCAACTCTTGGCAAGTGTGGCTCAGTTAGTTGGAGTGTTGTCCTGCAACCCAAAAGGTCATGGGTCAGTTTTTAGTCAGGGCACATGGCTAGCTTGTGAGTTCAGTCCTTGGTTGGGTACTTACAAGAGGTAACCAATTGATGTTTCTCTTTCACATTGACATTTCTCTCCCCCTCTCTCTCTCCTTTTCCCTCTCTCTAGAACCAATCAACACGTATATTTTCAGGTGATGATTTAAAAGAAGAAGAAGAAGATGACGATGATGGAGAAGAAAGGAAGGAATGACTCAGTTCAAAAAAATACATATGAGATATATAATTAAGGGAAATTTTTAATAAATCAAATTCAATTTATATCCATAATAAAATTCAATATATATCCACAATCAAATTTTCTTGACTCTGGACAGATGAGCATAAATCAATAAGTATGCCTCATTAGAAAACATTCAACTGGGGAGTAAGATATCAGTGTTGATGTCTTCTAACTCCTGGGGGTGGCGCTCCTGCAGACCTTCTCTCTCAGATTTGCTAAGCACCATTTTTCTACTCTTAAAGCAAAGAAATGAAAAGTCACAATTTCTCCCCTGGGTTAATAATTCATAACTTGGATAATTTCCAGTCTCACTACTCCTTAAGTTCCTGTTTAAAAGGACTTGTGGTTGGGGTAAATACTAGGGCAACAATCTGGAATGGCTGAGCTCTCTGCCTAGTAATCAGCTGTCAGGGATCATGGCTTCTTAATTTTTTTTAGCATTCTTTAGAATGTGGGGAATTAATTTTTCCTGCTTTTTCTTGGTTTGGGGTTTTTAGTTGCTGAATTGAATACTACTTATAAGTAAATTGACACTCATTACCCACACACAAAATGAAGCACAAATTTAGTAAAAATGGCAGAAAATATTCTCTGATTCAGGGAGCTGCAGACACCAAAATGAGGTTCTCTAAGCAGAATGCATTCTAGCTTTTAGGTGCCATCTAAATCCACAACAGCCTCTCACCTGGAGACTATGTCAGTACCACAGAACGTCTGTACTATATGCCTCATAAAACAAATTTCACTGAGATCCACTTAAAAATCAAAAAATATATATCCATTTCTAAATTATGTCATTTTATTTAGAAATTTCAGGAAAAATCATGAAATAAAAATTATTACAATCAGCATTGTAGGTTAAAATGAACAATTTTAGTACTTCAGTACCAATTTTTAAAAACTGTATTACAAAATAAATGTACTGAAACCAGAAGAAAAAACACAAAAGAAGGAACATAAAAATTGTACCAATGAAATTATATTTTTATAAAGACTTAAAGAATCTGGATGTAAAGACTATTGTCCCAGTACCTAGATATTCTCTAAAATGATTATCTAACAACATTGCTTCTTTTTGTTTCTTTTTGATCACCATTCTCTAATTTATCACTGACTTATCACGTCAACATCATTGAGGGCTGGAAATAGACTCAGACTATATGAAAACAGATGAACTTTAGAGACAATCTTAGTTCTCTACAATGGAGATGTAACAGAGGCAAAATATCAATATAGTCAGCCCAGGAAATATTGGTAAGGATAGAAGTACAGATGACAGTTTGAGATTATAGAGCAAAACCCAGAAAGTTAGTTCCCAAGGGAATGTTCACTAATCTTGCAGTTTTCAATTATTATCTTCTCAGGGTACTATTATTTAAGACTGATTCTCACCTTATGTGTGGAAAAACAGCAGATTCTAAAGTTTATATGTGACTCTTCCTCTATATTATAAGTAAATATAAAATGAATTAAAGCACCTTGACTGGTGTGGCTCAGCTGGTTAGGAGTTGTCCAGTAAAGCAAAGGGTATCCAGTTCAATTCCTGGTCTGGACATGTGCCTAGGTTGCAGGTTTGGTCCCCAGTTGGGGTGGGCATGAGAGGCAACCGATCAATGTTTCTCTTTCATATTGGTGTCTCTCTCCCTCTCTTCCTCCTTCCCTTCCCCCTCTCTAAAAAGAAATAAATAAAAATAAAAACACTTAAGGCAAAGCTCATATTTATTAACATAATAGTATTGCCAAAGAACACAATACTTTATTATTATGTTGTTTGTTCATTGATAATGCATTGCTTGTATTCCAGTGGTCAATCTTTTGGCAATTTCAATATCTGTAATAAGTTTGAGAACCTGATGATAAGTGGAAAAATTCTGATCTATTGAAATATCTGGTATTCTATGATTGCTGGATAGTAATCATTGGCTAGACCCATGATTCAATCTTAGATGTCATGAATGCACTTTTCCAATAAGCTTGGGTATCTTTTTCTATGTCTACATCAAATTAGAAAGAGAAGAGTGAAAGCTTCATTTGAGAATGCATGCATTCATTTCACAAGTTGTTTTTTTTAATAGAAAAAACTTCCCATGCACACAGCACTGACTGGCAAACTAAAATGATCTATACTAACTAAATAATAGTAAGGGAGGACCTAGAAAAATACTAAAACCACAGCAACATTGATGGCCATAAAAATGATTCTAAAGTGTTAAAAGAAGAGCTAAATTATGCCTGATATTTGCTCTTTCTGAAAGTAAGTAGGTAAGTTTGTTTATTTTAGTAGGTTTTTTGTTTCATTTTCACTTTAGTAGGATTGCAACTTAAAATACCTATTGTTGAAAATATTGTCTCTGATACTTAAAGAAACAACTTATCTGCAATTTCTTTATTGAAGCAATGTATTTTACGACAGAAGCAGGCATACAGCAATAGTAGCAGGCAGTGCCTCTCTGTTTATTTAGAAACTTTTAAAATTTATTCTCATAAAAATTGTCATCTCTAAAGGCCAGGACAGCAATTTAATAAGCTGGAGATTAGTTATGAATTATATTATGTCTCAGAAAATGGACATTGTGTAATAAGGTACAGCAAGATTCCCTGGAGAAACCACATCGGTTATTTTCACTTGGCTATTTCTATTAGATACAGGAATAGCACTGAGAAGCTTTGAAAATTTAATAGTCTCTGTCCTCCCTAGAGGACTAAATCCATGTTTGAAATAAAACGTTATGCTGGATTTTAAAATAGAATATTGTGGATTTCGTACACTAATATTAGTGGTTATCAGAAAAACGATCAAACATTGTACATGTTAAACCATCCATGTAGAATGGCATGGGTTCATAAGTTCAAGGGCTTCGTGAAATACTGCTGTGGGCAAATAAACATTTCGATCAAAATTGAAAATACAACCTTCTATGACTGAATGTGTTTTCTCACCTGAGTTACATATGGACTATTATATTTTGTTATCACATAAAATAACAGGTTCCAAAAACAAGCACAAATGGTCACCTCCAATTAAGTTATTAACAGCCCAGTGAAACTCAATTTGGCTAAAAACTAAAATTGGCAGGCTTTCATCTGCTCTCCTACAGATGTTCTTCTGTCCTTCCTGTACAATCTACCCTTTGTTTCTACCTATCAACATACACCAATGCTAATCACTACCCAAAACAGCTATGTGTGAGCATCCGTATACTTTTAAATGTGAAGGTGATCATTGTTTCCAAGCAAATGTTTCATATTTTACTTGGCATTTACTGATTTCTGAGGTCTTCCCAGGAATGGCAGTTTTAAGTCAATAATCCTATGTTGTTATTGTTATTATTTCTATAATAGCTTTGGTTAACTGTTCTTAGCACACCATTTTATGTAATTAGATTTATAAGTGCAAATGAAATAAAAATTAAAGTTCGACCAAGTGTTTGATTCATCCATTTGTAAAGCAATTGAATAAAGGAAAACCTGTCATCTGTTCTATTATTCAAAATCCAAATGTTTATAACATGGTCCTCTGTAGCCTTTTAATGGTTATGATTCCAGGAGATATATATTAAGATAATTTTTGACAGCACTTCTCAAAATATTTTGGACTCTTAGCAACTTTATGGATTTATTATTCTTGATATGCACCAGTTTTTCTTTCCATTCCTTACTTTCATATTACAAATCTATGAAGGTATTATAAATTATGAAAATAGCTTTCAGACTATTTTCTTGAATGCTTTAAAGAAGTTGAACAAAATTTGTGAACAATCACAAAACTCAGAAGAATAAGTCTTTAGATGTTTTATAATTGGGAAAAATAGAGCCTTTTAATAGTAATATACAAAGTCACCAGATGGAGTCTTCTAGTCCCTGAGAAGATTTCTATACTCTTGGTAGACAAAACATTTAAAAGAACAACAAAAAAATTCTGTACCCAAAAAGGAGATGTTTCCAAGTACTAACTGCTTATTTTCGTATTTTACTTTTGTCATTTAAGCTACTTCCTTGTTGTCATTTTTAATATAAAAAACCTCAAGTATTTATCACCTATGTGAACTATAAGGTTTATGACCATGGCAAGGCCTAGAAGCAACAACTAAAATTCTCTTAAGATCTTTTCCCAAGCATAAAGTCCAGGGCTGTATGTCAATTGTCTGACCGATGCTCATAGTATGATTGATAATGGGTTGTTGGATTCAAAGCTGAGTGTTGCTACAAAAGGCACAGCACAAAAGGCAAAACTGTATGTGCAGTTTCTAACCTGAGCTCACCAATCATTCATGCTTTCCTCCAAGAACCTCAAGCTGTGGCTTACAACCAGTTTTCTTGCAGAATGTGCTGTGAAATAACAAACTGATTTTGACTTATCTGTTACCTTGGGGCTTTGTTTACTTTCCTAAATGGTGAAGCAGCAGGATATAAAGAAAGAATCTGGAAAAAAATACCGTCTAGAACTGTTTCTCAAGCCTTCTTCTGAAGAAAAATATTGTTGTGGTCAAATATGTTGCAGAAATAACTGATTAAACAAAGATAAATATTTTTTGTTTATCTACTTGTTTGAGATAGCTCAGGGTTTTTCCCATTCTAATGTGTTTGGTGAATATCTCAAAACCAATTATGGATAAAAGCAGGAAAAAACTGTTACTTTACCCCAGCATACATACTTTGTTGATTTCTTATAAAGATTTATTTTCAACTGAATGTACTTTGGAAAATGTAGGCTTAGTAGAAGCTAAATGTTGTTCACTTGCTTTAAAGACTCAATTATGAATATTTCAATAGGATTGCTAATGGTGTGTGCTTTCGTTTTGAGTCTCATGTTAATGAATGAGCTGATTTGGAATTTTTTAATTCCAATTCCATTAGAAAATAGTCTATTCCATTTTAGGTATGATGTGTATCATCACACACTTTTTCAAAGACAAATGCCTGTGTGTTTAAAAAACACCTGAGTAAATGCCTAAATTTTTTATATTTGTATTGTGAGACATGTTGATGCAAATTGTGACATAGTACAATTGTTTAAATAGATTATTTTAAAATTTCCTTCTAAATCATACAAAATATTAAAGTATGAAGATGTCAATGAGACCATTTAATAAATTTACCTACCTTGTTTTAAGAAAATTTTGACTCGAGGTAAAGTAATATGTTCAAGCTTTAGTATTGGGGGAGCAAAAATTAAGATAAAAAATAATAAACAAAGAGAATACTTGTGGCAGAAATAAGAGACAAATTTATTTATCGTTCCTGTTCAGGGAACTCTAAGATCTGTAGCGCAGGCTCCTGTCTTATTGACATGCTAATGGATGTTCATCCCCAAGGCCACCTCATGGTCCCTTAATAGCTTCTGCAGTTTCAGCATTTAGGAGCTGGTTGGCTCTAACCAGCAACAAGGAGAGAGGGATGAAAAGGGTGCTCTTTAAGAGCATTATCTGGAAGTTGCACACCCTATTTTCCTTATATTCATTAGCTAGAATTTAGACATATGGCCAAATCTAAAGGCAAGGAAGTTAGTTATGTGCCTAGCTAAAAATTGAGAAAGTGAGAATAGTGATTAGAGCAAAATTAGAAGCCTCTAGTTAAGGCAGAACTTAAAAGTTAGTTCAGCTCTTTAGAATTCCTGTCCAGTTTGGGGTGGGGTGGGGTGGGGGGGCTTTATTAATTTTTTTAATTAAATCCATTTTTTCTTTATCTCATCTCCACTTATGTGAATATTCACAAGTTCTCCATTATTAAATTTGCAATGCCTTACTTCATCTTCCCTACCTCACAAAACTTTTCTTTGCCACAGTACCTCAGAATGATGATTTAGCTCTTTGAATTGTGATGTATTCACTCTAAACCATAAAGTCAGGCTTGCATTATGTTGCAGACACTGACTTGCATTTATGTGCAGTCTTTCTGCACCTGTGTTGCAGATTTCAAGAGGCTAAGGAGCACTTTACTACAAGGTGGAAGCTGGACCCAGCTTTTGATTTACTAGATGGAATGGCCTTTAAGTCTTCATCCTAGTTTACTGGGTGTAATTTTGTTACATCATATTGTTTATAAAAACTCATCCCACCCTCTGTCTCCTGTGGAACCACATACCAATTCTTCTTATGAATGCTGAATAACATGTTAGTGTCAGAACACTGTGCAGCCATGATGCACAGGAAAAGAAATATTGAATTTTGATCCTCTCCTCAGTGTTCAATTGTACACTATTTTAATATAGTCAAAGTTTGTAGACTGTTGGCCTTCAGACTAGATCTAGGTTCAGACATATTTTATTTGGCTCATACAGAGTCATTAAAAGAGTGATTTAGTAGCCAATGTTAAAAATCAGAGGATGCCATGTTAAAAAAAATTAATTTCTAGATTCTCCTAAAAAATTCAAGATCTGGCAACTTAGACCAACATGCCCACATGTCATTAATAGTCATGAGCTGAGTACTTGCCATCCCTCTGGAAGACACAATGCTACGTGTTCACTAAATCAATCAATCTGTTCTTCCTCCTTCCTTCCTTTCTTCCTTTGCACATAACTGAGTCACACCTCTTAATAAATTGTAAGTGTTTAATTGAGTTCAACAAGTCAAATATAGTTAACAATAATGTAATTAACTTCAAGGAATGGCTGCCAAAAAAAATTGTCCATGTGATGCTTAATGTCCAAGTGTTTACTCTGTATGTTTGGCAATATAGAGGATACAGTTGGAAGACTTCAAGGCCACAAGAGATGATGGAGGCACTGCATGGAAGAAGCCTGGATCCCTGAACTATTACAGGGAGTAGAGTGCCAATTGCTAATCTCCATTGTAATGTAAATGATAAATAGACCTTTATTGTTTTAAACTATGAGGAGCTGGGGGTTATTGGTTCCATCATTTAACCTAACCTGACTAATACACCCACTTTAAACAGTGGGAGGCAGCCTAATTCACCATGATCTCCAATAAGCCTGACTTATCTTCCTAACTCTGGTGAGGAGTTGACTTTTTGACTCTAATTGTGTATCCAGAGTAGTAATATAGTAATTTTGAGAACTAAATTTAAAAGTAACTTGACAAACTGAAGCACTTAGAAATTAATTTACCAAGGCCTGGATTACTTATAATTTTTTAAAAAATTGAAGAAAGTATGAGTATACAGCTTATAAATGGTTATTTAAAATATACTTTAAACAATTTCCAAGTATTTGAAAGGGTTTATGCAGTGAGGATTTGAGTTTGCTCTGTATTTCTCTGGAGGACATATTAGGACCAACCAGATAAAAATGCAAACTGAAAAATCATCCTTCCAGGAGGTTATGGGGACTGTTCTTACATCAGGTTAATAGGTTGAACTAGAAAACCTCTGAATTTCAGATAAACTCTTGGATTTTATTAAATTGGTTCTATAAAAATTACTCATCATACATGTGAGTGGCTCTGCTCTCCTTGGAATGTTATAATATTTGTTTTGTTTTGTTTTGGTTTGGTTTAATTTTTACTGTTACAGTGAGCTTACAATGCTTTGTTTTTTTCAAACTGGGCTTTAGTTATATTACAGATTGATTAGTTATTATAAATGTAGAAGAAAATTGCTTCAGTAATCGGTAATTAATAGATATTAATAATACTAGCATTTTTACTTTTATAGCTCCTAATATTAAAGATAGATACAGGAGCTTTTATGTTTCTTTATAGAAACCTTTTTAAATAAGTCTAATGACTATCAATTTATACCCATCTTTCAATTTTATACAGTTCTTATTACAGAAGCCAAGTTAATGTTAATATCACTAAAATATATTTAAATAAATTTCCTAAAATAATTCCTTTCTCTGAAATTTTTAAATCCATGTGACCTAATGTGAAATAACTATGTAAAAGATACATTTGAAGTCACCTAGCTTTCCCTTCCCCAATTCTATTCACCTCTTCCTCTTTCCAGAAATAACCATTAGCCTCAATTTGGAATCTATCTTTACTATACATATATTTGAAATATTACTATATAAGGAAGTATCAACAAGTTATATATTCTTGACTTGCCTGCTATAAAAACATACATAGGCACCACACAGAATTCATTTGGTTTTTCTCATTTAACTTGCTTTTTCTTATTAAACATCTTGTTTCATTTCGTTTTTAAAAAAGTACATGCATTTCTGATACATATTTTGTTTTTCCCTTTAAGCATTTAAACAATTACCTAATTTATGGAATAGCTGATCCATTTACCTGGCTCCAAAGTCAATAAGCATAAAACCCTAATACAGAGTTAAATGTCCCCTTCCCACCTCTGTGCTTTAGCCACCCAGTTTTCATCCACCCACCTCAGCCACCCAAAATAGGTACCCATGGTTACTAGTTGCTTTTGTATCCTTCCAGAAACATTTTAAATAAATGGCAGCATGCTATGCCCTGTTCTGTACATTGCTTTATTTAAACTTACAATTGATATCCTTTTCATATCAGTGTATAAAGAGCATCCTTTATCCTTTCTTAGTGTAGCATCATGTTCCATTTCATGAACTGTTGGCTGGAAACTCCTTGCTTCCTTGCCAGATGGACCTCTCCATAGGGCAGCTTACAATATGGCAGTTTGCTTCTTCCACAACAAGGCCTCTATGAGACAAGTAAGGCAATATATCCAGAGAGCTACAAAGAAAAAGAAATAAAACAATGGATGCACATGCCTCAGCCTGAAAAGAGAACACATGAGCAGCCAACAGAAGTTCACTAGAAAGCCCTGTGAGACAGGGATGACAATAGAAAGAGTTTTGGCACATTCCAAGTGTAGATAAATGCAAGGGCTTGCTTTAAGGAACTGTAAAGGAGTAGGGGCATTCTAGTTCTAACAAGGTTCAAAATGGATCTGCCAAGCCCAGTTTCTAGAGCAAGAGCCCAGGGAGTGACTGTTGATAATGGAATCCAGACTAAGCATGAAGTAGGTAAGAGGGAGGAAGGAAAGGGAATGCCCAGGTAAAAGTGGGGGACAGAGCAGAATCAGGAATAACAGGAAGCAAGCTTCTACAGAAAGCCACAGGAGAGGAAGCTCTGTGAAATCAGAGAATACTTCTGAATCAAATCTTCCTTCAAAAGTTCAGGGTAACTAATTTCACACAAAAATGAGCATGAGAAAAATATCAAGGTTGAATCCCGTAAGTAAGGAAAGAACCAAGAACAAAGGCACACCCATATAGTGGAAAGACCTCAGAGAAGACATCCTCAGGTAGATAGATAGATGATAGATGATAGATAGATAAATAGATAGATAGATAGATAGATATAAAACAGCATACCAATCTGAAATGAGATAAGTTACCAAGAAAATTACATAAGAAATAAATATATAAAAATCATATAAAATCAGACTTCAAGAAATTCAGAAATGAGATGACAGAACTAAAAAAAAATCATATTTTATTTTTAATGCTGTTATGAATATTTTGTGCTTCTAACATGGAACATATGTGCTACAGTTTCACTGACATATATGCCTATATATAAAATTGCTTCATCAAAATGTGTGCGCATCTTTAAATTTACTAATTCAAATTGACAAGTTGCTATTTATAATGGTTATGCCAGTTTAGCTTCAGGCCAATATTTTAGGAGATTCAGCAGTTCATCTATATTTACCCCTGTATTTATGGTCAAACTGTTTCAATTTTGTCTATTTTCTGTAAAATCATATCAAAATATTATGTAAATTTTTATCTCTGATTGCTAGTAAGGTTTAGCATTTTAAAAAATACATTTTATTGATTATGCAATTAGAGTTGCCCCATTTTTCTTTCCCCTTGATTACTCTCTACCCTGTACCTCCCCCACTTTAATTTCCCCCCTTAGTTCATGTCCTTGGGTTATACATATAAGATCTTTGGCTTTGCCCTTTCCCATATAATTCTTAACCTCCCCCTGTCTATTTTGTACCTACCATTTATGCTACTTATTCCCTGTATCTTTTCCCACATTCTCCCCCACTCTCTCCCCACTGATAACCCTCCATGTGATCTCCATTTCTGTGATTCTGATCCTATTCTAGTTGTTTGCTTACTTTGTTTTTGTTTTTGTTTTGTTTTGTTTTGTTTTAGGTTCGGTTGTTGATAGTTGTGAATTTGTTGTCATTTTACTGTTCATATTTTTTATCTTCTTCTATTTCTTAGATAAGCCCCTATAATATTTCACATAATAAGAGCTTGGTGATGAGGAACTCCTTTAATTTTACCTTACCTAGGAAGCACTTTTTCTGCCCTTCCATCCTAAGTGATAGCTTTGCTGGATAGAGTAATCTTGGATGTAGGTCCTTGGCTTTCATGACTTGGAATACTTTTTTCCAGCCCCCTTTCCCTATAAGGTTTCTTTTGAGAAATAAGCTGATAGTCTTATGGGAACTCTTTTGTAGGTAACTGTCTTCTTTTCTCTTGCTGCTTTTAAGATTATCTCCTTCTCTTTAAACTTGGGTAATGTAATTATGATATACCTTGGTGTGTACTTCCTTGAGTCCACCTTCTATGGGACTCTCAGAGCTTCCTGGACTCCATGGAAGTCTATTTCTTTTCCCAGACTGGGGAAGTTCTCCTCTATTATGTTTTCAGTTTCTTGCTCTTCCTTTTCTCCTTCTGACACCCCTATGATTTGAATGTTGGAACATTGAAAGTTGTCTCAGAGGGTCCTAAGTCTGTCCTCATTTTTTTTGAAACAAGATTTTTGTTTCTTCATTCTGTTCTGGTTGAATGTTTTTTTTTTTTTTTCCTTCTGCTTCTAACTGTTGATGTGAGTCCCAGTTTTTCTCCCTTCATTGTTGGTTCCCTGTGCATTTTCCTTCATTTCACTTTTTATAGCCTTCACTTTTTCCTCTATTTTGCAATCATACTCAACCATTTCTGTAAGCATCCTGTTGACCAATCTTTTGAACTCTGCGTCTGATAGGTTGGCTATCTCTTCATCACTTAACTCTATTCTTGGAGTTTTATTCTTCCATTTGGGCCATAGTTCTTCATCTTGGTGCACCTGTTACATAGTATGGGGCTGAGCCTTGGGTATTCACCACGTCAGGGAAACCCACATCACTCCTTGTGATGCTGTGTGTGTGGGAGGGGTATAAGAGGGAACAATGCCACTTGCTCAGCTCTTGGTCAGCTTTCAGTCACTTCCCCCACTATCCACAAGCAGATTGGGCCCTTCTGATGCTGATTCCCAGGTGGGCAGTTTTTAGTACATTCTAGAACCCTGTGGGTCTCTCCAAGGAACTCTCCTGTGAGACTGGGAGTTTCTCCTGCTGCATCCATGCTGAGAGATTTTTACAGCCAGAGGTTTGAGGCTTTATTTCCCTGTGCTGGAACCCTGGGTTGTATGGTCTCTCTCACTTCTCTGTTATTCCTCCTGGTCTATCCACATGCAAATGTGGGACTGCCAGGTCCACCAGCCAACACCTTACCATAATCCTTTCCACTCCAGCTGCCCACCTCTGCCTCTCCTATTGGTCTGGGTGAATGTTTCTTCTTTAAGTCCTTGGTTGTCAGACTTCCATACAGTTTGATTTTCTGGCAGTTCTTGTTGTTTTTTGTTTTTAAATTTGTTCTTTTTTTTGATTGTGCAAGGAGGCAAAGTGTACTTATTTATGCCTCCATCTTGGCTAGAAGGGAACAGGTTTAGCATTTTAAGTATAATTTTTATCATATTTTCTCTGAATTACCTACTTACATCCTCTACTTACTTTCTTCTGGGTTATTTTCCTTTTTCTTTTTGATCATAATAATTCTTTTATCTATTCTGAAGACAGTACCCTGTTATATATGCATCTTAAGTGTCCTTTAAGTTCAAGATATGGCTTTGTAGATATCAGTGTTTTTTTGAAAAAAACTTACCATTCTAATGTAGTATATATTTCAGCAAGTTCTTATATATGACTTGCAATGTTATGTTTTAGTGTTCTCTTCTTTCCTGTCCCAATAAGAAAAATAAATGTTCTACACATTCCTTAACATTTCATAAAGTTTTGCCTTTATATTTGAGTCATTAATCCATGTGGAATCGGTTTTATGAGGTATGATGTGAGATATGGTTCTAATTATTTTTGCTCCATCAATAACCACAGCGAAGCCAATTTTCAGTAATACAAACAATGAAGCAGAAGGCATCCTTGTGTGCATATGAGCATTTGCTTTTCTAAGGTGGCACTGAGGCGTGCAGGTGCTAGAGTAAAGAGTTTGTTCATTTTTTTATTCATTAGCTGTCACCAAATTATTCTTCTAAGAAAACTTTCAAATTGGCATTATCATCAGTAAGGTATGAGTTCTACTTCCTACAAATATCCTCAAAGACTAATTATACCAATCTGATGAATGTTAATTTTTCTATCAGTTACCATTTCACTAGGATTTTTTTTCATTTTGGTTATTTGGAATATATTGCACAATTACTTGTTGAAAGTGGATGATCTATTTTGTGAGTCTGCATTATTTGTGAATCCCAGGCTACCATATTTTGCCATGTATAATGTACACCCACGGTATTTGTGCTCATTATACATGCAATTATTATGCCATGGTATGTAATCATTATATCCATGTATAATGCACATTCTTATTTTTCCTTAAAAAATTTGGGCAAGAAAGTGTGCATTATACATGACAAAACACAATATGTCTTTCAAAGTAATAAACAGATATCCGCAAATAACTTATTAAATAATGATCCCTTTCCCCCATTATTACCTAGTATGTAACACATTATCTTAAATATGATCAAGGAAAATAAATTTACAATTCTTATTTGAATTTTCTCATCTCTGTGTTTAGGTACTCATTAGACTAATAATACCTTATATGTGTATGAACATGACAATTTTAAAGAATTTTAACATGCATTTCAACAAGTATTTAAAACTCAGATTAGAGTGTCAAGTAGTAAAAAAAATTCTTGTGTTGACTTTCAGCTCCTCTGTTACCTATTATTTAATGTTTCATCAAAAATGCCTGCATATTTATATCAACTTTCAGTTTACCCCTTAGATTATTCAAGCCTCATGGAGTGTCAGCTGCAGAAATAGGAGCTTTAATAAGTTTCGTAGGGATACCTCATTCCAAGAACAAAAATTGGAAAAAGAATATAACACAAATGCCTGCATGCTAATATAGCCCCATGTCAGCACCGATTTCAGGACCACAGGACAATAGACCCTATACAATATACCTCTCCTTTAGAGGCTTGTACTTCCAATGGGGTTTACTTTGTATAAGTTAATCTCTTGTGGACACTGAGAAGTGCAAAACATATTAATGACAAATACCCAGAAGGAGAGGTTGCCATTACTCTGCCCTGAACACTGACTTACTCTGCTCTGGCTCAGGTTTTATTTTAGATTATTGCTTTGTTCTATTTCTCTTTCTTCTTCTTCTTTTTTTTTTTTTAAGAACGAGTGTTGTTTGTAATAGAAATGGGGTGCCATGAAAATGAACACTTAACTTATTAACATTCTATACAGACATTCTTTTCCTTTGAAAGAAACCCTTAATTTATTTTAGTGAAGATAATGCATTATAAAGCACCTTTTTAAAAACATGTTTTATATGTGCTATGTAGTGTTAGTCTGTTGGGAAAGCAAGCAAAGTTAATTTAAAAGAGTGAAATTTAAAGTTGATCTATAAAGTACATGAAAAATTGAGAGCTAAAACAATTGTTCATGCATTGCAGATTAAAAATTCCATTATATGTGTAAATAAAAAAGATTTTGAATCTGTATAATTTAGATACATTATTTTGTGTGTGGTT
The DNA here is from genome assembly GCF_004126475.2 of Phyllostomus discolor. NCBI lineage: Eukaryota > Metazoa > Chordata > Mammalia > Chiroptera > Phyllostomidae > Phyllostomus > Phyllostomus discolor. Next base: position 140,258,414 of record NC_040904.2, read on the forward strand.
TCTGTATGTGTGTGCATGTTTGTGTAGCAAATACATGGAATTATAAGACATTCTAATGTTCATGACAAATTTGGTCTTTGTTTTCCAGTACAAATTAAACAAACACTTCTGAAGGACCCTACATTTCCTCAGCCGGGTGAAGTTTTTGAAGCAATATTTTCAAATGGTATTTAGAAGGATTTTATTAACTTGTCTTAAACACAAAAAATATTGTTTAGCTTACTTTTAAGCTTAACTTTATATTTAGGGACTTCTGGAAAAGAAGGAGGCATAGGTAGATTTACTTTGCCTCTTTGCACAAGCAAAAGAACAATAAATTTAAAAACAAAAAACAACCAGAACTCCCAGAAACTCAAACTGTATGGAAGTCTGACTACCAAGAAATTAAAGAGGAAACAGTCATCCAGACCATTGAGAGGGGCGGACATGGGCAGCCAGGCAGAAAGGATGTGGAGCAAGGCAGAGGCTGGAGGACCAGGGTGAACGAGGCAGCAGCTAGCAGAGTAGTTGGTCCCACATTTTAATGGAGATAAACCAGGAGGAACAACTGGGGAGCAAGAGGGACTGCACAACCCAGGGCTCCAGCTTGGGGAAATAAAGCCTCAAAGCCTCTGACTGAAAACATCTGTGGGGGTTGAGGAGCCAGTGGGAAAAACTCCCAGCCTCACAGGAGAGTTCATTGGAGAGACCCACAGGGTCCTAGAGTGTACACAAACCCACACCACCAACTCAGGAATCAGCACCAGAGAACCCAATTTGTAAGTAGCAGGAGAAGTGAGTGAAAGCCCCCAAGAGCTGAGCAAGTGGCATTGTTCCCTCTCACACCCCTCCCCCACATATAGCACCACAACCCAGCAATGTGGGTCTCCCTCACCTGGTAAATACCTAAGGCTCTATCCCTTACTATGTAACAGGTGTGTGGAGACAAAAAAATATGGTCCAATTGAAAAACAAAGCTCCAAAATTAGAACTAAGTGATGAAGAGATAGCCAACCTATCAGATGCAGAGTTCAAAACACTAGTGATCAGGATGCTCACAGAAATGGTTGCATATGGTTGCAAAAGAGAAGAAAAAGGGAAGTCTATGAAAAGTGAAATAAAGGAAAATATACAGGGAACCAACAGTAAAAGGAAGGAAACTGGAAACCAGGACTCAAGTAAATGGTTTGGAGCAGAAGGAAGACAGAAACATTCAACCAGAACAGAATGTAGAAACAAGAATTTTTTAAAAATGAGGAGAGGCTTAAGAACCTCTTTAGGCCTGGGACAACTTTAAATGTTCCAACATCTGAATGATAGGGGTGTCAGAAGGAGAAGAGGAAGACCAAGAGATGGAAAATTTACCTGAAAACATAATGAAGGAGAACTTCCCCAATCTGGCAAAGGAAATAGATTTCCAGGAAGTCCAGGAAGATCTGAGAGTCCCTAAGAAGTTGAACCTGAGGAAGCACATACCAAGGCACATCATAATTACATTACTTAAGACTAAAGAGAAGGATAGAATCATAAAAGCAGCAAGAGGAAGGGAGGGAGCTACATGCAAAGGAGTTCCCATAAGACTGTCTGCTGATTTCTCAAAAGAAATCTTACAGGCAAGAAGGGGCTGGAAAGAAGTATTCCAAGTCACGAAAGCCAAGGACCTACATCCAAGATTACTCTATCCAGCAAAGCTATCACTTAGGATGGAAGGGCAGAAAAAGTGCTTCCTAGGTAAGGTAAAATTAAAGGAGTTCATCATTACCAAGCCTTATTATATGAAATATTAAAGAGACTTATAGAAGAAAAAGATGACCAAAAATATGAACAGTAAAATGACAACAAATTCACAACTATCAACAACTGAACCTTAAAAAAAAAACAAAAACAAAGTAAGCAAACAACTAGAATAGGATCAGAATCACAGAAATGGAGATCACATGGAGGGTTATCAGAAGAGGGGGAAAATTGTAGAGATTAAGCATAAATGGTGGGTATATAATAGACAGGGAGAGGTTTAGAATAGTCTAGGAAATGGGGAAGCCAAAGAACTTATATGTATGATCTATGAACCTGAACTAAGGGGGAGAATGCTGGGAGGAAGGGGGCTGCAGAGCAGAGGGAAAATAGGGGAGAAAAATAATGGGACATTTAATAGCATAATAAATAAAATATATTTAAAATACAATAAAATAAAAGACAAAAATAAAGTATATTTGGCACTTTCTGATGGTTATTTTCTACATTTCTTTATTTACTCAGATTTCAAAGAGAATAAATTTCAGTCATTCAAGTGGAAGGTACTGGTCCTTGCACACACAGAAAAACTACCCTGAGATTGTAGTGCTCAAGTGACAATGAGGAAGGGCATAGGCAAGAGACACAAATGGAAATGAATCTTAAAGTAATGACTAATTTATATAGCCATTTTACATATGTTATTTGTATTATTATTGTGGTTGATGCTGTCTCTTGTAATGCAGTCATTTACTTCATTTTTTAAAAGTTCTTTTTGTCAAATGACCTAAGAGATGTTAATGTCAATTTGCATAATTACAGTGTCAGGGTCAGGATTTGAACTTTATCATCTCTATGACTACAAAGTCAATATCCTGTCCAATACAGAGTGAACCTAAAGGGTGATAAGAGAATTTTAACTAAGGGTGATAAGTTGTGCAAATGTGTCTAGTAAAATCATGAGTTTACTCTTGGTGCTCTTCTATGTTGTAAAGGAGGAATGAATATATTGCCAAAACCATTTATGTAAGGAATGCAATTAGAGGGAAAATATAAAAATACTGGGTGTTGCTACTAATTGGCTCTATGATGCTATAGAATTTACAAAAATATTTTATATGATTTAGATATCCTTTTCTGAGGGATGATTTTCTGCTAGTCCTGATTCTATTATCACATTTCATCTGTTCAAGAAAGAGCAAGGAAAGTATTATTAACCAATTTTTTAGAAGAAGACACAGGTTCAAAGACTGACCAGTGTCACAGAGCCCTTTGGGGACTTCCTGAGTTTATAAAAGGTCTCCAAACTTTTAATTCCCTAAATTCTTGTTCTTCCCACCATCCCAAGCAAACTGTTCAATACATCAGAGACAGAAGACACTAAAGAGCTGAACAGTGATTTAGAGTTATAAAAATGGAAAAATTATTGTGATTATTCAAAATTCCAAAATTCTTTTATACAGAGCATTTCAAGCATTTGGATTCCAAAGCATGCAAATAATCATCTCAATCATTTCACTTTGCCCAAAAAAATTAATTGAAAGAAAAAAACACACCATGAATAACTTTTCAACTGGAAAAAATAATAAAGAAACACTTTAAAATTCCTCAAATGTGTTGATAGTGAATGCAGTGCTTCCAACAATCATTTAGGAAGGCCATCTATCTTACCTGTTAAACACCCATGGCTCTGGAGTTCTGACTTCCAGAATCCAAATCCTAGTTCTAGAAAATATTTTTTAGACAATGATGTAATATTTCTGAACCTAATTTTCCCCATGTAATGAATCATTTAGTATGTCTGACTATAAGTTCACAAAACTACCCAAAACAAACTTAAAAACCACAGTTTAGTGGCTCATGTAAATAAAAGTCCAGAGGTTTTGGGAATGCTTTGATCACAGCGTTGGATCCATTTTTCTAAGGTTTTTGCCAAAGTTGGCTTACTTTGGGTTAGCCAAATGACTACTTTAGTTGTAATCCCCTCCCATTTCACATTGTTCATTCGGGAGTAAGAGAGCCTTTCTGTTCTCATACCCATCAAATTACAAGCCCTTCAAGTTTCATCCAGATTTAACTGAATTAGGGTCCCATGCCTAGCCGTTAAAATTATATCTATAGCCCTGTCTGGTGTGGCTTAGTGGATTGAGTGCTGGCCTGTGAACCAAAGGGTCACTGGTTCGATTCCCAATCTAGGACACATACCTGGGTTTTGGGCCAGGTCTTCAGTAGGGAGCACATGAGAAGCAACCACACATTGATGTTTCTCTCCCTCTCTTTAAAAAACAAATGATTTCTATAGCACAAACAACGGGAAGGAGTACTGTTACTGATTTAGGCCAATGTGTTGACCTGGGAGTAGGCTCAGTTTTAAACAGACCACATAGTGACTTCACAAAGAGGAAAGAGACGGACTAGTGGCTGGGAATGCCATAATCAATGTCCCAAGTAGCCTGCCTTATAGGGTGGTTGAAAAATCAAAAGAAATAACTTATGTTTGGGGTTAACCAGAAAGTCTGATTGTTTTTTTTCCATAAAATAAAAGACATTTTTCATTTTCATCAATAGCTTTATTGATTTGGATATTTTGCGTATGTGGGCTATCTCCTGCATGGTATAACATTGATCTCAATTAATGTCTCAATTTGATCACCATCAACTTTAATTGGCTCACCCAACCATGGAGCATTGCCCAGCGAGAACTCTTCAGTGCAAAACTTTGCAAACCACTTTGGACACGTTCGATAAGTCACAACACCTTCTCCATACACTGCACAAATCTATTTTTCTTTTTCTTTTTTGCTTTTCAGTTGCATTTTTACTTTCTTGAAAGAATAAAGCATAATATGACAAAAATGTGGCTTATTTTCTTTCATATTCAATATCAAAACGGCTACACAAAAATTCACCAATTTTGATAAGTTTTTTTAAATGCATGCTGATATGACAGCTGTCACAATACAATTTAACAGAATTGTTTTGAATGAAGTAAAAGTCAACTAAGCACTACTAGAGCCATTGTATGGGAAAAAAAATGAACTTTTTGGCCAACATGCCCAGCAAAGATCTGACACACAGTAAAATATACATAAATAGTACATAATAGTATTGTAATGCTTTAAGTATTTTATTTCCATTTTATTTGATCATTTTATTAACAGGCACTAAAATATAGAAGGCAAGATTATATATAGTATCTTAGAAATAATTTTTCTAGAATACATGACTAGATTGTTATTTTATTTGCTGAATTTGCCTCTACAGACATCCAAATAATATAACTTGGTTCCAACAAGTCTTTGCTCTTACCCTCCTGATTTTTGACATGAAAACTATTTATAAATTAAATTAATCATTCAGCAATGGTTGACTTGGCAACAAAAGTTACATTAATTTCATTAACTAGTTTATTGGATCTCAAGCTGCAATCCTTGTGATACACTTTCAAATGCATCAATTTTGGCTGAATACTAAAAGTAGTAAAAGAAAATGAGTAAATTTTTAAAAACATGTTTCAGAAAATTGAAAGGAATAAAACTCCTCATTGCAGTTATTCGTCTATCCTCTGTAAAACTGAGCCACTAAGTACAGAAGTTTTATTTTCCTTTCTGACCAGTCTAATGAACTCTCAAGACAGAGTTTTCACATATTCTGATAAACTTGTCATTCTTTTCTTCACTTTTCCCCCACACCTCACTTTTAATTGTAAGAGATTCTGTATCATTTCACCAACCCAGCTTTTCATAATTATAATAATAGGTAAAATTTATTGAGTCCTTATTATTTCCCAGGGACCATTCTAAATTTGTTATGTATATTAACTCTTTTCATCCTCAAAATAGTGACTTTCCTTGTGAAAGGTTGTTGTAGTCCTTTATGTAGTAGCACAAATTATGGTGAACCCTTGAGCAAGTCTCTTTTACAGCAATCTATGCCTGAAGGAATTATTTTTATAGTTTGAATAAATCACTACAAGAAAGAATGCTTATATTGTCATCCCCGACACACACACATATATACACATCACTGCTATGGGATAAATCTAGACTCACGCTCTTCAATTGGCATGAATCTTCATGCCCAGGAACTCTACAATTCCTGAGTTTGCAGCTTCATAATCATGTATGCATAATGACTGCCCACATGTCTCTGAATCATCCTTTCAAGTTCCTGGAAGGGAGAATCCAATTGGCCCAGCTAGAGTTAAATGCCCATAAATGATTCATTCATCTATATCCAGGAGGGAGAATCTTATGGTTTAAAAGAAGGAGAAGCAGAAGGATGGGGAGGGGAAGAGGTAAAAAGGTAAATCATAGACTGATCAGTTTTTGCTATTAATAATAATCTTCCTAATAAGAAGAAACAACATTATATCAGTGCTTAGTACGATTGGAGCACATTGGGACATACATAGATCAGTAGAAGCTGGACAAAGAAAAAGAAAAGATACTTTACAGAGGCAGTTCCTTAGTTTTATGTCTAAGGGTCTGAGCAAGTGCTTTAGTGATAAACATGGAAAATTTATGAATTATTTATAGTTATTTAATTGTGTTTAACTGCATAGAACATTTGGATTTCTCCGTAGTGTGAGCTGAATCATTCTCATTCAATTTCTCATAATTTGAGTCAAAAAAAGCTTTCTAATGTAATTATGGCAATAGGAACTTCCATCAGAAATTGTAGTTAAGATTCTTATACTCAGAGATGGCAGACTATATTAATTAGCAAGTTTTATAGAGTACTTCAGTAATAAGATATTGCTGTCTGTAAGTATTCTATCATTGTACTATTCTTTGAAAAAATTTTCTAGTATCAGAAACAGAAATCAGGGAAAAAATCCCATTTGATATAGCAACAAGAAAAATAAAATACCTAGGAATAAACCTAGCCAAGGAGGTAAAAGATATGTACTCATAAAACTACACAACACTGAAGAAAGAAATTAAGGAAGACACAAACAAATGGAAGCATGGTTCATGAATTAGAGGAATTAACATCACCAAAATGTCCATACTACCCAAGGTGATTTATAGATTCAGTGTAATCCTTATTAAAATGCCAATGACATATTTCATAGATATAGAACAAACATTTCCCAAATTTATAAGGAACCATAAACAACCCCGAATAGCTGCAGCAATTTTCAGAAAGAAGAACAGAGTAGGAGAGATCACAATACCTGATATCAAACTGTATTTCAAGGCCACTGTAATCAAAACAGTCTGGTACTAGCATAAGAACAGACTCATGGACCAATGGAACAGAATAGAGAGCCCAGAAATAAACCCAAGTCTCTATGGTCAATTAATATTTGACAAAGAGAACAGCAGCATAAAATGGATGAAAAATAGCCTCTTCAACAAATGGTGTTGGGAGATCTGGACAGCTACATGCAAAAAAAAATGAAACTCGATCACCCACTTACACTATACACAAAAATAAATTCAAGGTGGATAAAAGACTTAAATATAAATTGTGACACCATAAAAGTCCCAGAGGAGAACATAGGCAGGAAAATCTCAGATATTCCAGGGAATAATATTTTCACTGATATGTCCCCTATAGCCAACTGAATCTTTTCTCTATGCCTTTTTGTTTTCTCCATTTTACACTTGAAATTTATGTTTTTCTTATTGATTAATTCATTTAATCTCTTTGATTGATTATGTATTGAATAAGATTCATATTCTGAAGACAAATTTTCTGATGGATGCATGTGACCTTGGTCCAGTCACTGGCTTATCTTTCCACTCTTCACAACTGTGTCCATTGTGGTAGAGCTATTCTTAATTTCATAAAGCCAATGTATCAATCTTTCAGTTTGGTTTTTATGAACTGTTTCAGGAATCTTTGCATACCTCAAGCACATGAAGACATTTCCCTATATTATTACCTTTTAAAAGTATGTCTATGATCCATCTCAAGTTAATTTTTATGAGTCAATTTTCATATTATTTATAAATATCCATTGATCCAGCACCATTTATTGTTAAGACCATCTTTGTATCAAAAACTTGAGTGTCGTTCTTATCACAAAACTGATGAAAATATGTATGAATCTATCTCTAAACTCTCTATGTGTTTCCTTAATCTATGTCTGTCTTTGTGCCAATATTAAAAGTTAGCATTACTGTAGCTCTATAATATGTTTCATATATAGTAATATAAGTAATCTGGCTTTATTCTTCTTCAAGATTTTCTTGACTGATATAAATCATGTTCATTTTCTTACAAATTTTAGAATTAGCTTGTTAATTTTTATTTAAAAACCTGTTGGCATTTTTATTGGGATTTTGTTTAATCTATAGATTAATTTGGATGGGTATAAAATCTTTAGTGTTTTAGTTTTCTATTGCTGCTTAACAAATTACCACAAACTTCGGGAATTAAAATAGCACTTATTAATGATCTTTTTCCTTGGTCTGAAGTCTGGACAGTGTTTGTCATGGTTCACTGCCCAGGGCCAGCGCTCACAAGGCTGCAGTCAAACTCTTGTCAGAACGTGAGGTCTGATTTGAGGCTCTGGGTCCTCTTCCAAGTATTTGTTTCTTTTTTTCTTTCGGCGTAGATCACTTTGACTAATTGTTTGGAAATTTTGGTAACATGTCAATTTGACTATGTCTTGCTGCAGATATAAGATAAATTAGAGCATAAGGGAAAGAATGTGGGGAGAAAAGAAAAGATGAAGAGACACCTAAATAATGCAGGAAGAGGGGATGGAAAGCAGGAAAGGAAGTAATAGCAAGAAGAAATATAAAAGCCCTGGTGAAGGCAGCCCTAAAATAAATTAAACACTTCTAGCAGATAAAACCTGCTGGAGATTTTTCAAATCTGCATTTGATAAATTGGGTCTGGAGAGAGGAGTACTTAAATAACCCTCAGAAGACAAACAACCTAGATACCCTCTCAGGTGGGAGGGACAAGAAGACTGGTTGGTGGGAGGATGGAGATATTGGAAGGAAAGGAGAATCAGATTCCTGCAGGCTCTCACTTACCCCAGGCCTTGTTCTTGGGTGAGTTTTGTAGTGAGCAAGGTATTTGGACAATGTATTGCAAATGTGTTTTCACCAAGTTTTTATGAACACTCGCTTTTCCCCTTAGGCGACTCCTGGCCCCAGGACAAGCACACCTAATCCAGCTGGCTCCTCCACTTCACAGTTTGTGCAGGTGAGAAACTGGCCCCAGGTCTGTGTCAGCAATCTGACTCAACTCAAAGATAACGTTCACCTGTGTCTTGTAGGCTTGGACTGGGATTTTTCTCACTGATTCTTTTAATGCTGCTGAAGCTCGGAGACTGGAGGTAGATGAGATTGACCAATAGATGCCTGTGGTGAAGTTTGCATAGTGTCTGCTGTGTTGCCAATACAAAAACCTGAGGGACATTATTGACTTCTAGGGAGACAGACTGTGTGAGTGGTGGAACAGCTGGCAGTCTAAGGCCTGATTGTTAGACATGCTGACAGGCAGGGGTAAAAGCCACTCAACACACGGAACTGGATGCAGTCATCAGCCACAGTGTCCTTGAGGAGCTCTAGGATCTCCTGGGCTGTCTGTGCAGGGTGAATCCTGAAGTTTATTGTGGTCCAGATTGTTGTGGGTATGACTTTACCTTGATCCCTGCATTAAAAGTGCCATGAAGGTCCTTACCAGCTCATTGGTTATGTGATTTATCTCCAGTTATCCTGAAGCCAATTCAATCTGCCCCAGTGACCCTCTGAGGTCAGGAATCAATATGTATTCCTCTATTGTAGAACTCCTGGCAGCTTGCTTTTTCAAGACCAGGAGGAGAGATCTCTGTATTCTTCCTTCTTTGCCTTATTTAAAGGGCTCATGTGATTGATTAGTCAAAAACTGTCTCGGCCACTGACTGGCAGTGACCTCGGAATGCTGAGGATGACTCGTCAACACACAAGAAAAACATACACAGAGACAACCAGGTCCTGTGGGGAAGTAGGAACGGAATGGCCACTCTCTCTGGTGGGGAGAGCTCCCTGTTCGGAGAGGCTTTTTATTGGTTTCATTTGCATAAGAATTCAGGTAAAGCTTATTCCTCATTTCTAGGATGTAAGGATCAAACAATAGGTAACAAGGAAGTCTGAGGGCCTATTTTGAGTCAGGGTCAAAGAGCTGTAAAAAACTTTAAGGAACAAACTTACTTCTTCCCTGGACTCTTATCATTCAGCTGAGAACATTCTAAACAAAGCAGGTTTCACAGGATTTTACATATTCTTTCTTAAGCCTGATCACCCGGGGAACCCGCCCTTTTCAGCCCAGAGCTGTACCACCCTGTCATTGTTTCAGGCTTAGGTGGAGCAAGGGAACTAAGGCAACCAAGAGATAAGGAGATTTTCTCCCAGAGGATGAGGACTCAGGCTCTGTCAAAGCCGAGGGGCAGGGTCCATCACCCCCTTTCACGATAGCCCCTAAAATCCTTTCTTGGGGGCCTCTCACGTGATCATGCCTATCTTAGATTGTTCCCCCCTTGGGGAATCTTACCTGTCATTGGCTAACTGACCAAGCATTGGGGGTCAGTTATGAATGAAGCAGCAGAAGCAGCACTCCTGCCAGGGATATAAGCTTTTGTCTCCTTGCTGGCTTACAGTCCAAGGCCATTCCCCAGCCTTAGCCTTGGCAGGGGGTTACAGCTTCTGATACCAGAGAGGGCAGTTCCCAACAAAACACACCTAGGATTATTGCCCTTTTCTTAACATTAACAAATTAGGAACTTTAGGTATATCTGTAAAATCCCTTTACCTTTGCATTATCTCTGGGAGAAGCAAGTTAAAGGTCCTGCTCACAGTCAAGAGGGGGAGATTGTGGCAACATCAAAGCATTAGGGCTCATTTTTAAATTCTTTGTAGTACAAAGTACTAAATATTCCAATCCAGGAATATATATTTTCTGTATTTATTGTGCCATTTGAAAATTTTCTCAGCCACATTTTGTAGTTTTGCTCTACAGAGGTTTAGCACATCTGTTGGAAGTTTTTTCTACCATTATAAATGGTATTTAGTGTCACTTTTTCCTTCATGTTTTAAGCATATAGAAATAAAATTTAGTTTGCATGTTAACTTTGAATGCAGTAATCTTGTTAAATGCACACAGAAACTATTACTAGTTTCCTTGTAAATATTACCAAATTATATACATACACAATTATGTTAGTTAATTGCCTTTCCCCCCAATTATTATACTTTTTAAATTCTTATTTTATGGGAAAGAACATATACTACAAAGTTTAATAGAAGTGATAATAGAGGCATTTTAGTCTTGTTCCTGACCTGAGAGGAAAACATTAAGTATTTCAGCATTAAGTATCAAGATATGTTTTTTTTTGTAAATATCTTTTACCAATTGAGTAATCATACTTCCCTTCCATTGCAATTTGTGCAATGCTTTTTTATCATTATTGAGTTTTGAATATTGTTAAGTGATTTTTCTGCACATAATAACATGATTATATTTTTATTCTTTATTCTTAGTGTGGTTAATTATAACTTTTCTAACATTAAACAACTCTGCTTTCTTGAAATTACTCTTCATTATGATGATACATTATATATTTTATATATTAATTTTTACTTAATTTGCTTATGTTTATTTAAGGGTTTTGTTTATATGTCATGAGAGATATGGCCTATAATTTTTCTTTTTTACATTGTCCTCAGATTGGGTATTAGGTTTATTCTGTCCTCATAAAAACCATTGGAAAGTATTTCCTCTTTTTATATATTAATAAAGTTTTTAAAAATATATTTTATTGATTATGCTATTATTGTTGTCCCAATTTTTCCACATTTGCCCCCTCCACCTGGTACCTGCCATTTCTTCCAGCATTCCACCCCTTTAGTTCATGTCCATGGGTCATGCATATAAGTTCTTTGGCTATTCCATTCTCTATACTGTTCTTAACCATCCCCTGCCTTTTTATACCTATGTGCACCTTCCCCCTCACAAATGATAACCCTACAAATGATCTCCATTTCTGTGATTCTGTTTCTGTTCTGCATGTTTGCTTAGTTTGTTTTTTAGAGTCAATTTTTGATAGTCGTGAATTTATTGCCATTTTAATGTTCATAGTTCTGATCTTTTTCTTAAATAAGTCTCTTTAACATTTCATATAACAGTGGTTTTGTGATTAACTTCTTTAGCTCTCTACCTTGTCTGGGAAACACTTTACTGCCCTTCCATTCTAAATGATAGCTTTGCTAGATAGAGTAATCTAGGTCGTAGGTCCTTGCTTTTCATCACTTTGAATAATTGCCAGTCCCTTCTAGCCATAAAGTTTCTTTTGAGAATTCAGCTGACAATCTTATGGGATCTCCTTTGCAGGTAACTATCTGCTTTTCCCTTGCTGCATTTAAGATTTCTCTCTTTATCTTTAATCTCTGGCATTTTACTTATGATGTGTCTTGGTGTGGTCCTCTTTGTATCCACCTTGTTTGGGACTCTCTGTGCTTCCTGGACTTGTATGTCTATTTCCTTCACCAAATTGGGGAAGTTTTCTTTCATTATTTTTTCAAATATGTTTTTAATTTCTTGACCTTTCTTTTCTCCCAGCAACCCTATGATTTGAATGGTGGTACATTTGAAGTTGTCCCAGGGGCTCTGTAGGGTAAATGGAGGTAGTCTGGCTTCCTCACCCTGGTGTTGGGTAACTAAGGGAAGAAGTGTTCTCATATCCTTGAAAGGGCCTGATAAGTAGTGTTCTCATAGCCCTGAGACTGGGTCTGATAAACTGTTCCCATAACAGGGGTGTCAAACTTATTTTCACCAGGGGCCACATGAACCTTGCAGTTGCCTTCAAAGGGCTGAATGTAATTTTAGGATTGTATAAATGTAACTACTCCTTAACAGCTAAGCAAGAGCTTGGCACTGCTGCTGGGTAGAAACAAGGTGCTGGGCCAGATAAAACAAGGTGGAGGGTCGGATTCGGCCCATGGGCCTTGTGTTTGCCACCTGTGCCATATCATGAAGTGGACTCATATGTGCAGAACTATGCTATGTTATAAAATTTTCTGGCTTGAAACTGGCTTTGTTTGCCTCTAGTACTTAAGCAGGTAGGGACTTCTTACTAGACAGACATGCAGCTTGCAGGGTGCATGACTCACCTACCCATGAATAAAGCCATGCCAAGCATCCCCACGGCTCTGTGCATTTTCTTCTGTCTCTCTGGAGCTAAAGTGGACCTGCCAGGCCTTGACAGGCCACGTGACACAAGATCCTTAGCCTATCCTTGTTTTTTGGATTCTTTTTTCTTCTTGTTGTTCTTATTGGTGTTTTTTGCTTCCTTATGTTCCAAATCATTGATTTGATTCCTGGCTTTATCCATTCCACTGTTGACTCCCTGAAAATTTTTAGTTATTTTACTTAGTATATCCTCATTTCTGCCTGGGTCCTTTTTATGCTGTTGAAGTACCCAGTGAGTTCCTTGAGCATCCTAATAACCAGTGCTGTGAACTCTATGTGTTTGATAGATTGCTTATCTCCTTTTTGTTTAGTTCTTTTTCTGGAGTTTTGTTCTTCTTTCATTTGGGCATATTTTGTTGTCTCCTCATTTTGGTAGCCTCCCTGTGTTTTTTTCTGTGTATTAGGCAGAGCTGCTTTGAATCCCTGTCTTAGTAGCATGGCTTATTGTAGAAAAGCATACCTGAAAGTTGGATGGGGTAGAGCCTTAGGTAATTGTCAGGGCAGGGCAACCCCTATGAACAAGGTTGATGGAGTCTCAGATATGGTGTCACTGCTCTGTGGCTCTGTATGGGGAGGGCTCAGAAAATGGACATTGGTCACTGCCTGGACTCTGGAATTTGTTCAGGAGGAAGCTGTCCCCCAGCACTCACCCTGATGCCAGACACTTCAGTTTCTGTCTGTATGTCACTGGTGCTTTTCCAGCTGCTGCTCTGGTGCTGAAGCCTAGAGGGAGTGCATCTGAGTAAGTCCTAAGTCTCTTGCTGTCCTTTTAAAAGGAGACACCTGAGAATACTGCAGTAGCTTCCCACCCCCCCCCCCCAATCCCCACTGTTTTTTACAGCCAGAAATTATGGGGACTTATATTCCTGGCATTGGAACCCTGGGTTCTGTGGTCTGGTGTGGGACTGTGTTCCCTTGCTCCTGAGGTATCTGTCTTGATTTTTATCCATACATGTGTGTGGAACTGCCTGTTCCTTACCTCCACCCCCATGCCTATTTAGATGAATGGGACTTCTTTAATTCCTTAATTGTGAGAATTCCATACAGCTCGATTTTTGACAATTTGGGAGAACATTGTTTTGCACTTTAGTTGTATATTATATTGTGGTTGTGCTGTGAAGCGAGCCATGTTCACCTACCAATAAAATTTTTTTAATTGGTATTATTACTTCCTGGTATGTTTAGAAAAACTCACTAGTAATGGCTGACATTTTCTTTTTTGTGAATATTTAAAGTTACAAATTCAATTTCTTCAATAAATACAGAACTATTCAGACAATATTTTTTATGTTGCTTTTGATAAGTTATCTTTTTTTAAATCATCATCTGAGGATATATTTATTGATTTTAGAGAGAGAGGAAGTGGAGAGAGAGAGAGAGGGAGAAAGAGAGAGAAACATCCATGTGAGAGATAATTATTGATTGGCTGTGTCCCATATGTACCCCAACTGAGAATCAAACTTACAACTTAGGTATGTGCTCTGACCAGGAACCAGACCACAACCTTGGAGTATGGGTTGACACTCCAACCAACTAAGCCACCTGGCCAGGGCTTGGTAAATTGTCTTAAAGAATGCTTCCTGTCATTTTTCTTGTCTTCCTTCTATGTTTGTTGTATCATATTCTCAGTTCCAGCTTCCAGAATTCCCACCCTCACTCAACTATCAATGACAGAGCTTGTTAATCATTGACATAAATATTTCAAAAGCTTTTAGGTAAGTTTACCAACTATAAATGAATGAGATAGTTGATAGATTTCCATATCTTTCTCATAACCAATCAACCTTAACCAATAATCAACTTAAAAGTTTTATTTGTAGTTTGTGTTTTTTATTTCTATAAATTTTGTTAGTGAAGTCTCATTAACTGAAATGAGAGAGCAAGTGAAAACTTAGAAATGGCTGAGGACTCTTTTCCACATGTTACTCCATTCATTGTAATATAGTCACCAATTGGTTATCTAAACCCCACATTAATAAGTCATTAATGTGGCATAACGTGGATATACATTTTTTAAGTTAGTTTTTCATAACTTTATAATATCAAAACTTCATAATATAATGTGAAAAATCCAAGTAAACATCTGACTTTTGATAGCTTGCACCTAAAATACATGTTTTTTATTATTTTGTTTTTCATATGGATATATATTTTTTAGTCTTGAAGATGCTTCAATATACGGGTACTAAGATGTTAGTAAATATACCTCAATTTTGAGAAATATGAAATTCATTACAATAGAGTTAAATAATGCTTATATAAAATACACATACTGTTTAAACATTTTAGAAAGATATTGGGAATGATCCATGTATTTGTGAAATGGCAATACTAGACTAAACATTTGGAGATTTTGACTTTTATTTCTTTATTATGTCTTCGATAGCTTTTACCTATTACCAACACTTAAAATTGTACTAAAATTTTACTTTTCGAAACTAATCTTAGAAATACTATATCATCTTTTTGTCTAAGCAATCAAAGATTACTTATTTTATTTACATGTAAAGAAATAATATTTCCACTTTTCACCAATCTATAAAGTAATGAAAAAATCAGGCAAATAAAAATTGTTTCCCTGCTTGTGTTTGTTGGTTTATTGGTGTTTTCACTCTCTTGCTTTGTTTTGAGTACTCGTGGGAGGGTGTAGGAAGTTACGGGAGGGGTTAGTGAGGAGTCAAATGGTGGGCATGCATGCTCAGACAAGGACTATCTCCCATAAATATACGTTGAAGATTCTGTGTTATCAGATATCTTCTGTGAAGATGTGTGTTACATCTTGATAAGAATCACTAATGCTTAACACACCAGATATCAAGCTGCCCCTCATGCCTTTTGATGCTTCCCCCTCTTTGCTTGGGGAGGTTCCTATTAAATGCTTATTGGCATGACAAATGCTTTCTTCTTACAGCCAAATACCTCTTTGGTGTCCTCTCCCTAGACCTCAGTTCTCTCATCCATAATTTTAACTTGGAAAGCATTTATTTTCTTATGCCAATGAGTGTTCATTTGTACCTAACACCCAAGAGAATAGATTTGTAAGTATTTAGTGCAGAGGTACACATATACAACCAGCTCTCCCTGGAGGTATCTGCTCAGTAGTGTAATGGAAGAGAACTTTGCTTAAATATACTATGATATTGAGACTTCATCATTTAGATATTCTCTTCTCTGGGTTCTTAATATTAAAATTCATGTATTTTTCACTAAGTAGGGTCATATCTGTGGACAAAAAAGGGGGCCACTTACTAAAATGTGCAAGTTCAGGGAGGCCAGCAAGATCGGCCCTACCATCTCAAGATTAAAAGCAGGTCATGGTGGGTAGTCACATCCTTGGTCTGTAGCTCCCTTGACAAAGTTTCGGTCTTTATCTTAAGGGAGCCTATCTATTGTCTTTCTGCATCTGAGATAACATACCTTTGAAATGTCAGAGTAACATTCTTTTCCAGACCCCTTGTGGCACATGCATCACACCAGAGCCCAAGACCTCTACAGAATCCTTCATTATCATCTTGTTCGGTGCATAGCATCTCTGTGTGCTACAAATGTTAATTACTAACTATCCTGTACCCACCAACATAAAAGAGGGTTGTCTCTCTGTTTTACTTTTATTCAGCCTCGGAGATTTCCCTTTTTGCTTTCTCTAGCTCCCTTATTCTACCACTAATGGATTTCATGTAATTCCCCTATGTCTCCTCCTTTATTATAATATATAAAATAAGCTGTAAAATGGCCATTCTCTGGAACATTTTCTTAATCTGTTGAAAGTTTGCTTCCCAGCAATTGTTATCAGTTTGGTTCAAAAATTCTCTACAGGTTTGGATGTTTCTTACATGAATATACCTTAAGCTGCTGACTGCTTGCCTTATAGGGAAGAATCATTTTGAAAACTAGTCTCAGCATTAGTGAGGAAAAGAACAACTGCCAAGGTTAGAAAAGATGCCAGAATAATGGAAGGAGGGTCTGGCATGAAGATGAAATGTTTGGGATGCAGGAAGATGTCTGTCTTTAGATTCCTGACATATTTTCTTATGGCTAATTCTACAAAACCATATTTCTTTTGCAAGTGGGATCAGCTAAAAAATAATTTGATCAAAGTTAAAGACTATGTTTTTAATCCTTTTATATAGGCTATTTAAGTGCAGAGAAGAGTTATATCTCCTTTCTTCTGTATTGGGAAAGGTTTTTGGCACACAAATATCTCTCCTATGTATAGAAAATATTTTTTTTTCTAAACATGAGATGTGTACAGACTAAGATTAAACTATGGGAAAGAAAAAGACAGGACACACAGCTTGTCTTCTGGCAAACACTTTGCATTTTCTATTGAGCCATTATTATAGTAACTTCAGAATTCTTTGTGAATCTAGTATTAGTATTGTATCATGTACTTCAGAGCTGCTAAAGACAATCTAATTCACCTATTATGCGATGAACAAATATCTAACTCCCAATTCAAAGTTGATTCCACAACATTAAAATGCCATTGTCTCCTTGTATATTCATTTGATTAATAATTATTTCAGGAATGAAACTGATATGTATAAAAGAATAATGTTTGAATTAGCATATTAGAATAATTTTGAATACTTTAGACAAAACACATTGTTTTAGTAGTAATATGATATTTTATTCAAAAACTGAATAGCTATTTTGTTTATTTTCATGTCATTGGAAGATACTGAAATAACATTACCAGTATTTATTTAAAAGCATAAAAATGTATATGAAATTTATTCAAATTTCTCCATTGCCTATGGAGAGTTATCACAAAGAACACACCCAGGCCATTTGAAACTTTCTTCTTTAAAAACATAAACTCAGGTTTTCAAGTGAGAAATAGCAACAGTGCATCTTTAATTTTAGTTTAAATTACTAAAGAACTTTTTAAAACATGAAACTTTACTGAAAATCCCTTTTTAAAATTCACACAGTGTTTTTAATTTTATGCTGTGCTTTCAGTATTGAGTGGCCTGCAGTCTGGTATCCTTCTGTTTATTAAATGAGTTGTTTTGAACAAAGAGCTGACTCCTTTAAATGTATGTTGCTGCATTTTACCAAATAAATGTCTAAGGATATCAAAAACAAATTTTATATTAACAGGGAATATTTTAGTGCTACAAAACAAAAAATTGAAACCAGCTTAGTCACTAGGAATTTTAAAAGTTATATTAAGTAAAAATTATGTTGCAGAAGTATTATCATATTGTATATAGGCTCAGATGCTTGAAATTATTACATTTATGAGCCCAGGCTGGTGTGGCTCAATGGACTGAGCACTGGTGTGCAAACCAAAGGGTCACTGGTTCGATTCCTCATCAGGGTACAAGCCTGTGTTGCAGTCCAGGTCCCTGGTGCAGGATGTGCAAGAGGCAACCACACATTGATGTTTCTCTCCCTCTCTTTTTCCCTCCCATCCCCTCTGCCAATAAATAAATAAATATTTTTAAAATTATTAGATCTATGAAATTACATCTGTAAAATTTAATCATAAGAATGTTTATTAGTTAGAGATACTCTGCCTTGAGCAATTCTCTCAACCTCCCAACTCAGGAAATGGGATATATAAAAAGTATAAGTACATGAAATAACTTTTAAAAATATATCACTCCCATTCTTTTGGGTTAGCGGTATTTTGGTCATTAGTTTCTATGCTCATCTAAAATTGTGAGACCAAAGTTTAAGAATCACTGCTTTGAACAACTTGACTCTCCTCTACCTTTTCTTCAAATTACATTTGCCTCTTTTTCTAAAGTTTTATTTGGTCAGCCTGAGTGAAAGTTTTACCCTCTTCTGAATTGACAAATTATTTTTTCTTTTTTTTAAGATTTTATTTATTTATTTATTTTTGGAGGTGAAGGGAAGGGGAAAGAGATGGAGAGAAACATCAATGTGTGGTTGCCTCTCATGTGCCCCCTATTAGGGACATGGCCCACAACCCAGGCATGTGCCCTGACTGAGAATCAAAACCAACGACCTCTTGTTTTGCAGGCTGGCACTTGATCCACTGAGCCACACCAGCCAGGCCATGAATTGCCATATTATTCTGATACATGGAATATATGTTTTTATTATCTGCTATTATTTTGACTCATAGGAAGTTTCCATCTGAATAATGAAAACCATTAAAATATTGGCAATTTCACACAATTTAAATTAACACTTGCCAACTAGTTTGTGTATGCTTTCAATTGTGTGATTCATTTAATTAATTCCTTCATGTACTCATTGTATACTAAATTTTATTATATGTACTTCATCTAGCTAATAAAAACTTAAGAAAAAAGGAGTGTAACATTATTTGCTTTTAATAAAAAAAGAACATAAGAAATTGTGGAAGGAATTGTGGAATGAGCAAATGAAAGTAGCTATACGGAAGGGGCAAATACAGTTATTGCATTAACACTAGTAAAATGTCCTTGCCAGAGCTTTCTATATAAAACACAGTTAGGAAACAAAAAAAGCAATATAAAATTTGTTTAATATATGATATATTTTTTAACCCAGAAGCACAGATATTCATTCATTTATTCATTCAGTAGTATGTAATTTGTATCTATTATTTTTCTATATCACACTATGTATGAAAGATGAATATAATATCAAATATTTATTGAGTTCTTATATACCAGATATCATTGTAAATGTTTTACATACTTTAATTCATTTTATGCTCGCAAGAAACCTATGAAATATAATCTACAGTTAACAAATGATGAAATGATGAAATGATGAGACTCAGAGAAGTTAAGTAACATGCTCAAGGGTACGCAGCTCATAAATGGTAGAGATGGGCTTCAAGCAATGCAATCTAGTTCCAAAATCTTTCCCTTTAATCACTGTCTAGTACTGTTTCTCATGATAAAATCCAGATACAGCATCCACTAAACTCTGAGGACAAAAATAATTTCTGTTGCTTTTATCTCTGCGTCCTGCTCACCCAAATTGATGCCTGGTACATTTTATATACAGAGTAGCTGCTGTTGAATAAATGAGTGACTGCTCAAGAAGAATCCCTCTAGAGAGGTGATATGCTGAGATAGAATCTGTAATTGAGACTTGAAAAGAAGTATTGTGGAAGGTTTCAGGATGCAAGGCCTAATCTTGCCTGATAGAATTAGGACAGGTTTTGCAAGTAGCATGTGAACAGTGTTTAAAAAATATTAGCCATAGAGTATTCCTGGTATACAAGACAGCATTTGCAAAAGCTCTGAGTATTGAACTGAGTTAAGTTCTACTGAGTTAGGTGTTAGTAGAATACACAGAGATGAGAAGACTGGTAAGTTTATCTAGGATGCCACTATTAATGGGAATGTGTCTCAGTCTCAGGAGATGCATTAAATCCTGTGGGCAATGGAAAAAGTGGGCTTGTTTCTTTTCTCTCTGGCTATTTAAGTCTACCTTCTAAAAATGTATGAGTTTATTAGAGTTTTGATTTTTGTTGTTGTCATTATATTTGCTCCAAACAATATTGCAGCTAGATTTAGTGAAATATCAGCTAATAAAACAATAAATGTCAGATGTTTAAACTGTATAGCCAAGTATTAAACCAAGCCTCCACAAGGTCAAGAAGAATGACCAGTAATTTAACTGTTGAACTAAAAAGAAACACTTTCAGAGGAAAATAACAGAATGCAGTTTCTACAAATTTTGTTCACAATGTCTAACATGTAATAAAAAGTACTGCTAGACTTCAAAGAAGTAGGAAGATATGACCCGTTGTCAAAACATTAGGAAAAAAAAACAGAACTATTCAACAGAAACACCCCTGAGGTGGCTGAGATATTGGGAATAACAGACAAAGGCTTTAAAGAAGCTGTTGCAAAATGTGTTCTGCGGTGTAAAATGCAGATTGGAGACAATAGAAGTGTGTCAGTGAACTCGTATGTACGAGTTATCCAAATTATCCAATCTGAAGATAGAGAAAAATGTGTAAAAATAATAAGCAGACATTTAGTGAACTGTGATAAAAAATAAAAAACTGGTCTGTCATACTTGTGAATGGAGTTCTTGAAAGAGAAGAGAAAGAATAGAGGAGAAAATATTTGGAGAATATTTTTTACAAATTTGATGAATAACAAGAAATTTAGCTAACTCCACACAGAATAAATGCAAAGAAAGTCCACTGAGGGACAGTGTAATCATAATGAATATAAAAGACAAATAGAGTGTATTAAGCAGCAAGAGGAAAAATAGATGCATGGCATTCAGGGAAACAGCAATATGAATTAAGTGAACTGTTTTCTCACTAGGCAAAAATAAATAAAATGGAATGACAATTTTAACTTATTAAAAGATATCAGAATTCTTTGTCTTGCAAAAATATTCTTTAACAATAAAGATAAAATAAAAGGCATTTTTAGATATGCCAAAACTGAAATAATTTATCCCAGAGATGTGCATTTCAAGAAATGCTGAAGACAGATTATAAAACACAGTTGGGCAGACTGTTCTTGTTCCTTTATGTATTCGCCCCTTTGCACATCACAGTACCTTATACGGAGTGAGTGTGAGGGCTCAATAAAATGTTTTATTTCAAAATCTATGTTTATAATTAATTAACATTAAAGTGTACTTTGGGACAAATTATCTGAACTATCAATACCTCACTCTCCAACTTTTGCAATTTTCATTTACCTAGTCCTGCCCTGTTTCTCCTGGCAATTGAAGATTCTGACAAAAGATAACCTATACTCTCTAGAAACTGAACTAAATGTTGGTCAGTATTTACAAAGAGAATGAGACTTCTTGTATCCAAACAGAAATTCTGAATAACCAACTATTTTCCTTGAAAGAGTTATGGTTTCATTTTGTTACTCCCTGAGGTACCCAAGTGATTGCCTTTTTTGGGGGGAACATTAAACATTATCATGGCTTAACATATGATGAGGTCTGTCTGGAAAAAGTACAGCCATTATAAACAACAAGAATGTTTTGCATGACATCAATGTAACCTGGCAGTCAAGGAGAACAGATGGGAATGTACATGAGTGAACAATGATGATTTCACTGTACTAGTCACTGGGGACAGTAGACGTTGAGTGAGCATGTGTGCTGTTTGGCCATCACATTCAAAATGACTGAGCTAGTAGAGCAACAAATCTGCATCAAATTTTGCATTTAGCTGAACATTCCTCTGCGGAAACTATTTGGATGATTCAGAAGGCTGCAGCTATGGGTAACTGGTGATTGGAAGCTTCGTTGTAAGAATGTGCATCCATCATGTCTTGTGAAGTTTTGGGGCATAACATCAAATCACTCAGTGACTCAGCCCCTCTACAGCCCAAATTTGGAACCTTGCAATTTCTGGCTTTTCCTAAAACTAAAATCACCTTTGAAAGGGAAAAGATTTCAGACCACTGATGACATTCAGGAAAATAGGATCAGCCAGCTGATGGCAATTGGGAGAACTGTGAGAGGTCCCAAGGTGCCTACTTTGAAGGGGACTGAAGCATCATTGTCCTATGTACAATGTTTCTTGTATCTTGTATCTTCTTCAATAAATGTCTCTATTTTTCATATTACGTGGCTGGATACCCTCTGGATAGACCTCATATTTAACTATTGCTACCTGTATTTTCCAGACATGATATCATTTTAGAAGTATTAACATGCATTTTTCTGGCATATGCTTTAATCTATGGACTGCAAGAAATAATTGTTGGAGATATTATGGGGCTGTGTTGTGTTGTGGTTTTGAGGGGGTTTTTTGTTTGTTTTTGCTTTTTATTTTCTTGGGGATTTTTGCAAGGATAAGTATTTATTTTAGACCCAAATATTCTATTCTGTATTTTAATTGTCTTAATTTCCAGAACTAGAATGCAAACTCCTTGTGAACAGAATGGAATTTTTTTATGCTTTTTTAAAAGTTTGTTATTTTTTTCTAATTTTATTGTTGTTCAATTACAGTTGTCTGCATTCCCCCACACTGCTCCTCCCCATACCCCAACCAAAACCCCTTCCTCCTTTGCTTCCACCCTCCCCCTTGGTTTTGTCCATGTGTCCTTTGTAGTAGTTCCTGAAAACCCTTCCCCGCATTATCCCCTCCCACCTCCCCTCTGGTTATTGTCAGATTGTTCTTAATTTCAATGTATCTGGTTATATTTTGTTTGCTTTTTCCTTTCATTGATTATGTTCTAGTTAAAGGTGAGATCATATAGTATTTGTCCTTCACTGCTTAGCTTATTTCACTTAGCACAATGTTTTCCAGTTCCATCCATGCTGTCACAAAGGGTAGGAGATCCTCTTTCTCTCTGCTGAATAGTATGCCATTGTGTAAATGTACCATAGTTTTTCGATTCACTCATTTACTGATGGGCACTTAGGTTGCTTCCAGCACTTAGCTATTGTAAATTGTGCTACTATGAACATTGGGGTGCACAGGTTCTTTTGGATTGGTGTTTTAGGGTTCTTAGGGTATAATCCCAGCAATGGAATTGCAGGGTCAAAAGGCAGGTCCATTTTAGTTTTCTGAGAAAATTCCATACTGTTTTCCACAGTGGCTGCACCAATCTGCATTCCCACCAACAGTGCACTGGAGTTCCCTTTTCTCCACATCCTCTCCAACACTTGTTTGTTGATTTGTTTATGATGGCCATTCTCAGTGGTGTGAAGTGGTATCCCATTGTGGTTTTAACTTGCATCTCTTTGATGTCTAGTGATGCTGAGCATCTTTTCATATGTCTCTGGGCCCTCTGTATGTCCTCCTTGGAGAAGTGTCTGTTCAAGTCTTTTGCTCATTTTTTAAATTGGGTTGTTTTTCTTCTTGGTGTGGAGTTGTGTGAGTTCTTTATGTATTTTGGAGATCAAGCCCTTGTCTGAGGTATTAGTGGCAAATATGTTTTCCCATATGGTTGGCTCTCTTTCCATTTTAATGCTGATTTCTTTAACCATGCAGAAGCTTTTTAATTTGATGAGCTCACATTTGTTTATTTTTTCCTTTATGTCCTTTGCTTTAGGGGACATATCAGTGAAGACATTGCTGCATGGAATGTCTGAGATTTTCCTGCCTATGTTCTCCTCTAGGACTTTTATGGTGTCACAACTTATATTTAAGCCTTTTATCAACCCTGATTTTATTTTTGTGTATGGTGTAAGTTGATGATCAAATTTCATTTTTTTTTTGCATGTAACTGTCCAGATCTCCCAACACCATTTGTTGAAGAGGCTATTTTTCATCCATTTTATACTTCTGCCCCCTTTGTTGAATATTAATTGACCATAGAGACTTGGGTTTATTTCTGGGCTCTCTATTCTGTTCCATTTGTCTATATGTCTATTCTTATGCCAGTATCAGGCTGTTTTGATTACAGTGGCCTTGTAATACAGTTTGATATCAGGTATTGTGATCCTTCCTACTTTGTTCTTTTCTCAAAATTGCTACAGCTATTCGGGGTTGTTTATGGTTAAACAAGATGGAATTTGGTTCTTCTTGGAACCCTTCATTACTGTGCTTTCTGACTTATAGCTGCTCATTTACTGGAGAATAAAAGAAAGAATTAATGAATTTTATAAAAATAGGGTCATTATATTGGCATATGATTTTTTAAATTCCAGTTATTCCAAAATTGGTATTCAAGAAACTGGACTGTTTGCCACACAATCTACTATATTTTGCCATGTATAATGTACACTTATTTGCCCAAATTTTTGAGGGATAAATAAAGATGCCTATTATATATAGGTATAATGATTACACATCATGGGTACAATAATCCCATGTATAGTGTGCATGAAATGTGGGTGAGCACTATACACGGCAAAACACTGTGATTATTTATAAGGTGTTGACCTCATAGACAATCACCACAAGAGTATATATACTTTTTCTGATATTTCTTTTTATCCCCACATTCCATTAAAACTTCACTTATCAGGGACTTCCAGCCAAGATGGAGGCATGGGTAGACACACTGAGCCTCCTTGCACAACCAAAACTGAGGACAACAAAAATTTAGAAACAAAAAACAACCAGAACAGAGAGAAATGAACTGAATGAAAGTCTGACAACCATTCATCCAGACTGGTAAGGAGGGGTGGAGTCGGAGGCCTATGGAGAGGGGTTGAGGGATCCCGGCAGGAAAAAGCGGTGGCTGGTAGACATGGGCATGCAGGGTGCAGGTGGCAGTTGGCAGACCCCAGATGTGCAGGGGAAGCTGACGGACCTGGTGGCAGACCCTGGACTCGGGAGGCAACGAGCAGACCCAGTAAGGTGTGCAAGGCATATGGCAGTCCACAGTCACACATTTGCATGCAGATAAACTAGGCGAAAACAGGCATCGATACAGACCATGCAACCCAGGGACACAGTGCTGGGAAATAAAGCCTAAAAGCACTGACTGAAAACACCTGTGAGGGTTGAGGTGCCAGGAGAATCTCCCAGCCTCACAAGAGAGCTCCTTGGGGAGACCCACAGAGTCCTAGAAAGTACACAAGCGCACACACCTGGGAGCCAGCATCAGAAGGGCCCAATCTGCTTGTGGGAAGCAGCAGAGGGGACTTAAGTCCTAGAGAGAACAGAGCAGGTGACATTGTTCCCTCTCAGACCCCGCCCCCACATACAACATCACAACCCAGTGACTGGGGTGCCCTGCCCTGGTGAACACCTAAGGTTTCGCCCCTCATATGTAACAGGTGCAACCAGACCAAAGTGGGGGGAAATGGTTCAAACAAAATTAAAACCCCCTCAACCAGTACTTTTAAGCAACTGAGAAATAGCCAGCCTATCAGATGTACAGTTCAAAGCACTGGTGATCAGGATGCTCACAGACTTGGTTGATTTTGGTCACAAATTAGATGAAAAAATGAAGGCTACACTAAATGAAATAAAGGAAAATGCACATGGAACCAATAGTGATGGAAAGAAAACTGGGTTTCAAATCAATGGAATGGACCAGAAGGAAGAAGGAAACAACCAAACAGAAAAGAATGAAGAAATAAGAATTCAAAAAAATGAGGAGAGGCTTAGGAACCTCCAGGACATCTTTAAACATTCCAACATTCAAATTATAGGGCTACCAGAAGGGGAAGAGGAAAAACAACGAGTGGAAAAGTCATTTGAACAAATAATAACAGAGAACTTCCCCAATCTGGCAAAGGATATAGACTTCCAGGAAGTCCAAGAAGCTCAGAGAGTCCCAAAGAAGTTGGACCCAAGAAGAAACACACCAAGGCACATCATAATTACATTACCCAAGGTAAAAATGAAGGAGAGAATTCTAGAAGCAGCAAGAGATAAGGCAACAGTTACCTACAAAGGAGTCCCCATCAGACTGTCAGCTGACTTCTCAAAAGAGATCTTGCAGGTGAGAAGGGGCTGGAAAGAAGTATTCCAGGTCATGAAAGGCAAGGACCTACATCCAAGATTGCTCTATCCAGCTAAGCTTTCATTTAGAATGGAAGGGCAGATAAAGCACTTCCCAGATAAGGCCAAGTTAAAGGAGTTCATCATCACCAAACCTTTATTATATGAAATGTTAAAGGGACTTATCTAAGAAAAAGAAGATAAAAAATATGAACAGTAAAAAAGGACATTAAACTCACAGTTATTAACAACCACACCTAAAATAAAAGCAAACTAAGCAAACAAATAGAGCAGGAAAAGAACCACAGAAATGGAGATCACATGGAGGCTTAGCAACAGGGGAGTGGGAGGAGGAGAGAGGGGGAAAAGGTATACAGAATAAGTAGCATAGACGGTAAGTAGAAAATAGGCAGGGGGAGGGAAAGAATAGTATGGGAAATGCAGAAGCTAAAGAACTTATGACACATGGACATGAACTAAAGGGGGTGGAATGTGGGTGGGAGGGGCTGTGCAGGGTGGAGGGGAATGAAGGGGAGTAATGGGACAACTGTAATAGCATAATCAATAAAATATATTAAAAAAAACTTCACTTATCAAGGTTACAATGATCATGCTACTGAATACATTGATTTTATATTTATCCTTATCATATTCCAATTCTTACTGTCAAATTTATGTAACCTGATATTTAAGGTCTTTAGGTCTATTTTTCTATGTTACCACATGTCTCATTTTTCTCCTAGTTCATCAGTTTCTAGGTGTGTAATTTTATTATATACTTTTTTGGTCATTTGTTGAAATAGTAGTTATTTTTTAATAATACACTGATGACATTTCTTAATATTAGTATGTTTCTTAATATTAATATGAGTAGCTATGTAGTTGAAGAAGATTATTTATTTATTATTACTTTAATCAGTTCCAAAGAATATTTAATTTTACATATTCATAAGCACATGTGCATAAAGTTAGATCCGTAATATTCTTTGATCTTTGGCGTATGTTAACTTCAAAATGATAGGGAAAAAGTCCATTTTCCTATTTTGCAGTAATTTATATAGCATGTTTGCATCTGTGTTTATGACCACTAAAGGAAGAATTCTCTAATGAATTTAATAAGTAATTTAATAAATTTAGCAATTTATTTTATTTTTCTTCATGGCTATTAGTTTATTCAGAATTTACATTTTTACTTCTAGAGTCAAAATTGGTAATTTTTAAAAGATTTTATTTATTTATTTTAGAGAGGGAAGGGAGGGAGAAAGAGAGAGAGAAACATCAATGTGCGGTTGATTGCTGGGGGCCGTGGTCTGCAACCCAGGCATGTGCCCTGACTGGGAATCGAACCTGCGATGCTTTGGTTCGCAGCCCACACTCAATCCACTGAGTTATGCCAGCCAGGGCTTAAAATTGGTAATTTTTAAGAAAATTTCTTATTTCAATAATATTTTCAAATTTATTAGTAGGTCTATGAAAAGTATTTTTCAAAAACTATTTAATATTTCAATAGAATATCCTGTTTTAGGCCTAAAATTTATAACATTTGTCAGAAAGTTTATATTTTATTTTATCAAACACACATACCCATATTCCCACACTCCACACACATGCAAAAAAACCAAAAACAAAATAGAAACAATTTTTGGACTTATTCATGAATTATGTTTCTCTCTTAAAAATTTATAAATACCAATTTTCTAATGTGATCCCATTTATTTCCATTTTGATATATTCTGTTAATTATATCTATCCCTTCTGTAGTATTTGAATAATTATTCATTTCTTCTTTCTTTTTAAAATAATGCCCCCTGCCCATCTCCACCCTGCCTTTCACAAATGTTGATCCTAAATAAACATCTTGTACTTCAACCTTGTTCTAAACGTCTGCTTTCAGACAACCTAATCAAAGACAATATTTCTTTCTACTTATATTGCTCTTTGCAAAACTAGTTCAAAATGTATTTTGAACCAAGTATAGACCCTCTATTTATATTAAATGTAATTTTTAAAATATTGCATCATGAAATATTGAGTCTGAATTTTTCAGGATGTTTTTGGATATCATTTTACCCTCCTATGTGTTTGCTTCACCCTGGTGATATCATCTTAACATATTTCAGTAGAAAATATATACTGAAAAGTACACAAAACCCAAGTCTTAGATTAATGTATGGGCACATTCATGTACCCACCATACCAATTATGATATTATAGGATATTACCAGCAGTTCAGAAGTCCTTCGAGCCACTAACTCTATCCTCTTCCCTAAAAGTATCTTTTTCTAGCTCTACCAGCAAAGATTAATTTTGATTTTGTTTTAATACTTTTATATACATTGAACATTATAGTTGATGTTTGTTTGTGTTTCTGGCATTATTCCCTGAACGTTGTGTTTGTGAAATTAATAAATAT
This sequence comes from Phyllostomus discolor, assembly GCF_004126475.2. Classification (NCBI taxonomy): domain Eukaryota; kingdom Metazoa; phylum Chordata; class Mammalia; order Chiroptera; family Phyllostomidae; genus Phyllostomus; species Phyllostomus discolor. Next base: position 140,287,033 of record NC_040904.2, read on the forward strand.
TGTGTATAGCAGTAAAGAAGGAGAAGGAGAAGGAGAAGGAGAAGGAGAAGAAGAAGAAGAAGAAGAAGAAGAAGAAGAAGAAGAAGAAGAAGGCTGCTGCGGCGGCCCTCTGTGATGCATGTCACTTTACCTGAGTATACTGTAGGGGACCAGTTTGTTTTGGTCTGGCAAATGTAACTCATCTCTGTATGGAAAACCTACAGAAGTGAGGTGGTAGGCAGGAGCCAGACCTTCAAACCAAGTTTTCCTGTGGGAATCAGGCCTAGAAAATGCATACAGACTGTGTGGCTTGCTCTTGCTAAAACTCCCTCACCCTGGTCTGAAACAGTAGATGTGTATTGTCTATCTTCAAGGTAGTTTCCAAAGCCTCCCAATTCTCCCAAAGACAGAGCTAGTTAGCTCACTGCCTTTCCCTTCTGCATGTGTTATTTTCATTTTTTTGACTGTACCTAAAATGTAGACAATAATATTCTACATAATAGATAATAAATCCTTCTTTGATGTAAGACCCAAGGAAAACAATAAAAGCCTATGTAGGCAAGGGTTGGGGCACTCTCCCCTTGAGACAGTGGCCATGCTGTCCCTTTTTTCTCCACAGGATTACCGTAGCCTGTGCACTTGTTCACGTCTTCTGTCACAACAGGTGTACTCTGCTGTCCGGAGTCCGCCACAGTATACATTTGGTTGTATCCCACAGAGATATTCTCATTTTTTTGCTTTATGTCTAATAACTTTATTAATGGAAATTTAATTTTCTATTTCAATAAATAATTACTTTGGGGATTTTTTTTTAAATTAAGGTTTTAAATTCTTGCCCTGTGTAAGGCTCCTCCTGAGAAAGACTATTTCCTAGTGATGTCTAGTACTTGCCCATTGGAACATCCCTGCCTGCCTTCCCCAACACCCTGCAACCCCAGTTTCTCTTGTAAGTTCCACGGCTCTCATATGCTTTTGTTACATGTACACAGTTTCCAAAATCTCCATGTTTTCTAGTTTTGTAGGATAGGTAGTGTGTGAACTTCCCCTTTCCTTCCTCACTCGCCTTGATTCTTTGTATGGTTTCTAGGAGAGCAATGAGAAGATAAGTAATAAGCTATTGTCCTTTTTTGGGAGACTGAATTTATAAAATATTTACTGTGACTGAATAAATCTGCTATGGCAGAGAGGATCCTTTCTCTCCACTAAAGACTCAGCTCATTGAATACATAAATGTACTTTTTATAACATCTCATCACTACTAAAGTTAATATTAAATTAAACTTTTTCATCAACTAATCTAACTTTAAGTTAATTAATGTTCAGGCATCCTGTGTCTTTTCAAAGAATGAGTGATTAACATTTTAAAAGCTAAATTGAGTTTATACCTAGGGAATTGTACCAACAGTGGTAGCTGGATTAAAAGTATTTTGTAGGATAATAATAAAAATAAAATGAGTCCAAAAAAAACACAGTGAGCTATCTATTGGATTATCTTCAATATATATATAGAAAACTAAGCAAATCACTAAAATGACCTATTTTTATGGGCTTATTAGTCATATGGCCTAGTGAACTATTCTTTTTATGAGTTTGATCTAATTAATTTGTATGAATGATATGATAAAATCAAAATTGTGTCTTGGACTCCTTTAGTTTTTACAGATAAAATGAAAGCCTGTTCAGTTTTCTTAAATGAGGAAGGAAATTCATATCTATTAATGTAAGCATAAAGATATCTCAATAAAAAAATTATCAAGTTCCTAATTTTCATGTTTTTGGTAATAAACTTTAAATAATAACACATAAGATCCACTCTTATTCAAACTACACAGCAGCCTTCTACATTTAAACTTATTATTTCTTAAAGATTTTATTTATTTATTTTTAGAGAGAGGGAAATGGAAGGAGAAAGAGAGGAAGAGGAAAATCAGTGTGTGGTTGCTTTTTGTGCACCCCCACCCCCGCCCGGGGACCTGGCCCAAAACCCAGGCATGTGCCCTGACTGGGAATCAAAACACGACCCTTTGGTGCACAGGCCGGCACTCAATCCACTGAGCCACACCAGTCAGGGCTTAAACTTATTATTTCTCACAGTTGCATAGTCTCTCCTCCAGCTAACAAAACAGTCTCTAAAAATTCTAGTGGTAGATTTATAATGAGGACTGACCTGTCTCATAACAATATAGTGATTGTATATTTTGTATATTTTCTACTATCATACATCATTACCTTTACATGTGGCTACCTTCTGTTTACTTAATTTTGGTTTTAATATTGTACTCAGCATATTGTGTGTTTTTTTCACATTCATTTCACAGCTTTAAAGTTCCATTGTTACATGATTAAGAGTTTACAGGTGGTATATGGAATCTGCATCTAAGAGTAAACTGAATACTTCTGTCAACAGCATTGTGGTTATTGTATTAATAGTTTCTAATACCTACACTAATGTATTTTTATGTAATTCACTTCTAGTCACACAAACCCATTTATTTATTAATAACTTCATTCTGTTGCCTACAAAGTTTAATCTTTCTCTTCTTTTAGGTCTTACCTCAAATGTTATCTTCTTAGCAAAGCCTTTTCTGGCCATCCTATCTGAAAATATACCTACAGGCTATGGCCATACCACCCTGGATGTGCCTGACCTTTTCTGAAAATATACCTCCAATGGTTCATAGCACTCATTACCTTCTGATATTTGGTATTTTATTATTTATGCTCTGCCTTCCCACTCCAGAATTTAAGCTTCACGATATCAAGGGTGCTATATACCCTTGTTCATGCTGTAGTCACTGCCACCAGAATAGTTCTTGGAATATAGTGGGTTCTCAATAAGTATTTGTTGAGTAAACAAAAACAAAACCCAGAATGATAAGGACATTATAAAAGAAGGTATATATAAAGTGTCAGGTGTTATAGGAAGTAAAGGAGAATGTCTTTGAATAAAACATTGTATTATATTATGTAATATGGTATTTAATATTCTTAATAAGATTTGCCAACAAAAGTCAGTTTACATGAGTTTCTGTACTGCCTCATAATATGTGTACAGTTGTATAGAGCCATCCATATATGGCAGAACTGTGGCAGTTCTCAGTACTCTGAATTCATGTTTACAATGAAGATGGTACCTGATAAGCTGAGCATACGCCATGAGGAGTGGGAATATGGTAGAAGCTAAAAAACTGAATATGATATGCTAGTGACAGGTTGCCTCTCCATTTCCCCTCAGATGCTGTGTCTCATTCAGTCCTCCTCACTGTGACTTGTTTTTACTGCCAAGAATACTCTGCTTATAAAATAGTAGACAGCTCTGTCTCCATCAATGTTTGTTCCTATCTTTTGGCTGGCATACATAGTACTCTGGGAAACAAAGACTCTCAATATAGTTGATTTCTCTACTAGTTAAGGTGCTTTGTGTGTCTAATAGAGCAAAGTATTCTATAACTGAGTAGGTATGGGTATCAATAATCAAGCAGCTGGAATCATAGCTCATTTTGGCACTAGTGCCTAATGTAGGATGAAGAAAGTAGCAATATGCCAGGTGGAGATAAGTCACTTAGCTGGCTGATTACATCAAATTGCTTCCAATATAATCAGCTGGGATACATTTACCAAATTGGCATTTCAATCATTATAAAGAAGTTGAATTAATTACCTAGTTATATGGCTTAATATTACGTGTTCTGAATGTGGTGATAGTGGGCACTTAATAAAAATGTTAATTACTATATATGGAGGAAAAACAGAACAAATAAAAGTATAGCTGATTTTTGTAATATTAGATGTATTTTTACATTATAACCCTGAAATATTATCTTAATCATAAAGTCTATTAGTTATCAGTGAATGTTTTTGATTAGCCTAAAATCTGTACTGAGGTATCAGTCTAAAAAATTGAGAAAAATAGACTACAACCTGTAACATTCAGCAGCTGAATTTCCTTGTGTCATTCTCCCTTTAGAGTCAATCAAAATTAGATTACACCTTATTTTTAAATTTCCGTAGTTCTCCATTGCTAGGTGTCTGCCAGTGCCTGGATCACATGCAGCTATGCTGTGTCCTGCATGCATTCCTCTTCATTAAGTGGCGTTATTGGTTGGTTGTGATGAGGTCTTACACAGTCCCTTGATCCCAGAGAGTTCACTGTCTTGCCATTTTCACATTTCATTACATTGAGAAAATGATACACAGGCATGATCAGGGTACAGTGCACGTTGTTTTTCTAACCTTTGAAATTTATGACATGGCAAATGGCAACACAAATGCATTTTAAATCCTAGTGATGTGTTATTGAAATTAATGTAAATGGTGACTGTCTTTCTCTTCTATAAAAAATAAATGTTGAATACCAAATGTTGAATACTACTGCCACAATACCAAAGCAAAGATTTTTCCTGCTCTTTAAAAGCTGTTCTCAAAACAAGTGATTCCTTTTTTTAGGGACTTTAAGATGCTGACAACATCAAAATCAAAGGTATAAAGAGTTGATGGAGACTTTATCATTTTAAAGTAATTTAGAGAAGCCTCTAAAATCTCACTTCAGGCACAGGAGAAACAACTTCAAATTATTGAAAATGGGTACCTCAGAATAATTGTGACCTTAAAAATTTGACTTGTTAAAACAAAAAATATTGTGTTTTGAAATTTTTTTTTTAATTTTTATTTATTTTTTAGAGAGGGAAGGGAGGGAGAGAGAGAGAGAAACATCAATGTGCAGTTGCTGGGGGTCATGACCTGCAACCCAGACATGTACCCTGACTGGGAATCGAACCTGCGACACTTTGGTTCGCAGCCCGCACTCAATCCACTGAGCTATGCCAGCCAGGGTGTGTTTTGAAATTTAAACTATTTAACAAAAAATTGATCACAAAAAGATAATAAATTCTCATTTAAATAATTAAGTAAGCCCTTAGTTTTTATTGAGCACATTTATGACAGTCATAAATTTATTTGACACAAACAGGAAAATGCATTTATTCCCATTTGCATTTATTCTTGAGTGTTTACGTAGGGATAGTTGACTTCTTTATCCTACCACTATTATCTTACCATTTATTATTTACCATCCACCTTATCTGGGAAGAATTTCCTTGAGTCAACTGATGAAAGAATTTTATCTTCTATCACAGAAGATGAAGGATTCGAATATCACCCTTCCCAGGCTCCCTAGAGTGCCATCTCATGATACTGGACCAGTGAAATTCTTCAGCTTTGATCTTGAATCAACAAAGATGCAGGTACAGGTAAAGACTTTAATGGAGCAGTATTGAGAGTCTTGAAGAAGTTCCAAGAATGGTATCCTTAGGAAAAGCTTGACTGTATTCCTCGATCCCTAACATTATGGGCCTGTTTATTTCCTGATACTTATTCTCCATCTTTTCTATACATTCTTGAACTAGTTAGTATTCATTCAGGAAAATCATTTCTTCTTAGGTTCTCCAGAGTTGATGTTGTTTATGACAACAGCTTTCGTGAAGAAATTGGTATTTGGGACTAGATTGTCGACAGCAGATGCTTAGAAAAATGAGGATTCTTGGATTGGTTACGGTCTAAAGATGAATGAAGGGGAATGAAAACCTCTTCCTACTATAACGTTAGAAATCTGGCAACAAATGTATGCAAGGCATGAAGATTTCAAGACTGTAGTGTGGGGTGACTATGTATAATTATACTGGAAAGCTTAAAGAAAGAGAAAGAGAGTAAGACTTGTGCTGTTCGCTATGGTATCACTAGCCCCAAATAGCTAAATAAACCCTGGATATTAAAGACTTAGTGCTTTAAAAAAAAGAATGAAAAACCTTATTATTAATTTTTATGCTGTTCATATGTTAAAATTATAATATATGTGGATATATTGGGTTAGATAAAATATAAAAATTTCATATGACTCTTTTGAATTTTTAAAATGTGACTACTAGAAAAAATTAAATTGCATAAGATTCGCATTTGTGACTCACCAGTTATGGCAACTGGTGACCAAGACTGAGGACACAGCAGGAATGTCTATGTAGATGACATTTGGGAGGACTGGAAATACCCTCTTCTCCAGTCCCACTAAACTTCTCTTGCCAGATAAAGAAACCCCATCCCATTTGCTTCAAACACTCTAACTTTCTTGCATGAGAGTGTTACATGGACAAGTCAATTTCCTTCATATCCAGTGATCCATCCTTTATGGTCTCCAGACTTCCATTTAGAACTAGATATCAACATGATTCCTACAAGCTCAACTAATTTCAGAACTTTGATATTTATGTCAGTGAATGTGTGGGAACATGAGTGAAAATAGATTCTAAGGCTGCTCAACACAAGAGGGGGTGCTAAAGTTTGAAACTGGGCTGCAGGTAACAATGTGAGCACACCTCCCACAGACTCCCGATTCAGTGTGTTAGCTCACCCAACTGACATGAGTCTAGTCACCTGTTTTCCTAAAGTGACTTGTGACTACTTACCCACATAACTTATCCAGACCTTTCAGGCAATTATGGATAAATATGGTAAGTCCAGTTAATTGCCAGTATCCCACAGCAGCCCTGCAGCCTGGAGAGGTTACTGCAGCCAGAAAGCTGGTGGAGTTTTGACCAAAGTCAGCCTCTTGGTTGGCCCAATGGAAGCCTAATTCATACTGATTTTGATTTCACAATTCCTGAATTTATTCTGTAAATCTCATTTCTGCTGAAGTTAACCAGAGTGCATTTTTATTACTTGCAATAGAGAGCTCTCATTGGCTGATATATATTTATGAAACTTAGTAATGTCTTCCATTTATTGGAAAGGGTGCTGATCCTAATTAGAATATGCCTATTTTTAATTCAGGCTTTGAAACTAAATAAGTGTGTGACTTTGAGCACCTATACTCTTACATTATTAAATTAGGATATTTGACTATTGTTTCAATTATTTATATCATAACTAAACACACACACGCATACACATATGTAGTAAGTGCCTCCAAACTAAATTTATATTTAATCCAGTAGCTTGACAGTTCCCAGTCTGAATATCATGTGTCAAGAGAATTAGAATTATTGACAAAGCCTGCTGTGAACCTGAGGTTTTTTTTTTCCCCTGCTCAGTAATCTATCTATCCACCAAAGTTCTAAAGCATAAAACTACATTCACTAGTTTATCTCCTGAAAAAGTGCTTCTTCCTATTTTCTTTAACTGACATGGCTATAACTTTTGATTGTTAATTTACAACAGTTACAACTAAGCCAACCTCTTTAGTCTATAACATAGCATAATCTCCATGCCAAAGAGGAAGAGAAATAGAAAAAGAATAATTTTACAAATATATCACCACTGTGTTTATCACCACAAAGTTTAATTGGGTGCTGTGAGAACACATAATGAGACACTTGGCAGATAACTGCCTCTGAGAGAAGCAATGTATTTTTCAGAGTTGTGTTAGATATGGAACCTGCATCACATTAAGGCTGGCAGCTGATGGGCAGGGCTGTTTTCCAGCTGATGTGTTTAAAGCAGATCAAACTGGAGCACAGGGTGAAGTGTGGTGTGTCAGCCAGCTGACATCAGAAATGCTTTATTAATCCTTGTTTCTTCTTGGAGTTCTGGAGCCTGAAACCTCAAAGGGCTTGGATCCAGGTTTCCTCCCCTCACCAGTCCAAAGTAGACGTTCATGTCACTTGAGAAAGATATTAATGAAAAAGCAAATTATTGCCTTCTGGCTGCTTCAAACATAAAGATATCTGCAAGATTGCCTTATATGCACACCGCCTTTTCTTCTCATTAGTTTCACTTTCTTTTAAACTAAGAGAAGAAAATTTCCACATGCAGGAAATCAACTCAGAATTTGCCTTGAGGAGCAGGTCGCATAAAAATCCACTGTCCACAAAACAGGAAGAAGATTTTCTTTTAGACTAGTGGCCTCATTTTCTCTGCCACTTTATTTTAATTTAGGTTCTGAGCATGAGTTTATTTTCACAGAGATATTTATAGAGGGAAGGAAAGACAGAGAAGATTAGATTTGAATTTCTCCAATGCCTTCAAGATATCAGGATTCTCTCTATGGAACATGAATGCATTTCCATTAGAGCCAGCTTTGCAAGAAACTGAAAACTTATTTGAAAAAATAATGACAGAAAACTTTCCTAACTTGATGAAGGAAATAGACATACAAGTCCAGGAAGTGCAGAGTCCCAAACAAGATGAATCCAAGGAGGTCCACACTAAGACACATCATAATTAAAATGCCAAAGGTTAAAAACAAAGAGAGAATCCTAAAAGCAGCAAGAGAAAAGTGATTAGTTACCTACAAGGGTACTCTCATAAGATTATCAGCTGATTTCTCAAAAGAAACTTTGCAAGCTAAAAGGGATTGACGGGAAATATTCAGAGTGATGAAAAGTAAAGAAGGGGTTTAAATGGTAATGGAAAAAATGCTGTAAAATTTTTAAAAGAAAATCAAGGACCTACAACCAAGATTGCTCTACCCAGTAAATCTATCATTTAGAATCATTTTAGAAATGACAGTCTATCCTTTCTAAATCTATCCTTAAAATCTATCATTTAGAAAGGGCAGATAAAGAGCTTCTCAGACAAGAAAAAGCTAAAGGAGCTTATCATCACCAAAGTACTATTATATAAAATGTTAAAGGGTCTTTTATTTTGTTCATCAGTTTATTTTGTTCGTTAGATTCCACATATAAGTGAGATCATGTGGTACTTGTCTCTCTCTGATTGGCTTATTTAATTTAGCATCATAAAATCCAGGCCCATCCATCCAAAAGGTAAGATCTCCTTCTTTTTATGGCTGTATAGTATTCTGTTGTATAAATGTGCTGTAGCTTTTTGATCCATTCATCTACAATTCCTGGTATTAAATCTCCTCCTTTTTAGATTATTTAGAATAGTTTTTGTTTTCTCTTTTAAAATCTAACTGATATATTTATGTCGGAGGATATTCCACACACATATTTTCAAGTACTATGGAATCAGAACTGCATTCACACATTTAAGAGATTTTCTATTGAGACATTAATTATCACAAGCAGCTTTCTCATGCCGTCATCTCCCTTGCCTTGGTACTGCTGGGATACCGACAAAAGACAGAAAATCTTTTACTTTTGCTCCTTGTTGAGAATAACTGTCTTACTGCCTGTAGCAAACTGGACTTTACTTTCTATTTTTTGCAAAACCACAGCCTACAAAATTTTCTTCTGCTTTCACCAGATGTCTCTTCATGAACAATATGTGGGGTCTTCTCTGATTTCTCACGGGAGGGCTGAGCCTTTGTGGGAATGCATGGAGAAAAGAGTTCTAGTTTCTATATCTCAACTTATAAAAAGAGTTCCCAGAGTGTGATTTTCTATTCATTTTGTTTTTGCCCCGTTGTCCATTTCTTTCTTTTATAATACACTCTGGTACTGTAACTGAGGCACATAGATAAATAGATTGATAGAGATGTCGATATCTAAATGCATATGTAGAGACTATGATATTCTGAGAACCAGCTATGTGTAAGATACCATATGATGCATTTTACATGATAATAAGAGCGAATATATCTTAGTGCATACTATGCTCAAGGCATTATGTTAAGGAGTTTATAACCATTCTCTTGTTAAATCATTAAAGAAGTCTATGTGGTAGGCGCTGGTATCATTTCCATTTTACTGATAAAAAACAGACTCAGAATAAGGTAAATAATATTCTCATGGCCACAGCGTTGGTTGGATAACAGAGCTAGGTGTCAAATTCAGTTCTGTGTGGCCCTGAAGCCCATATTTTTTATACCAATCAATTCTGTGACCTTTACTTGTACATATATTAAAGAAGTTTATAGTTGTCTTCTGTATTATTCTAATCCATCCTCTATTACCAGAGGCCAATATATAAAAGCAAATAACACAGTAGCTTTGGCTTATAATTCTTCAATGGTTTCCTCCACTATACAATCCATACTTTTTATCATGGCTCAAAATGCACTCTGTGATTTGATCATTTGAACCTACTGAGTCTTGTACTTCTACTTGTTTTTTCCCTCTGCCTGGAATGCTTACATATTTGGCAATTCTTAATCATTTTTCAAGTCTTACCCGCAAACATCACCATGTATGAAGGTTCTGTTGATTTTATTTCTTCAGGAAGACTTGGACAGAACTTGGCCTCTACTCTCATTGCTTCTTGAGTCTTTGTGTTAGCAAAGTCTGCCTCCAACACAGATGTATTGTGAAAATTAAATAAGATTATCCTTGTAAAAAACTCAACAGAATGCCTAGCACACAGAAAATACTCATCAAATTGTTAGCTATCGTTTTCCACTTGTATTACTAAGCATTATCCAAATATATAAACTTAGTACATTATAATTTTATTCATTTTTATTATAGCTTTCCATCCTTGATTGTTTTACCTTTTATATTGTAAATTCTTTACATAGTGTTTGTACTTATGAGCAGAGAAAATCCTGGGAATATTCGAGTCTGAATCTGTCTAGTTGGTAACTGAGCAAATCTGAAAGTTTTTAGGCCTAGAAATAAAAATTATTTTATGATGACATACATGTTGGTTTGTATATAAATAGGGTGATTGATTACAAAGAATTGAAGGCAACCAGAGGAGCATTCATAATGACAGAGAAGACTTATAGTTTCAGTTGTTCAGCTACTTAAAAGTTGGTGGTTCTGGGCCTCCATTTGGGAGTAGCTTGGAGGAACCACACAAACTCTCTGCCTGCACTATTGGTTGCCACTGCTGATGAAGATGTCATCTCTTCACTGCCAGGAGGAAGGCAATACATGGGGACTCCCAGACTGTTAAAATATATTTCTAATTCCTATTCCTTCTTTTAGCGGAGCTCATGCAATGTAACCTCAACAATAAAATGGTCTCGTGTTCTTAAACTAAAAGTGAGGATATAACCCTGACTGGGTGGCTCTGCTGGTTGAAGCATAGACCCACACACTGAAATGTTTCAATGTCAATTTCTGATCAGGACACATACCTAGGTCCCACTTTCAATGTCTAGTCAGGTTGCATGCAGGAGGCCACCAACTGGTGTCTCTTTTTCTCTTTTCTCTGTCTGTCTCTCTCTCTCTTTCTCTCCAATAAACATTCCTCAGTGAGAATTAAAAAAAAAAGAACCCAAGACAGACATGGAATCAAGCCTATGACCTGAGTGACATCCTCAGTTGTTGGTAATGTACTATCTCTTTATTTTTATAACCACAAATTATTAGCAATATTTTTGTCCCTTACCAGACATTGGATAAAAGATAAAAAGAGAGGGAGAGAGAGAGAGAGAGAGAGAGAGAGGATAAATAGGGGAAGGAAGGGAGAAGCAAGGAGAGAAAGAATAAAGGAAAAGAAAGCAAAAGGAAGGTAACACATTCCATTTTTACTGACTAGATCATACCCATTTTTCATTTTCCTGATTCCTATTATTGTATCCCACTATAAAGTATTTTTCTCCACACCATTTTGCACTGCCTGGTTGCAACCAGTTTCTATTTTAACCATTCTTTTGTACTCAGAACTATTGTGGAAGACATAAATAAAGCTTTCCTGGATGTACAAGAAGAAAATATATCCTATTAAAGTTAGCAATGACCATATGACTGGCTTAGGTGCATTAAATGTGAGCGACAGTAAGTAGTGTCTTTATCTCTTTTGGATCGAAGCATTGGAGAGCAAATGCTCATGCCTCCTTCCCTGCCTAGGCAAATGTGGGAGCATCACATTGGAAGAGTAACTTTGTCTTTCAGGGAGCAGAACATCTTCCAGTCTGGATCCTGTGTCACCATGTTATGCACCATGTTCACATATAAGTAGTAAGTGTTATTTTAAGGGCTTAAGATTTTAGTTTTGATTACTACAGCAACATAACCTTGTTATTCTGAATATTACAAACATACATTTTCTTTTTACACATGGAAACAGACATCACTCCTTTTAGTTTAATAAAAGATCCCATTATATCAACTTAACTACAGAAAAAGGGAACTTACTAGACATACATTTTTTTTCTCATAAGGTGGACCACTTGGGCTATACAGGTCATTGGCTGGCTGCACTGAGTCTCAGTCTGACCTCAGAGCGTTACTTCTCTCTATCTCAGTGTCTTTGCAGAAATTGTTTATCAACCTCTATACTTGTGAATGGAAAGGAGGAGCTGCCAGGTTGCATGTCCCAGGTGAAGCAATAATGTAGAAAATCTCTGGCTTATAATATATGGCTATAACAAATACAATAACCACTACTTCTATCTATTTGACTTTTATACTGATAATGGGTGGATTCTAAAGACACAAATCTTTCCTTGTCCAGCACCATTCTTACAAATAAGTTCTGCCTCGTCAAAACACTTAATAGAATGTTGTTTGGTTCATCATGTTCCTAATTTGACTCAGTTCCAGCCTAAGATCTGAGACAGGCCAGAGTTCCTTTGTTTTCAGTTTCATAGTGCTGAAGATTAGCTGGGGTTACTCATCAATTTTAAGAAATAAAGGAGGCTGGATTATTTTGGCTTCCTTTTTCTTGTTCCAGTGAATTAAGGATGATAGGGACAAAACTGTTTCATTATTTCCCAGGGATGTGCCTATAGTTCTAAACTAAATTAAATAGATGACCCTGACAACAATAATTACTTTCCTGAAGAGGAAACCTTCAAAAGCCTTAGTATTATTCATTTATATATTCATTGAACAAATACATATTTTATGATGATAGCAATTCAGGCACTTTTCTACATGTTTGTGGCCCTACCTTTGTGTAGATGCCAGATAATAAACAGAAAACTAGGTGAACAAGAAAATGTCAGGTAGTAATAAGGGATAAAAAATAAAATTAAACAGGACAATGGGCTATGAAGTGCTGGGGAAAGAGGGTCACTTTAGATTAGTTCATCAGGGGAGACTCCTTATCTCATTCTTGCGAGCCTGGTGTGCTCTTCCAGCTGAGTTCACAGTGCCCTAAGTGCTGTGCAAAACAAAAACAAAAGTAGCAGAAAACTTGAAATTGTCCTAAAAGACATTAGTGAATTTTGGAAGAAAGAGCACACAATTGGCTTCAGAGGATCTGATCAACCCCCTCTTTTTTTGCCACTCACACTATACCCCTGTCCAGTATTCAGGCCTGGTCCAAATCCAGCCAAAACATTTCTATCAGAGTAAAGTAAGTTAGAATGCTGTGAATCACACCACCGTCTGACTCTGCATTTGGCACTGAGTGAGCTCCAAGCATGAAAAGATGTAGAGCCAATTCACTTCAGACCTGAAAGTATCATCACTATTATATTCACTAAACAGCTTTATTTTTTATCAAAGTGCCTTTATTGACAGATATGAAAAGGAGAATTATTCCTATCAACAACACATCTTAAAAAGAGCCAATGAGAAGAAGGTCAAGTGCCCCTTAGTACCAAAGACACTTTGTTCTACTGAAATAGTCATTTAGAGAAACTAATACCATGTGATTTAAGTGATCAACAAGACTTAATACACAGTGGATTTGAGTCTCTAGTTGCCATCAAGAAGGGCCATTACTGAGTGTCAGTACACAGAAAGCTAACAATTCTCCATCTGAGATTTTCATACATGCTAATAAAGAATCCCTAGACAATGGCTTGGCTGCCACCTACAATCTGAAAGGGAGGAAGAAAAGGTAAACAAGTTTCACTTAGTGGCTTTGATGGTTGCCCAGGCAATATGCTGGCTCCTCTACATGTATTTTCTCACTTCAGGTGCTCTTCATTTCCAATTGGAATACTTCATCAGGGAATAACCTCTGACTTTGATATACACACTTCAGTTACGTTCAAGTCATTCTGTGGCATTTACCATGGAATAGACACTGAGGCCCAATGGCTGTAGTCTAGCAGTACAAGAGAGCAGGCTGCACAGGCCCACAAAAGTAGTAAACACAAGCTGTGCATATTTACTGAATCCCCTTCTAGAAACTATAGTCAGGAGATGGATAATCAATCCTATGCCATAACCATATTTGAATTACATATGCATAACTTCTTTCATTAAAAAATAGAAAACAAAGAACAAAGAAAGCAAATAAAGGATTCTAAGCTCTTGCCTCTGATTTTTTGTTTAAAGCTTTGTGTGTGGGGCGGGTGGGGTAAGATCAGCAAAGTAATGATGTCAATACTGCAAGGAAATGAAGGAAAGTGCCAAATGGTGGAACACAAGTTGGATGTCTCTGCGGAGTACCCCCTTAGGCTACAACATAAATTAAACCATCCCCCATGGACTGGTGTACAGGAGCAGACTGTCTATTAAGGTAAGGTTTAGAGACTCTTATTGTCTGGGTTTTTGTTGTTCTTTTTGTAACTAAAGTATATTGGACTTTCCCCCATATTTTCATTTGAACAAAGCTTATAAAAGTGATCTGAGTCATATATTAGCCATTTTACATCTTCATGAAATCTCTCAGTATGACACATTTGAAAATGAAGGATTATCTGAGGTATATTTAGAATAGTAAAGCCCATATAGGGAAACCTGAGTTGCATTTTTGACATTTATCCATAAAGTAATTACTCAAGTAATTGTGCATAAGTAAAAATTATTGGATTTTCTTCATATATTATTGACAAAAATATTATTAATATTTAGATACACATCACCCACACATCATTTTTTTATGTGGAACATAACCTCAGAAATAAAATATGAGCATTGAGGGTAATTGAAAAATTGCTAGATTTTACAATTGTCAGATAAAGATAAAAAAACACACATTGCTTTTAAAACACCTGGGAAACCATAATTAAAAAAAATAAGTTGTAAATTAAGCATGGTTTTATTTTGCAGGGATTTGAAGCTATAAATCATCTTATGCCTGCCTCTATTCATTAACCTATTGCTCTCTCACTTCCCTATTTCCAAGGAGGTAATAATAATAACCCCTCTGTATCTCATAGGGACTATTATGAAGATAAATGGGGTAATATCTATGAGCATACTTTGGGCTACTTGTAAGAGTATATATAGAGAGACTTGAAAGATTTTATATGTATATATAAGTTAATATGTGGCTAACAACTATTTTTAAAGAACTGTATAATGAATACTTAACTATATTTTTATACTTTAATTCAAGTACAATTTCATAAATATATTCCACATATTTTCAATACAGGAATCAGTGATTTACCACATCTTCTGATTCAGGTGATTTAAAATGAGTGCTATTGATTTTTTGCTCTTGACTTTATTATATGTGATCACTCTGGTAACTCCTCATGAGCCAGCACTCATTGGCATATTTTTGGTCTGTTGATACTAAACTCAGAAACACATCAAAAGAGAAAAAGAAACGCATCTATAACTTCCTACTCTGTGTTACAACTATAAACAGTTAATGGCTATGTGGAATTAACAAATTATATTCCTCACATTGATTTCTAAAAGCTGTTGTGTTGTCATCAATCTTAATAGTCCTATTTTCAATTCAGTATTTTAGAGAGGAGTAATGATGCAAATTATTAGAAACAACAGATAATCCATTGATCCCTCTAGCAGAAT
Source organism: Phyllostomus discolor (assembly GCF_004126475.2). NCBI lineage: Eukaryota > Metazoa > Chordata > Mammalia > Chiroptera > Phyllostomidae > Phyllostomus > Phyllostomus discolor. The sequence continues at coordinate 140,302,515 of NC_040904.2, forward strand.
AAGCTGCATTATGTGCAGTGGGGACAGTCATGGCGATTGAAAAATATGGTTGTAACTGGGTTGAATTTATTCTTTCTGTGGTTTTAGTATATTACTGGAGGGGAGCCCCAGCTGGGCTCTCCTGCCCCCCAGTTAAATTGTGGCCATTCATGGTGGTTTCAAAGTCATCAACAGTCAGAAAATGAATGTAGATTAATATTGGGAATTGAATTTAATTCTCATTACTCTGGAGAAATAGCACTGGGAATAGATGCTATGGCTGCTTGTCTAATAGATCTTTCTCCTGTGGTCCCAAGGCAACTTGCCTACAGAAATATTTTCACATGGACAAATAAATAAGCCAGACAATTGCATGTATCTTTTAGAAAACCAGAAGCATGAATTGTGCACTTTTATCCCCAGAAACTGAAATAGTGGCTGAAGTGGAACACATGTAATGTAAATTACACAACATGAATAAATGAATAACTTGAAAAAAAACGCATTAACCATTTTAGGTCTCAATACTGAAAAACGTTACTCATATTCTGAGGTAGGATAAAATTAGAAAAACAGTCTTAGAATGGAACTTGGAAGCAAATGGTGGAATTTGAATAATCCTTCAAAACATAAGCTGCTTTGTTAGGAAATGGGGAACACCTTATTAGACTACTTAAACATAAACAAAGCAAGTGCTCTTCCTCCTCCTCTTTGTTCTTGATAGAAACTGGGGTAATTATTTGGACTTTTAAAATCTCTATTTCTGAATACTTGTTCCTTTGTCCAAAATATCTTGTCTCTTCTCTCTATATATACATATATATAAAGTATCCAGCCACATATACTTTATATAGACATATACATACATATATATGTAGAGAAAGATATAGATTGACAGATGATAGATAGATATCTCCAGAAAGTTTCCAGCCATGTACTATCAAAAATAGAGACATTTACTGAAGAAAATATAAGAAACATGAGACAATGATGCCTCAGTATCCTTCAAAGTCTCAACCTTGGGACCTCACACAGTTCTCCCAATTGCCATCAGCTACCCTGTTGTATTTCTCTGCCCTGTTGTATCGACAGTCTGGAATCTCTTCCCTTTCAAAGGTGATTTTAGTTTTGAAAAGCCAGAAGTTTCAGGGCACCAAATCTGGGCTGTAGAGGGGACGAGTCACCTGGGTGATTTGATATTTCACCAAAATACTGCAAAAGATGTGATGCATGAGCAGGCATGTTGTTGTGATGAAGCTGCCAATCACCAGTTGCCCATAGTATGGTCTTCTGAGTAATCCAAATAGTGTCCACATAATGAAAAATGTGCAGATTCATTGCTCTACTTGCTCAGTAATTTTGAATGTAACAACTACACAGTACACATGCTCACTCAACGGCATCTACCACCCCCACTGACTAGTACAGTGAAGTCATCATTGTTCATGCACGTGCATTCCAGTCCACTCTTCTTGCCTGCCAGGTCACTTCTATGTCATGCAAACTGTTCTTGTTAAATTAACAATGGCTGGAATATGCATAAAGGATGACCTGCCATGGCAAAGAATTTGCCTTGGTAAAGATTTTGTGTTCTCTTCTTTGGAAAGTTACTCATAAATAAAAAGAGTTGAATCTCAGTCATTTATGATCATGAGTATATGATCTTTAGCCAGGAATTAAATGGTGGTTGTATCACATGAGAGATCTACATTTCACATGCTGTTAAAATATATTGATACTAGAGAAGTTAAGGAAAACAATGAGGTTCTCAAATAAGAAATAAATGAAACCACACCCTAAACTCAAGGAGTGGTAAGAAAAGGATGCTTGGAGATCTTGCTCTGTTTTGGGGAAATTTGGGCAACCTGTATTTCACATATCCAAATATTATACCAAACTATTATCCTCTCGAATGAAGCTAGTCTACAACCTGCCTTTGAAAATTCAAATTACTAAGAATTTGTCTTCAGCATGGAGTTCTTCTATCATCTTTGACCAACTCCATAATAGGTCTGAGAATATCATGGTGTATATATATATATATATATATATATATATAATTATGCATTTGAAATAGTATAAAATTTTAATATTGTTGTGATAGTAATTTGAGGTTTCAATATGTATCAACATTTTTAGAACCTGTAATTTTATACAGGTGATACACAAAATTGTTGTGTAGTGGCTTTACAGAAAATTGATTATATAAATGTTTATCACATATTTAAAGTCTCCATGGGCTTGATGTAAATAATTGGATATGACATTGAAAAATATTAAAACAATCTTTTAAATACTAACAACAAAATATATGGTTTTTGATAGAAAATAAAATCAATTTTGAATTTGTGCTATCTACAGTTACTTAATATAAACTTTTGCTTAATAATGTTAGCAAACACTTAACTAGGTAAACAAAGGTCAGGTTGGATACTTCAGCTTTAGACAAAATATGCTATGTCAAAATTTAGAGAAATGAGTTTGTGTATTTTTCTTAGATAATAGTGGTTTATTTTATTTTCTTGAGCTGGAATCATGAGCTAATGAAAGCTGAGCTTTACAAAGATTAACCTGGAAGCTACCCATAATCTCCTGTAAGAAGTCACTATATTCATTCAAACCAAGGTTTTTAAAAACTCCAGCACTCATGATTTGTTTCACATTGTCTAGTCACATTTTTAAGGACTCTGTATGCAGTACAGAATTTCTTCAAATCAAGAAATGTGACTTTGATCTCTTTAATCCCAGGGCTGGACACACTGTAGGTATGCCATTATGTTGACTGAATAAGTAAAAAACAACATTTACTATAACCAAAAAGACTATCATAAGAAAGTCGAGTTTGGTAGTATGAGCTAAAAAGAGATAGGGAGAAAAGAAAAAGAAAGAAAAGAAAAGGCGGAGGATGGTGTCCCAGCAAACGTCTGCTGGAGAGAGAAATGATTTTTCTGAGTTAAACACACTGCACGTAAAATATGCAATGAGACTGAATTCTAATAAAATATAAAGAAATTAAAGAAAAATATTTGCATGACTATAAAGAAGATTCACACACAACACTGAAATCAATTTCTCTTGAGATGTTCATTGGCTACTAATAAATTCAAGGTATGGTCTCCATGGAATAGAGAGTGGAGTAAATTGAGTGAGCCATAGTACTTTAAATTTTCTTTATAATATCGTAGCACTGAAGGAAGTCAAGAAACATGTCTGGCTCTGGACGTTGTATTATGAAATGCTAAAATTCTTGATATAAGTAATACAAAATTTTATATTAAATTAGTTTGTGTAGTTCCTGTGATGTGTGAATTTTTCAAATATTATCCCCATTACCACATTTGAACAGATAACTTTATATAACCCCAAATATAAATATTACATTATAAATTTATGAACAATTCCAGACGAATTTCTCCAAATTGAAGTTCTAAGTCAAATAACCCTATTAAACACTGTGATGACTCAGCAGGGGTTGACATTATTGTCAATAGAATACAAATTATGTGAAAACTTCTATTATAATAATGTAATGAGTAATTTTGTTGACATGAATGCTAAAAATATACATTTGAAATAAATATATAATAATTTATATTTTAGGTATGTTTTTCTCTATTACCCAAATAATTTTATCTTTTCAACGGAACAACCAATCATGTGCTAGAATAATTAAATTTGCTCACTTTTGATATTTTACTACCTTTAGTATAAAAATTACTGAAGCTTAATTCATATTTTTCAATGTAATCATTATGAAAGGGCACTTGTCAAGGTAGAAGGGTAGAATATATTTTATTTCATAGTCTGTAATCTTGATTTCTAATCTTTAAATATTTAGTCTTATCATATATGAACCTATATATGTAATGTTTTCTAGGTTCCACGAAATTAAGTGTAAACCTGGTGGTAAGATTTTCTCAGGGAAGTGGACACTTCTATTTTAACTAATCATGTGAAGAAGTCAATCAGAATATCAACGTATAGTTTTCTAAAAGTTAAAAATACAACTCATATAAATATAAAATAAACTCGTGTTGAAAGCCTTAATTGAGGATTAAGCCAGAGGTTATACTGGTGCAGTAGAATATAGGAAAGGCCAAAGTGTGTATAGGCACAGAAAAAAAGAAATGCTGACGTGGTATTGTTAAATACAGAACAGTTTACTATCTTCCAGGACCATAAAACACAACTTGTGGGGTTATCTTTTCTATCTGACAGAAATCATTTGCAGTCTTAATTGTACAAAAGTCATTTGCAATTTAACGGTCTTCTAAAGGTTAATATCTAACTTCAGAGAGAACGAACCTTTATCAATAGTAAATCAAGCAAACTGAATCCTCTTGGAGAATTAGGTAAGCTTTACGCAGACCCATTGGACAGTGCTCGAGTTTGTCATGACAGGCCATGCAGTTGTCCCTTTGTATCCCAAATTTTGGATAATTTTTCTTAGAAAGGGAAAATATTAAAAATCTGGCAAATTCAGTCTTGAATTTGGGTGAGAGAGGGACTCCCCCTCTAACTGAAACTTAGGCAGGGGGCCAGGACTCGGATGGAGACAGACAGACTCAAACACGTGCCATTTGGAAAGAATGGCTTGGCTCTGGCCATTTAGATGCTGGTCAGAAGCCAGGCCAAGCAGTGCCCGGTGACAGGCACTTGTTAAGGATAAGCCTGGGCTGGTGCACTCCAAAAGTAGCCTCATTTCACTGCAATTGTAATTTATCCTGTGCTTTGACAGCCTCTCTTTATCTCTAGCCTTCAATAAAATCCTGCCAAGTGATAGCCTCATCTTTAGCTGTGCTGTGGGAAGTTAAAGAGAGGGACTGCCCCACATTTCGGTGAGGTATTCATGTCATGTTAGGTATGGGGAAGGGAAGGACAGTGTTCTTTCTCAGGCTGAGGCCAGTGCAGTAGTAGCAGCAGGCATTCAAGGGAAGGTGACCCGGCCAGAGAATCTATATGAAATTACTTATTATTGAAATTGTTGGTTATACAAAGTGGGTGAGCTATACATATTAAACTTGGTCAATACCAGTGACACATGAAGATCAGGTCATATGCAATACCTGGACAGGTGTGCTTCAGAAATTTTCAGAAAGGGGCCTCTGGAAAAAAACTAGTTTATTTCCTTCAGACAGATGAATGATGGGCCAGAGCACCTGTGCTTGTTGATTTGTAGTAGAATGAGCACAGGTATGAACTCTAGAATCATATTACCTGGGTTTAAATATAAATTTCACCTCTGAATAGTTGTGTGAATTTGATAGCACTTTGCCTTTTTATGCCTCAGTTTCCTCATTGGTGAGCTAGGTGAAATAAAGCATGCCTACCACACAGGATTGTTATGAGAACTAAATGATCAATCTAGCTATTTACCTATTTATCTTAAAATACTTAAATTGTTGTCTATCATTGGCATAAGCTCTTGTTTTGCCTTCCTACACTCACTTTTGAACTGTAGGAGTGGTAGCCTTCAAACTCGTTTTCCTTGCTATTGGGTTCAGAAGACTGGAAAGCAAGAGGGAGAGGTGCCTTTTTTCCATGACTTTGGAGATGCCTTCAGCAGAAGTGGCAGCAGCAGGGTCATAGAGGATCTCCTTGACAATGTGGCTCCCGGGCTTCCACTCGGTTGCAATAGCTCCAGGGACAGAGCTTCCAACAGAGGTATGGCAAGAATGGGTGTCAACACAGGAGTGGTATGGACTCTGGTCAGTGGGTAAAACTTTGTACTCTTTTGTTTGCCCAACCTGTCCAACAACTTTGTAACTAATTTTCTGTACCAATCCCTTTGCACTTAGAATGTCTAGAGTGGCTTATGTTTTTCCAACTGGTGAACACAACTATTACCACTTCATTATAATTTATGATATTGTAATGTTTCTATCATTACTATCAATTTTAATATTAATATTATTATTAATATCCTATGAAACATTATCTAGGAACCAAAAAAAGTCTAACACTGTGAACTTCCTACTTAGCTTTTCTAGTCTCCTACTCCAGTCCTACTCCCACAGAATTTGTCCTTGACCCAGAGGTATTCATAACGAAGGATCAAAGGTTATGTGAACTGGTATATTACTTAAACACACCACCATAAGTTGATATCTATTGATATCTCTCACTGATTAATGGCCTAGTGGGAGGAGAGATTTGTTTCATTTGACACTAGTCTAAGAAAAAATCATTGGTATTTTGGAGAACAGATTTTGAACAATCAGAAAAAATGTATAATCAATAAGAGGAGAGTTTTTATGCACTGCATAAGGCAAATGCATCTAGAAATATTGTGTGATTAACCTTTAATTCATTATCTTTCTCCACCTCTTTATTGATTACTTATGACTTACAATGGTTTGAGAGAAAAAATAGGCGCCACACTGGTAATTTTGTTTCACAGCTGAAGCAAATGCAGTTTATTTCCAATAGCTGGACTGCCTTGGTAAGAGAAAGTTTGATCAATGAACTTAGCATCTATAATTATAAATTCATGGAGGGATTTGTGAATGTGAGGGCTTACCAGTATAGAATAATTCAAAAATGATCTGCAAATGACATAACTGATATGCAGGGAAAGTATCTGGCGCAGCAATGGATTTAAAACATTCTAAGAGATAAATTTGGCTCACATTAGGGTGCCTTCATTTTTCATTGGTTCTCTCTCTTTCCTTTCTTTGATGGTTTAATTCTACCTTGAAATTGTCAAATCCATCTTTTCTCATTGTCTTCCTCTGCTAGTCCCTGGAGAAAACTATTGTTGAATTTGTCGTCTTTGCATACTGGCTTTTGCTGGTGAATAAGAGGTTCCTCGTTATATGGTCACACAGATATATAGCTAGCTAAAACCATGTTAGCTGGAAAATGTTTTTACTTTGAACAACTCTTTTCAACAGCATATTTCAGCAAACAGCTTTGTTAGCTAAATTGATCTATTAACTAATAACCTATAGTTTAAAACTATACAGCATGTGACTAAAAATAAATAAGATTAATATCCAAGTGCAACATGGAGAGCCAACATCTTTGTTTCAGTTGTATTGCTTGTGACAACTGATTAGTTTATCCACGAAACAGTCTACTACTGAAAGCTGGAAAAAACAAAATACAAAGAACTGCTAAGATATAATTTGCAGAGTCAACTGAAAGAACATAGGATGAAACAAAAATAACACTGACTTTATAGTCAGACCACTTTAGTTCAGTCCCTGACTCTTTCACTCTGAGGATTAATTTGTTTAATTCATAGCTTGTTTTTTCTCTCTCTCTCCCTCCCCTTCACCCTGCTTCCCATATACCTGAGCCACACCTATGGCTTATAGCAAGGGCCAGCCAAATTTAGCCTGTTGCCTATTTTTGTAAAGTTTTATTGGAAAACAGCTATACCTATTTGCTTACATATTGTCTATGGCTGCATTTTCACTTCAAAAGCAATTTAATAGTTGTGACAGAGACCCTATAGTTAGTTGCAAAACCTAAAATATTTACTATCTGGCCTTTCACAGAACACTTTTACTAATCTCTGACTTAGATTATAGTAGAAGCTCAAGAAGCTCAGTGGAAATAGAAGCTATAGTTCCATCCCTTTATCTTGAAAAAATATGACAGAGCGTCTAGTGCCCACATCTTGGTTTCTGATACCACTTTTCAGCAAAAAGGAACCAGGACTTTTTGAAGAAATGGCTGATTCTAGGGCTGTGGCAGGAAGTACATAGAATGAGCCTGGAGCATCCATAGTGCTAGAAAGTAAAGAAGTGCTAAAAAAATGCTCCCAGTTGCTAAAGCTGAAACAATTTGAATAAATAAACAATTCCACTGGGTTATAATTCAAAGTCTACAATAAATCTCCATGAGTCCAAACTAATATGCATAACTGATTGAATTAATAAATAACAAAAGAGAAAAGTTTAATCTCTAGTAGAGAAGAATTCCAAATAATTGATGTAGATATTCTGCCCTCAAGGAGATGGAACCTACCTGTCCACTTCTGAAGTTGGGCTGTGCATAGTAACTGCTTTCAAAGTGGGAAAATGGGAGAAAAGAGTGACATTGTAGTGGAGAAACCTGGCAGCACTACCTTGTCCTGGTGCTAAGGTCAAGGTCAACACTGATGATTCAGGTTGAGAGTATGTACCTTTGATGTGATAGGATGAGAAAATTACTTTGTGATCTCCCTTCACAAATTCTATAAACCAGGTTTAATCACAAGAAAAATACTTTAAAAAAAATTGAGGAACATTTCACAAAATATCTGACCAGTATTCCTCAAAACTGTCAAGGTCATCAAAAACAAGGGAAATCTGAGAAATCCTAACAGGCAAGAGGAGGCTAAGAAGACATAACTACTAAATATGAAGTAGATTTTTGGAAGGAGTTCTAGAACAAAGTTTAAAAAAGGACATTAGGTAAAAATTAAGGAAGTGTGAAATAACTGTGGACTTAAGTCCATGATAATGCATCAGTATTGTTGCCACATTAAATATAACAAATATACTAACATAAACTGTTAATAATAGGGAAACTAGGTATGGGGAATATATGAACTCTCTTCTATTTTAGTAACTTTTCTGTAAAACTAAAACTAAATGCTTATTTAAAGATTTGGCAGAAAACACTTGCAAACTCATTGTTCTTAGATGGCCATTTCTTACACATTTAGGTGTAGAAATTATTTCACCATGTGGATCCAAAGCAGAATAAAATGAACAAAAGAGCTCCAAATATGTTTATTCTCTTAAAGCAATATACTGTACTTTTACTTGAATATTTTTGCAGCTTCTACACTTGTAACTAATGGGCTCTGATCCTAAAAACACTAGAGAAATAAGAAGCCTTATTTCAAGAAGAAAAGACAAAAATAGCAGGAAATAACAGCAATGCTCTGAAATATAATAAAGTCATTCAGATGTTCTATGTACTAGCAGCACAAAGGAGAGAAGAGAATACAGTTAAAGGGTAAAATCTGCTGGAGACATATTTAATTCAAGCACTGTATTTTGGAAACTAACCCAAAACAGTAAGAGAGTTAGCAGGACATTTGGAAAATTAGAGTGAGCAACACAATAGAATGGCAGTTCATTTGTGTACTTGGAGGGAAAAATCAGCATATGAAGAAAACAAGTTTTTCTGACATTCAAAGGAAAAAATACTCTAAACCACAAACACATTCCTCCCTCAAAATAAACTATGTCTAGGTAGAAAATGTGCAGCTTATAATGTGTAGCTTGTATTTTAAGGACAATTCTATGCCAAAAATACATTAAAATTGACACAGTTTTTTTTCTAGAGGTTGTTAAATTTCAATGCTTTAAATGGGTAAACAAATCCAAAGCTGTTATCTGAAGCATTTTAAATCTGTGACGACATGCTTAGTTATAAAATGATGGTTCTAAGCCAAATTAAGCAGTACTGGCAATCTTTCTGAAATAAAAACTGATATTTGACAAGGGCTGGGTCAGGTCATTTTGGAATCAGTTATCATTGATACACTGGGACTCTGATGATAGAAGTGAATTGATAGACCCTGATTCAATTTTCAGGAAATATCTTTCTCAATCTATTCAAGTTTAAGAAAGCAATGCAATCTTTTAGAAATCTGATGATATTACCTTCAAAAGACATATTATTTTTAACATAATTGACCACAAATCAATTATTTTAATAGTTTACCCTGATGTAATAGAAAAAATTAAGAATCACCCCACATTTGCCCAGAAAATAATTTTTAAAACAGACAGTCCTCAAGCAACTGAAGATAATAAAGTAATTTAAATTATCTACTCCATGATGCCAGATCAGAGAATATCTGTTAAATAGAAAAATATTTATTAGCTTATTGGTACTCTGTGTTAATACTTAAATAAAGAAAATCAATACAATGTGTCATTAGGAACTGCATTGTCAAAATAATGTTCAAAATCTGATTATACTGATTAACTCCAAATTGAGTGTATAAATTCTATACATGTTTGCTTTGGCCTGATGGCCACAGTTTCTATACTTTTTCAAAACAACTAATATATCTTTTAATGAATAGTAAAATATTAAAGATGGAACAGACAAACAGACTGATTCCTTTCACTGCTTGATAGTTATCCTGTTTAACTTCTTGGCTAAAAGGTAATGAATTAATTTTGCTTTCCCCATTATATTTTTAGCACAGATAATTTATCAGGATTCATTTACTTAACAAGAGTTTATTGATCACAACATTTGCACCATATTTTGCGCTAAAAGTCTGGAGATAAAGTGTGAGCAAAATCGGAAAGGGTCTCTGTCCTCAAATAACTTACAGGCTGATAGAAGAGACAAATATTAAATAATCATATAAACAAATGTGAAATTGCTCTTGTCATAATTTCTGGGAAAGACAAGTGTGTGCTGCTATGTGATTTAACCAGAGAGTTGTAAAAAATCTTCTCTGAGAGTCATAGATAAGATCAAATCTAAAGAGTAAGTAAAAGTTTACTAGATCAAGAGAAGAGGGAGAATTTCCCAGGTGGAGGAAAGAATGTATGCTACTACCTCATGGTAGAGCATAGTTTGGACCATGAATGAGCTTTGAAGATCATAGTGAGAATGTTTGCTTTTATCTTAAAAGAGTAGGAAAGCATTTAAAAGTTTTAACTGAAAGTGATATAACTACTTTTCCATTTACAGTTATCATGCACTCTATGTGGATAAATGATCAGATGGGTCTGGCCTGGATGCAGGTAGATTAGTTAAAAGGTTATTATAGAATACATTAGGCCATTTTTGAAAACAGATGTTTTTCCTAGAGGTGCTAAAATATGGATAAATTTGAGAACAGTTTAGAAAATAATACACACTGGATTTGGTCATGCGTTGAACATGGGGTAGGAGATAAAAGAAAGAAAGAGAAAGAGGTACAAGGTTAGCCTCTGAATTTCTGGCTAGTGCAGCCTGAAGGGTATTGGGGCTATCCACTGAGGCAATCTAGAAAAGAAGATTTCAATGTGGAGAAAGATTATGTAGAGTTGAATGAGTTCATTCTGGGATGCTGACTTTAAGATGTCACTGATAACCTGGCTGTTGTCTGTTGTGGTTCAGTTGGTTGGAGCATCACCTGTACACCAAAAGATTGCCGGTTCAATTCCCAGTCAGGTTACATACCTAGGTTGAGGGTTTGATCCCTGGTTTGGGTGTGTAGAGGAGGCAACAAATTGAAGTCTTTTTCTCATGCCAATGTCTGTCTGTCTGTCTGTCTGTCTCTCTAAGCAGTGAGAAAATATCCTTGAGTGAAGATAAAGAGAGACATTACTGAGATACACGAGACTCAAGAGATACTTGGGTTTGTAAATGAGTCTGAGATATACGAGAATAGGTCTGAGATATATGAGACCCGTATCTCTTGGGATGACCCAAGTAGCACTACCAGAATAGCAAAGTAGAATCTCTGAACATCTGTTCACTATAAAATTAACAAGAATAATGGCGATAAGTGTTTAAAAAATCCACCTTTTGAACTGGAAAATAACCCAAGGCTTACAACAATCACAGACTTTATGAAAAAAAAAAAAAGACTAAATTTCAATAAGTACAATGAGCTCTGTGGCATTTAACTTACCTTACTCCTGTCTCCCTCTTCCCTGCTCCATAACAGCACTGAAGACACCAGGTTCACAACTATGCAGCTGTAACAAGCAGCAACCTAGCATCCACTGGAGTTCCCCAAAGCTCCATCTTCAGAGGAGCTATTATTTGACCTACCTAGCAGTTGCTACAAGTAAAGCTACATTCTTAGGACTTGCCTTTAGCTGACGTAACTCACAACTCCCACAATGTTTCTTATCTCTAGTGTATTTGTGAAAAACAGTTAGTGATAATTGTTTAACATTGCAGGTTCCCGAGGCAGGGGTACTAGCTGCACCTAAGAAGAGGGTGATCAAAAATCTTAGAAAGGGAAATGGGAAAATGAGATATCCATTCTGGGGTTTGTAAAGGTCCAACTTATTCCTAAAAATCTAGACACCCATACTCATATGCAGAACCATGAATATGCCCTGAAATGACTTGAGAAGGCCCTAATCTCTTGCCTTTGGTTGATGCTGTGCCCCAGTAGAAAATGAAGACTAAGGTGGAGTTTTAACTGTATGCTGGAGCATTGAAGGCATACTCTAACATCCATGCAGGCCCCTCAGCAAAGATTGGGAGACTTACTGGTTTAGGACCTGTAAGAAAATCTCTCTCTAATCATTAGCTGATCACTAAGTCAACTGAGAAGACTTCACTGGTTGCACACAACAAAGAACACACTGAATTAGTTCAAAGTCACTTTGCTGGTGGGATTTTAAAGTGGTGTAGTCATTATAGAGAACACATTAGCAGTTCCTAAATTTCTTAATCATAAATTTACCAGAAGATCCAGCAATTCCATCCCTATGTATATTCCTAAGAGAAATAAAAACCTATGTATACAAAAAAATTCATGCATGAATGTTTATAGAAACATTATTTATAGTGGCAAAAAAACCAGAAACACCCAAATAACCATCAGCTGAAGAGTGGATAAAAATATCATACACCTGTATATGAAACTATTATTTGTCTGTAAAAGAAAGAATGAAGTACTAATATGTGCTACAACATGGATGAACTTTGACACATCACGGTAAGTGAACAAAAAATATAGACATAAGTGGTCACCTATGATTTTATTATATTAGTTGCTCAGAATACATAATCTAGAGACATAGAAGATTAGTGGTTGCTAGGAATTGAAGGAAGGGGGAATGGGGAGTTACGGCTACAAGGCATGGTGTTTTCTTTAGGGGTGGTGATAATATTGTAAAATTATAAAGTGGTGATGGCTGTAAATATACCTTAGGCGTGTGCTTTAAGTGGGTGAATTTTATGGCATGCTAATTATATCTTAATTAAGTTGTTAGAAAAATAAAAAAGATGGAATGATAAACTTGAATATTTGGTGTTTTTGGAAAGATTAATTTTGAATGTAAGTTAGAAAGGTTTCTGTCAATATTTTAAATATGTTGAGAAATAGATTTCATAATTGTCCTAATTCAGGCAGCTCTAACAAAATGCCATAAAGGGGGTGACTTATAAACAACAGAAATATATTTCTTATAGTTCTGAAGTGGGGAAGTCCAGGATCAAGGCACTGGCAGATTCTATGGGTGGAGAGGGACTGCTTCCTGGTCCTCAGATGGCCATCTTCCTGCTCTGTCCTCACATGGTGAAAGGGGTGAGGGATCTCTCTGAGGTCTTTTTTATAAGGGCACTTATCTCATTCAAGAGGGCTCCATCCTCATACCTAATCACCCCCCAAATGCCCCACATCCAAATACCATCACATTGGGGGTCAGGATCTCAACAGATAAATTTTGGGGAGACATATTCAGTTCATAGCAGTAATAAAGTTTCTAGTACAGTTTTAAAAACTAATATAAAAAATAAAAGCCCTGGCTGTGTGGCTCAGTGGACTGAGTGCTGCAAAGCAAAGCAGTTGTTGGTTTGATTCCCAGTCAGGGCGCGTGCCTAGGTTGTGGGCCAGGTCCCTAGTAGGGAGTGTGCGAGAGGCAACCACACATAGATGTTCCTCTCCCTCTTTCTCTCTCCCTTCCCCTCTCTCTAAAAATAAATAAATGAAATCTTTTAAAAAAATAAAGTGGGAAAGTTATGAGCTCTGGGATTCTATGAGGAAATGATTGCTAGGAACATCCTGGAAGTATGACATATATGTCCCAGGTTTACACTGGCTTAAAGTTCTCATGTTAGAGAACATAAATAAGCAAAAGTTACTTTTAAACCACTCAAGAAATATTATTAAGAGGAAAGCCGCCCGCTAAAACGATTATAGCATATGGTCCTTTGCTGTTTCCCAAACTATTAACTTTTCAAAGACATTTGGATAACAGAACAAAGTGTTAAGACACCAAAAACTAAAAGGAGCCATTCATAGTGATTGAAATAGCCAAATGTAAAAGGTAAATAGTTTTTAAGGCATTGATTCTGTGCCTTGAGAATGCTTGAAGTTTTTTCAAGAGACACTAGAGAAGGGCACAGTTTATATGAGTAACTAAAAGAGATTTAAATGAAAAAGAAACACTTCACTCCACATTTATGGTCCATTGAAATCACTATTCAATCTTAGGGCCAATTATATACATTTGTAAGAAACTAAATCAAACATTTTGGGTATGTTAGTTTTTACAAGAAATACATTGTAGCATCAAAGAAATCAATCTTCTCACTGATTCTCATTGTTTTATATAATTATAGTGTCTCTATCTACTTTTTCCACATTAGAACCTTATTCAAAAAAGTGGTCTTGGCCCACTGACATTTAAACGACAGCCAGCCTTGAACACTAACATCAGAACTGCCAACAAGGGACAGACTGGGCTAGCAATAGATGAGCTGGCTGTTGAACATGGATGAAAAGCTGATATGATCCAGGGTGGGTTTTTTAAAAAATATTTCATTGTTTATACTCTTACAGGTGTCCCACTTTTTCCCCCTTCACCCCCCAGCACCTAACCCACCACCCCCTTCCACAGTCAGTCCGCACACCGTTCTCCAAGTCCATGGGTCCTTCATACATGTTCTTTGACTAATCCCTTCACCTTCTTTCAATCAGTCCCCTACTCCCTCTCCCCTCTGACAGCTGTTAGTCTGTTCTCTGTTTCTGTGCCTGTGGTTCTATTTTGCTCATTAGTTTATTTTGTTCATTAGATTCCTCTTATAGGTGAAATCATGTGGTATTTTTCTGTTGCTATGGTGGGTTTTTAAATATAGTTTTTTGAGAAATATGGGTAAGGCAGAGGAAAAGGAAGGTGGCTTTGAAATCAGGGTTACAAGAGAGAGTGGTTATATTCCTTAGCTGATTTTCTTATCTGTATATAGACAGTAATAATATTTTCTTGATAGAGATGCAAGAGAGACTAAATTTTAAAATGTTAGTAAATGCTCTGTGTTTACCAGACACATAATAGGCCTTCAATCACTATAGCTATCATCATTTGTTACTACAGAATTTTACTTTATAACAATGAAAAGTACCAGAAAATACATTGTTATGACATTTAAAAAGTGTCCAGATATTTATAAATCATTATAATAAGTTTTGACCAACACAGTTGAAGGTCATTAAAAAAAATAATGATCTACACTTAAATATGGCAGAGAGGTGCAGTGTCTATGCAAGTGTTTTCCTCATTTTCTAATTTAAAATATAAATGAAAGATTCACTTCATACTTGGCAACTTAGTAGAATGAGAGAAATGAAGGAAAAATGTGAGACTTTTGTACCTTTGCTCCTTCATAGATGAAAAGTAGAACAGGGAGAAACAAAACAATATTCTTCAAGTAGCTATACTTGCCATTCAAATACAAATAGTTCATACACCTGAATGTTCAGTAGTCTTTCATTTATGTAGGAAACATTCTGGCCATCCCACAAGGGAAAGTTAGCTACAGGGTTGCACTGGTGACATATACTATAGCAAATTTTTATGAATTTTCATTCTTTTCTACCAATTCAGAAATGTAACAAAATCAGTGGATATTTTTCATTTATTGGTATCCTAAATGCACCACACAACCTCTGATATGCTATACTACTGGATACATACTGATTGAATAACATATATTCAGATGGGTTATGTGAGGATCCCCCCTGCCACCCCTTTTCAGTAGGAAAGGATACAACTTGTCCTTATGCAAGCACAGACAGGGACTCCCCCATATATCTGATGTCCGTACCAGACAATGCTCAGTGGATGGGCTGGTGACAAAGGGGCAGAAGCTTAAGTAATTGCAGTTACAGAAGGTACATGTGTGTTTGTGTGTCTTAGGGAAGTGCAGGGTAGATCATGGAACCAATGGCTTTAAGGCAGAGCACTCAGAGAAACCATTTTGGGGGGAATTCTGCCCTATCTGCATTGGATGTGAGATTGAAACCTGGCTAGGTATAATGGTCAGGGAGGCTTTTTCGCCAAGTAGTGAAAACAACTGTATGCAATACAAGTGAATTGGGAGATCTAAGCACAGTGGACTTACATTGTACATACATTTAACTTTTCAACTGGATTTAGAAACTAACCCTCATTTAATCTGCTTTAGTGCTTAGGAGCGTGAGACTGATTCCTATTCCTGCTCATTTGGGGCCTCAGAATATACTGACAGACTAAAAAGACAGATGCAGGCAGTCAAGGTCATCTCCATACTTTTCCCAAGAATAGTACACGCCTCCATCTGCTCACACACTATTTAGATTAAAATCCAGCACACATTACCTTCTTGGTGCCAGGTGACATTTTATCTTGTTACCTTCCCCCAGGGAATAATTTATTTATATTTATTAAGTTTACAGAAACTGATTTATTAAAAAAGAATGGAGTAAATCCTCCAGGCAAATAGCAATATTTTATAATTCTCATTCATCATTTGTTCTCTACTAGGAACTTCATAGTTAACATAAAGTCAGGAACTGCAAACACAATTACTGAATTCCAGACACTGTTTCAAACCATTTACACGGATTATCTCATTTGATGTTCACAACAACCTATTCCATAGGTACAATTATAATCCAATTTTACAGATGCAGAAGCAGAGCAAGACATACTGAGTCCTTCAGCCAAGGCCACGGCAGGTAGTAGGCAATGGATCTAGGATTCAAAGTCCAGACTGATTTCAAAGTGGGAACTCTTAATTTCCAAACCATACTGTCGCTGAGCACTGGATCATTCACCACCAAGAGTTTAGAATTTGTTTGAATTTTAGCACTGTACTCCTCAAATTTTAATATACTTACAAATTACTATATAAAAGCATAGACCCTAAATCAAGTTTTATGAGTGACATAAACGATTTCAAGGGCAATTTTGCCTTAGTAGATGACTTTATAACTTAACCCTGGGAAGAAGCAATCTCACTGTAATTTGCAAAATCACAGCCAGCCTGTAAAGCAAACACAATGTAAGCAGAAGTCAGCCCTCCCTAACAGTGCTGAAATGTGCCAAATACAGATAACTTATCTATTCATTAGGGTTCAGAAGTTTTTAGGTATAACAAATCCGCCTGCTATATTGCGGTTAGTACACAAAATTTAAGGTATAAATACTTAGAGCCCTGTCTGGTGCAGCTCGGTGGATTGAGTGCCAGCCTACAAACCCAAAGGTTGCCTGTTCGATTCCCATAGTACAGCCCTGGGTTGTGGGCCAGGTCCCCAGCAGCGGGTGTGCAAGAGGCAACCGATCAATGTATCTCTCTCACATGGATGTTTCCCTTCTCTCTCTCCCTCCCTTCCCCTCCTCTAAAAATAAATAAATAAAATCATTTATAAAGTATAAATGTTTAGAAATATATTTTTGTTAGTAAGGTTGCCTATTTGGACAAGCCTTAATCACTTTTCATGTGTTAGATGTGAGGATGAAAAACAAAATAAAAAAGCTAAACCAAAATATGGTTTTGTCAATGTTCACCTTTTGTCCTTTAAATGAGTAAGGAACTTTCACATTTCCCAGTATTAGTTTAACTCTCAGCAACATGCCCAATATTAATTAGTGGAACTAGGCCATTTGTCTAAAACCTTGAAAAATTAAAGATGCATAGAATTATGTCTTGATATTTACACTTCAGAAATCTAATGGATAAAATTCTGGCACAAGATGAGGATTATAAAAATCTCATTTGAATTTGGTAAATGCATTTGTTTGCCATTGAGATACTTTATTTTAATGCTAGATAAAAGCTGGGGGATCAACTGCAGTTGTTTGAGTCTATTTTCATATTTCTGCATTTATAATTTTCTTTAAAAGAATCCCTGGATTGTAACTTTTAAATGATCCAATGATACAAATAGAATTACACAATAGTTTGCCTAAGCACTACTGTGTCCAAGCGAAAACTTCAAAGTCACGAGTATCACCAGAATATTATTAAATGAATCCTGCAGCAGGTAGGGATTGCAGGTCAAGAAGATAAAGCAGCTCAGCAACCTCTCATCCTGAAGGAAACACATTTACATTCCTTCAATGAATACGATAATGCCCACTGAGAAGAGTTCGCATCTGATGGAGATAAGGATGTTGCCAAGTTTTAGAAAAACATCTTTAACATATTTTAATTAGTTTAAATGTTATTAAAAATGTATTTTGTATATTCAAGAAAATGAATACGAGTCATAGTTTCCATATAGATAAAAGAAAAATCAAAATCATCAATAAGCCTAAGAACAACATAATTATATAAGCCTTTTTACCACAGAATGTGCTTGGGGTGCATATATTCTTTTGAATTGTTTTTTGGGTTTCTTTGGATAAATTCCTGGACATGTAATCACTGGGTCATAAGGCAGTTCCATTTTTAACTTTTTGAGGAATCCCCATACTACTTTCCACAGTGGCTGCACCAGTCTGCACTCCCACCAACAGTGCACAAGGGTTCCCCTTTCTCTACATCCTCACCAGCACTTGTTGTTTGTTGACTTATTGATGACAGCCAGTCTGACAGGTGTGAGGTGATATCTTATTGTAGATTTCATTTGTATTTCTCTGATGATTAGTGACAGTGAGCATCTTTTCATATGTCTACTGGTCATGTGTATGTCCCCAAAGAGAAATGCCTATTCCTGTCCTTTGCCCACTTTTTAATTGGATTGTTTGTTTTGTTTGTTTTTTTGGTGTTGAGTTTTATAAGTTCTTTATAAATTTTGTAAATTAATCCCTTACCAGACATATCAGCGAATATGTTCTCTCATACAGTGGGTTGGCTTTTCATTTTGTTGCTGCTTTTCTTTGCTGTGCAAAAACTCTTTAGTTTGATGTAGTTCCATTTGCTTATTTTTTTTCTCTTGCTTCCCTCACCTGAGGAGATATCAGAGAAAATATTGCTACCAGCAATATCCAAGATTTCATTGCCTGTGCTTTCTTCAGTATTTTCTAGGCAGCATTATTTACAATCACCAAGATTTGGAAGCAGACCAAGTGTTCAACAATAGACAAGTGGATAAAACAGCTGTGGTACATTTACACAATGGAATACTACTTGACTGTTAAAAAAAAATTTTACATGGATGGACATGGAAAATATTATGTTAAGTAAAATAAGATAGTCAGAGAAAGGCAATTATCATGGTATTTCACTCATATGTGCAATATAATGAACAAACTGAATAATAAGCCAAACTGAGGCATACTCAAGATAGAAAGCAGGCTGACAGCTAGGGTGGTTTGTGCTTGGGGGGGTTCAGGGATGGAGCAAAAATGAGAAAGACTCACAGATGTGGATAACAGGGTGTAGATTTCAGTGGAGGAGGTAGAAGAGGGCATAAAGGAGATAGATGATAATAGAAAAATATACAATAAAAATAAACTATTATTTAAAAAGATATATAATCTCTATGCAAAAAATTAATTAAAAAGAATGTGCTTAGGTTTGTAAAAGTTAAGACTTTTAAAGGATTTTTAAAAATCAAAACAGGCTTTTCTCTATCAAAAAACTTTGTGAGGTAAGTGAGGCAATGACAAATTTAAACTTACATAGGGGGTCAGGGGGAGGGGGATAAGGGTGGAAAGAAGGGGAAGGAGCAAGTCAAGGAACACGTAGCAGTGACCTATGGACATGGACAACAGGGTGGGGACTGACTGTGGGGGGTGTGGGCTGGGCAGATGAGAGAAAAGGGGGAAAAACTGGGAGAACTGTAACAGAACAACAAAAAATTTTTAACGAAAAAAAACATGTGATGATAACAGCTTACCAATTTAATTTGTTTTTCACTAAATTCTTCATCAAGAAGAGTTGTTTTTCTGAACTCTCCTTGAAAGATGAGGACAAAAAAGAAAAGTAAACTTTGTTTATTCCCTTTTAGAAAGGATTTTTACATTTAATCAGCATGACAATTTACAGTCCACAAAAGGTTGTTTGATATTGCTTTTCAATACCTTCAGTTCCCTTAGGATTTGTGTAAAGGCTTTCTTTAGCAAAGGGATATCTCAAAAAATAAAAATTTAGAAAGGCAATATTAATACTGATAAAAAGGATGAAAATAAAAGAAAACATTCAAGTGGAAAATTTGAAGAGTAAAATCATGAAGAAAAGAATACATCAGCAGATGAGAAGCAAAATATAGATATTTTTTAATTTACACAAATATTAACTTTCTGAATTAATGAAGTACTGAAAAAGTGTTGATAACATTCTGAAGTCTAGAAGTGAAAGAGAATTTAAACCTGGAGCTGACGTTAGGTAGGCAGTAACATCCTTGACATATTACTATACTGCAACCCAGATCTAGATCACGGTGTAAAGATGAGGACTCGGGGAATATGGAAACCAAATTATTGAAGCTGCATATTTGAACTCAGAGGTTCTTTCCTTACATAGAAGAAACTTCTATAGTCATTGAGTAAGTGGCTCCCAAAGGACTAGAAACCTACTAAAAAAGAAAAATGACCTGTCAGATGATAATTAAAATTACCTGCAGGCTTGGCGTTGCTGGTATGCCACAATCCCTAGCATGCCATGGAGACATCTAGTGAAATGCCCCTTTCCTCACAAAGTCTATTTTTTCAATGAGGTTACTTGGTAATATTTTCCCTGGAACTATATTTCCACTTTCTATTGAAAATGAATAGATGGGTGGTATTTCCTTTATTTTTAAAATGCCTTGGAAGTCAACTTTATAATATGTCTTCAATAACCTAAGGAGTCAGGGGAGGAAAAATATCAGACACAAAATATAAGTAATAACAAGTAAAGAAAATATAACAAGTGCACAGATGAAGAAAAATTGGAGGGCAGAAATATAAATGCTGCAATTTTATCTCCACTTTTTCTCCTGCATGATGTTGAATGCAACAATTAACCTGGCACCAACTCCACCCACACTTCCCATCGACTCAGTGGGAGCTCTTCACAGAGCTACAATTATGAGCTTCACATAACACAAAATTGTTAACTTGCTCATTTCCCATCTCTCCTATTCCCTAAATATTTTATCTCATCTACTAATGTGAAAGTTCCACTGACAATGAATGCAAATATTCCATCTTGAGAATTATAACATTTATATTTAACCCATATAAGAATGAAAGATAAATTTTGCAAGTAAAATGTCTTACACATATATGAATTTTTCTTGTATATCTGCTAGTCTGAACAAAATATCAGTCACTATGTACAAACACATTATTATGCTAAAAATGTATGGTGGGAATATTGTCCAATAAAGACTTGAGGTAAGGAGAGAAAGATTCCTCCCACCTGATAATACAGGGTGGGCAAAAATAGGTTGACAGTTGTAATACAAATAAATAATACGATACTTAATAGGTAATAATACAAGAATAAATTCTGTTTTATGTACTCACAACTCTAAACCTACTTTTGCCTACTCCTGTATAATTTCTATAGGCTCAGTGACATTTTCCATTTTTCCCAAGCTTTATCTCTAGTTTAAAATTGGTAATAATGGTAATTATAATAGAAATGGTAAAATTATTCAGTGCACCACAGTTTTAATCTCTGTAGTCACTCTCTGTCCTCACTGAGTTCATTTTCTTTAAAACATTTCAACTGAATTAACAAATTATCATTATTTCAAAACTCATCTTGGAATGAAGAGGTTTCCTCAATGATTCCTGAAAGCCTCCCCTAACGAATATCTTATCCTTGATGCAATACCAGTATTTGTTTATATCCTAGATACATAGAAACCGCTCATCTTCTCCCTGTTACTTCACTCTGTTCTTTTTAGACTACTTTGAGATACAATAAGCTACTATAATTATTAGCTCAGAAATGAGCAGAAGTATTTGAGCGTACATATGTGACATTTTAAAAAGAATGTAGGGTGTTAAGAAACTTTGAGTTCTCAGGATTTCAAACTTAAGGCACTGTATACTTTTTCTTTGTATGCTAACAATTCTTTTACAGCCAAACTCATCAGCTCTCAAAAAGTAATATGCTTTTTCATTTCTACCAGGATAAACATGAGAGAAAATGGTGCCCTCCAACCAATGAACCAATTCTTTGTTTCTAGGGTCTCTGAAAGATTGGATTTCTTCAGATGTGACTAAGAACATCACCAGTGGATATGAATAATTTTGACCTTCTGTTAATATACATTTAGAAGTTATAATCATTTTTTCTATAATAGATTTTAATATACCATTTAAAACAAAAACAAAATCAAAAACGTTCTATCACCTTCCTGCCCAGAGAAGCCTGCTAAGTAAACCTTACTTGCCATTCCCTTATTTACCAGCTTCTTTTTAGTGTTAATATTTTGTTACTTCCTTCCACTTTTCAGCCAAGTGGACTGTTTTAAAAATAGAGTAAAAAGCACTGTTTCCTCGCCCCATACACTTACACATTCTGTTTAGTTCAACTGAAATGTCTTTTAATCTTACCTTCGCCTAAAATATCATCCTGCTTTTAAAGATGCAGCATAAATGCCATCTTTTTCAGGATGGCTTCCATATTCCGTGTAACCCTTTGTTCATAAGTCTTGTATGTCAGGGCATTTACCATGCCCTACCCTGTTTTGCAGATAATTGTGGCAGCTATAAATTCCTGTAGGGCTGGGTACACATTTTATTTATCCTTTTATGGTAAATCTCAATAAAACATAGTAGAGAAATATGTTATACAAAGTAAGCAATCAGTAAATATAGTCGAAGTGATTTTCCATTGTAAAATGTATTTACAATGAATATTATCTGCTAGGTAGTATGGTTATTTTACTCATTCTTTAATTCATTCATGTTTACTAAATATCAGTTACATGCCAGACAATAAACATATAGTGGCAAACCAACATTGTCACTCTGCTCATGACATTTATAATCTAGTGTTATAATCTAGTAATATATAAAGCACTGGACTGATTATCACCTGAGTTTGAGCCCTTTTCTTCACTCTAGAAAAACATATTTGGGTATATACAACTTGTTGAAATGTATGTATATGTGTGTGTATATATATAAATAAAATGTATTTATACTATATATAATATATTTAGTATGTATATATGTGTGTATATAAAATCAGTCAATAATAATGCTGTGTTGTTGTTTTTTAATTAAATTGTGCCCTGACTGCTAATGGTTTGGTGGGTTGGGCATTGTCCTGCAAGCTGAAACACTGCCAGTTGGATTCCTGGTCAAAACACATGCCTGGGTTTCAGGCCAGGTTCTTGGTTGGGGGCATGCAAGAAATAACCAATCCATGTTCCTACCCTCTCCTTCTTCCTCCCTTCCCTTCTTTCTAAAAATAAATAAATAAAATCTTTAAAAAAAGAATTGAATTGCTTTCTCTGTGTGCAGACCAAATACAGCAGTCACAACACATGCAGGTATTTACTCTTTAATATCAAATAGTCATTAAAAAAAAAACAGAAATAAGCTCTAAGCAAGTATATATTTTAGTAGGCCTAGTATAATTTACTGAAAATGAATAATAAAAATATGGAATTAGTATGTAATGCTTTAGATAAGTGATGGCCATATGGGAAAACCTAGGCCAGCATTTCCCCAGAGTTGTGAGTGCCCCCTCTGTCCGTGTTTACTCAATCGGGCTCTGTGACAGGAAGGATGACTTTCCCCAGATCAGTTCAGTGCTTTTGGCAGAAACTAAATAATGCTACATTGTAGTGCCATTTTTACTTTAGTGAATATTAAAATATATTCACCAAGTCACTCACAATGTCCATAGTTTAATACTTAAGGGATTCCGGAGCAGAAGTCACAGGACTGAAGCATTATCAATCATCTCTGGGGGGCGGAGGGGGAGAAAATCCCTGAAAAACTGACTAGACCTGGACTTTGACCCACTTTTATCAACTCCATGCTATCATTATTTCAAAATGCTCTACTCTTCTCAGACCTTCTTTGGTTCTATCACATGTAGCACATTATCAAAATTATAGAAGCCTTCCAACAGAACCTCCCTCAATCTCTTCACAGGTTCTATTGTACAAACCTCCCTGCAATCGTGTTCATTATTTCAGCTTCTGGTTCCAAGGAAGAAGTATCCTTCTCTTAACTTACCAATGCCTAGCTTGCCAATGCCTATTCCCCAAATCCCTCTTACCCTCACCTGCCTTCTTGGTAACCATATGCTATCTGTTATTGCTCTGCTCTATCTTCAGCCCTCCATCTCTGCTAGCTTCCTCTCCCCAGTATTTAAACATGTTCAAGACTGTCCTTAAACACCATAAATGTCTCATTTTTGGAGAAGTCTTTCTGAATTCCCAGATTTGGTGTAGGTACCCCAGTTACATGCATCATGTACTTCCTTAGTATTATTCATTATAATTACTTTAACTGAAAAATAATCCCACAAACACCAATAATTTCAGGAGGGTACTGATGTTCTTGATACTGTTCTATCTTCAGTGCATAGTAGCCACTTGACATAAAACATAGAAGGAATGAGTGTGTATTCTCTCCTTCTCTCTCTCTCCCTTCTCCCTCCCCACACAAACTTTTCTGAAACAAATTGCTTTTGTAACTATTGGTAACAAAATTTCCTCCTAAGCTTTACAAGAAAAAGCAACAATAAGCTGGTATTTTACTCTTAGGGGAGTGATGTAGAAAGGACTGGCAGAGAGAAAAAGGAAAGAAAAGAGCCCACAATGGTGGTCACTGTCGCCTATGAATTGCAAGATACACACAGCCACCCGTTCTCTTCCTGAGAAGCCTTCACGTGTCATCTGCAGGGCCCAGGGAGAGCAAGCACCTCACATGCTGCCACTGCTTGTAACTGAAAGGAAAGACAGCATGTGTTATATTATAGATCAATATCCATCTTTTTGTACTATCACTTTATTATGTAATTCAATATTTACGATGACACATTGCAACAATTCATCCACAGAGTTCAAAACTGACTTCTGTATAGAAATTTAAGAATGAATACTTGTGTGCACACATTTAAAGTAGAAAACAAATAGAAATTAGAATTAAAATACCAGTAATCTTTTAGGATAGAGATGGTTTTCATGACCCTCTTTGTAAATACGCATTTGACATTGACTGTAGTTGCAATAAAGACAAGACCAGTAGAGAGCACTGCATGCACTGACTTTCAAAATGTTCTTTGAAATACTAACTGGTTACATTTGATGAAAAAATCTTTCTCGCTTTAATTTTTACTTATACTTTTCACCAATCAGTAATCAATGTGTTATTTTATTTGAAAAATACAATAAACATCTCCTTGTGTTGTTTTGTGTGTGCATGTGTGTTCCTATCTCATTTCATTTGGTGAAAATAGTCTGTTTAATACAAAATCAAAAAGTATCCTTTAAGTTTTAAAAAATAATTCAACTTGCTTTAGACACATATACTGTTGGCTTCATTGATGAAAAATATAATAATCATTGCTGATTTACCATACATTCTAAACAGAATAGCATGGTCTGTGGCAACTAGTTCTTTTTTGATCACTTGGCATTTTAGGTTTTAGAAACTCAATTAAAGATACATTTCTATGGAGTTATTAATTGGCATGTGATAGAATGCATATAATTAAAAAGAAATAAAAGGGTCACAGTGTTATTATCCAGGAGATTATCACTGAAAATGTTCACATTAGCACTGTATCATACAAAAGGAGAGGGCTATAACTGAATGGAATTCATGCTTTTAAAGATGATAAAAACAAGGAAAAATGCATCTGTAGCACTATATGGAATGGCAAAAACCTAAAAAACTACCTGGAAGTACATCTATATGAAACTATTCTGATGGAATTTTATAAAGCTAAGAAGGATTATTTAATTTACATATATTGACATGAAAATATCACTAGGTAAAATAAGGTGTAAAATGTGGTGTATAGTAATGCTACTTGAGTTTTAAAAAGTTATGTGCACGTGTGTGTGTATTTTCCAGAAGAATACACACATATATAAAAACTCCACTCACATTGATTACTTGCAGTGAGCAGGCTTTTGTAATGCCCTTTGAGAATTTTTTTTTTAAATGTTACATTTTCTTTTTTTTATAAATTTTTTTTCTCAAAGATTTAATTTATTTTTTTAGGGAGGGAAGGGAGGGGGCCACCTGGGGGAGAGGGGGAGAGAGAGAGAGAGAGAGAGAGAGAGAGAGAGAGAAAAACATCAATGTGCGGTTGCTGGGGATTATGGCCTGCAACCCAGGAATGTACCCTGGCTGGGAATCGAACCTGGGACACTTTGGTTCCCAGTCCGCGCTCAATCCACTGAGCTACGCCAGCCAGGGCTGAGAATTTTTTCCATGTGCATTATTTTACACTTAAAATTTCCAAACAAAAATTCTGTTAACAAGGGAATATATAATCTATATAGAGGTTTTAATAGAATAATTTACCTTGCCTATCCTAGATAAAAATGGCAGAGATTTGCTTACTTTCTCCATTTGTTTGAGGCTGCTTTGATTTGGGATTAGACAAAAATATTTGTTTGGCTTGATTTACCATTACTGATTAATACAAAATTCCAGGTAACAAGAATCTGAAGATATTCAAAGTTAAAGCCATCCTCATTTGTCTCAAGTTTTCTCGTTCTAATTAAATTCTCAAGAGGCCAAAATAAAGCCATATTTTTATTATGTAAGTAAATGCTTTGAGCAAGAAGTAAAATTAAGAAATCTTTGAAAGAGGAAACGTCTCAGAGACAGCATGTTTCAGGAAGCAGATATACTTTGTGTAACTGCAGACTTGGTGAGTGGCATAATAGATTATAAGCATCACAAAGGTTCACCCTACATGGGCAAGGGGATGAGTTCCTTCAGAACCAGAAAGGCAGGAAAGGCAGGAAAGGCAGGAAAGGCCAAGAAGCTAAGAGTGAGGAACTTAGTCTAACAGAGCATAATTTGATCTCACTGATAACTTTTAAGAAAAAGATACTTTATGCTTTAGGTTGGGCCCAGCGATCATATTTAAATATAAAGTAATTAAAATTGTAGTGATTTTTTTCTTTAGAGCATTGGAGGATAAATAAGAATTTGGAAGTGTCTTCTGAATGTGCCGTCCATGCTAGTGATGGATTTTGCTCTTAAACTTGCTAATTACTGACATGCATGCCCCTCAGCATGTCTAAATTCTGTTATTAGTCTCCTGTCCTGGGTCACAATATGGGAAGAATTCACAAATGGCTTTTTCACCTATTTCTCCCAAATATTCTTAATTAATTCCATGGTATCGGAATTAGATTACATGGTATCAGAAATTGAAGTGATTTTCAAGAAAAATCCACTTATTACGTAGTGTAAATGAAGTTCAAGTCCCAAATAAATGGGCAATGCCCATCATCAGTGTGTTTTTTAAGATCAAGTTAACAGAGTTCTCACCTCACCATGGTAAGATTCTCTAGCAACACAGATACTCAGTTACAATGATCATGTCCCTGCCTTTTCTTTAGATTCTCATGCAATCTCTTTGAAGATCCTGGTTAACCTGGTAGCAATCTTTCAATTTAAAACGGCAAAGAGTAGCTTTCTGTTCAAAGGTTTAATATTTTATTATCTACATGTAGGAAAGAAATATCTCCAAGTTTCTTCTGAAAGTCAACGTAAACTGCCTCCAGCAAGCATTTACAGAATCCATTTTCTGTATATCTTTAACACATACAATATATAATATTACTTATTCTTATTAATATATCATTTATAATTAATTCTATGCCTTTTCATTGATTCTTCTATGTCCTTTCCAAATATTTTGTAAACTCCTCAAAGATAACATGACTGCCTCTATCTATTTCTTCTAACTCCATCTCAGGTCTAGCACCCTAGTCAGTACTCCATCAAGCACAGTGTAGATTTGTTTTTAAAATTCTTCTATCAAGTGAAATGTGACTTGTCTCCTGACCATTCTAAAGTAGCCTCCTCCCTTGATACATATTTCATCACAACTTCCTGTTTTCTTTGTGGACTTTTGGATGTGCTGATAAATGTTTAACAAGTGGCTTCCAGATTTGGGGGAGGTGCCCAATCTTCAATATATAGTATTTGCCAATACCTTTGGTGTAAATACTGCCATCATCATGGCCAATTCGAAGATACCAATGTGATGTTGTTACTGAAAGCATTGTTGGGACAAGAAGCATATAATTGAGTTTGAATAACTGTGACAGGCTTCTGTATATCAGTTTGTGGTCCTTACTACTACTACCTATTATCTGATTTATTATTTGTATTTTATGTTTCCCTTCATAAAAACTGAGCTCCATGAGAAACAGCACTCTTTCTGTATTTAACACTGAATCTTCCCAGACACTGTAAAGCATCTAGCATATAACAGGTGGACAATAAACATTTGTTGGGTAAAAGCATAATTTTTTACTCAAAATTGAACTTCTTCAATTGTTAATGTACAATGGTAATAAAAATATTTTTAAGCCATTAAAGGTTGTGAGTTTTAAAAGTCTGGAAATATCTCCTGAGTATATGTTGAGAAAAAAGATGGATTCCAGTATCACTTTTAAAAATCATTTATCTTGCCTCTCTTGTATTACTTAGGCTTTCACAATGCTGTCAATAAGAGGCTGAGATGCATAAAGAAAAAGAAGGACATTCTATGCTTTAAGTTTATATTTCATTATAAAAAGATCTATCATAACTTCCAACTGTGAAAATAGAAAAATGTACATTTCGAACAAAAACAAAAACAGCATTTTATATTCTGAGTTACATAGGCATAAATAATACATGCTAGTATCAGAAAGACTTTGCACTTATTAGATTAATGTCTTATTGCCAATGGCAGAATCAGAGTAAGAATTAATTATTATACTTATGATGTGCATGATAACTGGTAATGTAAAATAATGCAAATAAGACACTATGACTGAGGAATTGTTCAGGTTACGGATTTTACGGGCTTTCTTCTCTCAAGGTTCTTTTCTATTTCTTTTGAAAGAAATAAAAAATAATTTGAATTGACTTTTAATTGCTATATTTCATCTTTAGTTTTCTAACATCCAACTCTGAAGTAGTACTCTTCATTTCATTCTGATATTATAATGGTAATATAGTAATTGAATGTAGATGCCACAACAGTTCTTTTTCTTAGCCCAGATTGCATTTATTGTATGATGGACACAAAGTCATTCATGAAAAGGGTTTGTTATATTTCTGTTAATGACATTATCTTTCCCAACCTGACTTTTAATGGCCGTCTTTAGGCTTTTCTTATACTGCAAATTGAACTGCCTGTTTTACCCAAACATGCACCATGCTGGTGCTCTCATCTCTGGCTTTGCTCTCCTGCTCCTGGGAGCCCCCTTCTCCTGAGCTCTGTCTTCTGTAATTCTTACCTTACTGTAGACCCAAATCAAACATCAAATTATTCATTCTTTGTCTAGTACTTAGTCATTAGTTAATTTCTTTCTTGTTTGTTTATTACTCTGTTTACTGTCTCTTTCTCCCTCGCGCACTCAGGGCCTTTTTTTGTTCGCTGCAGTCCGAGAGCCTGAAACAGTGCCTAGTATGTAGTAAGTACATTAAATATTTGTTGAATGAGCAGACAAATTAATTATCAAAACAGTCTAAGTATAAAATAAATATAGTAAGATTCTCTATTTTTTAAAAACCCACAAACTTTTATGTTCCAATATATAGGCTGGCACTTGATCTTAATCTAGTGCTATTTTGACAAAGCTGTGAAAATTAAGAAAGATAAAGTGATACTGTGAATCAGTCAAGGACAATTTCTAACACTAAAGGCTGAAAGAATTCCAGTTTGAAGGTGCTATTTTTCTCACATGTAACTGTACTTACTATACTCCATTTATAATCTAACTAAACACATATTCTTGGTATGTTAATACTTTATGAAAACCCTCTCTTGATTTTGTCACATAATTAAAAAAGACTCAATTAAGGGAAACAGATATTAATGTAGGTTTGAATGAATTTTTTTAACAAGAAGAGATTTTATATTTCAAAGTAGGTATCATTTCAATGTTAACCTATATTTATATAAAACGGAACCAGAATCATAATTTTTATTAACAGGGCAAGCACTACTACACAGGTGTTACTGTTCTTAAGCAAATTGCTTAACCTCTGAGTCTCAGTTTGCTTATCTATAAAATGAAATAACAATACCTACTTTTTCTGGCTCATAACAGAAGGGAAAACAACCTAGCACCAACCCAGGCACATATAAACTGCTTCATATGTATATATTGAATTGATTGATTCCATTAAAAATATAGGTGCCAATGAACTAAATTACTGTGTATTATTTAATGAAAAATTGTAGTGACTATATAACTGAATAGCTAAAAGTATAATCCTAGGTGTTTTAACAATTCCCTGATTAATACACAATCAACAAAGTGACACACATGAGTGGATCAAGCATATTGACCTTGACACATAATGGAAGGCGCAGTAGTGATGCAGGTGATTATTCAAGAGACCCAAGCATGGGCACATCCACACAAGCAAAAGAAGAGATTACGGGAATTCTGTTTTGTCTCTGCAGGTCTCAAATGTGTAGAAATTTGTACATATCATTGGAGAGACAGTAGTTATTCAAACTTCATAAAAAACAAATTCCGACAGATAACGAATTATTATTCATTTTCTACACCCATGTAACAAGCTAAAGGCATTGAAGTTGGTGCTATTAGAAATAATAGCTAATGACTATATAGCGATTTGTGCTTCCTCTTACTTTCTCTTTCAATCTTTTTAAAAACCCTACAGAGTCAACACAGAAAGAACGATAAAGCAAAACCTCAATTAGGGATCTCTAGGCATAAGTCTAGATACATGTTATTAAATGTTTGGTGTTGGGGGTACATCAGGAAACAAAAAGACAAAAAGCCTACCTTCATGGACTTCACAATCTCAGATTTCTTGTGAAATAGGTACAATTACTGCTTTTAGAGTTATGAGTGAAGCTGCTCAAATATGTAGTAATAATAAAATGCATTCTTAAAAAGTTACATTAGTGGCCAAGGGATTTGTATGTTCTTTCCATTCTCAATTATTGAATGCATTTGGATATTCTGTGCAAAACCTTGAAACATACTCTGCCTTTATTGTGCACAATTCAACTTCTTTCCATTGTTTGATTTAGAGCAGGGGTGTCAAACTCATTTTCACCAGGGTCCACATCAGCCTTGCAGTTGCCTTCAAAGGGCAGAAATAATTTTAGAACTGTATAAATGCAACTACTCCTTAATTATTAAGGAATTTAAATTGGATTAGGCCCTTTGAAAGCAACTTCGAGGCTGATGCGGCCCCCGGTGAAAATGAGTTAGACACCCCTGATTTAGAGGATGGGAATAATGATAACAAATGGAATTGTTGCTTCTTCCTCCCACAACACTTCCTGTCTGTGGTGCTCAGAGCACTTACTGCTTGGAATTCTCCCAGCTTGCTCCCTTGTCTCCCATCCTGGACTGGGCACTGCCCAGGGCCTGGACCATAACTCATTAATGTCTGCAAGGCCAGCACCTAGCAGAGTGCTTGCCACACAGTTCAGGTGGGATGTATGTTTGTTGTATAAATAAATGTGTATATGCCTTACTGTTTTCAAAGTATATTTAGACACTCACAAAACTCAGAAGATTGTGGAGTAAAATTAGTTTCTTCATTTTACGGACTCTAGGTAAGAGTTTCTTATTCCCTTGTTTGACAGGTGGGCAAACTGGGAATCAGTGAGAACTTACAGGATTTCTAAAGAGTACATAACTAAGACTTGAATTTCAAGATCAGGTTCTTTCTGATACATTCAGTGAAAATATAGGTATGTTGAACTACTGTTTTAGGGCTGCCTTTAGGGTCTGTCAAATGTTTTGGCCAATCATCTTTGACTTTCTCCAATCATTGGTGAAATCTTGCTTCCTTTTTTAAAAGTGTAGACTCTGGATGAAAAAGGTCTCCAGAAATCCATACTGTGATCAGAAGACCATGACATAGATCATATTCCAATATTTTGCCATTAAACAGAATACACTGCTAGCCAAACCGATTCTGCTCTGTCATAGGGGAGTGGAGGCAGCTTTGTCCTTTACCATCCTAAACCCACAGTCATGGCCATTCTGCTTACACAATTTTTCTATATACTTCTTAATTTCTTCATCAGGAAATAAGCCCCTACAGTGGCAAGACAGTGAAAGCAATTGAAGGGGTCACAGCCAATATTAGAAGATTCTGGTATCTGAATCCTGATCAACTGACTCTAAAGTCACCCTTTTAATAACATCAGGCTCCACTAGATGGTAAGCTGTGGGAAAGCAGGAACTGTACTGAATTCCTAAATCAGGCCATGGCACATGGTGTGTTACACTTGTAGTTCAGTTCCTGAGACACATGTTAGTAAGTGGCAACTCTGAATAACCATCGGCTAAATAATCTGAAAACGTGCTAGGGACATGTTTTACAAACTTAGTAATGGAACATCTCTCTCTCTCTTTTAAATTTAAAATCACTTTTAAGAAGTTTGCTATTAAGGTATAATACGGTCAGGACTTTAATAAATACCTCGTGATGGAACCGTGGCCTTAAGTCCGTTACCTTGCATCTCGGTAAACGTCAACATTCCAAAACAAACAAACAAACAAAAAAGCCTTAACAGAAATTAACAGCAACTGTAATTAAATTCCAACATTTCTGAACTAGAAGCATTTCCTCTCCGGGGGATGAGATTACAGGTTTGACAATTTCTCTTAATCTGAAAAAATTTCATCTCTCTACCTCCTTCCCTTACATAGTCTGATCATTTTGTTTGACTGGAAAGTTGAAAGGAAGCAACACACCAGCTACAACACCCAAGTAGCGCTCCTCGGGGTAGAAGAGCGAAGTTCCAGGGCAGAGCCCTCCTCCACAGCCGGCGCTGCCGTCGCTCTCCGCTACCTGCTCAGCGGCCCGCCGCCTCTGAAGGTCTGCCCGCAGCGAAACAGTAGCGTCTCCATCTGGCTGCCGACCCACCCAAGCTTTCTTCGCCTCCACCGCCGCCACCTTCCCTCCTCCTCCCCCTCCTTTCCGTCTTCCCTCTCCACCCCCGCCCCCAATCTCCTCCTCTTTTTCTCACTACAAGCGGTTGCTGCTGCTGAAGCCGAGCGTCACTTCGGCTCCCACGGCAGACATGGCGACATTGACAGTGGTCCAGCCGCTCACTCTGGACAGAGGTAAGGGAGCGGCTCTCCTGCCAGGCCGTTGCGTCCCCTCTGCCTCCCCTTCTGTCCCCGCCAACAGCCACCAGGACAGGCGGACGCGCTCGGGCAGGGGGAGCAGAGCGAGCGAGGAAGAGCGAAGCAGGCAGGGCGTTCGCGCCGAGAGCAGGATACTTTCTTCCCTTTTCTCCGCCCGCCGCGTCCCCGCTGCCCCTTCCCGCGGCACTGGCCCGGTCGAGGGGTGCCTCCGCCGGGCTTTGGCAACCTCGGCCGCCACTCCCAGTCCCTCTCCAGGTCGCCTCCCGGCCGCCGGCTTTGTTGGAGCGGATGCGCGGCGACCGCTAGGCGCCCGGGGCCCCGGCTTGTGGAGGGGCCGGGAGGAAGCTCGCCTTGCCCGGCGGGGGCGCCTGCCGCCGTAGACCCGGAGAGCGCGGCCGGGGGCCCAGAAAGGAGGAAGTTTGTCCCGGCGCTGGGGGACGAAGGTTGGTCCGGCTGCGGATGCCCAGGCAGCCGCCCGGGGGCGGACCAGGCGCACCCCGGGGTAGCGGTGCCTGGACGCACGGCGTCTGAGCTGCGGCAGCGGGGAGCTACCCTCAGCCGAAGGGCAACGCCGGGCTTGAGCAGGCGGGTCCGGTTCTTCCTGGCTTTGGCTTCGAAGGCGGAGGGGGTCCTGTTTGTCTCCGCTGCCGTGAGCTCTCCGGCTGTTGCAGCCTACAGTTTTCCGTGCCCCGGCCAGCCTCGTTCTCTTCTACCCGGAGCCACTGCGGTGTCCGGGCTGCAGAACGCGCTGGGACGCAGCGCAGGCTGGGTTGAAATTCAACTTTTGACCTGCGACCCTGTGCGTCCTGCTCTGTGACTTACTCGGGAAGCAGTGTTTGCTTCGTCTCCGAGCTCCATCCTCGATGGAGACCTCCTCTGCGACCTGGCCCTGTCTGCTGCACCTGTGAGGGGTTATACCTGCCCCCGTGTGTTCGGGTTTCTTTTCTGACTTCCGACGTCCAATTGTGAAGGCGCTCGAGCCTCACGACTCTGCAGCGGAGGACACCTGCCAGTCCCCGTCCGCAGCGGCCGGGTTTAGGACCCCGGAAAGTCACTTGGTAACGATGTGTTCAGACGAAAATGATTTAGTTCGAAGTGCCTCTAAAAATATTCTTACGGCGTATTAAACCGGGCTGTGGGGTAAGGCAAGAGAGCATCACGCTGCGAGTACAGTGAAAAAGCCAGTGAGGTTGGTTTTTAATTTGGAGAGAGAGTGGGCGACTTGAACGCAATTTCTTGGCGCCAGACAGATGTTCTGTGGTGCTCATAGCAACATTACTTGGAGGTAAGAGCTGAAAAAAAAGATTAATTTTATGTTGGGAAATGTTGATTTGCAAACTAGTAAATTGATAACCGTAGTTAAAGAACTCAGAAATCCATTGTGTAATCCGTGGTTTCACCCATCATCACCATCTGCACTAAGCAGGATACATCCACTGCCACTAAGAGCCAGATGGCAAGCTACGAGAAATTATGGATTTCCTAAGTATTTCTGTTTCAATGTGATGAACTTCTACGTTGTCCCATTGCTAAATCAGTCTTTAAATATCTCAAGTAAAACAACTACGTTAGGAGCAAATAAAGAAAGAATCCAAGAAAATCCGTATCTGAGCAATTGTATATACTACTACATAATACTGAAAATATTTCACTTTTTGGTTTTACCTTAACCCTTAGATGCCTCCCTCAGTTGTGGAGAGAAGTACAATCTGACTAAGATCTATTCTTAAAGTGTGTTCTTGTTCACAGCCAGATGGTACCTGTCCTTCCCAGCATGATTAGTTCCATGCAGTAATAGCTCAAGAGGCTAGAGAGGAGAGACAGTGATTGTATCTGAATAAATTCACCAGCAGCTCACTGCAAAGTCTGTAATTTACTGATGATGGTTATTGGCAGCACTGCTATGTATAAAGTCATTATATAAAAATATTTTTCTCTCTGTTAAAATATAATTAATTGTGTCATTAAACTGATGAAATAACGAGTTCTGAAAAATATCTTAAAAAAAAAAAAGGAGTCTCAGACAAAGCCCAATATACTACTTATCTGGGTCCTAGTTGTAACTCTGATACTTGGGATGCTGCAGTTAGTCTCCTGGAGTGTCAGGTTTCCTCTGTGCTACTTAAGGAGTTTTGCTTAGATGATTCTGACACTGTGCAGCTTTAATTTGATTAATTAAAATTAGGACTCAGTTTCTGGTCACCTACAGGAAGCATTTCCAGATCACCCCAGTCTCCCAGCTCCAATGCCTTTTGACGTGCTCAGAGGTCACCTGCTGTTTTGGCCCCATCAAAACATTTCTCACACTCTGTGGCATTTCTCTCCTTGTTGAATAGAGCTCCTTGAAGGAACTGTATGTATTGTCATCTTTGTATTCTCAGTGCCTGACGTACTCCCTGATCACAGTAGAAAAATCATGAATTAATGAAAGTTAGTGTAAGTGAACTAAGGACTGTAGTAAGTTAAGCGCTCTTAAAATACAGGGATTTAGCTGTGAACTGAGATACAGTTAATAGGTTCACAATGGTATGACCCTGGGAAGGATGGCAGGGAAAACACAGGCCAGCAGTTGTTAACCTTTCTTTTTCGCTACATGCTTGACGATTCCCATCAGTAACCATAGCCTACCAAGACTGTGATTATTAACCATGGGAGATTGTAGCAGGTGGGCAGAGGAGAGGAAGGAAAGAAGATGTTGGATAAAACCTGCCGTGGACATCTCAGCAAACCTGAATATTAAGCTATAATTTGAGAGCAAGTTGTTTTTGTAGCATCTTCATTAAGACTTCAGATTAACCTTGTGGAAACCTCTGGGTGGCTACAAGCAAAGTAGTTTCCTATTTGTTCGGGTCCCAGTCCTAGGGATTCTTCATCCATTTATTGTGTGCCTACTGTGTGTGAGACGCTACTGTGTGTGAGACACTACTGTGGGACTGGCATACGTTGGTGAGCTAAACAGACATAATTCTAGTCTTTGTGGTGATTAGAGTCTACCTGGAAAGAAATCTAAACACACAAACATGCACACACACAAACCATTCATTCCCTAATTATTTATTTATCACCTACTATATATAACATGCTATAGAAATGCCAGAACCAATTTTCCTGCTTTTATGGCCCTTAATAGTCTAGTGGGGAAAAGAGATAATAAGTAAGGAATTAATTAATGAGTTCAACAAATAAGTATTGAGTGACAGCCTATGGCAAGCACTGTTTTAAGCAATGTGGCAGTACTAATGAACAAAATACATTAAGTTTACTGGGGTTTACATGCCAGTGAGAGAGGCACACATGACACACACACATATCCAACTATAAGTGCTAGTGAGAACAATAAGACTGCATCAAGGAAAGTAACAGGGCCTACAGTCTGAAATACCTCTGGTTTAGTGACACTGGAGAAGAGACCTGAAGCAACTGAGGAAGCCAACTTTGCAGATGTGCTTAGGAGAAAACCTCTGTGTACATCCTGTGGCCATCAGAGAAATTGACTTGAAGAGGAGAGCACAGGGGAGAGTCATAGAAACTGGAATGTGAGAAGGTGATAACTAGGGGCTAGATGATGCAACTTACACGAAGCATTTAGATTAGTTGAAAATGTAAAGTGTGTGCAAGATAAGAAATGTGACAGGAGGGTAGAGGATAATAGAGAAGGGCCGATTTAGATAGTGGTGGTTAAAGAAGGCTCACTGAGGAAGCAAAATTAAACAGTTCTGCTGTATTAATGAGATCCGTAGGAAAAAAGTAGTCTGCATAGAGGGAAGAATACACATAAAAGTAGTCCCACATGTACAACTCACCTACTATCTGCTTAATACAACTATACCCAATGTGACTGAAAAAAAAAATTACCAAGAAACAATAACACTCCAACTATCTATCCTGGGACAGAAATTTGGTTAGTAAGCATACCAAGAAAATCTGCAGATCAGGTTGTTGCTTCTTTTTCCTAGGCTAAAACAACATATATTATACTTAGATTTTCAAAA
The DNA here is from genome assembly GCF_004126475.2 of Phyllostomus discolor. Taxonomy (NCBI): domain Eukaryota; kingdom Metazoa; phylum Chordata; class Mammalia; order Chiroptera; family Phyllostomidae; genus Phyllostomus; species Phyllostomus discolor. The sequence goes on from NC_040904.2 coordinate 140,339,622, forward strand.
ATATAGTGAGCACTGTAATTTACATATCACTATGCATAAATTTACTTATTGAGTCCAAAGGGTAATAAGATGAGATAGTCATTTTCAGTGTAATATTTCATGTTAGACAGTGATGTAGAATGTAGCACTTGAAAGTTACCTTTGTGGCAAAGAGACGATGCTGATAAGGAGATTAGGGTGGAATCTTCGATTCCAGAGTTTAAAATGTTCAGAGTGATTCTTCCTTCCAGCAGTGGTTAGTTTGCCCAGATTTTAGTCTCTAAAATCAGAAATGACCTTCATTTAAACTCCAGGCATCAAAGCAGTGTACAATCTATGACACTTAGTACCTTCATAACAAAGAACATGGGAGTACTTCATGATGTAAGAGACTTCATGGATTTAGGCACTTTCGTAAGTCCAGTAGCTCCAACCCTCCTTCACTTTCCATCTCAAGGTCAGAAAAACGTAATAGAAGAGAATTCCTTAAAATTTTACTTTCTCTAGCATTTCCCTTAAACTTTAAGCAGAATGGCCTTTTAAAAAATGGCTTACAAAGAAATAATACAAAACCAATTCTTGGAGAAAATGGATAATTAAAATAATTTCTAGGAGTAATTAATATTGTATCATCTTAAATATTTGAGACTTTGCTTATGAAATGATCTGTAGCTTACAATCTGCATTCGGTACTTACATAAAATAAATTGTCAACAATTATCCATCTTTTCTGTGAATTGAAGTCAGGTTTTATAATTTGCAAAAATGTAAATGGAATCTTGATTTTTAAGCTCCAAAATGTCCTAAATTAAAATACTGATTAAGTAACTTTTGATGTGTTTCCCCTTTAAAACAAATAAAACTTTTGTTCTTTAAAAAATTTAATCTAAAACCAAAGCTTTTGTTGTGTAGATTTCAACCTTATGGAAAAGAAATAACATGAGAGCAAAAATTGAATGCAAATGAAAATCCCGTGGTGCCACACTTTTCATACAATTTGTGATACATTAAAATTTTTCTCTCTTCCCTTTTCACTTTTCAAGACATGCAGAGCTCATTACTTTATGTATCTGCAAATTCAAGCCTTGGGCAGCCCATAGATTTTCTAATAAGTTGTATTCACCAGTTCTTATAAAATCTGTATTTGCCTGAAAATTGCTTTTGCTCACATTCCAAAAAGCCTTGTTCATCTCTCCTCTTTATATTTATACATAAAATGAGGAGAGTTTAAGGAAGAAGGAAAGTAAAAATTAAGCTAGTTCTTACGCTGTTTAAAGATGTACCCCTTGGTGATTGTGATGGGCAGGAAAGGGAATGATTATATTTTATGGCTCATGTCCTAAAGCCTCTTCACACCCGCAGCCAGACATATTTTAGTTCACAAACATTAAGTGCTTGCTTGGTTTCTCATGTTTTTTCTAGGAGTCACTAAACATTAAACAAGTCAATATTTGAGTGTTTCCTTTTGCACTTCCAGAACATTTTCCAGGAGTCAGAATTCTGTCACATTTACCTTTTTCTGTCTTTGATAAAGAAAAGTTGTAAAGAGAAGGACCCAAATTTCCAAAAACTTTTGACTATTTTTTAAAAAAGTATTTTACATTTAATGAGAGTCTTACACACAGTTTTGAAACAGAGAAATTTAATGATAGACCTTCCAGAAAAAGAAAAATAAGTCTGGTGAATACCTTCTAATTTGTGTCAGCCATCCAAGCCCTGAGATGGATTTGGTGTGGTCTGGTGATTTATGAAATTAATGCTTTTGCTTTTGGAGTGCTTTTTCAGGGATCACAGCTAGGGCTTAGCTTTTTAGTATGAAAAAAAAAAAGGATCATTTAGTGAGTATTATCAAGTGAGAAGATGCATACTGGATATTAGGGATTGTATTACAGGTGCAAAGCCAATATCTCTCACAGCTCTTTTTTTTTAAAGCCTTGATATCTCTCTACTAGGATATAATTTTCATTAGGTTAGAGAGGTAGAGCCCAGCATGGTGTTTGGCATATAGTTGGCAAACTTAACAATTTGTTCATTGGTTGAATGAATGAATGGAATTAATTTTAGCTGGACCCAGTATCCTGAGGTTCATTCTTAATGCAAAAACCCCCAAAATACCTTTTAACCTTAAAACAGTGCAAAAGCAATGGCTATCTTTGGCTACCACTCTGCCTCTGTGAGTGTGTAGTAGTAGACCTCTAAATGTGGAAAGCTTTCCAGGGCCAAGAAAAGAGGTGAGATGCTGGTGCTGGCATTTATAGCTCTGCTCCCATTGCTTGAATGCAGGTGCTATCTTAAGTTGTTAATTAAACCAAGCAAATTAAAGCCAGAACACAACAGAAAAGGTTAAAAAAAAGTTGGGTGCAGCCCCAGCAGAATACTCCACCCCCCAACAGACACACACATAAGCTACATTGTCACATCTTATTTTTCCATATCCAAAACCATTTGTTACTTTTCTTTTTTAAATGTTCTTATTGTTGTTCAATTAGAGTTGTCCCAAATTTCCCCCTCCCTTGCTCGCCCCTGCTCCTCCCACCCCATCCATCTTGTTTTTTTTAACCACAAATGGATTACCGATAGAACTATGTCCTCATAAAGAAGATTTAATTTGAAATCACTCTGTGTTTGCAAATGTGAGCGTAAGCTTAAAAAAGTCATATTGATCACATCAATGATTGATGATTGAGTTTTACTAAGTAATATGCTAGATGAATTTGAAGACTTGCCTAGTAAAAATAAATATGGTATAAGATGACTTGGAAAAAATTCTGTTGAATTGAGAATTATTTTGCAGTTTTACTTAGTTATTTGTCTTGGACAGAAAACTAGGGCATAAAATTTAAACTGGTGGTAATTTCCCTATAGAAGCACTGTAGCTATTTCAAGTTCAACTGGTTCTGCTATTTTTGTTTACTTGCCGAGCTTGATAATAGTTAAGATATTTCAGTATGAAATCTGTTTTTTCTTTCTGTCAAAGAATTTTCTTTATTCCCCCCAAAAGATAGAATAATGGCAATCATGGGATTGCAATAAGATTTAAACCCCCAAGTTAAATGGGAAAAAAAAACAAATCACAGCTGAATTTTGGAGAACATGGCTGAGAGACTGCTGAAAGTGATTTTTAAGTAATATTGGAGAAGAGCAGTAATTGTTGATAGACAAATAATTTGGTTTCCAAAAAGGTAAGAAAGTTGTTTTAGGACACTGTGATCCAATCTACCTGGCAGACAAAGCTAAGGCATATTAAAACCAGAAAAGTCGGTGTCCATGTCACCTGTCAAAACTTAACATCTGAAGTTGACATTTTTATAAGGAGAAGAAAGAATAGGTAAGGGGTTTGGAGAAAAGGTTAATGGGATAAGAGTTGCAGTCTTGCAGCAGATTGTCCTAGTACTTCTTTATCTGCTGATCAGCAATTCTTTATCTGCCTCTTTCCCTGGAAGTGAAGGACTTCCCCCCACCCCGGGCACAAAGGTTGAATTGCTTGTAGACTTCCTCCCTGATTCACCTAAGTCACAAATTCCAGTTCCTGTGGAATCTTGTGAAATGCTTTCCACCTGCATTAGTCACCTAAGCCTATCAATAAAGATTAAATCATTAACTCTTTAGTTCCCCTATTAATATGAATAGGAGAGTGGTATATTGGCACTTAGAAAAGAAAGTGGTGATTCCACAGAACCTACTTGGAATCTCTAAGAATAGGTCTTGTCGAAATTTAAGTATGTATCATAGCCATGCTATACTCCTGACATCACAACTCTCGTAGAAGCCTTGTGGAAAATATGTAGGTGTGTGAAGGGTATGTTTGCAATCTTGGGCTTCAGGTGGTTGAAATGATGCCAAGTTTGTTTCTCTGTCTTATTCAACACTGTTACCAAATATTTTGTACGAGAGCAATAGAAGATTTTTACAAGTAACCTAGAACTAGAAGGAATAGCAAATGATTTGACCAACCATATCAATATTCTGAAATATACCTAGCTTGAATAACAGTGTTAAAGAACAAAATTCAACCAGGCAAATTTAAAGATCTAACTGGCTTTATTAAGTGACTCATGAACCTGGCAGCATCCCCTGTAGCACCTAGGGAGGCACACTAAGAGTTGAACGAAATGGAAGGTTTTTATAGGCAGGACGAGGGTGACTAATTTAGAGGAGTAGATTATTTTAGGCAGGGATGGCTCCCATTGAGGCAAGGCCGATTTAACCAGGCAGGTTATTGCACTAGTATTGACCAGGAATTTCCAGATTGGTTGATTTAAAGTTCCAGTCCTAGGAGAGGCTAAACTGCAATTTAGTTAGTAAGTTTTTGTTTGGTGTCGTAGCTTAACAAAAATGCCTCCATTTTGGCTTTTTTTTTTCTTGTAAAATCAGGTTACACTAACAGAGATAAAATTTAGTGGAAATGGATGTGGTCTTCATTCATTCATTCACCAGGGAATGGAGCCAACCCTGGCTACTCACTTCCCTTGTTTGTACTGCCCAGTGAACACTGCCCCTCAGGACTCCACTCAGGCACCTTGGAAATCTCAGATGGGCCATAGACCTAGGTCAGGCCATCATGATCCAGTCTTAGGCTGGGGCAGGTGTAGCTATGACAAACAGGCATTCCTGAGCCAGCCTGCCTGGATTTGAATCACAGCTTTTCTGTTTACTAGTTCTGCAACTTCCAATGTCCCTAGACTATTTAAAATCCATTTTCTTATTTGTAAAATGGCACAGACCATTATAAAAATATAACAGACCTCCTAGGATGTTGGCTTTAAATAAGTTAAATGGTATAAAGTACTTACAATTAGCTTGACATAGTGACCGTGAAACAATGAAAATTATTTCTTCCTTGAGTCCTGGAAGTCATGTACTCCCACCCTACTGCCAGAAGGCAGGAAAGATGAAGCTTGTTGCCTTCAGACTATACTAGGAGGCAGGAAACCTGTTTATTTAGTATTCTGTAGAAGCAGGAAGCATTTGGAGATGCGTGGAGGTCAAAACAAAAAGTTTCCTCTGTGTGCATACACCAAATTTGCCAACCCTCTCTTTCCCCAAATCACTTCTTTCTTGGTGCTCCAATAATGCTTTTTTTTTCTTCATAATTCTAGGAGAGCACTTACTACAGAAGACTGAATTTTTCTTTTATACTGCTGTCACCCTAACACCATGTTATTTATGTTCGTATTTGTTTTCCCATTGAATGACACAGTGCCTGAGATTTAAGTGCTCAAATGTGTGCTGAATGTGTTAGTGTTTTGTCTTCAATTATTGCGTTGTTTCAGGGTTAAAACTAGGGAAGTGAGCAGAAGATACAAGATGACAGATTCTTATTTAAGAAAAATATTCCTTACCTTTATTCTCTTCAAAATTAGAATGCGTGCCTCCTGGGAATTAGTGAATATCCTATTACTGGATTACTGGAAACAGGTAAAAGTTGAAGGACAAATTGAGAATTGTTACAGATAGACTTTAATATTCAGTAATTGTTTAGGACTAGGATTAGAATTTATGTAAATTTTAGTGTTTGTATTCCATTTATATACAGATATCAAAAGTGCACTAAATAGTTACTGGGGAAAATACAACCAAGAATGACTTTTTGATCCTTTTTAGTGCTGTTCAATTATAAAGCATCACAAGACTCTGAAATAGACACACGTGCTGCAGGCCAGGCAGGGAGGTGAGCTTTTGGAGCAGCCGTCTGGGGTCAAATCCTGCTTACACCTGCTTCTTACTAGCTATTTAGCTTTGGCGTGTTACTATCTTCTTTGTACTTTTGTTTTCAGCTGCGAAACTGAATGTAATAGTGGTCTGTACCTCTTAAGGTTGCTATAAAAATTAACTGAGAAAACATATGCAAGTGCTTAGGAACACTGCCAGGGCCACAGTAAGTCTTCAGTAATGCGTGATTATCCTCAACTCTTCTCCCCAGAGCATGCACTTTCCCTAGTGCAAGAAATGGAAAATGCAATAGACAGACATGGATTTGAATTGCAATTCTTTAGCTTACTATCTATGGAAGCTTAGGATATTGCTAAATCTCTCCAAATTTTATTTCTTTCATTCTTATTATGGGAATAAAGACACCCACTTTGCATGGTGATACATTCCTTTAATTCTTCCTTCAATTAGCCGGTCAGGGAAGAGTGAATGGAAATCTGTGTGCAAGGTCCCAAGTCAAGGCCTAAGGGTAGAGCTTGCAGTCTAGGGAAGAGAGGCATTAAACAGATAATTTATGATAAACATAGTCTGAGTATTTTAACAACAGCTCTCACATAATGAGCATATACTGCATGCCAGCCATTGTGCTTAGCACGTTTCATGTTTCATTTCAATTAGTCCTCACAACAAACCTTTGAAGCAGATGCCGTTAGTATTTTGAAGATGTGGGAATTGAGGCAGAAAGAGGATAAATAAAGCAGTTGGAGCTGAGGTTGGTTAATTCTTGAGGACTTGGGCTTAATCACCATACTACACTGTGTAGATCAAGTGCATAGATGTGTAACAGGGTCTGTAATAAGCCTTAAAGAACTTGAACTTGAAAGGGGAAACAGACACAGAAGTGCTTGCAAAGGCTTCAAAGAACAGGCAGACAGGTATGAGACACAACAGGACAGCCCACTGCCAAGGACAAAAGGGAAAGAACTTTGTACAATGCTTATAAAAGGAATGTACATAGTAAAGATTAAGTGATGAATTTGAAAAGTCGAGTAGAAGTATTACAAAATAAGTGTTTAATAAATGGTTGTGCTTATTATTCATGGCAGTTATTAATTTCTTAGTACTAAAAGTGAAAATGCCCATGGATAGGATTATAAAAAAGTACTAGTAATATTTTTTCTTTCTTCCCATGCTGTGCCAGTGACTCAAGCGGTAATGACTGTGGCATTCAGATGTCAGTGATCTGTAATGCACAGGCAGAACTCCTTCACACACCAGGACTTTTGACAGGCTCATATAGGGAGTGAAAAAGTGGTAATATATTGTGCCCCCAACCCCCTTTCCCTACAGTAATTGCATTCAGTTAGTATAAGTGAGAGGGATTTGGGAATGTAGCAGAATCTGAATATCAGGTATGAAGAGAAATTTGTGACTTCTTTTTTAAAATTTTTATTTATTGATTTTTTTGGGGGGGGAGAGAGAGGGAGAGAAATATTGGTTTGTTCCACTTATTGACACATTCATTGATTGATTCTTTTATGTACCCTGACCAAGGATCAGGCAAGCAATCTTGGCATATTGGGACAATGCTGTAACCAACTGTGCAACCTGGACAGGACCTGTGACTTCAATTTTCACTTTAAGATTAGGACTAAATGTCCTGAAGGGCATAATCACTCTCTGCCTACCTATCGTCATTAAAATGCCTTGAGATGTTTTCAAATAGATTTCAGTGGGCCAAGTAAAGTAATTCCATATTTGTCTAGCATTGAATGTAGAAGAGATGTTTCTCTTAAGTAAAACTCACAGATAATTAAAGTTTACTCCTTTAAGTCAAAAGTTATTAATTTTAAAACATTTAACCTGAAAATAGAGGATTCATTTCCTTCTTTGGTATAGCATATATTCTCTAGAAAATGGGGCTTTGTAAAGGAATGCTGGATTTTAAAACAAATAAGGCAGTGAAATAACACATATTGCTAAAGGAATGCTAAGATATTTGTTTTGATTGCTGAGAGGGAAATTCTGCATCGCTCCAGTTTCTCAGACCTATTTCATTTAGTCGAGGTTGACAGATAGATGCCTCTCGATAAACGAGGTATTCTCTGACATGCAGACACTCATTTCTCTGATGTCACACATTTTCTAAGTATTTCCAATTTGGCACCCAAATTAAAACTGGGAATAGCAAAGACTGGGTATATATATCAACTGAATGTTTGTGTCTCACCAAAATCCATATGCTGAATCATAAGTCCCAAGGTGATAGAATTTGGAGGCGGGGCCATGGGATAAGGTCATGAGGGCAGGCCCTTAGGATGAGACTAGTGTCTTTAAACAAAAAAGAAACCAGAATGAGCTGTCTGTCCATCATATCAAGACACTTCCAGAAAGCAGAAGTCTACAATTCAGGACACCGATTTTCTCCAGAAGTTCAACCTACTGGCTCCTTAATCTTGGACTTCCCAGCTTCTAGAACTGTGAGAAATAAATGTCTGTTTTTCAAGCCACTTAATCTGTGGTATTTGTTATAGCAATCATCACATGTTGTTGGCCTCTGCAATCTGGTATCTTAAGTAGTTGAACAAATTAGCTGTAAACAAGATTCGTTGTACACAGATACAAGGTATGCCTAATTTCCTGCTCAGTTTCATTCTCCTGGCCAAAGGCCACCCCTGGGTTTGCAAATGTCCATCATATATATACTAACAAGTTTTCAAAGCTTCTTTACTTGGATTGTTCTCCATCATTTTCAAAGCTTTGAAAGAAAATACGTTTCATTTTTTTCTTAAAATTTTTCCTGACATTTTCTTCAAGATGAGATGTTGTTTTGTAAATTATCATGTAAAACAGCTCTAACTGGTTGTTTTATATTCAGACAATATTTTACTGGTCTAATCTTGATGTAGAACTCTGCTAATCTTGCTTTGTCTTTTTTTTAATCATTCATAGTGGTGGCCCTAGGGTTGAGAGTACTGACTTTTTCAGACTGTAAGGTGCATTGGACCATAAGACGCACCTAGGTTTTAGAGGAGGAAAATAGGAAAAAGAAATTTTGAAGCAAAAAATATGGTAAAATATTTAATAACATAAATAACATAGGCCACGCCCCCACCACCACCAGCGAGCCAGGTAAGCTACATTCAGACTATAAGAAGCACCCCCATTTTCCTCCCAAATTTGGGGAGAAAAAAGTGCGTGTTGTAGTCTGAAAACTATGGTATTTATGTTGAATTTATCACAATGTTCTTTCAAATTATATGATTTATATCCAACAGTAAACTTCTGCTTGCTTTTTCTCATTGTTTGCACTATTGTTGTACCCAGGCAGTAAACCCATAATTTATTGCTATTAATTTTGCTTTTAACCAGAGGTCATGAGCTGTAGCCCCCAGGCCAAATCCATCCTTGAGCTAAGACTGTTTTCCACATTTTTAAATGGTTGAAAAACCGAAAGGAAGAAGACTATTTGTGACACATAAAAATTACATTAAATTCAAATTTCAGTGTCCATAAATAAAGTTAATTGGAACATAGCCATGCTCATTTCATTTACATGTTGTCTGTGGCTTATTTTGTGCTGCAGCGCTGGAGTTGAGTAGTTGTGACCGGGACCATTTGTTCTGTGAAACTTAAACTCTTCACTGTCTGACTCTTACAGAAAATGCTTACTGACCTCTGCTTTTATTTTAGAGCATTCAAATATGAGAAAAGAAAATGTCTTTTCTATTTACCTTTAACTATTTGAGGAGCTGTGTGGTCAGCTTTCAGCCTTCCTTGGGTACCTGTGTCCCAGATGGTGTTCTCTCTGCTCTCCTCCTTCCCCCATGGGTAGACTGTGGTTGCTTATTACTCCATACTTACTAGCCTGGTGGTGGGGGACAAAAGGGTTTCTCTGTTGTCCCGCCCCAACCTCAGTCTCAAGAAGGCACTGTGTCTGGAACACAAGGATGGGGCTTTCTCAGTGATCCTGCCTCTCTTTGATCCACTAGACTAAACTCTGACCCCATGCTTGGAGTGTTTTGTGTGGGGCCATTTCCTGCCCGTGGCAGGGGACAACTAATAGTATTGGTACAGGATTCTGGAAATAGGTCTGTTTTCTGCCTCCCCCTTCCCTCCCCTTGGAACAGAGGGTTTTACTTTCTCCCAGTTGTAATGAGTCTTCACCTCTAGTCTTCATCCTGATCCGTCCTTTCTCATGATCTGCCAGTGAAAGTCTGTGGGAAAATCCTATAAAAACTACTCACAGAGGTTCTTATACTCTCATGCTAGCTCACATTTGGACTTCCATTAATTTGTTTAAAATTTTAGCTGAATTCATACAAGTTTGTGTGGCACCTCGTATCTCCTCTGCCCGTGCTCTACCATATGCTTGCTCCTCTCTCTGCTTTAATGGGTTTCTATACCCCTTACTATTACTGTTTTGTGACATTAATTTATCCTGTGTGAGCTAATTCACACTACCCTGGTTGAGTAAGATATTTTGTTCCCAGTTGGAAAGACAGACTTTGAAAGTATTTTTGCAGCCTGGCTAATTTTTGCTGCTTATTTGCACATCTGAGCAACTGTTTGGTCAGGCAAACTGTCTTTATGTTGTAGCTCATATTTCAAATTAAATTCCAATTCAAAGACTAATTTGAGTGAGTCTGTAATATGGCAGGCTAAGCGAATACAGAGCCTCTCTCATTACAAACATTAAGATGTGCTAGATAAGATTTAAAAATTTAAAAAAATGCTATCTGTTGTTTTAGATTGCAAATGGAAAAGTGTAATCTGGTGCCAGAAATGAAAAGGGAAGTGAAGACCGGAATGGTAGTGGTATTGAGCTGACACCTTGTAGAAGTGGAAGGAGGGAGGTAAGAAGGGTGTCATATGGTCTCAGACTTAGAAATAAGTGCATGGCTGGGGCCGGGCAGGAACAGCGGGTGAGATCTGCACTATCACCACACCTCAAACTGCGTTATGTAGCTTGGAGTCTGACTCCATGCCAGAGTTGGTTCAGGAAGACTTCTCTCAAGAAACTTAGGTAAAATGAATCCTCAGCTCGGACAAACTAAAGGAAGTAAAATGAAAAGACAGCACACTTCAGAAACATCTAGCTATATCGGTTTCTCATACAATATACAGTCCCTGACAAAGGGATGCTCAGAATTAATTACACATCAGAAACAGAAAGAGGTAGAACACTGAAGTGCTCACAACAAGCTAGAGTCTAAATAAGCCCTGTGTTTCTGGCAGAGGGGAGAGAAATTCAGGGAGAAGACGGTATGTCTGAAAAACTAAATCTTGACACAGAAGAAATCAGAAAGAGACTATAAAATAAGCATATTTATAATTATTAAAATATATTTCAAGAGAATAGAAACTATAAGAAAAGACCATGACCCCCAAAATAGGTAACATTTTAAAAGATTATTGAAAAATATGGGGAAAGAATGCTAAAAGAAGTTTTTTTTACAACCGAGGTCTATATATTTAGTAACTATTTTCTTCTATGTAATTTATTATTTCAGATCTTATATTTAGGTTTTTGATCCATTTTGAATTAATTTTTGTACATTGGGACAAACTATAATCTCGTTTCATTCTTTTGCATGTGGCTTTCCAATTTTCCCAGCACCATTTATTGGAGAGGCTTTCTTTTCTCCGCTGTGTATTTTTGGCTCCTATGTAAAAAAGATTATTTGCCCATATACATGTGTTTATATTTCTGAGCTCTCAATTTTGCTCCATTGGTGTGTGTGTGTGTGTGTGTGTGTGTGTGTGTGTTTCTGACAATACCATGCTATTTTGATTATTGTAGCTCTGTAATATAATTTGAAGTCAGTTAAACTGATTCCTACAGTTTCGTTCTTTTTGTGCTTTGGATAGTCAGAGTCTTTCGTGGTTCCATACAAAACTAATGATTCTTGTTCTATTTTAAAAAAATAACATTGGGATTTAATTAAGAATAGTTACTATATGACCCAGAAATCCCTCTTCTAGGTATCTACCTGAAAAAATTTGAAGACATTTATTCACAAAAATATGTGCATCCCAGTGTTTGTTACAACATCATTCATGGTGGCCAAAACATGAGATAACCATGATGTCCTTTATAGAGGATAGGATAAAGAAGATGTGGTACAGCCCTGGCTCAGTGGACTAAGTGCTGGCCTGCAAACCAAAGGTTCACTGGTTTGATTCCCCATCAGGGCACATGCTTGGGTTGTGGATCAGGTCCCCAGTGGGGGGCATATGAGAGGCATCCACACATTGATGTTTCTCTCTCTCTCTTTCTCCCTCCCTTCTGCTATCTCTAAAAATAAGTAAATAAAATCTTAAAAAAAGAGAAAATATACCTTTACAATTCAAAAATAAAAAAAAATATGTGGTACACATACACAGTGGAACACTACTCAGCCGTAAGAGGATACACTGCCATTTGTGATGACATCATGGATGGACCTTGAAAATTTTAAGCTAACGAAAATAAATCAGTTAGAAACAGCTAAGAACCATATAATTTCACTCAAATGTGGAATATAAAACTGAAACTCATAGAGACAAATGGTATGGTGGTTACCAGGGGGAAGGGTAGGGGGGTGGGTGGGTAGTCAAGGGTAAAGGGGGCCAAAGATACGGTGATAGAAGATAATTTCACTTTGAGTGGTGGGCACACAATGTGATATACAGATCATTTATCATAAAAATGTGTACACAATATGATCTTATTATTAACCAATATCAGCCCAATGAATTTAATAAAAAATAAATAAAAGATTCTTTTAAAATATAGAAAGTCATTAAATTATATTAACATTTTGAGAAACTTAAAAACTTCTATTTATAAGCCATTACATACAGGAAAAAAAAGATTACTTAAATAACACCATTTTCACTTTATCTGATGGAATAGGCTCCCACTAGAAATGACTCTCGAACCTGAAAGGAACCTGTTGTGGGTTACATATTGAAATATCTGATAATGGGCATGAGGCTTATGTTTGGCTTTAGTTTTCTGAGATATTAATCTGATGATGCCATTCAGTACATTAAACTCTTCAGGGGCTTCCCATTGTCCAACATTCTCAATATAGCTGGCTTGCTGGGTTTTCTAGAGTGGGATTCTGGAATTTTCTTCTCAGCCTCCCCCTTTCCCATTCTGTATGGCCAATGTTTTACAGTTCTTTCCATTTATAAACATACCTTCCTGAATTTGCTGTTCCTTTGCCTGGGACATTTTTTTCCTCAAATAATGACACATCCTGAACTTCATTTGTTTTGTGCTCAAATTTTACCTCCTCGGAAACATTATCCACCACATTTAGTCTTTTTCCCCTATTTCCATCATTTTCTGTTCTCTATCCCAGATTTTTAAAATTAATTAATTAAGTTTTTATTGAATTTATTGGGGGTGACATTGATTAACAAGATCATATAGGTCCAGATTTGTTTTTATAGCTTTTTAATAAACTAACCATTTACCCAGTATCCATTTGTATGTGGTCTTTCCCCTTTACTCCTTATGTCAAAGTGCCTAGAACATAGCTTTGACCACTGCAGACGTTCAGCAAATATTTGTTGAATGAGCCAATAAACTCAGGGTCTTGGCAGTGTTGTTCCCTTTGTGGGGAAGACCTTCACTTCCTCTCCCTCCCTTTTGCTGGCAAACTCCTTTCCCTGGCAAGACTTTTCCTGACAAAAGTCTTCCTAACATTCAGGTTTCTAGATCCTTAAGAAATCTTTCCTTGTTGCCTTGGTCTGGGTTAGATCCTTTTGTTTTATGTTTCTGTAGGACCTTATAATGACCTTTTTAAAATTCACTCAGTCACTCCACAAATATTTATTGAGTGCTTGCCCCTGTGCCAACCCCTGCTCTAGGCCCTGGGGAGCAATGGTGTGCACAACAGGCACAATCTCCATTCTCCCGAAGTTTCTGTTCTAGTGGGGCGGAGGTGGAGGGCAGACAAAAGTAAATAAACAAGTACCTAGCACTTCATATAATTATAAATAGTGTAAGAAAACTTGAAGCAGCACTGTGGGGTGAGAGAGGCAAGGACATAAGAAGTAGCTCTTTTATGTGGAGGACCACGTGTTAGATATTATAAAAAAAGGAACTGTGAGGAAATGAGTGGTTGGCCCTGATGTTTAACTGGGGGAAAGTGGCCCAGAGGAAGCAGCAAGTGTAAACGCCAGAGTCAATAATGCTCTAAAAGTGTTGTAGGAACAGGAATGAGCCCAGTGGATGGAGCAGAGTGAACAAGGAAAATGGTAGGTAGTAACAGATAAGTCAAAGACAGACTTCTTAAAAGCTTGTTCTTTGACAAGCTGTGTCATTTTAGTTCTTACCATTACCACTGGGATGAGCAGGGGGAGAGGGGAAAGGGCAGATTGCAGGCTTAGGCAGGATGGTTCTAGGAAGCCCAGGTCCTGAAGGTGCAGCCCCATGAACAACCAACCGTGAGGCGGTGATAGGCTGCATGACGGCTTCCAGGAGTGTGGTCCAGGGCTGGAACTGAATCCATCCTTTGCCACCTCAGTGGAAGGTCAGCACCTAGCTCTTTTCTGCAATACTGGGGTGGTCTGTCAGGGAGGGCTCCAAACAGTGAGGTCACCATGCAAACGTCATGGCTAATCTACCTCCAGAAGTTTAGGCTATGGCTGCTGAGGACCAGCTTGGGGTCTCTTGAGCGATGGTGAGGACGTTTTCATGGAACTGAACCGAGCACTTAAGGTAGGCCACTGCAGCCCCGGACTGGATGAGGCTGGGGCTTGCTATTTTAGGGACTTTGGTTTTTATGCTAAGATACTAAAGCCACAAGAGGGATTTTATTTTTTTATATTTTTTATTTTTTAAGTATATTTTATTGATTATGCTATTACAGTTATCCCATTTTCTTTCTCTCCTTTATTCCTCTCTGTCCTGTACCGCCCTCCCACCAGCATCCCCCACTCCTTTAGTTCATGTCCCTGGGTTGTACATATAAGGTCTTTGGCTTCTCCATTTCCTGTATTCTTAACCTCCCCTGTCTGTTTTCTACCTACCATTTATGCTTCTAATTCCTTGTACCTTTCCCCCCATTCTGCCCCCTCCCTATCCCTGCTGATTACCCTCCACATGATCTCCGTTTCTGTTGATTCTGTTCCTGTTCTAGTTGTTTGCTTAGTTTGTTTTTGTTTTTAGAATCAGTTGTTGATAGTTTTGAGTTTGTTGTTGTTTTACTGTTCATAGTTTTGATCTTCTTTTTCTTAGGTAAGTCCTTTAACATTTCATATAGTAAGGGTTTGGTGATGATGAACTCCTCTAGCTTTACCTTATCTAGGAAGCACTTTATCTGACCTTCTATTCTAAATGATAGCTTTGCTGGATAGAGTAATCTTGGATATAGGTTCTTGCCTTTCATGGCTTTGAATACTTCTTTCCAGCTGTTTCTTGCCTGCAAAGTTTCTTTGAAGAAATCAGCTAGTAGTCTTATGGGAACTTTTTTGTAGGTAACTCTCTCCTTTCCTCTTGCTGCTTTTAAGATTATCTCCTTCTCTTTAATCTTGGGTAATGTAATTATGATGTGCCTTGGTGTATGCTTCCTTGGGTCCAACTTCTTTGGGACTCTCTGAGCTTCCTGGACTTGCAGGTCTATTCCCTTCACTGGATTGGGGAAGTTGTCCTTCATTATTTTTTCAAATAAGTTTCCAATTTCTTGTTCTTTCTCTTCTCCTTCTGGCACCCCTATCATTCGGGTGTTGGAACATTTAAAGTTGCCCCAGAGATTCCTAAGCCTCTTCTTATTTTTTAAAATTCTTGTTTCTTCATTCTGTTCTAGTCAAATGTTGATTTCTTCCTTCTGGTCCAAATTGTTGATTTGAGTCCAGGTTTCCTTTCCTTCACTGTTGGTACCCTGTATATTTTCTTTATTTCACTTTGTATAACCTTCACTTCTTCCTTTATTTTGCAACCATACTCAATCACTTCTGTGAGGCATCCTGATTACCAGTGTTTTGAACTCTGCAGCTGATAGTTTAGCTATCTCTCTTTCACTTAGTCTTTTTTCTGGAGTTTTGATCTGTTTTTTCATTTGGGCCATATTTCTTTGTTTCAGGGTACCTGTTACATTGTGAGAGGCAGAGCCTTAGGTATTCACCAGGGTGAGGCCACCCACTTCCTGGTGCTGTGGTACTACATGTGGCGGGAGGGATCAGAGAGGAAACAATGCTGCTTGCTTGGCTATCACCCCACTTTTCAGTCATTTCCCCTGCTACCCACAAACAGGTTGGGCCCTTCTGGTGCTGATTCCTGGGTGAGTTGAATTGTGTATGTTCTAGGACCTGGTGGGTCCCTTCAACAGACCAACTTGTGAGACTGGAAGTTTCTCCTAACACTGCAACCCCCACAGGTTTTTACAGCCAGAGGTTTTGAGGCTTGAGTTTCCTGTGCTGTAGCCCTGGGTTGCACACTCCCCAGTTGTTCCTCCCGGGAGTTGTATAAACTCCCCAGTTGTTTATACATAAGTGAATGTGGGACCACCCGGTCTCGCTGGCTGGGTCCACCAGCTGCTGCCTTGTCTCACATCCTCTTTGCCTGCCTGGCTGCCTGTCTCTGCCCCTTCTACCAGTCTGGGTGAATGTTTCTTCTTTAGCTCCTTGGTTGTCAGACTTCCAAGCAGTTCAATTTTCTGGCACTTCTGGTTATTTTTTTGTTTGTAAATTTGTTGTTGTCCTTATTTTGGTTGTGTGTGGAAGCAAAGCATATCTACCTATGCCTCCATAAGAGGGATGTTAGTTTGAGCAGACTCTCTTTGCTGTGTTGACCAAGGGGTGAAGGGAAGACAGGAAGATTAGAAAGTAATGAATCCACATCAGAAGTAAATGTGGTTGGAATCTGGGTAGTAGTGGCAGGAAAGGTAGTGATATGTGGTCAAATTCTGGATACATTTGAAGACTTAGCTAGTAGGATTTGATGAGAGACTGAACTGAATATAGCATTTGAGAGAAATGAAGTATCTGACCTGAGTATCTGAAAAGGTGAAGCTTCACTTTACCGAGATTGGGAAGATTGTTGAGGAGCAAAGGGAAATGCGTTAATCCAGAAGGATTATGGATTTGGGTCATATTAAGATAGCTGTTAGACACCCACATGAAGAGTTTGAGTTGGAAGCTCTAGATAAATTTCTAGAACTCAAAAGAAAAATCCAGGATGGTGATATAAATAGGGAAATTATCAACATATAGATGGTATTTAAAGCCATCTGGAGGATGATGTTTGGTGACTCAGCTCTGGGTAATTCCAACATTTAAAGATAGAGAAGATGAGGAAGCATCAGCCAGGGAGGAAAACCAAAGGAGAATGGTGACCAGAAGCCAAGTAAATGAGCCTTTTAAGAAGATGGGAAGGGCTATCTTTGTGAAATGCTAATGGTGAGGTAAGATGTCATCTGGGAATTGACCATTGAGTCTAGCAGTGTGGATGGAGGTCCTTGTTGGTTCTGGAAAATGTTGTTGAAATAGCAGGTGAAAACTTCATTGGATTGGGTTCAATAAGGGATAGAAATAGATATTTTAGAGACAGAATAAACAACTTTCCCAAGAACTTTTGCTTTTGAAAGAAGTACAGAAATTGTATAGTAGCTGAAGGGAAATAAAATTCTCAACATGCTTGAAACTCCTGTGTCTACAAGAATAGTAAGAACTATATGCTCTGGTAACAACTATGTCCATCTTGTTGACTGGTTTTTACCAAGTATAATGCTTGACCCAAAGCAGATATGCAATTAAATATTTCTTAAATAAATATGTGTTGTGGTTAAATTTATAAAGTTTGCAATGGGTTTGTAATGGGTTATAACTACTTTCAAAAGATGTTACTTTTTCTTTTAAATTGAATGAGAATATGTATTTTGATATTGGTAAACATGCAAATGCAAACACAAGTGATTGCATGTAATATTACCAGTCTACATCTACTCACCAGTTCTCCAACTGACTCAGTCATGCTAAGCACCACATCCCACCTTTATTTCAGAAAAAAAAACATGAAGTATGACAAATTAATTTGCTAAAAATACTCAGTGTAGGTAGCTTTAATTATCTATAGCAGAGTTTTTCAAACCATGGAGAAAAGAAAGTAAATATATTTTTCTTCAGCAAAGTACACTTTGATTTAAGTTTGGCAAGCATTGGGAAACCATTAAGTCTTTAAAGAGATGCTGATAGTACCATAGTTGTGTGTAAAAGGTTGATTCATTGCTGAGTGATGGCATGCATTTATTTGATGCAACACATCTATTTGATGTGGGGATGAGCTGTTGTAGTACAGCAGATCCTATGCTTGACATCTGACTAACTAAGGAGGTGAAGTCGTGAAAGATAAAATGAAACATGTAGATTGCAGATAGGGGTGCTGAGCTTTCTTTAATGGGTAATTGAGAGTATTTGAAAATTTTGAGCAGAAAAGTGAAAAGATCTGTTAATTAATATGAAAATTAGTTGCAGACATGAATGCATGCGGAAGATCAGTGTTTTACAAACATTAATCTGGGAGAGTTTATTGAGTGCTCTTTGAAAAGACTCCCTGGTAAATGAAGGAGGAAATATCGAGTTTCTCAATATTGGGTGAAACAAACTTAAAGATGTCCGTAAATGTAGTCTATGATGT